>NC_134854.1:131975223-133192723 GCF_049852395.1 Peromyscus maniculatus bairdii | reverse complement strand
ACAGGCTCTCTTTCCCTCAACCCTTGCCCTTCATTACTCCCACTCATGTCCATGTTGTTCATGTATATCTCAACCATTTCTCTGTCATTGGACAATCCCTGTGTCTTTCTTGGGGTCCTGTTTTCTAGGTAGCCTCCCTGGTGTTGTGATCAGCAGTCTACTCATCTTTGTTTTACATCTAGTATCCTCCTATGAGTGAGTACATACCATGTTTGTCTTTCTGAGTCTGGGTCACCTCACTCAGGATGATTTCTAGATCCATCCATTTGCTTGCAAACCTCATGATGTCATTGTTTTTTCTCTGCTGAGTAGTATTCCATTGTGTATATGAACCACATTTTCTTTATCCATTCTTCAGTTGAAGGGAATCGAGGTTGTTTCCAGGTTCTGGCTATTACAAACAATGCTGCTATGAACATAGCAGAGCAAGTGTCCCTGTGGTATGATTGAGCATTCCTTGGGTATATGCCCAAGAGTGGTATAGCTGGGTCTTGGGGGAGATTGATTCCCAATTTTCTAAGAAAGTGCCATATTGATTTCCAAAGTTGCTGTACAAGCTTGCATTCCCACCAGCAGTGGAGGCGAGTTCCCCTTAGTTTTGATTCTGATCGCATATGTCAGGATACAAAGATAAAATTCTGTTTTGTAAAACAAAGACATGCAATTGTTCAAGCATTGTAACATGATTAGAGCTTTTTAACCATATTAAATTATCTTGATGCCTTTGTAGAAAATTTATTGGTGTGTATGGGTCCATTTCTGGTTTCTGTATTCTCTTGAACTTATCGGTTTTTCTATTTCTATGTAAATGTGATACTCTTGATTATTCTATCTTTAAAAGTCTTAACAGCTCTCATTGTAAATCCTATACTTCTGATCTTTTTCAAGACTGGGTTAATGACTGTTCTAAGTCATGTATGTTTTCATATAAACTTTAGAATCAGCTTTGCAACATTTAACCAAAAATCCCGCTGGGAGTTTAGGAGCTGTATTAAATCTACACATCAATTTTGGTATTGTTTTTATAGCAAGTTCTACCAGAAGCTTTCTTAGATGCATTCATATTTCATTCAGGCCCACAAAGCTCAAATAGGCAATATCCAATGTCAGCCTAAGTCCTTAGAGGGAATTAGGTCTGTATGAACTTTTCAACAGGGTACAGTCAAGTGTTCTTGCTCAGCTGAAGTAGCACATAGATCTAATAACTATTCAGGTGTTATTTGTCATCTGTAATGACAGCTGAGGTGAAATGAGACAAGGCCCCATTGTGGCCTCACTGCACTATAATAGATATGATATAAGCCCCAGCAAGGCACTTAATTTTACAGATGAAAATAACTGTGATGAATATGATTATGTACTGATGAAGTAGTTTTGTTTTATTTTGTTTCCAGACTACACTTAACAATGGTCACCTAATTTATAGTACATATCCCATTAAAAAGTTCTGTTCTAGTTTCTCTTCTGTTGTTGTGATAAAATATCCTCACAAAAAAGAAACTTGGGGCATGAAGTGTTAGGTTACAATTGTAGTTTACAGTCTATTGCTGCAAGAAAATCAAAGTAGAAACATGAAGCAATGAGGCACATCCACAAACAAGCGCAGAGAGAAAATAAATGCATGTATGGTTACTTGTGTTCATCATGCCCTCTACACTTATTTAGTCAAAAACCCAAACCAAGGGAATGGTGCCACTCACAATGGAAAGGTCTTCTCACATAAATTAAAGCAATCAAAACAGTCTGCCATAGTCATACTCACTGGTCAACCAGATCTAGACAATTCCTTACTCACACTCTCTTCTCAGATGATTCTAGGTTGTGTTAAGTTGACAATTAGAGCTAACCATCACAGATTCCATATTATGAGCCCTTTGCACCCTGAAAACAAGTGACTTGCACAATGTCTTTTGACCATTTAGCTCTAGACAGTGAGGCAGCCATTAACTCTTACCCAAGTGCTATGATACAACCTGCGAGGATTCAGACAAGACATTTTAGCAGAAAAGAAGGTCTATACATTAATGAATTGGTTGTAGGAACCAATGACTTTTCACTTTGCTAAGAAAAAAAATGTTTCCATCCTGTTTTATCAAAACTATTAAAAATCTTCATGTCTTAGTTATTTTTCAGTTGTTGTGATAAGACACGATGACAAAGACACCTTATAAAAGAAAGCATTTAATTTCAGGATTACACTTGGAGAGCATTAGAGTCTATGACCATCATGGCAGGGAGCATGGCAGAAGACAGGTAACCATGGTACTGGAGCATTGGCTGAGAGCTTACATCTTGATCTACAGGCACAAGGATAACTGGGAATGGGGTGTGATTTGGGAATGTCTAAAGCTCATAACAAGCCCACACCTTGCCAGGAGGTGGTGGTGAAAGCCTTTAATCCCAGCACTCAGGAAGCAGAGCCAGGTGGATCTCTGTGAGTTCAAGGCCAGCATGGGCTACCAAGTGAGTTCCAGGAAGGGCGCAAAGCTACACAGGGAAACCCTGTCTCAAAAACAACAACAACAACAACAACAACAACAACAACAACAAAACAAAACAAAACAAAAAAACACAAGGACACACCTCCTAATCCTTCCCAGACTTCTCATGCAATTGCCAACCAAGTATTCAAATATATGTACTTATATGGGCCATTCTCATTCAAGACAGCACAGCCCAGGAGTAAAATGCATGAATACAACATGGGATATAGGAGAATCAGGTGTATATATAGTCCTTGAATGCCTGAATTTCTGTGAAACTTGCTAAGGGTTGGCAGAACATCCAGCGTTCAACCAAACAACATGCACACCTGTGCGTAGAAACCTGGAGCAATGCCTTGGAAAGCTGCTTAGAAAACTCAAATGCCTTGATTTGCAAACTTTTTCACCCCATTTTTCATGCTGATGGAAGATTGGAGCCATTTTAGAAATTCACAGCCAGTCTCTCCTTTCTACTACACAACTTACTAGCTCATGTAAGGTGTACAGCCTGGTGAATAGCAGGGTAGTCACCATTCAGGAGGGGGGTGTCACTGACAAACTTTGAAGGAATTTATTTATTGCATAGAAAATGCTCTTTTGTTTCTGTTGGATCTCTCCTGTCTAAGCTTAGGCCAATGTTTATGAAACTACTATTCTTTTCAGACATGGTCTCAGGTATTCCAGTCTGGCCTCAACACATTGTATAGCTGAAGATGTTTGCAAACATCTAATCCTCCATCTTCCATTCAAATGCAGGGGTGCACCACTACTCCTGGCCCATATGGTGCTGAGGATGGAACTCAAGGCTAGTGCATTCTAGGCAAGCCCTTAACCAGCTAAGCTACACCTCCACCCCTGACAATGTCATGTTTTGTTATATCATACTATAAAATATTCCCAATTTAAATTTAAAGATAAGTTTGTCTACAGATAATGAGAAATGGCAATGGTAAATATTAAATGTAGATGTACCAAACTCTCAAGCAGCATATGAACCCACATGAGCATTAACTGAGATGAAGAGGAACATTGATGCTGATGATTGTGATGATGTTTTTGGTAGTGGTGGTGATGATGATGATGGAAACTAATGATTCCTCTTGTAATAGTCCATGTAGACACCATTACACACAAGCAATTTCATGATGAAAATCAAACAGTGTATGTCAAATGAAGTCATGTGTCATATTGTGTGTCAAAAATTTCAAACTGAACTTCAAATAAGGTGTTAATTTTAAAGCAAACTTTGGACAAATGAAGCCATATTTAATTAATTCAGTACTATACCGGTTGCTTGTTGATTAGCCAGGCACTGGGTTTTAAACTTTGTGGCCTTCATGAGAGAGAGTGAAGAAAGGAATAAATAATCAGGAGAGCAACTCAAATCTTCCTTTGAAAATGATGGTGAAAAAATGGAGGGGGTTGGTGAGCTACTTCACAAGAATACACAAGTTAGAAGCAGAAAACCAACACCCACAAGTTGTTTTCTGACTCCCACAGGTACACAACAGAGAGAGAGAGAGAGAGAGAGAGAGAGAGAGAGAGAGAGAGAGAGAGAGAGAGAGAGAGAGAGAGAGAGAGAGAGAGAGAGAAAGGAGACTTAGATCACTGACAGGTATAAGATTGAGACATGAGTGAGACATAAAGTTCTGGCCACCCGGATTGTCTAGATAAACCATTATTTAGCCACATCTTATTAATTATAAAATCCCTTCTTGTTTTAAATAACTCTGAACATCTTATAAACATAAAACCTATTTTAGAGGGCACAAACTTTAAGTTAGTAGATTAAATTTCTCCCAACAGACTTGTTTATTTGGTGCTTTTTAAAATAAGCAGGATTTAGATTTTTTAAAAGAGAAAAAAAGAAACATAAAAATTCATATATCTACACAGCTTAAGATAATGCAAGCTGTGTTCATGCAGCACTTCCCTGCCTACATGGCCATAATTAGCTAGGCAAAAAGAGCAACTGTCTGTCCCATGTAGGAAAGCCTTGCTTCTCTTGAGTTTTCAAGGTCACTTTGCCCAGGCGGCAGTGGCACACACCTTTAATCCCAGAACTCGGGAGGCAGAGCGAGGCATATTTTTGTGAGTTTGAGGCCAGCCTGGGCTAAAGAGTAAGCTCCAGGAAAGGCACAAATCGATACAGAAAAACCCTGCCTCAAAAACAACCCCCCCCAAAAAAAAATTCCAGGTCACTTCACTTTCAGATGGATGGGCATGGTATACTGTCCATTCTTCACATTCCTTCATTTTTCACTCAGCTTCTCCATGCCTCCATGCCCTGGGCTGTAGGACTTCTGCCCTACACTCATAGATTTCTCCTATGTCTCAACATAACCTGGAAGTATGGAAAAGATAAGTGTTTCTTAGGCTCTAGTTCCTCAGGAGCATAACTCCTACTTTTAGATGTTTATAATCTTTCTTTCCAGAGGCTTCACTGCAGGAGCACATATGTTTCAAATTCCCACTACAGAGATCTGCTAGAACAGAATGAAATGAAACCAGCAGCAACACACACACACACACACACACACACACACACACACACGAGAGAGAGAGAGAGAGAGAGAGAGAGAGAGAGAGAGAGAGAGAGAGAGAGAGAGAGAGAGAGAGAGAGAGAGAGAGATTATGGAGACAGAGAGAGGGAAGGAGAGAGAGAGAAGGCTAAAAGGCTAAAAGGCTTCTACTGCTGCACCTTATTAATGCTTGTTTGATGGGAATCCACTGGGGAGAGTGGCTATCTGCTAGTGCTGCACATTATCTCTAGTAGGATATGGAGAATTAAATGATAAAATGACAGGGTGCTTTCACTCCTGCAATGCTTGTTAAAAATCCAGTGGGATGATTGCAGCTGAAAGAAATTAAAAACTTGGCCAAAACTTACTGCCAAATTACTTGGTGTAGTGTAAGATACTCAGATTCCAGAAGAAGGGCAGAACTGATGTGTGCATTGACATCTCAAGAAAAGAACCATGAAGCTAAGAGTTACACGAAGCCTTAGCACATATGCTTCTTGCCCCCTCATCAGTTTTTAGAAGACCAGTTAAACAAGCAATGTATTTTGAGATGATTCCAGAATTTCCCCAAGCTGAAAATTTCTTTCACTTCTCTGGATCCTAGCCCTGAAGATATGCTCCAGAGACACAGCTGAGGTAACTTGAGGACAGTTGGGAGAGGCATGTCAGATCTGCAGGCATGAGGAATAAAGAAAAACTCTAGGGATGAATCTGAGGAAGGTCCAGGTTCTGCTTCAAAGCAAGAATCACATCCTAAAACACAAGGAAGCCAGGCGCTAGAGCAGGGTTCTATAGCCATTCACCAGGCACCAGCTTGTTTCATGTAAATAACCTGCCAATGAAACAACCCATTGCTATTTACCTACAGTGGGTATGTAATCACTAATTGCAATATTCCTCATAGTGTGTATAATTCCAAAAGGGCCTTGTGATCTGTCAAAATAGCTATAACAGATTTTCATTGTTTTCCCTGCCCAGACTGAAAAAGATATGGAGCTCATGAAACCTTGATGTTATAATAGCTGATACAATTTGATACTATCTGTATATATCCATAACTATATGACTCAAAGACCTTTCTATAGCCATATCCTCAAACTTCTATATAATTACACCATTATTTCTTCTTATTATCTACCAGGATTAGTCGTGATATTTAATCACTGAAAAGATCATAATTAACCGCAATGCCCAGTCTATGGAACTTGCCACTGATCAAGGAGACATTTTAGCCTTCTCACAAACCTTATCTTGGAAAGCTGAAATAAGCAGATTAAATAAATTGGGCTTTCTCTCTTCAAAATGTAATGTTGTAAGTTCAATTATAAAGTTTCTCAGAATTCTAAACTAGGACACACATATATATTCTGCTCTCTATTTTAAGAATATATAATCAGTTTTTGAAGTTTAAAAAAATTCCTTTCAGAGAACAGTCCAAAACCAAATTTGGTAATAGCTTTAAATTTATTCAACACAAAGAACTATTTTAATGTGACTCTTGTGATTTTGAAAATATAAAAGCATCTGTATTCCAAAGGGGATCAACTAGGCCTTCCTGCCCATAGTCAGTAAGTACCCCTCCTTTGGGAGCACCTCAAGATCCTCAGGATGAAGTGCCTGGAATAGGTGTGAAAGGGATATTTTAAAAGCACTGGGTCCCTCTCAGCAGAGCCTAAGGTAGAAGAGCTGTCTTTCTTGTTGGGCATGCAACTATCATCTGGTGGTCAAGGCAGCCGTTGCATCATGTGAGTGGATTTGTCAAAGCAATCTCTAGAAGCACCACACTGTGCTTTGAATGTTTAGTGTCCTAAACACTGAACAGCCATTCAGTATGAACCATAAGAATGCCTCCTCCTCTGCCTCTCAGGAATGACTAGAAGATTCAACTGATTACAGACAGCTAAACTGAAGAAATATTTTCCCATTTATAAAATGTCTTCTCCTATTGTCTGATACCATGTGTTCCCATTTCAATCAAAGTTTTCCTCACCTAGCATGGTCCATAAAGAAGTATTTGAGGGCAAGGAAAAGATGGACAGATATTCTCAGTATCTCCTAATGCTTTTAGCATATTCTAATTTCCATCCTTAAAAATATTAGTCCAACCGGGCAGATTTCATCTACCTCTTGATTCAATCCAGAGACAACCATATGGATTTGATGATACATATGATCTCAGTGCAGAAATAAAAATTGTTCACATCAATCCAACCATATATGAAAGACACCCATGTTACAGACACAGCAGAGCAGTGTCACTGGAAGTACACACATGGGCCTCTCTGCCTGTTATAATCCTTCCTGTTGTTTGTCAAAATTCCTGTACCAAAGACATCTCAGATGTAGCTGCATCATAAAACTGCATTTTTTTTAAAGTTTCCTCACAGTCAACCACTAATTCTGGCACCCTACTTATCTGTCCTCTATTAACTTCTGTTCACTGTATGATCCAGTAGCCCCCTATAGACAGGATGAGTGGTTTTTATAACACAGGTATCACTGATAACAAGTCCAGCATAAAGTAAATGTTGAAAAATGCTGCTAAAATAATGATCTACTGGAGGGTTGGAATTCAGGGGGAGATCCGGAGCAGACTGTCTGGATTAAATCCACCTGATTCTCCTCCCTATTTGAGGACTTTGACAATTACTTAAACATTTACTCTCTTAGTATCCTCATCAGTATGTCAAAAGGAAGTTTTACCTATTTCACATGGATGTTGTAAAATTAAATGACTCAATGCGTATGAAATTCTTTAATTGGTGCCTTCCACATAGTAAGTCAGTATATGTCAGCTGTTATCATGTTCCTTGTGGCTGTTGTCATGGTTTGCTTTTATACCAACACAAACCCACAGAACACCTCAGTTTTATTTTCCTGCAGTGCTGATGATAGAACCCATGGATGTGCATATAACAACAAAGTGCTGTGATGATGAGCTTCTTACCAGCCCAGTTACTGAGCTTTGAAGGTGACTCATAAGACAGCATTTCTATTTACATATATATGTACACACATACACATACATGCACACATACACATACATGCACACATGTACATGTATGTACATGTATGCAAACACACACACATATATATATATATATTAGATGATTTATAAATGATTTCTGATAGAAATATTTGATAATGAGATTGGTTCACATGCCAGAGATATTGTGATCACTTTAACAAAATTATATATATATATATATATATATATATATATACTTTAAAATGCTAAAATTGTTTGAATATGATTTGCTCCTTCTGAAGCTCAAGTTGAAATTTGTCTTTGGGGTGGTGATGGGAAATTTCTGTAGCAGGATTAATGCTTTTCTTATGGACCTGGGTTGATTTCTTGGTGTAAGTCCTCGTTCTGTAGGGACTGGTTATCTTCACAGAAGAGCGGGGTGGTTTTAAAGCAAAGCTATCCCATGTATCTATTCCTCTGCACAACCCGCTTGCCTCTTCCAGCAGACCCTCATGATATATTGCTCCTCAGGCTTAGACTTCACAGCATATAATGCCAAAGTCTACATCAACATCTCTTCTTTATAAATGACCACTCACCAGGGTATTCTCCTAAAGCAACAGAAAACAAACTAAGATAAACACATAATCAAATACATTGTTTGATTTTGGGTATTGTTTATTCAAATAATTTGTGTATGTTTATCAGATGGGTAATAATAAACCTCCACAGTTCAGGAATCTCCATTTCAAATTCCATTTCAGTAAAGGCCTACTTCAGTATCTGGGGCTCACTATTAGAAACTTCTGAAGTGGGTGTGTGGCAGATAAACTTTTTTTTGAGAGTTATGCAAAATAGAATTCTTTCTTTCTACAGATGTCTCTTATCTCCATACCAACACACACACACACACACACACACACACACACACACACACACACAAAAGCACACAAACACACACACACACGCACACTCTACAGTTTCAACTCTAAGCATATTGTATGGATAGCTTTTCATTGTTCCTTTAAGTAGGGAAAGGATGGGTGGGTGTGAATTCTGTTTGTCTCAGTCCAATTGAGGTGGTAAAGGCCTATGTCACTATTCTCTCCCCTCCCCCAGATTCATAAATATACTAAAAGGCTTTTAATGCAATAGCTTCTTCTCAAAATTACTCCCACATTTGCAACCCTGGTTCGCTCCATTATTTCTTCCCTGAGGCATGCTTAATGCTGTCTGCAAAAAAAAGCCTTAACACATCAAATTTGAAGTCTTTCCAGATCATTGTCACTTCACAAATGCTACTCAGTGAAAACCCATTCTTATACAAATAAACTCCTTTCAAACCACTTCTTTAAGCCACTGGCCCATATCCAACTTCTAATCTGTGTCTAAGTCTCCTTTACTTCTGCATGGGTTTCATTGACTTCAGAGGAATGTTATATGTGTGCAAGAAAAGAATCAAACTTCCATTAGATGCCACTCAGTTATTAATAATAATAAAAAAAGAACCCTCACTCAGAACTGAGCCCTGATGAGACCTGTGAAGTCTTGATCACAAGAATTCAAGGAACTTTGTATCTACTATGCACATATGCACAAACACAATTAAAAATGGAACAGTCTTAAAGAGGTAGGACCTAAAGGGAAGAAGTAGGTCACCGGTGGCCTGCCTTTGATGATAGATATTGTCCTATGATTGCAAATGTGCCCTCTCTCTCTTAAGCTTCCATGCTTTCTAGTACCATGTCCTTCTTATATGATGTTCCTGCCTTGACATCAGTCCTAAAAGCAACACATCCAGCCCTGGACTGAAACACTGAGTCAAAATAACACTTTTCTCCTTGGAGTTGATTCTCTCTTGGAGGTGTGTGGAAGTGGGAAGAAAAAAAAACAAAACCACAACAAAACAAACAAAAAACCACTGAGTTACACACAACAGATGAATTTGAAACCTAGCATTCTGTGGCCTTGTTTTCTTTCTATATTAATACCACCCAACAGCAAGCATTTCAGTGCCATTCTATCTTAGTTTTAACTCTTGCCAGCTCTTGTCTATGACATTTTGTTTATTTCTTTTCTAGAATGATATTGAATGTTACTTATTTTGCAATTAATTAAATCAATTTGAGATGTTAATTTCCTTCCTACAGAAGAATTCAAGTGGCAGATGAGAGATTACTGATCCATAATGTCTGTAAACACAGAATGCTATAAACATCTGTTTACCAGAAAAAAAAGTAATATGGGTAATTTGAACAGAGCTGAGGAATAACAGTTATTTCTCTATCTTCTCTCCCATTATTATTTTTTGTCTCGAGTGTGTCCTATCAAAATCCATTGATTAATTATTCTTGAGAAGAACATTTCGAGTGTCTCAACATTTTAGGCTTGAATCACTCTTAGACTTTGCAATTACCCAAGGCATTATGTTGCCCATATCCTTCCCCCCTCCCTTTTCTCTCTTCTTCCCATTTTTCTCAGTTAGATTTCAGCTACTGCAGTAGGCTCCACTCACAATTTGCTTCTGATGCTACCCAATGTGTGCTGTTAAAACAGCTACTTTGGGGTACTTAAAACAAATGCAACAAAACCGAAAATAACTCTCAAGTTTTTAGTTTTGTGTTTATGTTAGCATTTTATATTTGTTATTTTATCACAATAAATTAACAGCTTCCACATGGGATAGTGTTGTTATTTTTATTTTTTCAGATGAAAACTTATAGGAAAGCGAGGTAATTTTATCCAACATTGTACTGAAGAAAATTAGTATAAGTTAAAATTCCAGTTCTCTATGAACTCAGTCGGTCTATCTATGGAAAATCATGGCAAGTAAACTTAAATAAATTCTTGATGACAGAGGAGAGTCTGTTCAAGAGAAGAATATTACTATATGCTATAATTCTAATAATAATGGTAGAGATCTCAAATTATTCTAGAACTAATATATCCCTCTTCACTTTTTCAGTGCCTGAGCCACAAACTCCTTGTAATTTCACATGACTTCCTATACACAATGGAATTACAATGCCAAAGGTGACACAAAAGAAATAACATCCAGTATAAAGCATAATTAATATGGCATTAAAGTAAGACTTGTACCGTTAAGGAAAGTGAATATTGCCAGAAGTATTTTAATTAGTATTTGAATAATTTAAATAAATTCATAGCCAGACTTTCCAGTTGAAAGCTGTTTTCTTCTCAGCTTTGGTTATAGCAAGTCAATGGATTCAGAACATCCTTCGTAATGACCTTCAAAAGCACTTAATAGTAAGTGAAGTTTATTTATGGGACCAAATTAGAGCAATGCCCTTCTTAGGCTTTGTACAGCTTGATCTTGAAGCAAATGTTTTCAATAAAATAATAAAAATCCTCAAAATAGAATTTTATTGTCATGCAAATCCCCTAAGAGCAGACTATGGAGTACAGCACAGCATGATAACTTTCAGAATAATAAAGCAGATAAATGGGGGAAGCAATTGAACATAATGAAGAATACAGGAGAAAGCTACTTTGGTTTTACACAACTTCAAGTAGAAATTCTTATTATCTACTGTGGTGGATACACTGGATGGTTGTTATTTGGGTGAGTCCCACAAATAACTTCCTGTGAAGACAGATCTTGTGAATTGCTTCTAGGCAAACAGATATAGCAAGGTCCATCAAATGTCATTTCTAGGTTTATGTTTGAATACCGAGAATGTTATATGAGTAGACTGAAACAAGAGAGACTTCTATTGAACCTTAAAGAATCAACAATGATGAATCCTATTTTCATATTCATTCTGTTTACCTGTGTTTTTTTATAGGAAAATTGAGTCCACTGATATTCAGGCATATTAATGACCAGTGACTGTTAATTCTTGTTATTTTTTGATGGTAGTGCGTGTGTGTTTCCCTTATTTGGGATTTACTGGTGTAGGATCAGGATCTATCCCTAGTGCATGAGCTGGGGTTTGGGAGCCCATTACCTATGTTGGGACACCTTGCTCAGCCTTGATGCAGAGGTGAGGGGCTTAGTCCTGCCTCAGTTGGATGTACCAGGCTTTGCTGACTACTCATGGGAGGCCTTGCCCTTTGGAGGAAGGGATGGGGATTAGGCGGGGTGGGTAGATAGGGTGTGGGGGACCTGGGGAGTGGGAGGAAGAATGAGAGGGAGATCTGTGGTTGGTATGTAAAATGAATAAAAAAATGAATTAAACAGAAAAATAAAATTAAAAAACTCAATAATAATGGAAATGGAAACCTGGGTACTTCTAGTGCCTAAGGTTCTTCTCATCAATAGGCAATAATAAGCCACAGCCTTATAGATACAAGAAAAGAAAATCTGCAAGCAACCTGAACATGCACAAAGCTTGAATTTTCCCCTGTCAGAATCTACATGATGAAACTACATATGTCAAAATGTGACATCCCCCAAATTACACATAGTGTAAGATGCAATATGTATGACATTTAAATAAGACTTCTATAGTAAAGGAAAGTGAATATGGTATGAGATTCCCTTTTGTAAGAAGCTCAAATGTGTATCTTGGTGTGGAATTCTAAGCTATTTTAATATATGATAAATAACTGTAGTTTTCATTTGTTGAATGAGTGGACACATGCTACACAGCAATAAAATACATGCATTCAGGGTACTTGGGGAAGAGTTCAATCAATAAAGTGTTTGACCTGAATTCAAATCTCCAGCTCTCCTGTAAAAATTGGCTCAGAGGACAGAAGGCAAAGAGAGACAAATCCCAGGGAATCACTGGCCAGCTACTGTAATTGAAAGGATGAGCTCCAGGTTTGGTGAGAGACCCTGCCTCAAAAGATAAGTGGAGAGCAATTAAAAACACTGGATATTGACCTCTGGCTGCATGTTGATAAACACAGGAGAATGTGCCTACACACACATTCGCATAAATCATACACACACACACACACACACACACACACACACACACACACAAACACACACACTTTGTGTTAACTTAAAATTTAAAATTAAAAGACAAATTTAAAAAAGAAAATGATATGAGATTCCCAAGTGCAGAAATAAGTTGGTCTCTGAATCTATATCTGCTTCTTTTGTCTTTTCTTGGGCTCTTTTCCATCTGTTTGTTTTTGTCTGATTCCAATGTGTTAGTTTTGTTTTACCTTATTATATTATATTTTATTGTCATCCCTTTGTTTTCTAGTGAGATATGGAAAGGGAGTGAATGCACATGGGGAGAGAAGTGAGAAGAAACTGGGAGAAGTAGAGGGAAGGGAAAAGGATATATTTTATGAAAAAAAAGCCATTTTCAATAAAAGGAGGAAAAGCAAATTAATTAATTAATTAACTAAAGAGGAAGCATCTTTGCTGTGAAATTTGTGTTCTTCTGCATCTCAGGACCTATTATATTGTAGACATATAGGAAAGACTTCTCAATCAGGGAAGGTCCTTTTAAAGCAGAATTTGGAATGAAGGTTTTAAAAGGCATGATATAAAAATTCTAAGCTGTATACAGCAGATCTGGTTAATATCATAATAAGCCAAAGAATCAGTGACTACAAGTGGAACAGCACATGAACTTGAACCTTGAACCCAGTTTCAAAATGCAGACCAGAGTTTGAATTTCAAATGTTCTGAATCTCCCCTGCAACCATTTGATGGGGCATTAACAAGTTGTAATTATTAAAAACAGGAAATAAATAACTTCTTGAAAATAATCCCACATCTGCTTAATGTATAAGAAAATATGCAACACCTTCTAAAAATAATCACCTTGGTCACTCAGAGATGGTCATTGATTGTCAATTCATTTAAAATATAAAACTATTACATCTAATTTTGCTTTTTGGGGTAGGATCTATTTTTAACCCATCTGAATAGCAGAAAATGAATATGTTTAAAATATACAATAAACAAGCACTTTCTACACTACTTTTCTGCTTGGGGCACAGAAAAATTGGAAATTTTGAGTCTCTTAATTTATTTCCTTTATTTTTAATATTATAATACAGGCTGGAGAGATGCTCTTCCAGAGGACCCATGTTCAATTCTCAGCACCCATATGGCAGCTCACAACCATCTGTAATTCTAGCTCCAGGGGACTCAACAGCTATGGCACAACATCAATGCACTTAAAAAATTAAAGAAGAAAAGATTATGATTGTATCATTTTCTCTCCCTCCAAACCCTCCCATTTGCCCTTCTTTGCTTGCTTTCAAATCTATGACTCCTTTTTTCATTAATTGTTGTTAATTGCATATATATATATAATCTATATTTAAGAATACATATGTATGTTTTTTGAAAATAATTTTTTATTGATTCTTTGGGGATTTCACCTCTTACACCCCAATCCTACTCATTTTCCAGTGCTTTCATGTCTTCACCCCTACCCTAAGACTTCTCCATCAACAAAATGAAAAAAATCAACAAAAAGGCAAATCCAATTTTTGTTGTTCATATACTCGCTGGAGCCTGATTAAACTCCCAGTAGTCTGCCTCCTAAAAAAAATAGAGTCCTTCTCCACCTGTACCCCTATAACTTGCCCAGTCTATATAATAGTCCTTGTATTTATGTTTTCAGAACTGACCATTTGGAATTAGATAACCAATTACTGTACTTTCCCTCAGAAGACACTTTCTTCCACTCTCAACATTTGTTACTTGCTAGCTGTTCTTTGTGTAGGGTTAATAAAGCCTTCTAGACTTTCCCCATTCACTTTATTACATCTATTGTTGGCTTTGTTCCACACATAAAATTGTATTTGGCTATATTTAATAGTATAACAGTTCATAATATATTCTTAAATATAACCTGTTCACTCTATATAATGCTACTTGTATATATATTTTCAGTACTGACAATTGATATTGGATAACCAAAGGGTATCAACTTTTAGAACTGTTTTGTACTTAACAAAATTATTGCAAACACAACTGACAAGCCCTTACAACTATCTTCCCATGTGATCAATATCTAACATTGCCATAGTACATTTATCAAGATAAATATATATGTTTTATCAATGAAATCCTCACAATATTGATTGATATTACCTTTCTAGAATGCCTAATATTTTAATGTCCAAACATTCATCAAGATGCCAATTTAATAACTAGAGTTATATTTTCCTTAAGTTCCTCTTGGCTGTGACAGTATCTTAAGCATTCCTTTCATGACTTTTGGAAATTTCAAGAATACTGGCCAGGTATTTTGCATAATGATCAATGTTGTGGTTTGAAAGAAAATGGCCCCCAAAGGGTGTAGCACTATTAGGAGGTGTGGCCTTGTTGGAGGAAGTAAGTCACTTTAAGTTCTCTTGGCTCAAGCTTCCCTCAGAGTGACTCTCATTCTACTTCTTGTTGCCAGCAAGATGTAGGACTCTCAGCTATTTCTCCAGCACCATTTCTGCCTGCAGGCCATGCTCCCTATCATTGTGATAAAGGACTGAACCTCTGAAATTGTAATTGAGCTGCCCCAATTAAATATTTTCTTTATAAGAATTGCTGTGGTCATGGTGCCTCTCCACAGAAACAAACCCTCAAACTAAGACAGAAATTCATACCAGGGACTGGGGTATGTTGTGATTGCCTGGACCATATGTTTATTTGGAGGAATTTTGACTTTGATGCTTTGGGTTATGAAAGCAATGGAATGCTCCAAGGACTGTTTAATGGGCCATACTAGCAGGAGAATGGAAGACAGAGGTGCTAAGAGTTATTTGAACTGTTGGGGCTCATTCAGGAGGTTTCAAAGGAGAAGAATTTTAGTATATTACCTACAGATTGTTCTTGTAATACTTTGTTGAATAAAGTGTCTGTTGTTTGCCCTTGTTCAAAGAGTCTTACTGAGGCTAAAGTGAAGAGTTTTGGATTAATTCCCTTGGCAGAAGAAACCTCAAAACAGCCTAGTATAGACTCTGTCATGTGAATATTACTGGTAACTCTAATGAGGATTTATAATGAAAGGAAGTAAGCAAGGTAAATTACAAAATATAAATTTTGAGCAGAAAAAGAGAACCAGGAAGTGAATTAGGGCTAAATTCTGTGTTCTAGGAGATAAATGGATTAAGAAATGGAATAAAGTGGGTGGTGACCTATCAGTAATATCCCACCCAGCTAAATTTCCAACTTGTGAAAAGGAACTAAGAAAAGCTGAGAACTAGGAGTGGTAGGGTACACCTTCAATCCCAGTGCTGAGAAGGCAAAGGCTGGCAGATCTCTGAGTCTGAGGTCAGCCTGGTCTATGGAGCAAGTTTCAGGACAGCCAAGCCTAGGCAGTGAAAAACAGAAATCTGGTGAAGATGTAATTCAAAGAGTAGGCCATGTCCCAGTCCCAGCAAAAAGCAGAACTTGGCAGCTTTCGTCCTGTGGTTTTAGTGTTAGTGTAAAGGATAGAAGAAATGGGTTGTAGAATAAAGCCACTGGGGCCAGACATGTGTCAGCAGTATCCCTAAATGGAGGCCTAGCAGAAAGGCCATCACATAAAGCTATGAAGTTGAAGCCTGGGTGGAATTAGAGAGAACCCAAGATGTTAGAGATGCCAGAGTCATGAGATACATATTTGTCTAGGAGAGCTCCTAACAGGGAGTAGAACAAGCACAGGAGAAGTAGGTGTGTTTCAGTCAACAAAGTAGCATGGAGTAGAGATGTGGAGCACATTTCCACATTAGACATGAAGATGCAGAGTTTGGAGTTTGCTCAGATGGATTTTCACTTTTCTTTGGTCTAGTATTTCCTCACTCTGCTTCCTTCCCTTTCTTTTGGAATGATAATGTATATCCTATACCATTATATGTTGGATGTATTTAATCTGCTTTTTGATTTTGATTTCTACTGGTGATTATAGTTAATGGACTTCGGAGTCTTAGAAGAGACTTTGAACTTTGAACTTTAAAACATTGTTCAGATTGTGATAGACTCTGGAGACTTTTGAAGTTGACTGTATGCATTTTTTTGCAATATAATATGGATATAAGCCTCTGGGGACCAGGGAATGGAATGTGCTGATTTGTAAGAAAAATGGCCCCCAAAGGGAGTGGCACTACCAAGAATTGTAGCCTTGTTGGGGAAAATATGTCACTGTTGGTGCAGGCTTTAAAGTCTCTTTTGCTCAAGCTTCCCTCAGTGTGATTGTCAGTTAACTTCCTGTTGCCTGCAAGATATAGGACTCACCTATTTCTCCAGGTCCACATCTGTCTGTATGCCATGCTCCCTGTCATAATAGACTGAACTTCTGAAACTGTAAGGGAACCACCTCAATTTAGTAAGCTTTCCTTTAAGTTGCCAGCCCACAAATAACAACATAGAGACTTAATTATGAAAGTTTGGCCATTAACTCAGGCTGGTCCCAGGAGTTCTTATAATTTACATTAACCCATTTATATTAATCTGTGTTCTTTCATGTAGTATTACTTCATCTCTGTACTGCCCATCTTTCATTTTCCAAGTCTAGATGGTTGGTGACTCTTCTTCCCAGAGTCCTCTCTGATCCCTGAAGTACTTTCTAACCTCTTGCTTTCTAGCTAATCATCATTTGACTCTTTATTACACCAATCACAGAAAATACATCTTCATACAGTATACAAATATCCCACAACATTTCCCTCTCTTTGTCTAAATAAAGAGGAAAGGTTTTAATTCTAACATAGTAAAACTGTGTACAATAAAAAAGTTATCAGGAAAGAATTTCATTCATTATGTCCAGTCCATTTGTATTTGGCAAAATTGGAGAAAGTACTGTATTATCTATCCTATCTTGGGAAGTCCAAATTTTCCTACCTAATTCACTTTCTATCCTTGCTTGTATTACCAACAGAAAAGTATCATTTTAGACTTCAAAACATATTCTTAAATAAACAATTTAAGCTTTTATGTCTCTCAATGTTTTATACTTTACATCTTTTATGTAATTTCCTTTTCCAAATTTGGTAACAAGGAAAACTGTAACTATAACTATCTAGTCTTCAACTCCATTAAAGACCCAAGAAGAATATAATATACCTGACTAAATAGGAAGTGTAAATC
The DNA here is from genome assembly GCF_049852395.1 of Peromyscus maniculatus bairdii. Lineage (NCBI taxonomy): Eukaryota > Metazoa > Chordata > Mammalia > Rodentia > Cricetidae > Peromyscus > Peromyscus maniculatus. Next base: position 133,174,747 of record NC_134854.1, on the reverse strand, counting down.
AAGCAGCTTCCAAAACTAGAGAAATGAAGGAAATAGTTGACTGCCTGGATAGTCACCCAAGGTCCTTCTGCAATATTGGGGCATCCATCTTTGGCCTTTAGGCCTAAAATATTTGACAGACTTTTATAGGAAGCAGAAATTTTGAAGGACTGTCCTACCTTGTCTTGGCAAAGTTTGGCAGTCACTTTCTTTTGTGTCTTGCTTGTCCTATTTGGAGAGCATACTGTCATCAGCTGAAGCAAGGGCAGTTTCTTACCTAGTGGCTAACTTTTCCACAATAAAAGTAAACTCCATATGGAGGTTCTTTGATGCCTAACATTGTTTTTTAAGTGAATTTGTGCTGCCAGGAGCAGATGTGTCTCACTGTCATGAAAAGCCTTATATATTATTAAGACATTTAAAATGCCATATTCTATAGGTCCCTGAAGTGTTTGAAGTCCATCTATCTATTTAAAATATATCTGTTTGATGTTGAAAATTTACCTAACATGACTATAAGTTTGATTGATATAGATGACTAACTACTAACCTGTATTTCTTAATTATCCTAAATGCCTTTCAAGGACTAGAACTTTACGTTACATTTTTAAATGAGCTGCATAGGTACTGTACCCTAAATAAAAGCAGAAACATATGTACAGTATAACAAACACTACCTTAAATTTGTATCAACATACAGAAATCCATACCACTGTAAAATATTTGAGACTAGTGGTTATTCAAAAGTAGACTCAAAAATCTACCCTTTTATCCCATCATTTATATACTATACCCCTTCTTTTCCCCTTCAGAACAGTATCCCTATATCTGATTTCCCTTATTTAACTGTTTTGCTAACCATAAACCATAACAACTTATAACCAATCCCTTTAAATGATGACAAACATCCACAACCCACCAAATGAAGAAAACCATCCACCCCAACCCATGAGAATGTTGGGCATCTTATTCTCTAGACTCCTTACTGTTACCTTGGGGCAATGCCATCTTTAGTGCACCCCGAGAAAACTAAGTTAAGGATTAAGTCCTGACAGAGCCAGCTCTATTATATTTTGTTCATTCTCTGAATGATGGGAAAGTATGTAGCTTATCTGAAGTCTTGGCTAGTCTGTGAGGCTAGACCATTTCAGCTGTCAGGTTTGATGCTGTTTTGGGAGCAGAAATTTAAGGAAACATCAACAGAGGCATTCTGAGAGGTTGGATCACTTGTCTTCATTGGTGTTTGGTCCTTTTTTCTTTCAGAAATCACACAAACTTTTAAAGGTAACATATATATATATATATATATATATATATATATATATATATGCATTAACTCAAGTATGGAGTCTGCTGTGTGCACAAGTCTGTTAAAGGTTAGTTTTTGTTCCTTTTTGATCAAGTAAAAGAAATCTGTCAACTTTGTAAGTCTGTTTGGACTGTATAAATCAAACCTCTATCCATGCCATATGAAAAGATGGAATGTAATAATAAGTCATTAGGATTCTGTAGCCAACAAGATTTATCATGTCTCATCCAGTTTTAGATTTGTTCCTATAATAGAGGGATCAGCTTATATGTAATCTGTCCTGAAGGATTTCTTGATTTCATTGTTCAGGTCTGTAGCCAAGATTTTCAGGAGGGTTCCCCCAAATAAATCTGATATTCATTAATTTTGAAGAGAATCATAATTTTTTGTTTCCTGTGGGGAAAAGTGGCATAACCTCTCCTCCAATGCAATATTTTTTTTTCAATTTCATTTTGAAGTTAAGACATTCTTAAAATATATAGAATAGTTTAATTTAGCACTTTACATAATCCACTATATCATAGCAGCCATTGTTTTTGTATACTAAAATTTAAAAATCTTAAAGTCAACAAAACACCATACAGGATTCAGATATCCTCTGTGTTTCCCATCTTAATGTGGCATATTCATTTTATATTACTTTAATCTTTCTTTAAAGACTTCACTTTATTATTTTTAAACTATTTTTATGACTATATTTATTCTCTCTCTCTCTCTCTCTCTCTCTCTCTCTCTCTCTCTCTCTCTCTCTCTTCAGTGCCTAAGCCTATTTAAATGTATTCTATCTGTTTCAATGATTTTTGTCCTAGACCTGACTTTGTGCATCAGCAGCCTCCTCTTACTGCATGAGCCAAATCATAAACTGCTAGACTATTATTGCGCGACTCCACTTAGAACATTAGTGCACAGTGTGGTGGCAGCTGGCTCCAACCCTCTAGGATCCACAGTAGTAGGGGCTGCACTTAAGCCTAACCATCCCAGCCTTGCCCAACCATCTCACCTCTGGGAAGCTGCTGAGTCTGAGATGTAGCAGGCATTTTTACCTAGAGCACTGTTGCTCAAGTGTTCTGTTCTATAGCAGAATATCTTAAAAGCGTCATGACTCTATATGTCAAGCCTACCCAAGAGACTCTGATACTGTGAGACCCAAGTGACCTGAGAGACTACAGTCACCAGGAAGCCATGCCAAGCGGCATTTGAGTCCAAATTCTGAATTTTTTTTTTTAGCTTTCTTAGGCCTTCTGTGGATGTATTTGGACACCATATGTAATGAGTCTTTCTCTGTCCCAACAGCCAGCTCCCAAATAATGACATGGAGACTTATTATTAATTATGAAAGCTTGACCTTAGCTTAAGCTTGTCCCACTAGCTCTTATAACTTAATCCATATTTTTATCAATATATGTTCTGCCACATGGCTCATGGCTGTTATCTCTCCTTCTGCACATCCCTCTTGTTCTGTGTCTCCTCACATCTCCCGTGCACCTGGATTCCTCCTCCTCCTCCTCCTCCTCCTCCTCCTCCTCCTCCTCCTCCTCCTCCTCCTCCTCCTTTCTCTCTCTGGAATCCTGCCTATATCACCTGCCTAGCTATTGCTTGTTCAGCTTTTTATTACACCAATCACAGCAATACACCTTCACACAGTGTACAAACATCCCACAGCATCCCAATTAAATGTTTTCTTTACAAGAATTGCTGTGGTCATGGGGCCTCTTCATAGCAATAAAAACCCTAACTAATACAACCATCCACTAGGGTTTGTCTTGCAGTATTCTGGCGATTATCAGAAATGTGTGTTTTTAGAAACACAACCCCTAGAGTAAATGCCATTCTCTTTAGAACATACCAAGAGTCTGAACTGTGAATGCCATTTGTCACTGTTGACTCAATTATGTTCAATTATGTTACTGCTTCATTTTAGCTGTAGCCTTGATCTACTCTTTGAAGGGAAGATACTGTTCATAGAGCACTCACAAAAAAGCTGGGTGTCTTTTTCTACTGGGTATTGATTAATGCAGAGAATTAAAACTGGTTATAAGTAACTGTTTGTGCTCAACTGTTAATTAATCATGCATACCAACTTTCTCCGACCACGACTCAGCTAGCAATGTTAAAGAAGGGGAAATAACATAGGACTTAGTGAATGGGTAGGAATATTGTAATATGTTAATTGAGGGACATGACCGAGCTATTGAATACATCAATTCAATTGCTATGCTTAACTGCACAAAAGTAAGCCAGTAAACGTTATAGCATGGATGATAGAGAGAATCCCCAAACTCCATCATTATTTCCTATAGATATTCACAATTGATGGCTTCTGAGGGAGAATCAAGTCTGTTTGGCAATATGGCATCTGGTAGTTTGCCAATACCCCCAGTGGGTGGCCCTAAACCCTTGTTCATATGGCAGCTCTAACTGGAGTGAGGGGCTATTAATAAAAGAACAAAAATGTGGATGGAAAATTGAAGGTGAGACAAAGTGGGTGGGGTACTCGGGGGAGTTGGAGGGAGGGAGTTATAGATGGAGAGGGCCAAATCATGTTGCATAAATATATGAAATTTTTAAAGAATAAGTAAAATATTGTCTTTTTTTTCTAATGCCTGCCATGTATTATGAACTGTTTGAAACAGTACAAAAAGTATGATAGGCAAATAAAATAAGTACTGACTATGTATCATATTATATAGGTAATAAATAATATAAATAAATCATTGAAATATAAACCAATATGCCAGAAAAACTTATTATATATGTAAAGTATTATAACATTAATAAAATAAATGCCTTTTCCAATACCAATAATACTCCAATTATTGGTAACATGGGAGCTGTTTTCTTTTTTTTTTGATATTGTATTTTTTTTTAATTTTACAATACTATTCAGTTCTACATAATAGCCACAGATTCCCTTGTTCTCTCCCTTCCTGCTCCCCTCCCCTTCCCCCCAACCCACCCTCCATTCCCACCTCCTCCAGATCAAGGTCTCCCCCCAAGGACGGAACCAAACTATGTATGGTATGATCCCTTTTTATCTTTTTTCTTTTGTTTATTTTTGAGAATATAACATTTCTTCCTTCTTTTTTCTCCTTGAAGATGATTTCATATAACACACCTTGCTCTCCTTCAATTTCATGATCTCTTTTCTCGTCAATTTTTATTTTGTGCATATATATATATATATATATATATATATATATTTGTATATACAAATATAACATTTTGAAGATGTAAATCTTTTTCGACCTTTTCTTCAAGAAAACTGCATCCATTCTCTCATATTACTTTACTTATTTATTGTTGTGTATTTACATTATTATAGATGCTTAGCTGACTCAGGTTGCACTCTAGTACAATTCCACTTCTTTCCTCAATGTCATTATTTCAGCTTTGAACACCCAGCCCTCTTCAAGTTGATTCCTGTGTCTTTTTAAGATACTCCTGAAATTGTGAAAGGTTTTGTTCTGTTTTGTTCTGTTTGTATCTAGTTTCAGCATTCCTTCTCTTTAAGCCCTGCAACATGTACCAGGCTTACTTTCACTAGGTCCTGTTCCAATCATGACAGCTGTCATTTCTCTTTAGAGCACTGGTTCCTTTGGTTAGATAATGGCACCAGAAAACATGCCTAGGATATTAGCCTATGTGTGCTTGTGGCTAACAGAGTATAAGTGCATCTAGACCATCTTAGATGACACTAGCAGAGCAAGAAAGCAAGTGTATGAGTAGTGCACATACAGCATCTATAACTATTCCTGTGTATGATCATCTGTATATTAAATCAAATAAAACAGTCCCCTTCCATAGCTTCTTTGTAATCTACTCTTTCAAGAGTTCTAACAGGAGGGGAAATATCTGTTTTGTTCTACTTTGTCACATAAGGTCTTCCTATGTATCACAGGGTAGCCTCATGCTCATAATCCTTCTACCTCAGCATTTTGATTGGTGCTATCAAAGGGCTTCACCATCATAAAAAATGTTGTAGAGACTTTTAGGGCTGGAGAGATGGCTCAGCCATTAAAGGCTAGGCTCACAACCAAAAATATAAGAGACTTTTAAAAGATACCTATTCATAAAAAATTCCTAATACCTATGTATACATAAATTCATATATGAAGACAATGACTCTTCTATTCACTGAATAAATTCTTATAAGCTTGACACTAGAAGAACTTAGCAACCTTAAATACATGAAACAAAAGTTTATTTATTTGACATTGCCATCCAATTGGTTCTATATATTCTAACTTGAAAATGTCTCCAAGTTACAGTGATTGATAAATAAATAAATGGGTAGATATATGGATCAATGATTGCTGTGGGATGTTCTCTATGCTGTGAATGTGTTGCTCTGATTGGTTAATAAATAAAGTGCTGATTGGCCTGTAGCCAGGCAGGAAGTATAGTTGGGACAAACAGAGAGGAGAATTCTGGGAACAGGAAGGCTGAGTCAGGAGATGCTGCCAGCCGCTGCCATGAGAAACAAATGTTAAAACACTGGTAAGCCATGAGCTACATGGAAACTTATAGATTAATAGAAATGGGTTAATTTAAAATATAAGAACTAGATAGCCATAAGCCTGCCATGGCCATACAGTTTATAGGTAATATAAGCTTCTGAGTGATTATTTTATAAGTGGGCTGTGGGACTGTGGGGCTTAGTGGGACCCAGAGAGAAGCTCTCCAGCTACAATGATGACAAAAGAAATCAGAGTGAAACTGCAGAACAATATATGAATGGTACAGATATAAAAAAAAAATTGATAACTAATGTAGGTCATTCAGTAGCTAGTGTGAAGAAAAATAATTCTCTTCACTTTATATGTAATAATTAACCTCAGAAAGATTAAAGACTTTCAAAGGAACAAGAAAAAACAGTGTCACCTTATACAGATGCATAATGATTAAAGCAAGACATAACTCATGCCACTAATGATCAAATACAACTTAATCGATAGCATAAACACCATTAATTTCTTTTAGTGGTCAAAGTAACAAGTAAAATATCCATAGACCAAAGGTAGCTATGAAAAATAAGGCTTTCCATACAAACCACTGATACAAATTCATATTATTACAAGGTTATGACAGATACAAAATTAATTTTTAAAGAAGCAGAGTGAGTGAGGACCATTTAGAAAAGAAACATTTTTCTTTCCTAAATTTTCAGATGCCTAGTAAACATGTGAAAATATGCTCTGCTTTTCCAATGTTCTGAAAATACCTTGAAATTGATATATCACTTCATCAAAGTAAACTGAAATAGTATATTTTTGATGGAAAATTTACTTTTTACCTAAAATTTTATCTGTTGTCTGATCCTACTTTACAAGACATATTTGTTGCTTGTAAGTGTGTGTGTGTGTGTGTGTGTGTGTGTGAAGTGAGATAAGCATGTTGCATTTCAAAACAGAATTTAATAAAATATGGGCACATACATTCATAAAATGTAAATTAAAATATATTCTCAAAGTTATATATAAACATATAATATCACACAGAAAGTTGGTATAGCTTGTATTATCGAGGATTAAGTCAGTATATTTGTTCATGGAAAATTAGAAGTATGTGATAAATATCTTTAAACATGCATATATTTTAATTACAATTGAACTTCTAGAAAGCTAAACTAAGGAGTTCATCTGGGAGTCTGGAGATTTAGCTTCAGAACTGTTACTTAGTAATAGTCATATCCCAGTTATTGCAAATACAAAACAGGGTGAAACTTTGTTCACCAAAGTTGGGATAAAATCATCAAAAGAAACAAAAATTGTTGACTAATTAGAATATGGAAAATAAGTGTACTATTGCAAGTCATAAAGATAATGACAGAGTTATAAAATATAGGATTTGTTTATTTTAAATACATATACACATATATCTCTGTGCCCCATGTAACAGTGTATCATCTTTCTTTGATTGTTTGTTTGTTGTTTTGTTTGACACAGGGTTTCTCTGTGATAGCCCTGGCTGTCCTTGAACTCAGAGATTCTCTTGCCTCTGCCTTCTGAATGCTGGGATTAAAGGTGTGCATTACCACTGCCCAGCCTGTTATCTTTTAACCTATCTATGAGTTTTGTATTTTTAACATATTTAAGGTATAATTATTATTATAATTATGAAATAATATTTTATTATAAAATATTTTATCTTATGAATCTTTCTCTTGAAATTTGAAAGATTCCATAATGTATACATTTTACTTTGTATTGAGCATATGTGTGCGTAGAACACAGTAAAAGGTAGAATAAGGACTATGGGCAATTCCTTTCTTTGACAATTTTATTTTTGTAATAAAATTTTAGTAAAATAAAAGCACAGCAGCCTTGGTAATTTGTTTTCTGCAGACATAGGTTTTGATAATAGTTAATTCTTTGAAAGTCTGGAGTTAGAACCTGAACCATAATGGAAAATGAATTTCAGTTGATAAAGTTGGAGAAGACAGGCAGGAAGTCACTGGGAGAGACAAACAACATTGTGTCCTGCCAGATGACTGGGAATTAGGTCAGACTGCACACACTCTAGTGAGAACATCACTGGCCATGAAATTATAATTTGTCTGAATAGTATCAGAAGAGTCTCCAGCGACCATCTCTAATTCTGCGTTGTCTCATCTGTTTTCTCTCAATATAGATATCTCAATCTCACATTCCAAGTTTAGATTTTCTCCCTTTCCAAAAGAAAAGCAACTTTGTCCTTTTTCCCTTCTTCAGTCTCTCCAACAGTTAATCTGAAGAATAACTCTCATTGGTAGGCTGGCTAAATGCAGGAAAGGGAACTGTTTCCTTAGGATGCAAAAACTAGCTGATGTAATTAAACAAATTACCAGAGAACAGGTCGTGCAGAAGGTCATGCGTTGGAAATCCTGTTCATCTAACATCAGTAATGGAAGGCTGCAGTTACACAAATGTTCTAGCATGTTCTGATACAGCCAGATTTCACCTAGACATATCCAGCACCAACAAGAAATAACACTTCTACTCACCTGTTTCTAATGACAGCAACACCAATGAAAAAGGAAAGAATTCACACAGAAAACTTCAAACTCTATAAAGGCCTTGCATGCATAGGAAATCCTGGAAACTTGAGCACTAGAAATGTTTATAATAATAGACAAGCAATAATAGACAACAACTTATTTGGGGTATTCACAGAAAAGGAAATATTAGTAACAGTGTCCTCCATGTTTAAGAATGTGATCATAAGAATGTGTGTGATGCAATCTCATGTCTTCTGTGATATTCTCAATCCTTCATTTTATGGCAAAAAATATTAAATATCTCATTACAGTCTTAATATGTACTACTTAGCCTATTTTCTTATGTATTTTGAGAATTTCATACACGAATACTGTACTTACATCATTTCCACTGTGTTCTCTGCCTTCCACAACTCTTCTTATGTTCCTCCACTCCCTCTCAAGTTCATTACGTGCCCCCTCTCTTACACACACACACATACACACACACACACACACACACACACACACACACACACACACACACACACACACACATCTGTTGTATATCAGAAATCTTAAAAAGTTCGTATTAATAAGATCAAACCTGAGCCAGGTATTGGGGTGAATGCTGGAAGATCAGAGAAGCAGAACAAGCCATAGCCACCTCACCTTGCCAGTTTCTCAGCTGATCCTATTTTCTCAGACTAGAAACCTCTGTGTCCTCATCCGGAATGAATCTCAGCTGAACTGTGCTGCTCAAATCCTAAAAGCTTAACTAGCCCTAGTTCCTGGTCCTCTTGCCTTATATACCTTTCTGCTTTCTGCCATCACTTCCTGGAATTAAAAGCTCACTTCTTGGGATTAAAGGTGTAAATCACCATGCCTGGCTGTTTCCAGTATGGCTTTAAACTCACAGAGATCTGGATGGATCTCTGCCTCCCAAGTGATATGATTAAAGGCATGTGTGCCACCATTTTCTGGCCTCTATATCTAGTGGCTATTTTGTTCTCTGACCCAAGATAAGTTTATTAGGGTACACAATATTTTGGGGAACACAATACCACCACACTGTTGAGATCATTTAGTACTGTTTGTATGCCCATGTGTTTAGGACTGACCACTAGAATCAGGAAAGTCTATAAAGAGATAGAACCCCGGAGAAGAAGAATTCTCAATTTATCTGCTATTGGTTGGTTGTAGCTCATCATTTAGTGATGATGCCCTTTGAGACTTCTCTCATACACATCAGAATGGCAACTGGTGTGCTCAAAGTTGTAACTTTATTGGGCAAGTGGCATAGTGGTATCTTTATAACCTGCCTCTGGTCAGATAGCATCAGTAAAAGTCTTTTCTACATGAGTAATGGAAAATTTTGTCTTTTCTACTACAGAGACCCACAGGTGATCAAAATGTGGAGAGTAAGTGAATGTGTAAGGGATGCAAACCTTAACTGGCATATTTACAGCATAGCCCCTGTAGTTATGGTTCAGGGAACATTGCAGAAGAGGAGACAGAAAGATTATAAGAATCAGAAGACAAGGCCACCTGTTGTCAGGTAGTGTCTTCTAGACACATCAGGGCAGCTGCACCCACGAAATTTTAGCAATATGGCTGCCTAAATAGACTTGAATAAGGATTTAGCTTATTTTAAGGAAATTTAAATTGTAAAGTACAATAAATTATCTCTACTCCAGGGTGTACACCCACAAACATGTACATATATGTGCTTTCTACCAATTATCAGTGGAAGGTGGTTATTGGCTATAGATCTATATATAGATCTATATATATTACCACATATGGTAATCATGTAAAGATGTCTTTTCCGTGGAAAACTCACATTTTTAAGCTTTCCTATCTACCACTAAATTCAGAAACCACAGTCATGAAACCACCTGTTCAGTCCCTCACATTCCTAGTAAAGAGACAGGCATGCCAGAAGGAGATGACTTCCAAAGGCATTTTCAAAAGTAAAAATAGGACTAGGGTTGGGAAATAAATTTGCTTCATTATGTTAAAAAGAATCTAAAAATGTCAAAGCCTTCCCATAGAGACCAAGAGAATAACATCTCCTTACTTAAATGATGAATATTTGACAATTCCTAGTCTGTGTTCTGGCATGAGCTATCTTTGCCAGCAAGACTTTTCCAAAGAGAGACATCTGGGTAGGGAATCCCCAAATGACATCAGGCATTCCCTTCATGGGAAACTTGAGTTTTGTCCAATTTTCCAAAAGCGAGACACCGTTCATAGGAAGATAGAATGTCTAATTCTTAAAAGTTATTAGTCACTAGGAAACTGACTAGTCCTGAGGCCTCAGAAGTCACTTCGTGCATAGTTCCTTTTTAATACACATGAGTGACTCAGGTGATATAGAAAGGCAATTATTTTCAATATCACTTCTGACATATGAACAAGCACAGCCACAGGTAAGCTGTAGGATTTTCCCCAAATCAGGATTAAGTGCCAGAATCAAGACAAAAGCCTTAATTAGAATATGGAGATATCCACTCTTCACACTGTATTTAGTAACTTTGCAGCATCAATGATGCTATATTACTGGGACTTGTCCTAAATTTTCTAAATCAGGCTTTCAATAGTTAGTTTTCAGGAGAAATTTAAAACATATAGGGTTATATTTTTAGCAATGTGATACTTGTATATAACCAAGTCTGTTATTCCTTTTTAAGCCATTTACCTAGTCTTGGAGGTAATTTTTTTTAAATTGCCTAATAAACACATTTTGTAATACTTTGAAAATTTATTGTCATCTTAAAAGAGGTTAAATTGGGTTTGAATGTTTGTAAAATAAGCCCTTAAGTCTTTCTGAGGCCCAATCTCATAATAATCCTAGAATGAATAAAGAAACCATAGTTCTCAAGTTTACAATACTCGCAGAAAAATTTTGAGGGTATTGGTATAAGCTACGCCATGTAATTGAGAGAGGGAAAAATCCAAGCCAGCATAGACTCTTCCAGTGACTAGTCAAAAACATGCATATTTTTTTTTAGACTTCATAGTGTTTCTTTTTGATCCAGCTCAGGGGGATTTATGAGATCTATGAAATCTGGCTAAGGATGAAACATTTACTCATAATTAAATGCTGAGAGGTGTAACTAGTAAAATGCAAATTATTGTCTCCTTGTATAGCAATCTGGCCATGTTTTCCTTCCACGAACATTCAGAGGCAAGGACTGAGTGAGGCCCTGCAGACATAGAGAAACAACTTCAAAGTTCCATCCCCTAGAGATATTCAATACAGGGGAGAGAAAAGAGGAAAAATAAGAACTCTTTCCAAGAGGCAAGGACTGAAAATAAAGGATATTGTTTTATTTATTGCCAAGTCTTCTACACCAAGACTGTTACTGAATCATATACAAGAGACTCAAGCAACATGTGTGGAAGTCTGAATCTGAGCTGTGAAGGGTTTTAGTCCAATTATCAGAACATCACTTGAATTACTCTATTCTCACTTCCTGTAGGTGGATATTAGTGGCCTGAACATCCATTGTGTGCCTCAAGAGTAAAATACCAAGTCCAAAGAAGATGATCATTTTATTATGAAGTCCTGTCCCCATGCATCCCCAGTATGTTTGGCTTTCTTCCCCCTTCCTTTGCTAATTAGTTCTAATGAACTCATGAATATCCAACATTATCTAATATTAACAATGAATGAGTGTTTTAAGGGGAATTCATCTTCTCCTAGCAGCCCTTTTTATTTAGGGGATAAAGTAACATCCAATAATATGGAGGAGTTTCTTTGCCATTCTTTACTGAAAGACATATTTTTATTAAGATTTTTTTATTCATTTCACATATCAATCAGAAATCTCCCTCTTCCCTCCTCCTGCTCCTCCAGTCTCACCCCCCAACTCACCCCCTATTCATTTTTTAATAAAGCCATTCTTATTTGAGATGATGGCTATAGAAGTAAGCTGCACAGATCGTCTTGGATACCAAGGTCTTCATTACCCTAGTTGCTGTGGGTACTGGTTCCTAATTGTCCACCAAGATCGTCTTTGCCTATGGTCTTTGCTTCTTTCCTAGGGACAGTTCAATCACTGTGACTTGCCTATATACTTCCAAGTTGTCTAGGCAACTCTACAGGGTCAATCCAACACAGAATCTGTTGTGGGATCATTCAAGGCCCATGATGCAAATGCATGCAAGCTCAATCCCTTACTCTCTCCTCTGGGAATCTCTACTCCATTGTGCACATTTGCAGAGTTTTCCCCACAAGACGTTCTGAGTATTAATTTCTCTCAGGGTCTGGTTCCAAGAGGACCCATTTTAGCAACCGACATCAATAATTATAACTATATTTGTATAATGTCCATATGTATGACCATGATTGGGTTTCACTTTTTTATTGTCTTTGCGACATTAAAGAATTGAAGTGCATGATCTCCCACAGCCTTATTACATCTGAAGTTGCAATGTGCTAACAAGATAGCTGGGTGGGGACTGTCTGAGAATCTGGAAAAGAAGAACAGCATGAATATCACCCATGCCTTAATATGAGAGGAATTTGGGCTAAAACTGTTCAAATTCAATTCTCCTATGTGGATGATTAGAACAATATCTTCTTTGTTGTCTTCTTTAAAAGAACTTTAAAATGTTGTTTCCAGACCGCTTACCATAGATCTGTAGGAGTGTGGACTATCTTGTGAGGAGAGAACTAGCTAGCATTTGACTTGGCACTCCATGAGATCTGAGAGAAAACATAGAGGAATTGAATCCGGGTGGCAAAACCTGAAAAACTTCAAAATGATTAGTTTTGAGGCAAGTTTTATAATACCAATGCAATGTTCCAGCAGCAGTCCCAGATACTAGAGTGCCACTTACAGCCCTCTGTCCTCTAACCACTATTCACTGGGCACAAGTGACATACCAGACAAAGTTCATAGTGGTGGTTAACATTCCCAGTTACTTGGCAAGCTTACTCCTTTCTCTAATTTTAGATATGACAAAAACTGAAATCAGGGAGATTCGGTTATGACTTCAATGTCAATTTCAAGGAATGAGTAAGAATTAAATTAAAAAAAATCACCCTCTACAGCCCTTGTTGTTTTCACTTAGCCAGTCACTCAGAGTTATGAAGGCAAGGAAATAGAGTTGGTTATACAAAAAGCACAGGTTGAGTTAACATATATTTTACACTGATTGGCTACACTGAAGAAAATACTGGTATTCTTGTCATCAAATTATGGATGGCTGGAGAAACCAAAGTGTCTCTTGGGGAGAGTGAATATAGGGTAGAGAGGAATTCTCTATCAAATAAATATCAGAGAAAATGCAGGCTACACTTATATACTAGAACAATGGAAAGTCTCTGTATAGCACCTGTCAGGACATGAGACAGAGTGAGTATGGGGTATTTGAAATATTACTTAACACTGAAGCAACTCTTTTCAGTATACTGCTTGACAAAACACAACTACTCAGGTGGTGTTTGGCTGGTGGATGAACATGTGAGTAAATAAAACCATAACTGGAAGTTTAGAATGGTTTTCTTTCAATCCTCTCAGCATTAGCAAATTAGGTTTCTTTGTCTTTTGCCAGACACCAACTTTCCCTGAATTCTTTTACTTCATTCTTTATCTCTTATCATAAGATCAGCATTCCATAGTACACTGGATGTTTTTTTCTCAATGTTCATTAAAATTTGCAATTATGTATTTTTTGTGATCACTCCACTAATGCTCATCTCTGAAGTCCCAAAGAGGTAGAGCTGTTTCTAGTTTGGTTTTGCTTTCACTGCCTTTCACAACTATAAAATGCCTGACTCATAACACTAAAATATTTAGTAGATGGACAGATGGATGTGTAGGAAATGAATGATTAGAGAGACTGTGAAAGTGACAGAAAGAAGAGAGAGGAAGAAAGGATGTTATAATGACATGGACAGAGTAGAGGGAGGGGGAAGGAAGGAAGGAAGGAGAGAGGGAGGGAGGAGAAGAAAAAGAGAAACTGAAAAGGAATATAAATTGGGAGTATGACTATGAGATACTAGCCAGAAATACCACTTTCTGCACCATTAATCAGACAAGAAACAAAAAATGTAGGAGAAAGTCCAAATTTTAGTAGCCAAGAAAGAAAGCATTGATAAAGACTCAGGAGAACAATGGAAGCAGAAAGGTGCTTGGAAAACTATGCCTCTCATAGAAAGAGTGGGTTGATTCTACACGTAACCTGTGAACCTGATAGCTGCACTGGAGATTTTAGAGTTTTGTTCCTGGCCAAACCAACACTGGGGGGAGTTAGTTCGAGGAGGTCTCTAACAATTTATGGAATATTGTTGGAAATGCTGAGCAGGCTGGAGAGACGGCTGAGTGGTAAGGGTGCTTGTTGTTCTTGTAGAGGATCCAAGTTCAGTTCCTAGCACCCATGTTATGAGGGCTTACACATTTCATATAACTATAGTTCCAAGGATGATACCTTCTTCTGTCCTCTATGTATATATGTACCATACACACATGCATATAAATAAAACCTAGAATCTTTTAAACTGCTGCTCTAAAGGGCATGACACTAGTTAACTGGAAAAGAATACACAAGCACACCCCTCACACATGCACACACACACATACACAAGCACATCCCTCACACACATAAAAATACACAGAAGCACACCCTTCAAACACACAAAAGCATCTCTCTCTCTCTCATATACATAATACAAATGGTCACAAAGCTAAAATGACCACAGATTATGAAATAAGAGACAAGAAAGTGGGAAGGTTTTAATTATAGTAGACACCATTAGTGGTGTCAAATGGAGTAGAGAGGTCAGGAAGGACCTGGCTCTCTTGCATTCCTCATTAATAATCTGTGCTATTAAATCCAATGAGATGTCTGAAGTGAAAAATGAAGTTCTTCTTATACTTGCCTTTTATAGCTATTCCTGTTGAAATCCACAAGGAAGAATTTTTACTTTGGAGGTCTGATTTTTTTTTCTTTCTGAGAATAGAGAATGCTAATTTTGAACATGAGAATTCTTTCTTAAAGGAAGCATATAAATTTCAGTCTCCCAAATACATCCTGAGGACACTTAATTGGTAGTGCATTTGCTCTATAACTGTTAAGATCCAGAATGCAGCTTTGGTCTTCAAGACAATTACATTCCTACTCAGGAACACTGGATATGACAATAACAAATTGATCTTCCTTGATGTCTTGTTTTCATCTGGTCTGCATCAGAATGATACTGTATGCTTACTACACGTACATATTCAGTGGCCTCATTTGGAAAGAATCTGATTTGAAAATATGATAACAGTTTCCACAAATTTTGCAAGTTGCTTCAGAATTCTGAATGCCTATCACTGTATAGCAGGCACCACACTATCAAAGGTCACAAAGAATTTGTCATTCTGTATTTGGAATTTTGAAGACTTGGTGAAATCACACATAACTGATTCAAAATACAAAAAAAAAAAAAGAGAGAGAACTGTCTGCTGAACATCACTAAGTGAAATGGTTGAACTATGTCAGGAATAAACACTCCAATAAATACTTGCATGGTTCATTATTTATTTACAGAGTTTCCTTTCCTCTTGGTAATCAAACTGGTAAATAATATTAGCTTCCATGGTAGAGCACCACCAGGGGTAGAGCTGCCTCATTTAATAAGGAATTTTCATAATCCTGGGAAGCACCCATAGTGTGAATTATTCATAGAGCCAGCCTTCCATCAAAGACCCCGTCAGTTTAAACTGGTGAAAAGTGATATTATATGTATGCCTTGCAGCACAAAACAGAACATTCATCCCTCTTAAAGCCGATTCACACACATGGACAACTGTCTCCATCACTATATTGTTTGGTTTATCCAATTCAATTACAGGCCTGGGATCTGCAAGGAGAAGGCATAGAAGGCTTGCAATAGTGCCCATTGCCTTTAAGTTAAGCTTGGAGGTTGAGATATTCAGCTATTTCCTTTTATTCGACATTTTTGAACACTGCCTTTATCTGTGGAGCAATTAGGATCTTATATTAGAAGGAAACTCCCATTAAACCTCCATCTGTGCTGCTGATGGCTTTCCTGTTCTTGACTGGAGTCTTAAAACACATTCTTTCAGGAACACCAGGTCTTATACTTCCACATCCCTTTCCTTTGTAGACTTTATCACATTAAAAAATAATATTGAGGCTCTACTTTAAGAATAACAAATGTCTAAATGCTACCTTAAGCCCTACCTTAATGGTCAATGTAGCACAAGACTTTATTAAGAAAGCGGTTAGGAAAGCCTTTGAGAGTCCATCTCTAATGGCTATGGAGTCACGGCATCTAATATATGGGAACCAAGCAATTCCTCCATTCTTTCAAAAACTCATAATACATCATCAAACTCCATCAGGAAAAGTTCTATGTGATGTTCCTCAGCTAGGATTCTTTGATTCAGCACTCAAGGTACCACCAGTAAATTACCTTAAAGTATATGACAACAGTTTAAGGTCAATATGTGATTTGACTGTGAATGGCTTAAGGCCAGGTTTCTGGGTGTCTGGAAAAACAATGTTTTTAAGTATTTCTAAACACGTTTAAAATACTCATAATGGGGCTAGGGAAATAGCTTAGTTCATAGCATACTTGTAAGCATGAGCACCTGATTTCAATCCCAGTACCCAGGTGAAAATCCAGGATATTTGTACTCTTAGTACAAGGGAATATAAGGCATGGGAAGCTCTGAGGCTTGCTGGTAGACCAATAAGGCCTAATAAGTGAGTTATAGCTAATGAGAGACTGAATCAAAAGAGCTGGGTAACATTTCTGAGGATAAAACAAGTTTGTTCTCTGGACTTTACACAGAAACACACACACACGCACGCACACACACACACACACACACACACACACACACACACACACACACTTCCATTTTTCCAAAATAGTAATATCTTACTAAACTTGACTTTGCTATCTCTTCTGCTTCATTCCATTTCTACTCTTCATTCTCCTCTGCTATTTGAAATGGTACATTCGTATCTATCCTTCCAAGTTCAAACCAATGCCGCTCTACCCTCATGCAATAAATAAATGCAAACATTACCATATGAAACTCATACCTGCCAGATAGACTTTTCTGTACTTGCTTCTATGTAGCTCATCTCATGTACCTCCTCTGTCTTATTCATACATTTTTTAAAAATTTTTCTTTATTTTGAGATGGACTCTGCCTGTGGCATCTAGTCAGGTCCCAGATTCTTGGATTCAACTGATCCTCCTGCCTCAGCTTTTGAATACCTGCATGTACAGATATGTACCATGTACTTAGGCTCCTCTTTAATCTTTTAAAATATGTTTATGACTTTATTTTTAATTGTGAATATTTGCTGATTTGTGTGCATGAATACAGTGTCAATGGAGGTAAGATTCAATTATCTAGAGTTGTAGTTACAAGCCATTGTGAGGCACGTGATGTGGGTGCTGGAAATCAAACTCATGTCCTCTACAAGAGGAGTATATGCTTGTAAACACTGAGACATCCCTCCAGCTCTTCTTCTTCTTCTTTAATATTAAGTGCTTACTCTGCTTGTCTTTGATGTGGCTACCTGGTCAATTCATAGCTCCTTCTTCCTTTTACCTTCCCTATTATCTACAACTGATACAGTGCAACCTTAAGCTGGTTTTGGATTTCTGAACTGCTACACCCATTCATAGCTTTCCATCAATGCCTGATCCTCTGGAAATGAGCTTTTCTGCTCAAACAGAGCATACTGTACCCATGCTTGATCTTCCTCTGTGGTTTTCTTCTTCTCTTACCCACTGTTCATTCAAATGCAGCTTGATTTTTCTAGTGTTTCCCCTACTCATCCCTGACAAGTTAACTGAACAAAGATCCTGAATGTGGACACCATACACTCAAACATTATTTTTTCTTCTAATTCTCAAATGACTTGGTCTTGCATCTATCATGCCTCCTAGAGAAACCCCATTCAGATACAGGTTGAGTATCTACCAACTCTTCTCTAACCCTGTATACCTAGGTCTTATAAAAGATAGCATGGCAGTGCCTAGTGACATCACAGGTTTTATAAAAGCATCAGATGTATCCCTAATCATTTTCTGTGCTTAGAATCCACGAAAGACCTACACAATGACAGAATTTATGATGAAAGGATGGTTCATGAGTGAGCTTCCTTTTTGTCTCTTCCTTTCTGCTTCTACCTTCTATTCTAGCTCTGGATACACAGAAGATCCTCCCAATACATTTCTCCAATAGATAAGAAAAATGAAGCTATGAAAAGGCAAGCAGTTTGGCTGAGACCATATGATAACTGAGAAGAAAAGCAATATGATTTGGACATCTTCCCATTCAGCTTTCGGTCACATTTTCAAAGATGGAAGCATGGCTAGATAACTCCATTGCTTATAGGCCTGTTGTGTGGCAGAACACATTGTGCAGAACACATGCAGGACAAAGCTGTTTGCCTCAGGGCAGCCAGGAAGCAGACACACCCATTAAGTGACATATTCAAAGACCTGCTTTTTCCAACAATACCCCATTTCGTAATAACCCATTCAGCTGTTAACCCATCTGTGGAAGGTAGCAAGCATCCTCATGATTCCCACCACCTCTCAAAGTGCCACCAGATATGGGCCAAAGCATTAGCACATATTCTATCAAACTACAATGAATACCAACCTATTCTATGCTGCCTCAATCTCAACTTCCTGAGTTCACTGTCTGTGTGTTCACATCACCAGCAATTACCAAGGACTGTGCTGATTTGGCAAAGTCTGGAGCTGGATGTATTTTTCCTTGTATAAAAATTACCTCCATTCAAAAGAATAATTTGAAAGCACACATGCATGCATGAATGAACCCTCTGAAGATGCGTCAGATAGGGCCTGGGACCTTCACCCCCACCCTAGTTATTAGGAATGTTCATGGATGAATAACCTGGTATCAAGAACACCAATGCCTTTTTGTAACTGCCTTCTTATTTCACCTCGCCATGCTTGCTTTTAAGGCAGCTGCACTAAATATAGAAGGCCCAGCAAATCTCAATGACCTACTTAATAACATATCCCCTTTGTGCTTCCAACCCTTCTTTCATAAAGACACCAGTTTGAATAACTATGTTCTTCTTTCATGGCCCTAACTCCAGATGCATAATAAACACAGCATGGGTCATCTTCAATGCACGTTTTAGTAGATAGAGCAAAACCCATATGATTTAGAAAGACATCAACAAATTTTAGTACTTTGGCTCTTTGTATTTCCAAACATTTATATATCTTCTGCACATCTACTCTTTCCATGAAGTCACTTATTGTGTTGCTTTGGCAAAATACCTGAAAACGAAATTTAAGGCTGGAGCTTTTTTTCCCTCTCACAGTTTGGAGATGCAACCCATCATGATGGAACAGCCTGGTGGTATGAGTTTGATTCAGCTGGTTAGAATGTTGGCATTACCCTGCTTTCTCTATTTTACTCAGCCTAGGGCTCTGGCCCCTAGGATGATATAGTCACATTTAGGGTAGGTCTTCCTTCCTCTGATCACCCAACCTAGAAATCCCTTCATAGATAACCCTGCTGTTTGTTTCTGTGCTTACTCTAAACCCTGTCAACTTCACAATGAAGATCAACTATCACATTTCTATTATAGAACTTAACTTCCTGCATACTATTTCTCAAACTTTGAAGTGGGTGAGAGAAAAATTCCCCACTTGATCCCATCATCTTAATTTGAGAAGACATCATTGTGTGGAATTTAATTTGAGATCCCCACTCTTCTAAGTTTCACCTTATCAAATATCAACCCCATATGCATATAAAGTCTTAAGGTATCAGTGATTCAGGTTTCTGTTGCAGCTGAGACAATGACTATAGGGTAAGAGGCAGCAAATGAAAAGCAAGACTGTAAACAGAAAGGAAAGGAAGGTGGGATGAGAGAAAGACATTGATGAAATCTTTGTGTTCCAGAACAGTGGTTGGCTATATATAAAAACCATTTGAAAAATGTGAAAAAGTACAAATACACAAACTTTTTTCTAGATCAGTTAATTCTCAAACTCTAGAAATCAATCTCAGACATCTGAACATTTTCAAATGTCCCATGTGTTTCCAACACTCAGATAAAGTCAAGAATCACTTCTGTAATATTCACAGCTGTTAGAAGTAGGCTCTCAGAAGCTCATATTTGTCTTTCATCTCAAGCAAATAATAATAATTAATAATAAATCTCCCTAGGAAAAAAATTCCTTGCATTTTCTTATCTTTTTTGGTTTCATTTACTTTCTCATGCTAGCTTTCTTGTCTTCTGTGTAAACATCTTACAGCTAATTATGAGCAAAAACCTAACATGCCCTCTTTATTGCATATATTATGTATCATGTCCCTGTTTTTAAATGAATATATTTTCCAATGTCTCTTCCACTGAAGCATCCTCAACTCCGAGCAAGATTCTGAGCAGCAAGGATCCATGAGAGCATGTGACAGATGACAGGGCTGTCTTTCCTTTTTCATTCCATCATCTTTTACTTTAAAACATTTATAATTGCATTGTCACAAGGGGCGCCCTGAGAGCTACCAACACCTTGGAACTTTCTTGGCTGCTTTCTTTCCTATTGCTGTCCTCACAAAGGCTCAGCAGATATAAAGATAGCCTTTTCTGTCTTGCACCCCAGGAACAGCAGGGTTATTTTTTCCTGTTTCCATTGTTGGCACCGTCATGTGTCCCAGAGAAAAAAGGAAGTTAATGATGTAAGGCTAGGGCCTTACCATTATTAAATTTGAGAATTATTACATAGACTGAGTTTGATTTCCCAGCAAAAGTTTTTACTTTTCTTTCTTTATTGAAAGTAGATTCTTTTCTCATACAATCTATTCTGATTGTAGCTTTGCCTCCTACCACTCCTCCAAGTTCTTCTCTATTTCCTCTCCCATCCAGATTCACCCCCTTTCTGCCTCTCATTAGAAAAGAACAGGCTTCTAAGAGATAAACACCAAACAGGCCAAAATAAAATATGATAACGTAAAAACTTTCATACCAAAGTTGGACACAGCAACCTAACAGGAGGAAAACAGTCCCAAGAGCAGCCAAAAGAATCAGAGACACACTTGTTCTCATAGTCAGGAGTCCCATGAAAATAATTTAGCTAATAGCTAATATATATACACAGAGAGGACCTAGTATAGATCCATATAGGTCCTGTGCTTGCTGCATAAGTCTCTGTGAGCTCATATTTGCCTTGCTTAGTTGATTCAGAGGGCTGTGTTCTCCTGGTGTCCTCTATCCTCTCTGACTCATATGATCTTCCCTGGGATTCCTTGAGGTCTGATGATAGGGATTATATGGAGACTTCCAACTTAGACTCTGTGTCAGCATGATGTCTGGCTGTAGCTCTCTACATCTGTTCCCATCAGCTGCTGGAGGAAGCCTCTAACAATGACTGGAGGAAGCACTGATCTATGAGCATAGCAGAATATCATTGGGAATTATTTATTTATTTATTTATCTATTTATCTATTTATCTATTTATCTATTTATCTATTTATCTATTTATCTATTTATTTATTTATTTATTTATTTATTTATTTATTTATTTGCCTGTGGTGTTTATTTGTACACTAGGACTCTGGGCTATCTACTCTCTGGTTTTTGGTTCCCAACAGTGTTAGGTTTGGGCTCCTTCTCATGAAGTGGGCCTTAAGTCAATTCAGACATTGGTTATTCCCACAAGTTCTATGCCACCATTGCCCTGGAATATTTTACAGGCAGGATACATTGTAGGTTAAAACTCTTGTGGCTGAATTGATATCCATGTTCCTCTTTCAGCAGCCCGCAGAGTACCCTCCCACACCAAAGAGACTAGAAGGTAGGGGTGAAGGCTCCATGTAGGCATCAGCTAGACTTCTCCATGTTCAGTGCATTGTGTGGATGTTTTATTAGGCAATTGGACCCTGCTATTAGTTTGTGGAGACTAACCCTTTGTCTTAACATCCTGGGTTGTTACCCCATTGGCCAACAATAAAATACCCCCTAGTACCTCCACTGGAAGCCTTGCCTGGCTACAAGAATTGGCCAATTGAGATACCATATCCTCTATTACTAGGAGTCCTCATTAGGATCACCTTCATTGATACCAGAAAGTTTCCACTGCTCTAGATTTCCACACCATCCCCCCCCAATGTTCCCCAATTCCAACTGTCTCTCCTCACACTCTCTCCCTCCTTCCCAACTGTGGTGATATTGTGTTCCCCAATAAACTGTGCACCATAATAAACTTATGTGGGGTCAGAAAACAGAACAGCCACTAGGCAGACATACAGGCCAGAAAATGGTGGCACACACAGCTTTAGTCCTAGCATTCCAAAGGCAGAGATCCGTCTGGATCTCTGTGAGTTCAAAGTCACACTGGAAACAGCCAGGCATGGTGACACATGCCTTTAATCCCAGGAAGTGATGGCAAGAAGCAGAAAGGTATATAAGGTGTGAGGACTAGGAACTAGAGCCTGGTTAAACTTTTAGGCTTTTCAGCAGCAGTTAAACTGAGATCCATTTGAATGAGGACTCAGAGGTTTCCAGTCTGAGGAAACAGGATCAGCTGAGGAATTGGCGAGGTGAAGTTGGTTGTGACTTGTGTTCTGTCTCTCTGGTCTTCCAGCATTCATCCCAAGACCTGGCTTCAGGTTTGTTTTTATTAATAAGACCTTCTAACAATTCCTGTTACACCCAACTTCCCTCACATTCTGTTCCAACCCATTTCTAGTCAACCTATAAAATCTTTTCTAATTCCCCTTCCCAGAGAGAACTGTGCATCCCTCCTAGACCCCTCCTCTACCTATCCTCTTTCTGTCTGTGGATTGTAGCTTGGTTATCATTTGCTTAACAAGTAATATGTACTTATAAGTGAATACAAATCATATTTGTCTTTCTGGGCCTGAGTTAACTCAGGATGATTTTTTTCTAGTTCCATATATTTGCCTGCAAATTTCATGATGTCATTTTTTTAAACAGCTGAGTAGCACTACATTCTATATATCTACAATATTTTCCTCCTCAATTCTTTTATTAAGGGACATCTAGGTTGTTTCCATGTTCTGGCTATTACAGATTACACTGCAATGAACATGGTTGAACATATGTCCTAGTGGTGGGGTGGAGCATCTTTTGGGTATATGTCCAAGAGTGGTACATCTGGAACTTGAGTTAGATCATTTCCCACCCCTTTGAGGAACTGCTATATTGATTTCCATAATGGCTGTATAAGTTTGCACTCACACAAGCAATGGAGGAGTGTTCCCCTTGTTCCACATCCTTAACAGGAAGTTGTTCATTATTTTTTTTTGTTTCCCTTTGGCTCTTTTGTGAGTCCTACCACCCATCTCCCAAATAAATCACATGGAGGCTTATTCTTTTTATGAATGCTTGGCCTTAGCTTGGCTTGTTTCTAGTCAGCTTTTCTTAACTTAAAATATGCCATCTACCTTTTGCCTCTGGGCTGTGGTATTATGTTCCCCAATATATTGTGCACCCTAATAAATTTGTCTGGGGTCAGAGAACAGAACAGCCACTAGACAGACATAGAGGCCAGAAAATGGTGGCACTCACAGCTTTAATCCTAGCTTCCTGGAGGCAGAGATCTATCCGCATCTCTGTGAGTTCAAAGCCACACTGGAAACAGGCATGGTGACACATGCCTTTAATCCCAGGAAGTAATGGCAAAAAGCAGAAAGGTATATAAGGCATGAAAACCAGGAAATAGAGCTGGTTAAGCTTTTAGGCTTTTGTGGAGCAATTCAACTGAGATTTATTCTGGATGAGGACTCAGAAGCTTCAATTCTGAGGAAACAGGACCAACTGACTGAGGAATTGGCAAGGAGAGGTGTCTGTGGCTTGTTCTGCTTCTCTGATCTTCCAGTATTCACTCCAATACCTTGCTCCAGATTTATTTTCATTAATAAGACCTTTTTTTCACAGTTACAATATATAGTCTCTTTATAATAAGACCTTTTAAGATTAATACTACACTGGGCTTTTACCTTTTACTATTTCCATATATCTTTTTTAAAAATTCTTACTCCATGGCTTGCTGTGTAGCTGGGTGGATGGGTCCTAGAGTCCTCCTCTCCTTATTCTTTTGTTCCCCTACCTTTCTTCCCAGATTTCTCCTATTTATCCTCTTTGCCTGTGAACCCTGCCTATTCTTCCCCCTGCCTTTCTATTGGCAATTCTTTATTAGACCAATCAGGTGTTTTAGACAGGCAAAGTAACATAGCTTCATAGAGTTAAACAAATACAATGTAAAAGAATGCAACACGTCTTTGCATCATTAAAACAAATGTTCCACAGCATAAACAAAACATTATATCTTAAAATAATATTCCACAACACCAGCATGAGCTGACACTTGTGTTGTTGATATGGCCATTCTCACCTTTGTAAGATGGAATCTCAAAATAGTTTTGGTTTGCATTTCCTTTACAGCTAAGGATGCTGAACATTTCTTTAATGGTTTCTTATCCCTTGAATATTCCTCAATTGAGACTTCTCTGTTTAGATCTGTACCTAATTTTTCAATTGAATTATTTGGTTTTTTTTATTTCTAGTTTCTTGAGTTCTTTATATATTTTGGACATTAGTCCTCTATCAGGTGTGGAGTTGGTAAAAGTATTTTCCCATTTTGTAGGCTGCTGCTTTGTTCTACTGACAGTGTCCTTTATCTTACAGAAGCTTTTTAGTTTCATGAGGTTCCATTTATTAATATTGATCTCAATGCCTGAGTTATCAGTGTTCTGTTCAGAAAGTCATCTCCTGTGCCAATGTGTTCAAGGCTATTGCTCATGTTCTTTTACGTCAGGTTCAGTATATCTGGTGTTAAGTTGAGGTCTGTGATCCACTTGGACTTGAGTTTTATGCAGGGCAATAAATACAAATCTATTCACATTCTACATGTAGACAGCCAGGTTGTTAGGACCATTTGTTGAAGATGCTGTCTTTTTTCCAGTGTGTATTTCTAGCTTCTTTATAAAAAAAAAACAGGTGTCTATATGTGTTTGCTTTGTGTATAGGTCTTCAGTTAAATCCCATTGTTCAGCCTTTAAGTTTTTATGCCAATACCATGTGGTTTTAGTAGTATAGCTCTGTAGTACAACTTGAAATCAGGGATGAGGATACTTCCAGCAGTTCTTTTATTATTTAGAATTGTTTTAGCTTTTTACTATATTTAAGTTTCATTACCTCTTGGGTTTTCCATTCAACTTTTAATGAAGTATCTGACATATAAGAATGTGGACAGAGAAAGGGAAGATGAACCATGATCATCTTTATTCTTTGTCACCAAGCCTGCCAATATGGGCTGTGCTAGGAGCTTCTCTCCTTCTTGAAGACTTTATCAAAGATGGAGTTGTAACCATTAAACTCATGCAAGGCATAAAAAATAAAATACTTTCTAACACACTGAAGTACCTGAGGACATTTTCTTAAATAACTTAATGACACATAGGGAATTCCCATTACCTGTTAAATAAACATGAAAACTAAAGACTCAGTGAAGAGTGAGTCTGCCCTCAATGTCATTACAACTATAAGAATATTGATATACACTCCTCTTCTGATATCATAATGGAAATTCATGATCTTGTATTAATTCATGTGTTGGATTTGCCTTCTGTTCTTCCAAACAATGTGTCAGCATATTTATAATGAACTAGGTATAATGCTGAACAAGCAGTACATTTCTCAATGGTAAGAAATTCTTCAAATAGATATCTCAGAGAAAAATAGAAGTTAGTCTTTTTTAATATTAGAGGACAATTTCCAAAGGAAACATGTTGTAAGTTCATTAAATTCAAATGACACAACTTAATCACCACACTCTGAGAATGGTTCTGAATGAATCAGACAACTACAGAACCAAGGATACTGTTGAAGACTGCTTCCTCTTGACTGTTGCCACTAGAATTATGTGCTACTTAGTTGACTTAACTAAGAAGTTGAAGTACACTCCCACATAAAGTTCTTTCACTAGAATTATGTGCTACTTAGTTGATTTAACTAAGAAGTTGAAGTACACTCCCACATAAAGTTCTTTCCCAAGCTATGAATTCAAGACTTGAAATGTGCAAGGCAATGTGACGCTAGATCCAAGGCACCAATCATAAACCATGACGCTCCGGATCTTTGTTGTCATTTGGGATTGTTACATTTAACAAGTTTATCAAACCCAAGACTGACTCAAGCAATTCATAAGAATGTGATGTTAACTTTCTAAAGCTGTTATTAGGAACAGTGATCATGAACTGTAAGTGATCAAAGAGAAACTAACATCATCAGTCATCTAAATGCTAATATTCATGTTTTCATCTTCAGTGTGTTTATAATAGTCACTCTTCTATACTCTGGCCTCTTCTGTACTCATTTTTAGAGATGATGCTTAAGTAAATCACCCATAAAGCAAGATGGCTATTAATTATTTACTTATCTGAGATCAAGCCTTTTGGGCTTTCATTTAATTACTTATTTACAAATGAAAAACAACTCAGAAACCCACAATACATTAACCAAGAATATAAATTTCACATTTTTTCTCTTAGAAAGATATTTTTAATTTTGGTGATCACAAATGCATATGTTTAAAAAGCTCCTTCTATAATGAATGCAACTCTGGCTCCAGTATTTTTCCATTCTGTTAAAAAAGAATTCTGTGTCTGGCAATCCTATCCAATAAAGAATATACAAAATACTTCTAATATTCTGCCATGCCCTTCTTCTGGACTCTGTAGTTGTGATTCAGTTCCATTCCTCATTTCTGCTGTTTGCTGAATTGATCCCTTCCTATTCAATGAAATAGCCTTGATGCCCTGGCAAGTGTTAATATAACATGTAGATCTGATTGGACAAGCTAATCTTTCCCCCCTTTGCCAAAGATGGCCTGTGGAATGCTGAGATTAGCCTACTGGTTCCATAAAATTTTTTGACTGAAGGGCTTGGTAAAACAATTGGCAGGGAATGTCATATGAACTATTATCTGACATTTAGTTCTCGCTTGAAAAGATATCTTTGCTCCTAATAAAGAGACATTGGAGAAGAGAATCACTTCTACTGTGAACTTTGATCAAGCCTAGACTTGTCACAGTTATTGTCTTCCTGTACAAGGATCAAGATGTCAGATGGTGGAGTGAGGCCAAGTGGCACAGAGTTTTAAGTCTGGTCACCAGGCTGACCTCTGTCCATACCTGACCTTGCTTCAAAATCTGAAGTCATGTGTTTCTTAGCTTATTAGTTGAGCTTAAATTATCTTTTATTTTGTTTAAAACTTAAAGCACTTTGGAATCGTCTCTTGCTGGGTAATAATGCTCTTGCACTCTGTAAAGATTTGTCACTTAAATTGGTTTAATAAAATGCTGATTGGCCAGTAGCCAGGCAGAAAGTATAGGTGGGGTGACCAGACTAGGAGAATTCTGGGAAGAAGAAGGGCAGAGTCAGGAGTCACCAGCCAAATGCAGAGGAACCAAGATTTAAAAAAGCTGCACCAAGAAGTTTCCCAGCCACATGGCTAAAAATAGATAAGAATTATGGATTAATTTAAGTATAAGAACTAGTTAGTAGTAAGCCTGAGCTACCAGCTGATCATTTATAAATAATATTAAGCCTCCAAGTCAATTATTTGGGAAGTGGCTGCTGGGTATTTGGGAACAGGCAGGTGGGAGAGAAACTTCTGCCTATAGTCTCTTCTCGTAAATATTATCTTAGCCTCCTCTAGACATTAAAAAACACTTCCCTCTCACAAGGTTTGCTCTTAACACAGAATCATATTGCTTAATCCATCAGATCTTTCATGCTTGATTTGGATGGATGTAACATCCAGAATCTAAACTCATAGTGATATGAAGACTATGAATATAGGGGGTATGCACTTGCAATGTACCAAAGTAAAATTGTGTGTGGTATAAGATATCCAATATATTAAGAGTATTAGTAATTTGTTTTGAAGTTTATCTTCAGCTGAGCATGGGAGTTTAGCACCATCCTCTGTAATACAGTGGGATTATGTCCCAACAAACAGAAACAAAATAGAAAAGAAAGGAAGAAAAGGAGAAGAGGAAAGACTGAACAAAGAAAGAAAAGAAGGAAAGGAGGGAGGGAAGATTTAGACACAAATTCAAATACATTGTGAAAAGATGTCAGTGTGAATCAGCTTCCAAGTTGCCAGTGGGCCTCTAAGCTGCCATGGCTCAAGTCCAGATTATGAAAATGGCAATAGTTCCAAAGCTCAACTTCCCACACAGGTGGCAAGGCAGTTTTCTGTACCTCTTCAGAAGGTTTAAGGGCTATTCTCAAGATAGATAATTACATCTTTGATAAAGTAAAAATAAGGAATGTTATTTCTCAAAGCAGCAAAAGAAACTTCCCCTGTCAGGTGCTGTTTTAAAATATTCTGTGCTTTGGCTGTGGTGTAGGAAACTGAAGATTGGAATAACCAAAAGCTCTGTGAAATTTTCCCTAAATGCAGCATTTAGTGAGATAAGATGACAGAGGACAGGAGAAAAAAAATATATCTTTTACGTGTACCTTAGAGAATGAGAGACACTGAAAATTACCTATATTTCAGTCAAGATGACTATGGGATTGTTTAGCTTGTCAGAAAACACAACTGGAGAATATAGAGCACAAAGTGTCCCACATCCTCTGAGATCAGTACAAACAAAAGTCTAAAATTCTACAAGATTAAAAAGGACTGATAATAAAATTAGTAAAAGAAAGATTAAAAGCAGTTCCAGATAGGTCTTTTTTTTTTTATCAAATCTTACTCCAAAACATTTCCTTTAGTTCTTAAATATGTGTAACTTTATATTTGAACTCCATCTTCAACTAAAAAGTCACAAAGTATATTTCTATTTTGTTTAAAATATTATTTATATCTATGTGTGTGTGTCTGCATGAGTTTATGGGTACCATGTACATGCAGGTACCCTTGGACACTAGATGAGGGTGCAGGAGCCTCTAGAACAGGAGTTATAGGCAATTATGAGCTGTCCAATATGAATGCTGGGAACTGAGCCTGGTTTATCTGCAAGAGCATCTTGAACTCTTATCCTCCAAGACATCTCTCCAGCCCCATCAAAACACATTTAATTGTCTGTTTCTTATTTCTGAGAAACCAGATGTGCACTGGACAGATGGCATAAAAATTATTGCCATGATGTTAACTAACTACATGATCTTGAGGAAATACTTGAGCTCATGGCCATAATGTTCCCATGATACATTGAGGAGAATAAAGGCTGCCTTCTTAAGGGATGAATGTTCTACTATGTTACATAAAATTGCACTGGCAATATATTTACACAGTGCTTGCTGTATCCCAACAATTCAAGAATCTGAAGCGGTAGCCATTACTATAATGTCCTGTGTCTAAGTCAGCAATAACATTCAACTTGGATCTCCTACAGAGAATGTGATTACACAGATTCAGAAAGATCTGGGTGACTGACCAAGGGAAAAACAATACCACCTTTCACTACAATATTTCTGGTCCCAGTTTTAGCCTATTGCTACCTTTGTACAGCATAAAATCCTTCCTCTGCTATTTGCACGCTATGTGAAATTTGGGTTAAGTGGACAATAATAATTAGATGCATATAATGATAATATAATCAACTATATAACATAGTATTGTCAACTGAAACACATTCTTCTTCCCTATGTAGTTCTTATCACATCTTTCCCTTGGACAGTATTTTATAAATATTACCCTAGGCCATGAACACATGCATCACCCCAGGGCAGGATACTTCATTAAAATATAGATTACTAGGTTTCCCACTCAATTTAAAGAAAAGAATTGGTGAAGTTAAAGAGAACTTTGGAGAGCTCTGAGCTCAGTTTTTATGGACACTGGAGTATAAGGACTAGCAACCCAGGCCCATCGTTCTCATACTGATCTCCACACTCTGAAACATCATCTGTATCATCTGGGAATACAAATTCCTAGGCCTCATCTTAGACCATAAAATTGAAATCAGTGGGAGTTCCAATTGTCTGGGCCTTGTAGGACTCTGTGATGTGTGCCCAAATTTGAGTACCAATGCCATTGCTCCAGGACTTTCCTATGTCAAATGCAGATCAAGTAACCTTCTGATAACTTTTTTGGACACTTTTATTAAGAGGATCTGGGATGATTTTATTAATTGAATGTATAACATGAATCTCCTGTGACAAGATGATCATGCAGAATAAAGAAGCATGGCTTTCTGGGGAGGTCCCCAGAAATCCATAGATACCTCCACAATAGATTACTGGCAATGATCAAGAGAAAGCCCGAGCTGACCTACTCTGATGATCGGATGGCCAAACACCCTGGCTGTCATGGTAGAATACTCATCCAGTGACTGATGGAGGCACATGCAGAGATCCAAGGCCAGGCCCCAGGTGGAGCTCCAGGAGTCCAATTGGTGAGAAAGAGGAGGGATTGTATGACTGAGAGTTGTTGAAACCATGTTTGGAAAAAGCCCAGGGACGAATGGCCAAACTAGTGGAAACACATGAACTATGAACCAAGAGCTGAGGAGCCCCCAACTGGATCAGGCCCTCTAGATAAGTGAGACAGTCGATAGGCTTGAACTGTTAGGGAGGCCCCCAGGCAGTGGAACCTGGACCTGTCTTTGGTGCATAAGCTGGCTGTTTAGAGCCTGGGGCCTATGGAGCCTGGGGCCTATGCAGGGACACTTTGCTCAGTCTAGGTGGAGGGAGGAGGGGACTGGAACTGCCTGGACTGAATCTACCAGGCTGAGCTGAATCTCCAGGGGAGTCCTTGCCCTGGAGGAGATGGGAATGGGGGGTTGGTTGGGAGGAGGGCAGGGAGGGGGTGGGAGGAGGGAGGACAGGGAATCCGTGGCTGATATGTGAAATTAAATTAAATTATAAAATTAAAAAAATTTGAAAAAGAAGCATGGCTTTAAGAGTAACTCCTGGGTACCATCTAACTTTTGAATACTGCTCTTTAGCAGGGTGTTTGAACATTCATATGTGATCATCTTGGAACCAAAAACTATGAAGAAAATGTTCTGTGCAGCATTTGGATATTTACCAATTTTCTTGGCCTGTCCTCATGAAATGCCAATAGATACTTCTCCATGTGACAATTGTAAATGTTTCCAGACATTTCCAAACTGTAAGGCAAAGTAAACCCTTCTATAAGTTGCCTTGGTCATGATATTTTACCACACCAATAGAAAAATAGGCAATGTAGATTTCACCTCTGGCCTCTCAGAGCAAAGCTGAAATTAGCCTAATCTCTGTAAGGTAAAGAGTGAAGGGTAAAATAAGTCATCTGAGACTATCAAGCATAGATATGTAATTGTGAAGACAGCAAGAGTGACTGATAAAAAATAGTACACATTAAAGGAACTTAATAGCAGATGTGGATCGAACACACCCACAAACCATGGAAAAAGTCATTTAGAGGCAGGAACTGGAATTGTAGGAGAGATAAATTGGGGTCACTTGCCACTTAGATCAAGAGAACAGAGCAGAGATGAGAGTCTTCAGAGGCAAGGGGCACCTCTGCCACTGGCTCTGGGAAAGGAGGCAGACAGTACTATAGTATGTATTATATTATAAAAATAATTATATTAATATATCTACACTTAAGAGCAGGGAACTTCAGGATATCATCTATAAAAGTAGCAGTTTTTTAGGTGATGGGAAACCATGGTGTCCACTTACTCCTGGAAAAAGTTTACAGAATTCAAGAAGCAAGTGCAGCTATGGGATGGGATAGGAGCCAAATTAAGTCATTTTGTAATTATTTACTGGACATCAAAGAACACACTGTGTCTGACATCCATAGACTAGTATGGATCTAGATAAATATTTTTCAAAGGACTCCTCATGGTTCCCTTGAATGTGTTTATTGTGATATTTATGATGACATGGTGATAAGGCAATTTCTAGTACCTCAGTACTCACCTTACCAGAACTTTCTAACTGAATGTTGCACAAAGAAGCTTGGGAACTACTGAACTATAGGAGTGTCTCTAGCTTCATTTCCAGAATCATCCCGGCCCTTATGGAAATGTCTAGCCTCACTTGAGTCTATTGAGTTGATTAAGTTAGCACTGTCATTTTAGAACTCTGGGAATCTAAACTCGATGCGAACTCCTGTCTATGATTCCAGCACTCAGGAAGCTGAGGTATGAGGATCACATATTTAAGGACAAGATGAGCTTTATTGTGAAAACATAAAGATTAGTCTGGGCTAAAAAGTAGGATATTATATTTAAAAATGACACACGAAAAGCCTACAAGTTTGTGAAGATGAATACAAATTTAAAACTTGGACATGTAATATAGATGTGACAGACCTGACAAATTATGATCACATTCAAATATCAGTTTCCAAATGACTAAAGTTTCAATTAATGTATGCATTAGATGGGGTTATTTTGAAGACCAGAATCACGAATAAAGATATTTCTACAAAAGATAGTTTATTAATTGACAAATATTTACTGAGGTACCATTATGTGTGAAGTGGGTTTTGACTGTTTAAGAACAGAAATAATCTCAAGACTGAGTAAGATGTAGCCTGGAATTCGGAATGGACATGATTAGAGAAGAGTGGAGAATCTGGAAAGGAGAAGGGACTTGCAAAACTACTGACCATGCCCATAAATATTAACACATACCACCACAATCAATATAGTCCCATTGCCCAGGAAAACATCCTTGCGAATGAATTAAAGCTCAATTCATCCTCAGTGGCTTTTGTTTGGTAATGGCCAACACTGTAGAAACTCGTAGACTCTAGCCAGTGAGATGTCTCAGTGGCTAATGGCACTTATTTCTCAAGTTTGACTTGCAGAGTTCAATATGAACCCCACAAATGACAAATCAAGTAAAGAAAAGAAAACCCGAAAACTTCCTGATATTTTTTCATGACTGCTTCCAAAGATAAATATATACTATGCAGCTAGTAAATGCTGTGAAGACATAAAGGGAGACTCGTGGATATATACTATAATGGAATACAGGCTAGAGGGGACTAATCTAAATTGCTATTCTACAGAAAATGAGATCAGGTTCAAGCCAGTTTTGACTAGTGAAATCATGGTTTCAGAATAACAAGAAACCAATTTCTCCCCTTAGACAGTATTTGTAGGATGCTTCCTTGTCCCTGGCAGGAGGAATTGGCAATGGCACCTGTCCCCATGGGAATCTATCAACTGAGTGTCATGTGCTAATTGAAGTTCCATCCATACTGCCTTCTGTCTGATTGGGGACCATCAGAGAAAAACCCAAACAAACAAAAATAGCCATAACTGGCTAGCAGTAAGGGCAGGTACAAAATGGTCCCTAGAGATGTGTCCCACACCAGAAATCAGAACTTGCACAATCAAAGCACCTTGTTAGTTGAGTTGAATTGTCCACAGACAACAGGATAAAGTTGTTATGGAAGTGCGGGGGAAGGCACACACGGACAACTGTCTGAACTCATTTCCAAACTGGGTCAAACAAGAGACCTCACAGTCTCCCTGGCTTTAAAAATAGGAAACAAACCCAGGAAGTCGAAGCATCTAAAATCAAGCACATCTGTTTTGAAATCTGTTTCTGAATCTTTTTATTTTTGACTAAGACAATATCCTTTTGGCCTAGCACTAGAAGAAACAAGGCATGCTGAAAATAACTGCTAAATGGCTTTGAGTTTGTCAAGGAATAAGAGGCCTTACTAATACAAAATGAGTGCCAGACTAGTGCTTCATTTTGCTCACTGTTGATTCTAAAACTGGACATTCTAAACAAGATCATTGAGAAAGTGTAGAGAACCTGGCAGGAGGAGATGACTCAGCTGGTAAAGCATCTTCCTTACGAGAATGAGGATTTAAGTTCAGATCCCCATCATCCATACAAAAGACACTCACAGTGGAGCATCTATAGCTCCAGAGCTGGGAGTGAAGAGAGATAGAAACGGACCCCTGGAACTTAATGGCTGGGTAGCCTATGTGACCAGTGAATTCCAGGTTCGGTGAGAGACTGTCTCTCAAAGTAAGATGCAGAGTGATCTCGGAGGACACCAGTATAAACCATTTGCCTCCATATGCATGTGAACACCTGTCTAAACACACACACACACACACACACACACACACACACACACACACACACACACACACACAGCAAAGCCAGGTGAAATAGCTGTTACTTGTAATCCTAATACTTGAGAAGCAGAGGCAGGAGGAATGCAGCAAGACTGAGGTCAGCTTAGGCTACATAAGGAGTTCTAAGTCAGCCTGATCTATGTAGGCTGTCTTAAGGCAAAAATAAAAAGGAGGAGGAAGAGAGGGGAACAGAATAAAGAGAAGAAGAAAGAAAGAAAGAAAATATAAAGGCAGAAGGGACACAACTAATGTAAATATATAAATATGGATGTCCAACAAGCTTATAGGAGATTAATACATTTATATTGAAAATTTGTGGAATATGTTTATGTGTCTATGACACACATATGTGTTCATTCAGGTATATGTCATATGCACAAAGTGATATATTGAGACATATGTGTATAAACAAATACACTTCCAGAAGACATTTATTATGGCTTCCATTTTGTCACTGTGGCAAGTGATCACTGAGCCCTTCTATTGGAGTCAGGAGGCACAGTACTCTGTTCTCTGGAGCAGAAATGGCTGGTTTGGAAGTTGCTTCCTGGGAATGGAGCACTCAGCCAAGAAGTACAGCTTCCTGATGCCCTTGTTTCCAGATAAGAGCAAATGACCATCAAGTACAAACAACAAGCTGTGGAGCAATATGCAGTACATCACAGCCAAGGCTGTTTAGCAGCAGGTGGGTCACTGCTGGGTGCAGCAATGATGAGCAACTACTGCTGAGTGTCCAGGCCACAGGGGGGAAGTATGGACATGCTTGTTCCTGCATGCAAAAGTGGAGACCAGAGCTATATGTTGTATGCCTTTCTATCTCAACCCTATTTGTTTGTTTGTTGGGACATAGTCGGTCAAGCCGGTAATTACTTGCCACAGCACACCTGTAAAGGTCAGAGAAAGACTTGCAAAAGTTAATTCTCTCCTTTCACCACGTAGATCCTAGGGATTGAACTCAGGCCATCAGGTTTGGTGGCAGGTGTGTTTAACCACTGATCCATCTCATGAGCCTAACAACCTTTTTTATTGAGACAGAATTTCTGACTGAACCTGGAACTCGCTATTTCTGCTAAAATGATTGTCTATAAAGCCCAGAATCTGCCTATCTCCAACTCCCAGTAATGGGGTTGCAGATACATGCTCTCCCATGTACCTGACTTTCCAAACTCAGATCCTCGTTCTTACTCAGTAGCACTTTACCAACTAGGCCAATTCCTTAACCCACAATTTGTCAATTCTTGACGAAGAATATTGTTAGAATAGACTTTAAATAATACACCATCTATCACTTGCCTACTCATAAAGCTCATCAGATCTATACTTCCTGTTTACCTACTACAAATACCCTCTACCTATGGTTCTGCTCTTCTGTACTCCATCTCCTAGTTTCACCTCACACATCATCCCTGTTCTGTACAGCCCTTCAGCCGAAATATAACACTAAGATCAAGAGAAGTCAATCCATGCCCATTTCACATTCTTCCTCTGCAAAGCCTCATTAATACTTCAACCTTCCTTTTTATTAATTTTTTATTTATTTTACATACCAACCACACTTTTCCCTCCCTCTTGTCATCTTCCATTTCCTTCCCCACTTCCTTTCTAACCCCTCCCCTCAATCCAAGCCTCAGAAAGGGTAAGGCTTCCCATGGGAGTCAACAAAGGCAAAGCATGGCATACCAAGTTGAGGCAGGACCAAGCTCCTGCCCCCAGCATTAAGGCTGAGCCAGGCATCCTACCATAGGGAATAGGCTCCAAAAAGCCAGCTCATGTGCCAGTGACAGATCATGATCCCACTGCTAGGGGCCACAAATAGACCAAGCTACACAACTATCACCCACATACAGAGAACTTAGTGCCAGTTGTGGTGGTGCCTGCTTATAGGATTTGATGAAGGAGGCAGAAGCAGATACATTCAAGGCCAGCCTGGGATAATTTAACTTTTCAAGCATCATCTTTGATCTGTGATCTAGAAGAACTCTTTAATTTTATTCTTTGTATTTATTGATATCCTTCGGTATCTAGCCTCATTAATTTCTACATATTAAGGCTCTAACAATGCATGTACTATAGCCTTGCTCTCAATAAGCTTATGAATTCCAGGCATACAAACAGCCAATGCCAATGCAAAGTTCTAATGGGCATCAGAGTACAGAGATAAAACGCATATTTGAGCAAACATTAGTCATCCTTTATGCAAAATTCAGTTTTCCATTTTTGATCATGGCAGTCTAAAGTGGAAAACTCCCAAGTAAATACTCCACATGCTCATATGTTATTCTGAGAAGTCTAATGAACTCCCCCATTGTCACACTCATCTCACCCAGGACATAATGACTCTTCTGCCTGTGGTTTCCACACTGTATACACCACCTGCTATGGTTGATAAGGATGGGTAAAATTGATGGAATTTAGAATCATCAGGAGAATAAACTTCTGAGCACATTTGTGAGGAAGTTCCTAAAGTAGATCAACTGTAGTTAGAAGAACCATGAAAAATGTAGTTAACACTAGTACTTGGGGGTGGGGCCCTACTCAGAATGTATAAGATGAAGAAAGCTGAAGAGATGACTCTGTGGGTAAAGTGATGTCTGCTCAAGCATAAGGACTGAGTTTGGATTTTCAGCATCAATATGTAGGAGCTTCTGTAACCCCAGAATTGTGGTGGAAATGTGGGAGTGAGATAGATTCTAAGGGATCTGTATAGCCAGACAGTCTGCTAAAAATGAAGACAAAAAAAAAAAAAAAAAAAAACAGAGTTTCAGGTTCAGTGAGAGAATGCATTTTGAAAAATAACATAGAGTGATGAAGGGAGACACCTGACATCAACCTTTGGCCTCAACACACAGAGGCATGGATGAGCTCACTTGTGCACAGATGTGCACACACATGGATATACCACATAGACACAGGCAAACAAACAGCAATAGAGAACTTAGCACTATCTTTCATCCCTCTCTGCTCCCTGAGTGTGGATGCAATGTGACTGGCAGCATCAAGCTCCCGCCACCATGACTGACTATTCCCTCAGTTTGCCAAAAATAACCCTCTCTTCTGAAGTTGCTATTTTCAGGTATTTTGTCATAACCATCAGCAAAACAACTAATTCCTTGCCATGTGCAATCAGTCCCTTAGTGGCCATCTTGACTGTCATATTGACTATGGTGTCACTCTGACACTTATATGTGAATACACCTTACTTAGTATTGACCCCAAAGGACAAGCCTATTGACAATAGTAATTTTGCTAGAGTACATTGTTCTACTTGATGCTTACTTACTGTTATTCTCTTGCTACTGAGATTTTTAAGTTAAGTGTTATCATAGGCTCATATGTAAGAAACACAGAAGGTGCAGGGTTTAGTACCACACATGCTTTCAGGTACTGACTGGAGATTTTTGCAAATACCCTGTTCATAAGGAGGCTAGTCTGTATATGTATGGCATTTTTGTTTGTTTATTTTGAAGGGACATCTTGTTATTATCTAGAAAAAAGTGTGTTTGTGTGCTTATGTATGTAAGTCTGCATGCATTAATGTGTTCTCTTCTGGACTTACTTTATAAATGCACTCACTTGATGATTATGTAAAATTTAGATCATGTCACCAATTATAGTGAGGTTTGGAATTTCTAGCAAAAATCATGATAGTAATAAAATTGTAAAGTAATACAGAAGAAGGGTTCCTGTAACAAACGGGCTAAGGATGGTGACCACAGTGTCAAATGACATCTCTGAAGCATACAGTAATCGGTATGGATGTGGAGCAGACTGAAAGTTAGAGAGAGAGTGATATCACCATTGGATACACAAAAAGGATTTAGTTAAACAGAAAACTTTGAGTCCCTGATGAGATGTTTATTTTTATCCATAACTATGCGTGGCCTTCCTGGTTTTAGTAAACAAACAAGATTGACACCAGGGTAATCAGTACAGGCAAATTTTTTCCTGGCACTAAACTTTGAACAGAATGCACTACCTGGATTATTACACAAGGGGAAAATGAAATATTCATGTGTGGCAATTTTTAAATCAACTCTAGAAAAAGCAAAACTTCAAAGTATGGCCTGTCCGTGAATATTTTAAAGGGAAAAAAAGAAAAAAAATAGTTGCATCTGCCAATGGCTTAGATTTGGTGGTTTTTATTGGTACGGAGTAATACAAAAAAATCAGAAGCAAAATACAACTTGAAATCTGGAGGACTATGCAGTCTGCTGCATGGAATCTCTAAAATGTCCCTGGCAAGAGGAAAGCTTGAAGAGATGCTACATTTTAAATTCAGCTCGGGGTGGATGAAGAGATGTCTCAGTGTTAAGAGTACTTGCTGCTCTTCTATAGGATCCCAAGTTTGTTTCCCAGCACCCACTTCAGGTGGCTAACAACTGCCTGTAACTGCTGACCCAGGGGATCCAGTGCCCTCTTCTGCTGTCTGCAGGTACTACATTCACATGCACATACCGCCATATCAAAACACATATACACATATTTTAAAATAATTAAAATAAATTTAAAAAAATATTTAGCTCAGGACTGTTGAGAGGGTTTAGAGGGCAAAGTGTTTGCTATACAAGCATGAGGACCTGAGTTCAGACTCCCAAATCCATTAAAACCAGACAGGGTGAAAAGTGTCTACTTGTCATGTCAGGGACGCTACAAGACGGAAGGTAGGGACAGTATAATCCTAGGAATCTTACTGTCCATCTAGATAGCTTGGCATACAAAGTAGTGAAAAGTAAGAGATACTGTCTCAAACTAGGTGATAGGTGAGTATGGACCCCAGAAGCTCCTGACTTCTATATGTATGCTATGTCTTTTTCTTTCTTTCTTTCTTTCTTTCTTTCTTTCTTTCTTTCTTTCTTTCTTTCTTTCTTTCTTTCTTTCTTTCTTTCTTTCTTTCTTTCTTTCTTTCTTTCTTCCTTCCTTCCTTCCTTCCTTCCTTCCTTCCTTCCTCCTTCCTTCCTTCTTCCCTCCCTCCCTCTCTCTCTCTCTTTCTTTCTTTCTTTCTCTCTCTCTCTCTTTACTTTCTTTCTTTCCTTCTCTCTCTGTCTTTGTCTCTCTCTGTCTCTCTGTCTCTCTGTCTGTCTGTCTGTCTGTCTGTCTCTCTCTCTCTCTCTCTCTCTCTCTCTCTCACACACACACACACACACACACACACACACACACACTCTAACCCCCCACAGAGACAATTTGTCATAAAATGTTAGTTAACTGAGCAATGCCCTTGCTGAAGACTTCTTTTCTAACTCACAGAAGGAGAAGCTCGTGTGCTGTAGTGAAAACTTAAAAGACCTTCACTTTTTGGTTCACAGGAAGGTATTTTTGGTAAATGTAGAAAGGCCTAACTTCTCTAGTCAAAGATGGGTTAGAGCAGATGGAACCAACATTAGCATAATAAACAAAATTTGCTCAATTTTCAGGTAAGAAGTTAAGATCTTCCTCTCAGTACATACACTTGGGCATGATTTGACAACTGTGAAGTGAGCAATTCCCAAATAGATGTATAAATCTCAACCCCCATTTCTCTGTGCATTTACTTGTATCAAGATCTCAGACGACACACAGGGTGGAGAGTGGTCATTCAAATAGGTTTCTAAGCCATGGATTCCTTGTTCTCCCCCCCCCCACCTTTCCCTCAACCCACCCCAATTCCAATCTCCTCCAGGGCAAAGACTCCCCTGAGGATTGAATTCAATCTGGTAGATTCAGTCCAGGCAGGCCCAGTCCGCTCCTCCCAGGCTGAGCCAAGTGCCCCTTTAAAAGCCCCAGGTTTCAAACAGCCAACTCATACACTGAGTACAGGACCCAGTCCCACTGCCTGGATGCCTCCCAAACAGATCAAGCTAATCAACTGTCTCACTTATTCAGAGGGCCTGATCCAGTTGGGGGTTCCTCAGCTATTGGTTCATAGTTTAAGTGTTTCCATTCGTTTAGCTATTTGTCCCTGTGCTTTATCCAACCTTGTTCTCAAAAATTCTTGCTCACACAATCCCTCCTCTTTCTCGCCAACTGGACTCATGGAGTTCCACCTGGGGCCTGGCCATGGATCTCTGCATCCAGTTCCCTCAGTCATTGAATGGAGTTTCTAGCACGACAATTAGGGGGTTTGGCCATCCTATCACCAGAGTAGATCAGTTCGGGCTGTCTCTCAACCATTGCCAGTAGTCTATTGTGGGGGTATCTTTGTGGATTTCTGGGAACCTCTCTAGCACTTTGCTTCTTCCTATTCTCATGTGGTCTTCATTTATCATGGTCTCTTATTCCTTGTTTTCCTTCTCTGTTCTTGATCCAGCTGGGATCTCCCGCTCCTACAGGCTCTCTTTCCCTCGAACCTTGCCCTTCATTACTTCCACTCATGTCCATGTTGTTCATGTAGATCTCAGCCATTTCTCTGTCATTGGGCGATCCCCGTGTCTTTCTTGAGGTCCTGTTTTCTAGGTAGCCTCCCTGGTGTTGTGAGCAGCAGTCTACTCATTTTTGTTTTACATCTAGTATCCTCCTATGAGTGAGTACATACCATGTTTGTCTTTCTGAGTTTGGGTTACCTCACTCAGGATGATTTTTTCTAGATTCATCCATTTGCCAGCAAACCTCATGATGTCAATGTTTTTCTCTGCTGAGTAGTATTCCATTGTGTATATGTACCACATTTTATTTATCCATTCTTCAGTTGAAGGGAATCTAGGTTGTTTCCAGGTTCTGGCTATTACAAACAATGCTGCTATGAACATAGTTGAGCATGTGTCCTTGTGGTATGATTGAGCATTCCTTGGGTATATGCCCAAGAGTGGTATAGCTGGATCTTGGGGGAGATTGATTCCCAATTTTCTAAGAAAGTGCCATATTGATTTCTAAAGTAGTTGTACAAGCTTGCATTCCCACCAGCAGTGGAGAAGAGTTCCCCTAGCTCCACATCCTCTCAAGCATAAGGTGTCTTCAGTGTTTGTGATCTTATCCATTCTGACAGGTATAAGGTGGTATCTCAGAATTCTTTTGATATGCATTTCCCTGATAATTAGGGATGTTGAGCAATTCCTTAAATGTCTTTCAGCCATTTGAGTTTCCTCTGTTGAGAATTCTCTGTTTAGTTCTATAGCCCATTTTTTAATTGTACTGTTGGGAATTTTGATGTCTAATTTCTTGAGTTCCTTATATATTCTGGATATCAGTCCTCTGTATGAGGTGGGGTTGGTGAAGACCTTTTCCCATTCTGTAGGATGGCATTTTGCCTTATTGACCATATCCTTTGCTCTACAAAAGCTTCTCAGTTTCAAGAGGTCCCATTGATTGATTGTTTCTCTCAGTGTCTGTGCTACTGGTGTTATATTTAGGAAGTGATTTCCTATGCAATGCGTTCAAGACTACTTCCTACTTTCTCTTCTATCAGGTTCAGAGTAGCTGGATTTATGTTGAGGTCTTTGATCCACTTGGACTTAAGTTTTGTGCATGGTGACAGATATAGATCTGTTTGCAGCATTCTACATGTTGATATCCAAATACTTTTTAATAGACTGGGGAAATAGCTCAGCACCCACATGGTGGATCATAACCATGTATAACTAGTTCCAAGAGATTCAGCGCTCTCTTCTGACCTCCCTGGTTACTCAGAAAAGAGAAAAACTAATTCATGATTTTTTTTGAGACAGGACCTCATCATATAACCATGGATGGCCTCGAACTCACAGAGATCTGCCTACCTCTATTTCTAGAGTGCTGGGGATTAAAGATACATGATATCACACCCAGAGAAATTGATTCAATTTTAACAAATGTTACACAATTTTAATTAAAATATACTTCACAGGAAGCTCTACTACAAAACAGAAGTCCAAGCAGGGACCAACTAGCTAGTAAAGGATAAAGAGCTAACACACTGACAAGTTTTATATTTTCAGAGTGGGCACTTCCTTCTTTTCCAAATAGGCTCCATTTTTTGTTTTAGAGGTATGTTATATACTCCACTACACAGTCTTTACTCTCTCCTTTCCTTGCTCTTTCCCATCCTGGAGTGTCTGCTTTTCTCTTTGATTTCCCTCCCATGTCACAAGAATAATTATTCCAAACTACATATTTGATGTTACTTCTTTTAAGTGGTATTTTCTCTTAGAACTACATTTATAAACTTTTTCAAGCAGAAATTTATATTTACTGAGCCCTTACTCTTTGCCAAACCTGTGAACCATGACAAGAGTCTCCCATGTACCATCTGTTTTCCTATCTCCATTAAATATAAGGGTCTAGGTATTAAGTCACAAAAGGATGTTGTGACTTGGAGTCCTTACTGCCAACAACCACTATGTTGACATGTGTCTACAAATCCATATTAGGTATATATGGGAAGCATTTATGTGTGATGAAACCCTAGAATGAGAGGAACCAAATATCTTGGAACAAGATTATGTGTGTTTAATGTGACTTGTATTGGTCAGCTTTCAAATGCTATGCCAAATACTTGAGATAAGCCAACATAAAAAGGAGAAAGGTTTTTGTCTCACAGTTTGAAAGGGCTCAGTCCATCATTGGTTGACATTATTGCTTTAGGGCCTATGGTTTGGAAGTATACCATGGCAG
Organism: Peromyscus maniculatus bairdii; assembly: GCF_049852395.1. Taxonomy (NCBI): domain Eukaryota; kingdom Metazoa; phylum Chordata; class Mammalia; order Rodentia; family Cricetidae; genus Peromyscus; species Peromyscus maniculatus. Next base: position 133,131,822 of record NC_134854.1, on the reverse strand, counting down.
GACAACAAAATGGGGCTACCATGTCACTTCATTGAATCCAGAAGATAAAAAGCAAGAACAGGAGGTTCTAGAGTTCCACAATGCCCTTCAAAGAATTATTAACAATGACATAACTTCTCTATCTGCAAGGATTTTCCTCCAAAAGATTCCCCATTTCTCTGTAGCCCCATGGCCTGGGATCTAAACCCTCAGTAGCCATCAAGGGAGATTTTGCACACCATAACAGCTTAGCAATTCATTTTAGTGGCCAAACTACATCAGTCATTTACCTCTGCTATTCTGTTTATACTCACCATGCTGTTACAGTGTGCATTTTATACTCTACCAAAACCTCCTGAAAGATCTAAACCACTATTTTCACCTTTCTAACATCTCCTCTTTACCATATATCTAAGATCTAATGCATATAGGGCACAAGAAAATCTACTACATCAAGTTGCCCATAGATTCATAAAATGGTCTATCTCCCCTCTGGAGTTCAGGATTTGCAGAAGTCAGCACTGTATGGACCTCCAAAGGGCAATATGCTTACCCTCTCCTCAATTACTGAGAGATTAGGGAAATGTTTTTATTCCTCAGGAGAATGGAATCATTACTACTTAAGAATTCACTAGAAGAAATTAATCACACAAAATCACTTTGTAGGATACAGTACCATTTCAGAACTTTACATCTTAGAACACAAAGGTAAGAGCGGTGAACTGCTAGATATATTGTATTGTTAGCTGTATTTTTTCCAAGTTCTGTCTTCCTTTAGAAACAGAGAACAAAAGGTAAAAATAAATGAGTGCAAAACAGAAAAAAAGAAAACAGCCTTATCCAAAAGATTTCTGTTTAAGCAGTGAAGATTTTAAAATGTCCAAAAAATACTAGAGGGAGGAAAATTTGCAAACTCTTCAAAGTAGCTAATTACAGGGCAGTTGATGTTACGAAGTGCTGGGATACTGGCACATTAAAGAACAAAGGGCTTGAGGCTACCTCAAGGTTAAAATATATTACCATGCTCTTACATTTAAATCATTATATTTTGCAATATCAGGAAATTCTGAGAAAAAAATACTTTTTATTACTTACATAGCCCAATGAGTGGCAATGCCCGAAGTGTGTAAGAACAAAGACAAGACAATACAAAACAGCATCCAATGCAGGGAATGGATAGAAGAGCACAACACCACTTTAGCCTTTATTATTCTTCAATCCTGAACTTGAAGAACAAAAGCATCCAATATTATCCCTAATTGGTATTTTTACACACTTATATGTATTAAGATAAAATGCTGCATTTTAAGTTTTGCATGATTTAATACTATTTCAATAATGTTTTGAAAATATAATTTTAAGAGTCAGGAAAAAAAGCTATTTCCTGTTTTAGGAATGGCGTAGCAGAGCTATCAAGTACAGAGTTTTGCTTGCTGGAGTGGCTAATCTTTGTTGTCAACTTGACATGACTGGGAAGATGGACCCTCAGCTCAGGAATTGCCTCCATCAGCTTGGCTTGTGAAGATGTTAGTTTAGCATTTTCTTGATTACTAGTTGATGCAGGAGGGTCTCATCCATTGTAGGTGATGCCATCCCTGTGCAGGCTGGCCTGGGCTGTGCAAAAAAAGACTTAAAGGAAAACTAGAGGAAGCAAGCCAGTAAGCAGCATTCCTTCACAATATCAGCTTCAGTTCCCACCTAGAGTTCTTGTGTTGGCTTCCCTTGATGATGACCAATAACCTATAAGCTAAATTAACCTTTCCTTCTTCAAGTTAATTTTGGTTGTGGTGTTTTAACCCAACAACAGAGAATCTTTTCTTAGCCAAAGTTCATTTTTAAATAACATGAAAATCAGTAACACTACCAGATAAACAGGGAATTACAGACCCAAAATGGTGTCCAGGTATTTAAACCCCAGGGAATAATTTTTGAAGTGATAGATTCCTATAAATGGAAAGATACCATTTAAGATTGGAAAAAATGATTTTTTTAAGAGTGGCAGAGTGGTATAACTAGAAGACTTGAAATAAACTTGAAAAATAAATGTGCAAATACAACACGACAAATGAAGGTACCATATGTCATAGAAAAGTCCAGTAGGTGTGGCAAGAAGAAAATGGTTGCAGTGTAAGCTTTATGCAATGCATCTGGAAAAGAGTTGGAAATAGAATATAAGAATTTCTCTGACTACATATTAATAATCAAAAAACAGAAGTAGACAGTGAGGTTATAGCAGAAAGAGAAATCACCTTAGAGATGTAACGGTCTCAACTAATCACAGAACTCAACTGAGCAGAACACATTTCTTCTTAAAATGATCACAGGTTGCTCCTGACATTTAAAACCTTAAGTATCCCCAAGAGCTTAAAAAGTAGGCAGGAGGACTATGACAATTTGAAGGTAGCCTGGTCAACAAAATGAGACCCTCCCATCTCAAAATATTTTGACTAAAGAAAAAGCAAATTCATTAGAAAAATGTAATGAGATGAGAGCATTGTGTAGAAAAATGTAGCTAAAAACATAAAGCCAGAAGATAGTAAAAATATGATAAAGGAGATCACTAGCAAGACATTGAAAAGGATGAAACAATGCTTAGCTGTATACTTCTAGAAAGGACATTTAAAAAATAATGTAATATATAAAACTAATAAATGACCAGGCAGTGTCAAAATGATGTCTGGATGTCTCTGCTAAATGCAGAATTTATTTTTTTGCATTTCAGATACAAAAGTCATTCCGAGTGCTATAATGACTTAGATTCTAAAGAGAAATAGACAGCTATCATTTTTTTTGTAAATTATATTGTTGCTTAACAGAAGTGCTTGGTACATCTTTAGCTTAAGTTGGGGTCTGTCAGAAAATTACTTTCAACACTGGAATCAAAACAACATGGACTTGATCTCACCTCTTCAAATTAAGCTGTAATTGAAGAAAATGCTACCTGAAGAGCAGACTGTACACAATAAAATGAACTGGATTGTAATCTCTGGGAGATATTACTACATGGTTTCCACTGAGGACCATGGTAGCCTATAATCTTTTGAATCTGGTCAACTACAGGTACCCAGATGAATGAGTATTGTGTGTTCTATTGCTATGAACACCGAAGGTGTTAAGTATAAGCTGCCACCCATCAGGACAACATGTATCCTGGGCCATCCACATAGTCTACCACTGTCCTTACAGATTCTGAAGAGGCGACTTAACATCAATGTTGCTATGGTATCAATTCAAATTAATAAGGAATGATCGCTTATATTTGGAAAGGAATCTGGTGATTACTACACTCCAGAATGGCTTATTACTGGCAGAGTTTGAATTAAATAACTTAGGATGTTATTTATTATTTAAAAATTTCTAGACTATCAATTTTATGACTATCAGTTTTCAAAATGTATTTCTAGCATTATCAGGCATTAATTAAAGCTGAAAAAAATTAGGGTGTGGGTTCCTAGGTTAATTAATTCCCTGTTACCAAATTTAAACAACTTATACTCTGAACTTTTTAAGACTATTAATGTTTTAATGGAAGAGAAAATGTGAGGAGGAAATTCAATCTCCAAGTTTTCAGAAATGTTTATTTTTGTGTAAAGTTTTATAAATAGAGCTAAATTGAATGTACTGTCTTCTTAGTGACTCTTGTCACTCCTCCTCTTTAGCATTCGGCCCTCTTTAGTATGACATAGCCGGTGGTACCCACAGAGAACATTTCTTCCCCAGAAATGCATATATTACAGTTCCCCAGTTATTAAGCTGGCTTATGCAGCAAGCAACTTATAGGGCTGGAGAAATGGCTCAGCTCATAAGAGAGCTGCCCTCACAGAGGACCAGAGTTGAGTCCCAGCACCTGCACCAGGCTGGTGCAGACTGTTTGTCACTCCAATGCCAGTGAATCTAATTTCTTCTGGTCTCTGGGAGTACCTGCACCCATCTACTGCAATACAATACACTCAGACATATGTGCATAAAAATGATAAATAAACCAAAAACGAATGTAAGGTACAGGAAGTGTGTGCAGGTTACAGCAATTCAGTCAACTCATAAATCAAACAAGTACCCGTACTTTAAACTGTATACCCATAATTGTGCACAAACAATTAAGAAGTGTCAAACCTGACAAAACCCTTTGGCTTCCCTAGCCCTAAACACTCCTATTCATTATAAATTTAACATCGACCCCTTTCAGAAAACATCCATTATCTCCTTATAAAATGGTGACTGGCAATCTTATAAAAATAGACAAAGGATTTATGGGCCATCTCTACAAAAAATAAACATTACACATGATTAGAATACATTATTGTGATAGCTAAAACTTCAGAACCAGGCAGTATTTCCCAAGGAAGCTTCTTGAAAATGAAGTGCTAAGCGAATGAAAAGTATTATGAAGCCAAGTGGTTTATTTAATAGAAAAGACACCACCCCAAGACTGGCTTCAGTATGGATGGAAATGACTCTGTGAGGTACTTCTTATCATCTTCTATGCTGTGAAATTCAAGAGACAAACTTTTGGATTCCTATTTCTGACCTCAAACTTGTACTGACTTTAGAGGACATGTCCATGACCTGGACTTCAGAAAAGCTGATACTCATTTTCCACATCACTGACAATTGTTGCCACAAAGTAACTAAACATCTTTCATGACATTGCTTCTCTTTTTTATATTTTTTAAATTATTTCATATTTAGGCACATTTTTACATTGTCTAAAGTATTTGGACCCCTCTCTGATAAATTTGCCTACATGATAAAAATAATGAGAACATTGATTTTAATGACATTGCACAAGGGGAGTGATGCTGTGATGTCTTCTTACTGATCATGATTCTTTAAAGACTTTTTGATTTCCCAGTATTCCTACCTTTAAAAAGATTTAAACTTTTCACTATCTTCATATGTTAATTTTCTCACTATTCAATATAATTTAGATCATAAATTCCAATGATAAATTGGAAAATGCTTATTTTAAATTACTCAAAAACAACTCCATTTTAAGGTGACTATTTTATCTCAAATTTATTTTGTAATTTTATTTTATTTTTATTTATATAGGTGGGTCTCTGTAGGGGTATGAACATGTGAATGAAGTTGTCCTAGGAGTCTAGAATGATGAATTGGATCCAGTGAAGCTAGAGTTAAGGGCATTTATGATCCATCAGATGTGTTTGGAAGTGAATTTTGGTCATCTGGTAAAATGGCATCTGCTTTTACCTCTGAGGCATCTCCCTAGACCCTGTAATTTTGTTTTAAATCCACTATTCAGAAACTAAATCAATAGAAATTTATTCTGATTCTATTGAAGGAAGACTACTACCTGGGTCAATCAACTGTATTATCACATTATTACTGATATTAAAATGTTCAGAAACAACACATTCAAGGCTCTGGGAAAACCCAGGACATATTGACATCTTCCTACCTTCTAGTGACTTTGACTTCATTGACTTGCTTATCTAAATTGTACAAAGCAGTCAGTTCCATATGACAACAACATTCATGGTGATTATACCTTATGAACTAAAATTGTCCTAATAAACTAGGCTTTGAATGTCCTAAAGTTTGATTAGCAATGATTAAGCATGCCAAATAATACTTATATTCTGCTGATGAGAAGAAAATGGGAATATTATGTAATGACTCATACTGCAGTCCCACTTACCTTTCTGATTATGAAATACAAAGTGAGATTTGGCTCTGCCTCCTCAAAAACAACAGCACAATGGATGAACGCTCTATGGAAATCTGATTTTTCACAACTCTGGCCTCTTGCTTCTATCCTTGTAAAATATTTTGCATATGCAGAAATGACACTTTTGCTGGACAGAATTTCAGAGTGTTACTGTATCATTATGTCATTTCTTTCTTTATTGTGATTATCCACTTACTTCACCAAATTGAAATCTGATGAAATATCAAATTAATAGTACAAATAAAACATTAGTTACAAATTTAGTAAAAAAAAAAACATGAATTGAACACTAATACTTCCTAAAATTAAAATTAGTCACTCCACATGAAGTAAGAGCTATGATAATCCATAGATGATGATGAATTATTCCAAACAATCCATATATCAAGCATTTCTTTTGCAAAGTAAAAAATAAATATGAACACAAAGATGGAATTTGTTTTCCATCTGGTTAAGAAAGGTGGTTTGTGTTGGTTAAGATGCTTCATCTGGGGAATTCTTTTCTTTAGACTGTACTATCTTGTTGTTATTTGTTTTAGCCTTTGATTTAATGTTCCTCTTATATGCCACATATAAATGTTATATCAGATATGGGGATAAATTAAATTATTCTCAGATTACAATGATTAATAAAGTTGATTTATTCCTTGAAGGCTTCTGCCAACCTTTTCTTTCTCTTGAAGATTGTTCTCCTGCATACTCAACCTTATATTTATCAGATCCTAGGAATAAATTTCCCTAGCATCCTAGTGATATAAAATTCTACTTGTTTTCTGCATGTTACAAACATTAGGAGGAACTGTGAGTTGAAGTTTCCACAAAAACAGTTACACCCATATTCACTACTCTGCTTAACTGATAGAATAGACCTTTATTGTGAGATAATGCTCTTGTACACTGTAAAGATTTGTCACTCTTAGTAGTTTAATAAAGTGCTGATTGGCCAGTAACCAGGTAGGAATTGTAGGTGGGGTGACCATACTAGGAGAATTCTGAGAAGAGAAAAGGCAGAGACAGAGTTGTGACCCAGACACAGAGGAAATGGGATGAAAATGCTGGACTGAGAAAAGGTACTAAGCCACATGGCTAAACATAGACAAGAATTATGGGTTAATTTAAGCATAAGAGCTAGTTAGTTATAAACATGAGCAATAGGCTAAACAGTTTATAATTAATATAAGCCTCTCTGTGTTTATTTGGAACAGAATGGCTGTGGGACTGGGCATGACAGAAACTTCCACTTACAGTCCTTCAAGGTTACAGAGAGGTGGGACGCTGCTGATCTGGAGACTTAATAGCTATTCATCCTGTGGTTGACTTCACATTCCATTGACTATTATGTGATCCATTAGGAATAAATTAATGTCAAAGACAACTAGCTTCTACAAATCCCCAAAGAATATCATAAAATAGTATCTAAAATCAAGAGCTGATCTTTCTCTACTTTTTGTAACCCATCCACTCAACATTCCCACCAATACCTTTTAGAAATGCCTTGGTTTATGACTTTGTTTTTTCATTAATTACAAAATATGACAATTGAACTCTTTCTACATTGGAACACAGTATTTGAGGCAACCTGAATGCTTGCACCTAGGTCATGTCCACTCATATTTGGAACTCCAATAAGGTATCTCTTTGTCACTATTGAATTAAGAATTGTTTTTGTGTTGAAAGGAAGCTCTGATGACCTGTGCATACAACTGGCTCTGTAGTCCATTTTTTCCTTTATTCATACCTAAGAGTTATAGCAACATCCCACATATGTCACTAGACTCCTATATCTTACACTTTCCAGTGTGAACACATTGGGAATGTGGTCTATTCGCTCTACTTTTCACAATTACTTTTCTCTTTAAGTAAATTATTGAGGCAGGAAAAAATATCAAGTGGCAGGGGTGACTCAGCATAGTCAGGTTCCAGGAACTTTCCTTCTAAATCCAGTTCTGTGTGAAAAGGCTACTCAGTTCATTGTGCTAATCATACAACTTTGATAATGAGATATGTGTTGTTATGTGCTTAACAAAAGAGCAAGACCTGGTTTTGTGATCTGAATTATATTGAAATTGAGAGAGAATTGCTTGCTCTTATGACTTATGGCATTGGGTCATACAAAATAAAAAGCTTAATGTGGAGGTAATATCTGCTAATACAGTGTAATATCAAATAAAATGTAAGTGCAATGAGACATGAAGAAAATAGGAGAACAAAGAAACAGAAGACCAGAAATGTTTCAGTTGATGCCATCTCTCCCCAGGTAAAGTATTGCATGTTTTGCCTTTAGAACAATTGTAGCTAATACATAAATGTGTTCTGTCTAGTATTTCTGATGTCATGATAGGACTTTGGCCTTGACAGAGCAGAGAGAAAAAAAATCTTTAAAAAGTGTTACATTTTTAAATTCATTGACAGATATGCTTAATCAAAATATTAAATCCATTAAAGAGTCATTTGCTAATGAGGAAGACAATTAATCAACAAAAAGAGCAAAAGCAAAAACAAAACGAGCGAATGAAGCTATTTTACACCTAACACAACTCAGGTACTTTGAGCAAGATGTAAGAGGAGTATTTTTCAGTGGTCCAAGAACATTACCCCTGAAATGAAAATGTCTGCTTAAAGTATTTTCCTCTTTGATGGGATTTAATCAAACTTAAGCTCTTCATTAAGTAAGAGCCAATTATAGGTAATGATAAGAAAGTGTCACTCATGAGTCCTAAGAGCATACATTAAGACAAGTGGTTTAATAAGTACCAGTATTAAAAACACATTATGTTATGCTTTTCAAGATTCAAAAACAAAAACATTATTTCCTTCTTCCTTTCCACATTTCTTCCTTCCTTATTCCTCTTTTCATACTTTATTTATTTATTTACTTACTTACTGACTTACTTAAGCAAGTATGAATCAGCAAGGTACCTCACATGAGTTAAATACTGATCCTCCAATCATTAGATATGGGTCAAAAACAATTAATGCTAATACCAACATATAGCCTAAAGAGAAAATGTTCTCTGTTGTTAATAGAAAACCAGAAGTATCATGTTTCTGCAGAAGAAAAGTGTGTTACTTGTATGTATTTGGAAGTTTTCTGTGTCCTGCTCAGTTTACCAGCCACTCAGATCCAAATAAACACACAGAGCCATATATTATTTTCAAACTACTGCCATGGCAGGCTTCTTGCTAGTTAGCTCTTATATCTTAAATTAACCCATTTCTATAAATCTATACCTTGCCACATGGCTTGTGGCTTACTAATACTTTATATGCTTCTCTTGGCAGTGGCTAGCATCCTCTGCTTCACTCTGCTTTCTTCTCTCTCCCCAGCTTGAATGCACCACCTAACCTTATTCTGCCTCACCAATGGCCAAACAGCTTTATTTATCAACCAATCAGAGCCTCACATATTCACAGCATGCAGAATGACATCCCACAGCACCTCCCCTTTTCTGTATAACCAAAAAGGAAGATTTTAACTTTAACATAGTAAAATTACATATAACAAACAGTTATCAAGGAAGAATTACAGTTATAATATCTAGTCTATTTATATTTGAAATATAAAATGAAAGAAAATATTCTATCATCCACCCTATATTTGTGAGTCTAAAATTTCATATCTAATTTATTTTTATCATGATTAAGGAAAACCATAATTATAACTATCTAGTCTTCTACTATATCAAAGACCTCAGTAGGATATAATATTACCCTAGTAAATAGGAAATGCATTGTAAGCCACTTCCAAAATTCTGGAAATGACAGAGATAGCTGCCTGCCTGGACAGTTATCCAAAGTTCCTCTACAATGTTGGGGCATCCATTTTCAGCCTATTGGTGTAGTCTCTCAATTGTTTCTCTCTACATCCTGTAGAATGTCTGGCAGTGTCCTCTGTGAAGCAGGAACCTGAAGGACCATTTTGCCTTGTTTTGGCAAATTCAGTGTTCATTTTCCTATGGGTCCTGTATGTTCAGTTCATATAACATATTATCAGCAGTCTGGGCAAGTGTACTTTCTTGCCCAAATGGCTATTTTTGCCAAGAAGATAAACTCTATATACAATGTCTTCAATGTCCATCTTCTGCTTTGAAGTAAATTGGTGCTGTTAGGAGCAGAGATGTCTCACTCTCCAGAAAATCTAAGCTTTTAAAAGATTTTAAATGCCATATTTTGTAGGTCTTTGAAGTGTATGAAGATTACCTACTTAATTGAAATATATCTATGTATACCTAGAAAACTAACATAACTATAAGCTTGATTATCATAAATGACTAATTATTAATCTGTATTTCTCAACTATACACTACAATGTTAAATGAGTTGCACAAACAAAATACTTTAAACAAGAGTAGAAATATACATACAGTATAACAAAAATAACTTTAAATTTACACCAATAAAGCAAAATTCATAGCCAGGCAAAAAACAAGTTGTTTTTTTAAAGTAGATTCAATAATCTACCCTTTCATCCTATCATATTCATATCCTCTTTTTCTCTTTAGAAAGAGGTTGCATTTATAACCAACCCTCTTTAAATAAAAACAAACATTTATAAACAATTTTTGGGGAATTGGGGCATAGCTTCTCATACTACTTCCTGCTGATTGGGGGTATTGGCAATCTTATGGGGATACTGAGAAAATTAATTATGGTCAAGTCCTTAGAAGACTGGCTATAACCTTTGTTGATAGATACCATCTGTTAAGGTTCAGGAGGTCTGGCTTGATCAAATCTGATCCATCTTAACTTGGAACAAATCCATAGCTTCTTGCTTCCTGTAGAAACAAAAGCAGAGCCTCCTTTCCAAAACAACATATCCTTAGACATAAATTTTGAAGTCAAGACAAATTTAAAATATACATATTGGTTTAACTGAGTAGCCTTTACAATCAAATGTCTCTCTGCAGTTAAAAATCCCAAAGACAATATAATCCAGACTCTCTGTGTTATTTCCATCTTTATGTGGCTTATTTTTATATTACTTTTACTTTCTCTTTAAAGACTTAATTTTTTAAAAATTTCTATTTCTTTATATAACTGTCTATATTCCTTTTCTTCTGTCTTCCAAGCCTACCTACATTTTTACACACATTGTAAACTATTTAGGGTTTACTCCATCTGAATCTGTCTTATTGTGAATCTATTGCCTTAAACTGCAGTGGCTAGTATTGAAGTAGCAGCCTTGACTGAAGACTGCCCACCTCAGCTTTTCAACATGACAGAGGTAATTCACCTCCAGCTCTGGAAGCCATGTTCTCTGCTGACTCTGGGGTTCCATGCTTCCACCCAGCAACATGTAGCCCAGAAACCTTTTTTTATTTTTGGTCTGTACTAGCAAAAGTTAAATCCACCACACAGCATTCTGTGCAGCTTGGAGATGTCATTGTGTATTTCAGTGGGAATCTGCCATGCTGCTTAGCTTATGGTGGCTGGTGGCCAGCTCCATCTCACAGGCAGCTGTTGGGAGATGAGTCTCTACACTGCTATTGGCATGAGACTACGAGACAAGGAAGCCCAGTATTGTTCTGTTTTTGTACATTCAGAATCTTTAAGCTTTCTTGGATCTATATGGCTCAATGCCCAATGGTGAGCATCAAATGTAGTTGGAAGTTTTCCTGTAGTCATGCCAATCCCCCATATTCCTGAAGTCTGCTTATAAAATAATCACTCAGAAGCTTATATTAATTATAACTGCTCAGCCATTAGCTCAGGCTTATTACTGATTAGCTCTTACACTGTAATTAACCCATAATTCTTATTTATGTTTAGTCACATGGCTTGGTACCTTTTCTCAGTTCTGTTTTGTCATCTTGCTTCCTCTATGTCTGGCTGGCAACGCCTGACTCAGCTCTTCCTCTTCCCAGAATTCTCTTTGTCTTTTTATCCCACCTATACTTCCTGCCTATCTAATGGCCGATCAGCATTTTATTTATCAACCAATCAGAGCAACACACATTCACAGCATAAAGAACAACATTCCATAGCACTTGTACTTTGATATGTCAACTTCAAGTAATTCTAAAGTCCATGTATTAGGTGGTGGTGTATATTTTAGCAACAAAAATGCTCAAGTCTACAGAAATGAAAATGAGGTTATCAATATTCTGCAGAAATACCAAAACAAAATACAGTTGAGATCAGAATTAAGGAAGTTTAGTTTACATATTCATGATCCTCTAATACAAAAATCATATACTTGAAGAATTGATTGGATTGGATCTGACTTGTGGATATTGAGAAGAGAAAGGAAACTGAGCCCAGAGAAGAATTTAGAAAATTTCTAAGTCCATGTGGAAACAAGTGTTCAAGACTATGAGGGCTTATATTCCACAAAGGGTCACAGTTGAAAGACTAATATGGGGCCTTGATCCTGTATTTTATAGTTCTTCAGTTATTCTGAGGCAGAAAAACATAGGAAAGGTTAAGTTATGTGGAAATCTGTTTGGCTTGGGTTTTCTTGACAATGCATATTGTAATTTATAGCCTCATTTGTATCATTTGCTCATAAAACCACTTCAAACAGTAGAGTAAATGACCACTCCTTAGTAACATCTTAGTAATGTAACTAGAGTTTTCCTGCCTTGCCCACAGTCAGGACAAATCTTTGTCACCCACCAGTCCCATAGCCACTCAGACCCAACCAAGTAAACACAGAGACTTATATTGCTTACAACCTGTATGACCATGGCAGGCTTCTCACTAACTGTTCTTTTAACTTAAATTAATCCATTTCCATAAATCTATACCTTGACACATGGCTTGTGGCTTACTGGCATCTTTACATAGTGCTTGTCATGGCGGCGGCTGGCAGTGATTCCTTCTGCCTTCCTGTTCTTTCTTTTCTCTTCTCTGTTAGTCCCTCCTATACTTCCTGCCTAGCCACTGGCCAATCAGTGTTTTATTTATTGACCAATCAGAGTAATTTGACATACAGACCATCCCACAGCATAGTAATTCCCCTTTTACTGTTTGTTTCCATCTAAACACGTTCTAGAGTATTTCTGAGAACTAGAGCTAGAAGGGCAATCCACCCTGAATTGGTTTTGAGTTTATGTGCAGTGAGTCAAACTGTGTTCTGTGAGTGAACATTAAGGAGGAAATCCTTATTCACTATCTTAAGCCTATGCACAATTGAAAAGTTGTCCAAGTAAAAATCATAGTATCCTGTAAAAAGATCTGTGCAATGAAGAAAGAATTATGTAAGTCAAGCTTATGAATCAAAATTGAGAACAAACCATGCCCTTATTAACCAACTTTTCTTTTTCTCTGGACTCCATAAATAGAAGGTATGGACAGTAACAATGACTGCTGCCCTTAGGTTTTCTAATTCAAGGAACCCACTGCTTTCTTGCAGCCTCCCTCATCTGTATTATTGCCTTGCTGCAGAATGAAGTTCTTTGCTACTTGGTAATCTTCAGCTTTGATCAAAATGCCAAGAACCAGGAAACATTCAAATTAGGCATTGTCTTCTGGCAACATCCCTTCACATGAATGCTAGCTTCTCCTCTGCAAAGAGTTATAAATCATAGGAATTTAAGTAACAGAAATAACATTGACTTGGGAATTCATCATAGAAGATAGTAGAGTGGTTGAGTTAACTAACTGTGATAATAATAGTTGAGTTGAGAACTTAATAAGAATGTGGTTATGGGGTGATAAAGGGCAAACAAGATATAATTAACTGAAGACCTTGAACAGCAAACTAGATTTCTGAATGTAGGAGAATGCAAGTAGATTCATATTTATCACTTAGCACAAAACTCAAGTCCAAGTGGATCAAAGAACTCAACATTAAGCAAAATACACTGATCCTGATAGAAGAGAAAATGGGGAATAGTCTTGAACACATTGTCACAAAAGACAAATTTTTGAACAGCACACTGATAGTGCAGACACTAAGATCAACAATTAATAAATGGAACCTTATGAAACTTAAAAGCTTCTGCAAGGCATTCAGACAAAGCAGTAGCCTACAGAATGGGGGAAAAGATTTTTTTTTAACCAACTAAACGTTCAATAGAGGACTAATATCAAAAATATATAAAGAACTCAAGAGCAGAAATCAAAAACCAAATAATCCAATTAAGAATTGGGTACATATATAAACAGAATTCTCAATAAAGGAAAAACTGAATGGCTAAGAATTGTTTAAAGCAAAGTTCAATGTCCTTAGCCATCAGTTAAATGCTAATCAAAACTACTTTGAGATTTTATCTCATACCTGTGAGAATTACTAGCATCAATAACACAATAGCTGGAGAGGATATGGAATAATGGGAACACTCATCCATTGCTGGTAAGTGTGCATACATATATAGCCACTATGTCAATCAGTGAGGCAGTTCTTTAGGAAGATGGGAATTGGTCTACCTCAAAATCTAGCTATGCCATTCTTGGACATATCCCCAAAGGACCCTTCACCCTACCACAAGGATACTTGTTCAACCATATTTGCTGTGGTGTCATTCATAATAGCCAGAAATTGGAAGAAAAAAAAAAACTAGATGTCTCTCAACAGAAAAATGGATAAATAAATTGTGGTACATCTACAAAATGGAGTAATCAGATGTTAAAAGAAATGACATCAGGAATTTTTCAGGCAAATGGATAGAAGTAGAAAAAATAATTCTGAGTGAGCTAACCCAGACTCAGAAATATACATTTGGTGTGCATTTGTTTATATATGGATATTAGCAGTTAAGTAAATGATAACCAAGCTACAATCTGTAGACCCAGATAGGTTAGATATAAAAGAAGGCTCTGTAGGTAGTGTGAGGGGCATATGGATCTTCCTGGGAAGGGGAAATAGAAAAGAATATACTGGTGGACTGGGGGTACTGTGGATAAGAATGGGATGATCAGGTGGGGGATGGGGAGACAGGGTAGAGGGAAAGAATAAGAGGAGAGACAGCTGTGACTGAGGCTCATTTGAGGGATAATATGGAAATCTATTTAGTGGAAACCTCCTAAAATGTATGAAGGTGATCCTAATGAGGTCTGCTAATAATGGGGAACAGTCTTAACTGTTCATCTCTTATCATCTAACAATGTTTCCAGTAGCAAGATTGGGTTATATTCAGTTGAGTTTTTGGCCAAGGGAATCATATGGAAATCCCCAAACAACCTAGGCTGCTGCTAAGTTATTGGGTTGTTCTCCATAAACTAACAACAGGGCCCCATTGCCAATGATAACACCTACACTACTCACTGGACATAAGTCAAGCTGTTGACTACATGGAGCCTTTACTTATTGGAGAAATTATTTTGGCCACTCCACGTAGTTAAAAGGATATTTATTTAATGGCGTAACTCACAAATTAAGTGAAAGGTAGGTCGCAGGGTCTGGGGAAGGTGTAACGCAGTCCAGCAGTCCAGCGGTGTTCTCCGGAGCTCTGCACAGTCCACCTTCACTGTTCAGCGTCCTGGCACAGAGAGCGCAACGAGAGAGCGCTGGCCCATCCTGCTCTCAGGTCTCCAGGTGCCTCCCCTGGCCCCGCCTCATAGGCGTGACAGTTGCCAGAGTCTCAATGGGGGTTGGAACTTCCAGATCCAAGCTGGAATGGCTACCCACTACATTTACTACTATATTCTCATTTCTTAGGTGTGGGAAGGTACTCTTTAGGCTACCAAAAGATAAATATAAACACCACCCCAGCCATCCAAGTTTTGACATACAGTATGTTCTACCTGAGAAATATGCGAGGGAAATGGTACAAACGTTGTGGGAGAAGTTACCAGATGTCAGTTTTGACTTAAAGCCCACTTTAAAAGACGGAGGCCATACCCGACACTGCTTGGGTAACCAAGAACCAGAGACTAGATATCTGGGAGACTAAACACTATTGGTCTTACAAAAAAGACAAAAAAATAACAATAAAATGACTCCTAATGATATTCTGCCTTATTCAGAAATCATCAGAGAAACTTCCTCATGCAGCAGATGGGAACAGATGCAGAAATCCACAGCCAGACATTATGCAGAGAGAGAATCTATACACAGTATCTCCATCAAATCCCTACCCTCAGAGCTCAGGGAGTCCTTTGGAAGAGTAAGTGGAAAAAGCAGAAAAGCCAGAGGGGATGGAGGACACAAGGAGAATAATACCCTTTGAATTAACTAAAAAAGAAACATGAACTCACAGAGACTGAAGCAGCAAGCACAATGCTTAAAAGGGTCTGCATTGGGTTCTCTGCATATGTATCATAGCTTTTAGCTTAGTGTTTTTATTAGATTCCTGAGTGTTCAAACAACTGGGTCTCTGATTCTTTTGCCTGCTCTTGGGACACTTTTCCAATGTCTATCTGAGATCTGATGTTTTTTGTTTTATGTTATTATATTTTATTTGTTTGGCTGTTACCTTTTAGAAGCCTATATTTTTTCAAATGAAGACAGAAAGGGAATATATACAGAGGGGGTGCAGTGTGGATAGGAACTGGGAGGAGTAGGGGGAGAGAAAACTACAATCAGCATATTTTGTATGAGAAAAAAATCTATTTTTTAACTTTCTTTTTATTTATTCTATGTGTTTTTTACATCATGTATCTTGATACCATTTATTGATACCATTTTCCCCATCCCTTTACATCTGCCCTTTGCCCCTACTCCCCTTTCAAAATAAAACAAAATTTAAGAGAAAAAAAACAAAAACAAAACAAAACAAAAAATGTCATCATGAAAGCTGCAGTGTGATACAGTGCATCACATAGTAAACCCCTTTGTCCATATATCTTTACTTGCAAGTGTTCATTGCAAAGAGGCATTCATTGATCTAGTTCAAGATCTCTGGTTTCTGCTACACTATTGATGCTGGGCCCTTGCTAGGACTCTTCTTGGATATCCTGTTGTTTCCCTAGGTTGTGGAGATCCTGCACTTTTGGGTCTTCCAGTAAGGTCCCTTCATATGCTCTAGCAGATGGTAGATGTGGTGGATGTTGGGGCAGGCCTGGGTAGCTGCAGGGTTGATTCTCCCTCCAGTTCTCCTCTGCCCTCATCACCAGGGTGAGTTCTCCATCATTTTCCTGGCTAATTCACTTCTTGCAGCAAGGCATGGTGTGGAATAATGCTTTTGTACACTGGTTTAATAAAATGCTGATTGGCCAGTAGCCAGGCAGAAAGTATAGGCAGGATAAACAGACAAGGAGAATTCTGGGAAGAGGAAGGCTAAGTTAGGAGATGCCAGCCTACCATCCAGGGATCAGCATGTAATGGCACACTAGTAAAGCCATGGAACACATGGCAATATATAAATTAACAGAAATGGGCTGAGCTTAAATGTAAGAGCTAGTCAGTAGTAAGCCTAAGCTAATGGCTGAGCACTTTTAATTAAATAAAAGCCTCTGTGTGTTTATTTGAGACTGAGTGGCTACAGACCAGATGGGACACAGGAAAACTTTCAGCTACAAAGGAGCACGGGTGGGCCAAGTTCCCCCGCTTCCACACTCTCAGGGTCAGCTCCCCCACACCTACACCATTAGGGCCAGCTCTAACATGTTGCCAAGCCAAGGTACAGGGGCTACTCTCTCAAAAGCTGCAGGTGGTAAGGGGTAGGGTCAGCCCTCCCACTCCTAGGACCCCAGGGCCAGCTCCTCCACCTGTCTCAAGTGTTGATGGTCAGGAGGTAGGGGGAGAGCATCTGTTTTCTGCAGTCCATGCTGCCATAGGTCAGATGAGTAATGGGTACAGCTTTCCCTTGCTCATAACATGAGGGCTTAGTTACCCTCAACTCCAACCACTGGGCAGCTTTGCTATGCTGTCTAGGGCAAGAGACAGGGCCAGTTTCCTAAGTGCTGTAGTGGGTTAGGGTGAGGGTCAGCTCTCATCTATTGTAGGTGGCAAAGGGTGAGGGGAAAGGGGGCATCTCTCACCCTCCTACACTGCCATATGGCAGACAAATCGTGGGGACATCTCTGTCACACTTATAACTTTGGAGCTGGCTAAACCTCACCTCTGCCAACAAGTTTGGCTTTGTTGCATTACCCAGGTGAGGTTCAGGGCCTGTTCTTACAAGTATTGCTGCTGGTGGGGGTCACTGACAGCTCTTGTGACCTTAGGGCCAGTTCTTACACCTGCCTCAGGCATTCATGGGTGGAGAGGAGGAGGAGGGAAACTCTATCCTGTCCATGCCACCACAGGATAGATAGGTGATGGAAACAGCTCTCCTTTGTTCACCACTTTGGGGCTGGCTCACTCACATGTGCACCAACAGGGCTGGCTCCATTGTGTTGCCCAGGTGAGGTGCAGGATCTGCTCTCCCAAGTGTTGAAGATGGTCAGGGTCACAGAGAGTTCTCTCACTCCTACAACCACAAGGCCAGCTCTCCCATCTGCCTCAAGTGTTAGTGGGTGGCAGGGGGGTATCTTTCCCTTGCCCATGCCACCGTGGGACAGATGAGAAATGGGGACAGCTCTCCAGTGCTCACGACCTCGGGGCTGGCTCACCCACACCTGCACTAACAAGGTTGGCTGTATTGTGCTGCCCTGGAGAAGTGTAGAGCCTGCTCTCCTGAGTGTTGCAGCTTGTGAGGAGCAAGAATCTATTTTTAATAAAAAATGAAAAAACAACACTATCAATAGCAAAAAAACATTTAGATCAATAAATGACTAATCTTATTTATTATAATATACAACAAATATTTCTATGCAATTATTAAATATTCATATAAGACACTATTTTGTACTGTTTCTGATTCATGTAAAATGTTTAATAGGATATATGTTGACAAATTTTAAAAAACAATGTGAATTGCTACTGCAGTCTTAGCATGTAAAACAGGCTGCTCCCAACTCCCTGTAACTCTAGCTCCAAATGATTCAATGTCTCTTTCCCACCTCCATGGATACTATGTTCACACACACAAACTTATACTCAAACACACACATACACACACAATTAGAAAAATTAGAGATATATTTTACAGTTATTTAATATTTAACAACTCAGTAGAACAATAGTTTTATTTTGTTTGTTTGTTTTTGTAGGGTTCTAATTCAGGGCCTTGAGCAGGTAAAGATAAGTACTCTGCCATTGAACCATGTCTGCATTCAAAGAGACCATTTAATTCAGGCAGAGATATTTAGCACATTAACTGTGACTACTGTAAGCTTTGTATTATAAGTATTTTAAAGGTAAGTTTGTCAAAGTATAGGATAAATTGTCATGCTTGGAGTTTCGTTTTTTTAATTAAAATCTACAAGCATAAATTCATCTCTTCTTAATGTTTCTGTGTGATTTACATCAATTAAATCATGCCAATATAAAAAAACATAAAACAGAAAATCACATGTATACACACAAAATGCATGTGTACATACACAGGCACACATTTAAAGAGAAGCACACACATGCATGTACACATGCATCACACAGAATAAGTCAACAAAGGAGGAATCACTGCCATTTTCTTGTTGTTGTGCTGAGGTGACTTTTGATACTATAAAGGAATAGAAGTTACATTTGAAGTAGATTTGAATTCTTTTGGCAACATCATTAAACAGTTTTTAATGTTTTGGCAGGCACAATGTGCAAAGCACACAATCAAGAAGAGTTGTAATAATTTCTTCCACGTGATCACCAAAGTCATACATTTTATTTATTTGTAGACACACAACAATGATGTCAACTAAGTCCTACAATACAATGAACAACTCAAAATGTGGAACGGGTGGAAATGATCAAATTAGGATGGCTGTGGCAACCGCAATCCCTCATAAAATGTGAATATAGGATAATGGAACTCACATAAAGGGAGAGCATGGCAGCAGCTGCTGGCTGCACTAGGAGTTGTCTCAAGATGAATACAAGAAAGTTATCATTTCCATTCAAGTCCACAGGAGTTTCAATACATTTTCTAAAAGCAACACTGAAAACATTAATTCAGAACCAAGCACAATACATATTTTTCTTGATTTTTCTTTTTGTCTTTTCTTTTTTTTCCTCTCTTTCTCTGTTCAATTGCCTTCCATGGAGCTTCTTCCACATGATGACTGTTAACACTGTCCTTGAACAGTTTCTATATTCTTCATTATAAGTTTGTGTAGTAGCTGTGATCATCTTCCTTATTTCATGGAAAAACTGGCATTTTAGAGTATATTACAAAATCAGCTATTTAAACTTGTCCTTTCCTAAATGTAAACATGTCCTAGAAGATGCCTCATAGCCAACAATTTTATTTCCAGGTACTCTTAGCATCCAGGCCATACAATGGCATGTTTTGCATTTATCAATTAGAGCAGTGATTCTGAGGCTGAGTAGACCCCAACACTTCCCAACACTGTGGACTATGGGGCTTTAGAAAGACTAAGGACAATTTACCAAGGACTCCAATATTAGACATCAGACATAAATACACTTCTATTTTATTGAGCCACACGATTTGAGGGTTTGTTTGTTGTGAAAACTATTGCTTTAAATAAAGCTGAACTAAAATAAAATTTCTTAGGTCTGAGGTCAATCAGAAAGCATAGATGAAAAGTACCTCAGATTCTGAAGATTCTAACTTTTGCTACATTATTATAAAATAGTGCTTACTAAATCACTGTGATTTCATTCTTATTTTTAACAATTTTCAGTATTTTTTTCCTTAAAGACTTTTATCTCCTCAATTATAGCTGATTCAATAGATTTTCTAAAATTACTTTGAGATGCTCCTTTCTCTCCTATTTTGTACCCTATTTTATGATATTTTGTTTGTGTTCTGACAAATAAAGCTTGTCTGGAGATCAGAGGACAGAACTAGCTACTAGTTAACCATAGAGGCCAGGCAGTGGTGGCACACGCCTTTAATCCCAGCACTTGGGAGGGGAAAGCAGGAAGATCAGGAGTTCCAGACCACGCTGGACTACATGAGATTGAACTAGTCTAAAAGAGAAACAGAGCTGGGTGGTGGAGGCTCACACCTTTGATCCCAGCATTTGAGATCACACACCTTTAATCCAAGCACTTGGGAGGATAATGTCTTTGATCCAAGCACATGGGAGGCTGACATCTTTAATCCCAGCACTAGGGAGGTGGAGACAGGAATGTAAGGGGGGTGGATACAGGATCTCTCCCTGCCCCATTCAGTATGAGATTTCATATTGGTAAGAAGTCTCTAGTGACTGCTATTCTGCTTCTCTATCTTTCAGTTTTCACCCTTGATATCTGACTCTGGATTTTTATTTGTTAAGACTAATTAGGGTCATTCATCAGTCCCCAGATAAATCCACAGCCTTTATCAGGTATGAACACTGTGCCTTCTCATGACTAAACTTTGAAGGATGGATAGGAGTGAGCCTGTCAGTGAAATTACTTTTATATTATCATGAGTACCATAAAATGTGGTCAGTTGAGGTAGAGGATGACATGAGGAGAACAGGATGAAACAACATGTCCTCCAGATGAAACATGACACTGATATGAATCAAGATTTTGACATCAGAAGTAGAATAAACGTTTCAGTCCAAGAATACTGCTAGACACAAGGGTGAGGGAGATGGTGATCCCATGACTGTATGTGATTCCATTCTTACAGGATGTAGTCGTACACTAAAATGACATGGTGACTAAGACATTATCTAAAGAAAAATTAAATTCCAGCATTTAAATACTGACTCTATCCCTTCCCAGTTTTGCAAACTGAGACAATATCATGAGCCTCAGTGTCCTAATATAGAAAAAAGAAAATTATCATATATATAACCTCATGAGACTGTTATAAAGATATTAATATAACATATACATATTTAATATACACATGTATACATATGTGCATATGTATATGTTACATGTTATTTGTTACTATTATTACAGCCTAGCTTTGTGTATATTTATCTTCTCATAGCAATTGTGTTCCTTAAGCATAATTTTGTAGATCATAGTATCTGCATCTGAGACATTTAGTATTTGCCTATTAATAATCTTTGATATATATACATACATAGTTATACTTTATTACTCTATGTCATCCTTCAAAGAAAATATCAGTTTTATACTAGAACCCTAAACACTTACCATGCTGTTAACAAACATTCACAATGAACATGTTTTATCAGAATACAAAAACAGAAGTTGGCTTAAAGCGCCTGGAGATGGCTCAATTAATAGAGTGCTTTCTTAACATACATGAAGCCTAGGTTTTAATTCACAGTACCACATATAAACTATATATAGTAATTCCAGCACTCATGGGGGAGAGGCAGAAAGATCAGGAACTAAAGGTCATCCTGATAAGACAGCAAGTTCAAGCCTAGTCTGGACTCCATGAGACTCTGAATCAATAATAAACTCTCAAAAATGAAGTTTATAGTCATTGACACAGTGTTCAGTAATGCCATTTTGAACAAACATGTACTGTTTCACTATGCAATGTATGAAGACTGCCTGTCAACTTTCATGCAATTCATGGGGACTGTAAACACAGCAGATGTGATCATTGTTTAAAAACTTCTCATGAGAACAGACTTCGCCACCTCTCAAAAACAAGTTAAGATGATAAGGTCAGGATATAGATAAAGAGCTTTAAAGAATCATCTAGTTCAGCAATTTTCCTTTAGGAGGACTATAGCTAACCTTTAAAAGCTAAGAGAGATGAGGATCACATTGCTAACTTGTGTGCCCCCCCATTGTACTCTTAGATTTGTTATTGAAAAATGAAATAGCAGAGACCTGCCATTTAAAAGCCCAGGGGGCTTTACCTGAGCTCTTTCGACAAATCCATTGAGTATTTAACAACTCGTGTTACTGATACATTATTTTGGAAGTCTTATTGCTGAAAGAATCTATGTAGAAACGGAACACACTGACAATTTCAAATACCAACATGGATGTCTTTTCCTCACAAAAGTACTGCAAGACACAGAAGTGTCTGATTTAAAAGTACTCTAAAATGGCTCATTCACACAGGGAGTCAGTGCACCAGGAATCAGCAAGCTGTTTTCATTCCATTGCTAATGCATTATTTTCCTCAGGGAAGCTGTGGAAAGAATGCTTTAAACTGTGAAGCTTGCTTGACTGCATATAACCCTGTCCCAACAGCATGTGATGCACTTGGCATTTCCTCTTTGCTGGTGTTTAGTAAGGAAGTGTTGTTCCTATTTTATAAATCAGAATTCTCATTAAGTCATGTCATGTCATGTTATCTCACAGCCCAAAGAGCTTAGCCTACCATATAGGTTGTGTTGATCAAACATTGGTGCTTCTAAGGCGCTGACCTTGATTTCTTAGGAAGTACAGCCTTGTGGGGAAGACAAATAATTGAAAATCTACATAAATAACAGAGAAGTTATAAGTATAATATATTCTAAAGTAGAAATATATAGCTCTATGAAATCTGTTGTATATAATGAATTGTATCTCTAAATAACTATAAGCTGGAGCATAAACACCTCATACATTAGAATGTGACCTAATTTTAAAATAGAGTCATTAAAGGTCACTATGTTAAAATTAGGACATTAGTATTGGGTTTCCAGACCAGCTACAATACAAGACCCACACCTAAAGATCAAAGAACAACCTTGGAAGTGGGGGCAAAAGATTATAAGAGACAAATGACCAGAACATCTGTAAAAGACTGAGTCTTCTATATAGGACAGGGAAGCTATACCCATCAAAACTATAATAGCCTAAACAAGACATGAACATGACCATAACAGTTGGCATGTCAATGAGAATGGGGAAAATCTCACAGGGCCCCACCTCTAAATGAAGAGTTTAAAGCATTCTTTCCACAGCTTCCCTGATGAAAATATAGGCAATTGACTGCTGAGAGAGGGAGAAATTCAATCTTTCCCAGGGATGAGCCCTCTAAATGGTTATCATCATACAGGGTGTCAGCTTATATATATATATGTGTGTGTGTGTGTGTGTGTGTGTGTGTGTGTGCATGCATGCGTGCGTGTGTGCATGCATGCGTGCATGCGTGTGTGTGTGTGCTTTATTAAGTGATACATGTGTATAAATGGAATAATTTATTTATTTATATATTTATAAGTATTTTATATATATAGCAATAATAATTAAAGAAAAGAAACAAAATAGAGTGAATATAAAAAAGTACAAGGAGGACTCAGAGGCAGATGATTGAAGATGATCAAAATATATCATATACATACATAAAATGCCATAGTGAAACCCATTATGCTGTACAATTAATTAATGCTAATAATTTTTAATTAAGTCATTAAGGTATAACCAATTGAGTATGATTGGAATTTTTATAAAAAGTGGGAAAAGTCTACAAAGACACAGTTGTTCCTTGACAGAATATGATACGCAGGGAAGGAAGCCCTCTACAAAGCATAGAAAGAGATCTGAAGAGATTCCTCACTCAGTCTTCAGAAGGAATTGAACCTGAAATTGTAGATTTCAGACTTCCTGCCTACAGCTGTAGGACATAATCCATTTCCCTTGTCTAAGCTCTGACTCTGCATCATTTCAGGATGGTGGTGAGTGGTGGTGGGGGGCAACGTTTCAGTAAAGGTCTCCAAGAGAAGATTGCAAGTGAGTGGAATGAAGAACCAGGGAAAGAAGAGCGGGGAAAAATGAAGTCTGTAGCAGTTATACAACAATGTCTGCAGAAGCAAAACACATGTCTGTAGATAAGATCCTTTGAAAACTATTTGGACCTTCTAGAGTTAAAGAATTAGGAGAAAATTGAAGACAAGATGGGGTTAGAACATGACACTGATGTAGGGTCACAAGAAGCCACATCAGCATTTTGAAGGCTTTTCTCTTGGATCTCAATGTTGTCTTACATTTTCTCCCAGCCTGATAGTTCACCTTTATCCTTTACTTCCAATTATAAGTACATGATACTTACAGAACATCCTTCCAGTAGACCTGCTTTTTGTCACGCTCAGACTCTTTTATTTATTTTGTTTTTCGAGACAGGGTTTCTCCATGTAGTTTTGGTGCCTGTACTGGATCTTCCTCTGTAGACCAGGCTGGCCTCAAACTCACAGAGATCCACCTGCCTCTTCTTCCCAAGTGCTTAGATTAAAGGCCTGCCCCACCGCCGCCCTGCCAGCTCAGACCTTTTTAAAATCACACTATGGACCAAGATGTTTCAAAGTCCATCTGAATCACTTCCCTGGCTTTCATCACACTTAAAGTTTCCTTCCAATGTCAAAGTCAATTTGCTTCAAAACTCAACAACTTGGTAAAGAAGGTTCTACAGCCCAGCAGTGGTGTTGCAAGCCTTTAATCCTAGCACTCAGGAGGCAGGGCCAGGCAGATCTCTGTGAGTTCGAGGCCAGCCTGGTCTACAGAATGAGATCCAGGACAGGAACCAAAACTACACAGAAAATCCCTGTCTTGAAACAATCAAACAAACAAAAAAAGAAGGTTCTACATAAAGTCTAAGAGTCAAGGAAAACAACTTGACATTCAGGTATCATGGCGATTTCAAGCAGTCACATCAACGTGGGCACAATTATGACAAAGTCTGCCCCATGTTTCAGTTCCCAAAAACTCTAAAAGAGTGGCATTTATTGTGTGCTTCAATCTACACAGCCACATAGTCATCAAGACATTCAAATGATACGGCTTGATGAGTGACCCCAGGAATACTTTCCATGATTTCCCCGTGAACAGCAAAAGTGAACTCACAGGTGGCACCTTTAATGCCCTCACACAGGTGTCTATAGAGTAACTCCCAAAGTGTGGTCTTCAGAATTTCTACTACCAAGGAATGAGTCTAGAACACACTCACAGGCTTTTGGTCAGAACCACTGGACCATATTTCTAGTGATGAAACACAATCCTGCGTTTGGATAAATTCTCTAGGTGGTTCTGAGGTAGATAAAAGTTCCTATGAAAGTTTGATGTTAATGTTGGCTGTCTTCCTATCAGACTTCTATGCCTTTAGATAAGCACTGTTTCTTTTTCGTTTAGAACATCAGTGCTCACACAGGATCAGCATAATTGCTTAATTATTGGCAAAGTAATATATTCATGTGACTATTTTTCAGGCCTCACCATTGACTCAAGAATTTTATGTACCAAATTGATGTCATAAGTGAATAGATGTTAGGTCATCTCGCTAAGAAATACATGTGATGAAGCTAACTTAGAATTTTATATTGGATTCTTGCTACCTTTATCACTTACCAGTATTACCCCACTCCAGTTTTAAAGTGTAGACATTACTCTATAAGTCTCACTCAATGGGACTTCATATCTTCTCCAATCACCCACATCCATAGAATCACACGTTCTCCACCTGGTCTTGTAAAGTAAACATTCATGTGAGTCATGTGAGTAATGTACCTACACAGTAACTCTATGATTGAACCACTGAACTGATACTTGGGAGAATCACTTGGCCACATAGCTCTTTGCCACATAGAGCTTGGGATGGCAAATAATAGAAGCCATTGTCCTGAGTGGATATATAAGTAGTGTAGGCAGAAATTTCTCCAGTCCTGCCTTGCCCAGGAGTCCAGATGAATCTCTCCCACCCATGGTCCCACAGCTGTTTACTCAGTTCTATATTCGTGAGTGTATTTCCTCAATTTATACTCTAATAAATTCCATAATACTCCTTAAGCAGACTCCCATGGATTTAGCTGAAGTTGTCCTCTGTTCTGAACAGGAGCAAATCTACCTGGCAGTCGGCTCACACCAGGAAGCAGGAAGCAGGAAAAAGGATCTCCTGCCCACTTTCCCTTTCCTTTTAAGAGGTCACATACAACAGCAAGAAGCACCACTGATAGGAATTCTAGCCATGTCCCCATGATCGTGCATGCCCTGGTGGGACACTTAGCCATTTTCACCTAGTCATTTCTGGGTCATACATCCTATGTAGCCCATGTGCTGTGTGGTCACGTAAATTGTGCCCAGTGTGACCACGTGATCTATGAGCATGTGTGGAGTAACCACATGGGCCCATGTATGCATGTATGGGGTAGTCCTTAAAAGGCAGATCTCTCTTTTTTTTTTTTTAAATAAAACTCTTGTTAGTGGGTTTTGTTGTGTTTCATGACTTTTCCTCCCAGTGTAAGAGCACCCTAAAAACAACAACCACCTCCTGCAGGCTGTATAGCCCAGGGTCATGGGCAGAGCAAATACCACTACAAAGTAGCCATTTTTAACAAAGAGATAAAAGGTGTGCAAACAAAATAGATTCTCTGCATTAGAGGAAGGAAGCCAGGGGAAACTTCTGGTATTGATTAACTTTCATGCCCATGAGGTAAGGAGTCCAATAACACTGTTAACTATACAGTAAAGATGCTTGTAAGAAGGAGAGATTTGGTTGAATCAAAACTCAGGTAAAGATATTGTCCTAGTTAATAAAGACAACATGAAAGGACCTAGAAGATAAGCCAGAGAAGGTCTGTCTATGAGATTTCCTAGATTGGATCAGTTGAGGTGGGTGGATTCACTCTAAATGGGGATGGCACCATTTATGGGCTTCCAGATTGAATAGAGGGGACACAAGCTGAGCACCAGCATTCCACTCTTTTCACTTCCAGACTACACATGCAATGTCACCAGCTGCTAGAAGACCCACTGCCATGCATTCACCACCTACATAGACTTTACCTCTGAACTGTGGTCTGGAACAAACGCGCCTGCTGTTGTTGGATGTTTTATTGCAACAACAGGAAAAGGAACTATTACAGATGTTGGACTAGTCAGATGGCTAATCAGAGACAATGTGTGGAATGTGTGAATGTGTCCCACACATAGGCTAAAGATGCTGAGTGCTAGTTAGCTTTATGATGAATTTATAAATCTATGCATGTATATACACATTTAGAAAATCACACACACGCACACACACACACACACACACACACACACACACACACACACACAAAGGGGGACACAGTTACATTTCTCTTTTCATTTCTTACCAGCTTTGCTGCCTATGAGCAATGAATGTATAGGTATGGAAACTGAAACATGTGCCCACAGTATTGTAATCCCATCATGAAGAATTTGGCTGCTACTTAGGAAAGACCTAAATATGGAGAGTACTCCACAGCCTCACGTTTGAATTCAGTCTCTTCTTCAAGTGTAAACTATGTACTCACTGCATGAGATATTTAGACTATGTTTAAAGGAATATGCTTGGATAAGATTATTGCTTAACATGGGCTGCAATTACAAAATCCTATGTGTTAAGTGGCAGAAGCAGAAAATGCTTATTTTTCTTCATTCTAGAAACTGGAAACCCAAAACCTTGGTGCCAGCACATTCACGATCTGCTGAGGGCTATCTTTATGTTTGGCAGATGGTTTCCTTCTGCCTTATTTTCCTATGGTAAAAAAAGAGTCCCTTCTAGTCTATTCCTAAAAGCTAATTAATTCTATCATGAAGGTTCCACCCTCATGATGCCCTCTAAACCTAATCTTTTCCCAAATGCTCAACTACTAAATGTCATCACAGAGTAGTCAAGGATTTCCACTGGATTTGAGAGAGATAGATTTCAGTTCACAGGAGTGAATAAGCTCATCCATGGAAATCACATAATAAACACCAAAACAGTAGTGAGAATTTAACTCCATATTGACAAGACACTGAGCTCTATGCTAGGTGTTTATAAGAAAAAATATGGCTGTAAATACAAGAGTATTAAAAGGGAAATGGTATAGGCATCTATCTGTTCTATTCCATTGAAAACCTAAGGCAATAGTGCCCTACTCCCAGAAAGAACATTCTGATTATCATGTAAAACAAGCACTCAACTTTATGTTTTTTCAAGATTTTACTTATCTTTATAAAATATGTATGCATATGAATGTTTTGCCTTCCTGTATGCACATGTAACACATGATTGCCTGGTATCCCCAGAGGCCAGAAGAGAGCATTAGTTAGCCACCATGTGGGTGCTGGAAATGAACCCAAGTCCTGTACAAGAGTGCTCTTAACTATTGAGTCATCTTTCCAGTCCCAAAGATTATTCCTTTTCAAGCAAGCCAAGTTCCTTTGGGATTTTGGGTGTCTACCTTATTTTACAAAACAGAGTAAGTCTTAAAAGTTTCTGAAGTAGCTAGAAATATTTATAAAGGCCCACCATTAAAATTGGTTTAATCCACAAGTACTATCTTTCCCAGTACTTGAGATTAGGAAATCCAAAATCAAGACTCCAGCGCATATATACACTCTACTCAAGAACACCTAGTTTTGCAGATAGTTCATTCTTGTCTTATATTTACTTTTTTTTTTGGTAGTGGTGGGGATTAGTATACAAAGTAATAGGTTTCATCACAGCATCTTTTTTTTTCCTTTCATTTTATTTTACAATATAATGCAGTTCTACATATCAGCCACGGATTCCCTTGTTCTCCCCCCTCCTGCTCCCCCTTTCCTTCCCCCAGCTCATCCCCCATTCCTACCTCCTCCAGGGCAAAGCCTCCCCCAAGGACTGAGATCAACCTGGTAGACTCAGTCCAGGCAGGTTTAGTCCCCTCATCCCAGACTGAGCCAATCAACCCTGCATAAGCCCTAGGTTTCAAACAGCCAACTCATGCAATGAGCACAGGACCCAGTACCACTGCCTGGATGCCTCCCAAACAGATCAAGCCAATCAACTGTCTCACCTATTCAGAGGGCCTGATCTAGTTGGGGGCTCCTCAGCTATTGGTTCATAGTTCATGTGTTTCCATTCGTTTGGCTGTTTGTCCGTGTGCTTTATCTAACCTTGGTTTCAACAATTCTCACTCATATAAACCCTCCTCTTTCTCGCTAATTAGACTCCCTGAGTTCCACCCGGGGCCTAGCCGTGGATCTCTGCATCCAGATCCCTCAGTCGTTGGACGGGGTTTCTAGCACGACTATTAGGGTGTTTGGCCATCCCATCACCAGAGTAGTTCAGTTCCGGCTGTCTCTCAACCATTGCCAGCAGTCTATCTTTGTGGATTTCTGTGGGCCTCTTTAGCACTTTGTTTCTTCTTTTTCTCATGTGGTTTCCTTTACCACTAGGAGACTTTATGTGGTCTCCTAGTCCTTGTTCTCCCTCTCTGTTCTTGATCCAGCTGGGATCTCCTGTTCCCACGGGCTCTCTTTCCCTCGACCCTTGCTCTTCATTACTCCCACTCATGTCCATGTTGTTCATGTAGATCTCATCCATTTCTCCATCATTGGGCGATCCCCGTGTCTTTCTTGGGGTCCTGTTTTCCAGGTAGCCTCACTGGTGATGTGAGTAGCAGTCCAGTCATCCTTGTTCCACACCTAGTATTCTTCTATGAGTGAGTATATACCATATTTGTCTTTCTGAGTCTGGGTTACCTCACTCAGGATGATTTTTTCTAGATCCATCCATTTGCCTGCAAACCTCATGATGTCATTGTTTTTCTCTACTGAGTAGTATTCCATTGTGTGTATGTGCCACAATTTATCCATTCTTCATTTGAAGGGCATCTAGGTTGTTTCCTGGTTTTAGCTATTACAAAAAATGCTGATATGAACATAGCTGAGCAAGTGCTCTTTTGGTATGATTGAGCATTCCTTGGGTATATGCCCAAGAGTTCATCACAGCATCTTTAATATGTCATTATACTTTGGTTTCATTCTTTCTCCAAGTCAGTTTTGATCTCTGCCTTTCTGTGACCCACACCAATGTCTTCTCAACAAATTCACTGCTTTCTGTAACCTGGTATGGTGGTTTGATTGAGAATGGCCTCCATAGACTCAGGTGTTAGACTGTTGGCTAAAAAGTTTGTGGATTGGTTTGGAAAAGATTAGAAGCTGTGCCCTTGTATGAGGTGTGTCACTGAGGGTGGACTTTGAGGTTTCAAAAGCTAGTGGCCTTTCCAGTTATCTTTCTTTGTCATGTGCTTGTGGATCAAATATAAACTTTCAGCTACTGCTCCAGCACTTTATCTGCTTGTCTGCTGCCTTATTCCCTGCCATGATGGTCACAGGCTCACCTTTGGAACTGTAAGCAAGACCCAAATAAACTTTCTCTTGTGAAGTTGCCATGGCTATGATGTCTCTTCACAGCAATAGGAAAGTGGGTAAGGCACACAGCGATATTAATTTTTTCCAAAATGACTCTTAACCAATCACAGCATCATTATAAATGGCATAAGCAAGGAAGTGTGAAAACTAATGTGGGACACACAAATAGGAAAAGCTCAGCCACCTCACAACATGCTGATGATTAGAAAAGCCTGTCATAGAGAGCAGAGAAATGGATCAGTTTCAAAATTAAATGTTTAGCTAGCATGGTCAAGCAAATTACTTTTATCATAAATTGTGTTTCTTGTGTAGCAATAATAAAAAGGAGTGATTGTTAGAGTTGTTTAGCTTAGAGAACCAAGGAGAAAATATTTGACTGATTTCAAACAAAGTCAGTTTCTTAACATTCCATTATAAAGGAATGTGAGTATTGAACTACAAGTAGCCATGCTGTCTATGATATTAAAACAGCATTCTATCTCTTATCCTTTCATTCAAGATATAATGAGCTTACATCCCATTCAGCTAGGCAGAGCTTACCTCATTTTGTAATAACTGAAATGTACAAAGGTATCCTGATTTACAAGACATTTCAGTCCAACACAAATAGTTCAAATTTTATTCATTTCCTATAATCAGATAAGTGCCCGGGCAACATGGACTTTTATTATTAATAAACCAGCAAACAGAAATCCTGGGACAATATTTAATAGTGATGACTTCTGTACTGCCCAGGGACTGATTCAAGCAGAATCATTTTCTCTGATGGATGCCACTGCCATCAAGTGACATCTGTTTGTTAATAAGCAGCTGCCCTGGAATTGGCTTAGATAATGCAGGGATTTGGGAGAATATAGTCCAGAGGTTAGGAATAGCAGACTGAGAGTCCATGTTTCTGGGCTTCAGTCCCAGGTTTGTCATTGATACTTCAAGCTGCAGTGAAATGGAAGTGAGTTTATATGAGAGCCAAACAACCTCCCAGTGTGGGTGAGGGTGGTGGCGAAGGGAAAAAGAGAAGTTCAACCAATTTGGCATATCACAAAGAACATCTATTGCTCATTCTTGAATTTCACTCACCTACTAATTGTAGAGGAGAAATTCTGTGCTTTATGAAGTATATCATTATCCATTATCCAAAAATGCTAACAAATAGCTTCGCCCTAAGTTTGCTGCATAATTCTTCCATCCTAAAACTATGAAAATGTTATAAGCATGAGATTAGGGCAAAAGTGTTCAGGTGTCAGTCTTACACATTACAGAAACTGGCACCACGATTAAAGCTCAGACGTGGCAGGTCTGCATAAAAGAAATTCAAGTGTTCTGGAACACTCAGTAAAGTTCTTTGAGTATGAAGACCCCAGTAATTATGAAGTGACATAAATATCTTCCCTCTGCTCCAGGTTATCTCATTATGAAATTGGCAAGGTATCTTAAAAAATCAATGAACTTTCAATATGTCATATTTTGAAAAATTAAATGCATAACATTTGGTCAATGACTCCAGTTTTGGTCTTTGACACTAAACACTAAAGTTATGAAGTATTTCAAAATGTTGGAGAATTTTAAACTACTTTTTAAACAAAATTTGATTTGCAAATACTCAGAAAAACAATAATAATGAAAATTAATTGACAATAACAAATAAATAATACAACTATTCATATTAGATTATAAATTTCAAAGCCAGATGGTACAACTGAAATTTTGATTATTTAAATAGTGCTCTACAAATAATGTATTAGTAAGAGATGCCAATAAATTGGCAAATGTTTTTAAGTAAGATTTCCTAGCAATGCTTGTAAAAACCAGTATTTTCCCCCCAGTGTGATGATATCTCTGTACTGACTTCTCGAATGTTGACAAGTTGTATAGAACACAAGCTTGCTAGTTGTACTGCACTGCAGCTATTTAATATATCTAATAGCTCTGCTGTTACCAGAAGAATTTTTTCTTCTTTAGTTCTTCTAGAGAACGCTTTTATTGGGAGAAACATAGAATTATTTTAAAAGGTTTAATTTTTTATTTTATTTTCATTAGTTGTGTGTGTGTGTGTGTGTGTGTATGTGTGTGTGTGTGTGTATTTCTGTGCATGTATTAGATGAGTAAGGGTACCCATAGAGACCAGAAGATGGCATTGGCTCCTCTAGAGTTGGAGTTACAGGCAGTTGTGAGCCATCCACTGTGTGTGTTGTAGTCTGAATTAGGTCCTCTGATAGAGTCGCATGTATCCTCAACCTCTGAGCTGTCTCTTCTGGCCTAATACATAGAATTTTAAAAGAAATAACTCATTCTGACCCAACTAAAATATATCTCAAAATAAATATATTTTATTTATAGTACTCTAGTTCAAAAATGAGAAATAAGATAAAAAACATTTATTACACAGTATACTTATAGTTTAATTTTTAACCTGCAACCAGCTATTTGATTTCCAGGGAGCCAGAAGTATGCCTTCTACAAGCAAATCCATACTTGAGGATATTCATTCTTATGCCCATCCACTCTCTACTTTCAACCTGTCTTTCCCATTATCCCTCTTCATGCCTCAGACACATTTCTTTCTACTTTCATGTCACATGCACTCTATTGATCTACCCCCAACTGATTTATTTCACTTACCATGATTATCAGAAGTCAAAACCATTAACAATGCAAACAATGTAACTTCATCCTTTGGAGCTGAAAAATGCTCTGTTGTGTTTGTAAACCACATTTTGGTTCCTCTTTCTTATGCCAAACCTTCACAAGCTTAACAAGGACTAAAGACTTACTTGAATGAATTCCTTCTACACAAATCTAACAGGAAGTGAGTGGCACTTACTAAAATGTTTGGGAACTTCCTGATTCTTCTCAGCTATGTTACTCTTGTTGATTGTGATATATTTCTCTATATTTATTTAGCTTTTGTTGCTTGCAGACAATAACTTTTGCCTGACTGTAATAGCAACACTAGTAGAATGAAGAGGAGAGGAGATAGCCTAGCAAAACAGTTGGACTTAGATTGATGAAAATCAGACCCAGAGTGAATGATGGTATTGGACAGAAAATAAAGATGTCCTACGGGATAGAAAGCTTAGGATGTGAATTGAGACTGATCACAAGTACATATTTGAGAAGTCTTGGTATTGATTGTCCCTTCATTACTACAGGTCTCCAGAGCTGCAGAGAAGCTACTTTTGGTGTTAAGTTGATTTTGACCAGCACTGAAGTAAGGGAATGAACCATTGTGAGAGAATACTACTGATATACTTTGTAGGAAGACTTACAAGGAAGACATGTGATGTGGTCAGTCCAAGATGAGTTGAGCACTAGAACCAAAGGTAGGCTAGTACCTTAGAAAATGTATTCCAATTTGTTTTAAAAGCATCTAAAAACATTTTGTTCAAAACATAAGGATTTCAGGTAAATTTTCTTACACAATGGGATTCTTTCTTGGAATACCTGAAGACATCCCTGCATTAATCTCCTTGAACACTACTACTTCTTCTGCACATAATAACCCCTCCTCCTCACATCATTAAGTGACTAACACCTTCACTTCCTTCATCTCTCTCTTCAAATAGTTATATATTTTGTGCTTCTATCTTCTCCTAATATGGTCCAGAGTAGCAATCATTTGGAGGAAGAACAAAAATGAGATAGGAAAAGAATATGCAGAAAGGAATAAAAAGAATTAGTAGAGCAGGGGAGGAAGGCTTTGTGGATGGTTCAGTGGATAAGAACAAATGCTGCTCTTGCAGGGGACCCAGGTTAAGTTCTCACCATCCACATCTGGTGGCTCACAACAGCCAGCTTCAGGATATCTGACACACTCTATTAGCCTCTATGGGCACTGTAATCATGTGTACAAGAACACAAGTATACACATTGTTTAAAATTTCAAAAGAAAATAATTTTTAGTGTGGGAGATATAAATAATAGAATGGGAAACATTATATATATTATATATATTACAACTACAAATACAATTATATATATTATATATATATAACAAACTACTCTGAGAACACTAATTTTCTCATCTCTACTAGAATCTCCCCTTAGTATACCACCTATTCACTTTACTTCCCACATCTCATTCTTTATAAACTTTTATCTTCAACCTCCTCCTATCACTAACGGGTTTTTTTCAAGGGCACTGATAACCTCAGACCATAAAACATTATGATCCATTCTCATACCTGTCAATGTTTGTGCTTCAGCTCCTAATTCCTGATTCCTAAGAACACTATATCTTTTAGCATTTCTTAGTTCATGTTCCTGTATTTGTCAATAATTCTAGACTTTGAAATGTTTTTGTTGGCTATGTGTCCCTAAGCATCTTACAGGCTGAAGTGATCACATACCATTTTCAAGAACTATATAGCACTGACATACTGACAGTTCTCAAATTCTGATCTCCATTGCAGATAGATGATACTCCTTACACAATATTTTTGTGTCCAACTGTCAGTTCAGTTATGGCATCTGGATATATTTTAGACACGCCAAGATTTACATAGTTTTAATATGCATAGAGCTTAGATTTCATCTTAGCTACATCTGGTCCCCAATTACCCTCTTAACCCTTAGGAAAGAGTAAAGTTGTCTGCTGATTTTTGGTGTTGAAAGCAATAAGAATTAGAAAGACAGTAGGGAAACTGAAACTGATATTGAACATTAAATATTTGTCCATCTCCTCGTAGCAATTTCTAAATTCTAGAAAAATAAAATGAAGCTTGATCATTTTTTCCTTCCAGTCTAATCCTATTCACTTTGGGTGGGGAGAAAAAAGTGAAGTCACACATTCACACAGTGTCCCTCACATTGTCATGGAATATCTAGATAAGCATGGTTTGAAGTGGTCTCTTTCCTCAGACAAGAGACAATATTCTATTGAGGTTCTATTCAGCTTCATGAAACATGTCTTTTACAGCTGTGACTCCCACTACCATCTTGAATATAAACTGACCAATACTTGGGAGTCCATCTCATCTGTTCTATAAGCATATCTACTTCTTAAAGTGACTGGTGTTGGTACTTGTGAGCATATATGCACCCATCTGAAGTAGGCAGCAGAAGACAGTCTATTTTGATACATCTTTGTATAGCTTGGGTTACTGTTGTTTATAACCTTGTTGAGGAGGATAAGAGATATGATTCTGGATATTTTTATGTGTTTGGGGAGTCTGACATCATCAGGTAACAGCATTAAGGCACTGTTCAGTGCCCAAGCCTTCCTTCAGGACTACTTGTACATCTACATCAATTCAACTCTGCTTTATTTTTTTATGGTTTGTATTTTGCACTTGAACACCAGGTTTAACATCAGTGTGTGGTATTGTGTTTCCCAAAATATTGTGTACTCTAATAAATTTATCTGGGGTCAGAGAACAGACAGCCACTAGATACAAAGGCTAGAAAATGGTGGCACTCACACCTTTAATCCTAGCATTCCAGAGATAGAAATCCCTCTGGATCTCTGTGAGTTCAAGGCCACATTGGAAATAGCCAAGCATGGTGACACACGCCTTTAATCCCAGGGAGTGGTGGTAGAAAGCAAAAAGATATATAAGGCGTGAGGACCAGAAACTAGAAGATTTTGGCTGGTTAAGCATTTGGCTGGTTAAGCATTCAGGCTTTTGAGCAGTAATTCAGCTGAGACCCATTCCAGATGAGGACTCAGAGGCCTCCAGTCTGAGGAGACAAGACCAGCTGAAGATCCGGCAAGGTAAGATAGCTGTGGCTTGTTCTGTCTCTCTGATCTACCAGCATGGGCCCCAATAACTCGCCTCAGGTTTGATTTTATTAATGAGAACTTTTAAGATTCCTGCTACATCTGGCGCCCAACGTTCGTGTTACGAATTCATGAAAAAGCTGTTTGCCTATGGCCTTGTGAGCCCCAGCTCAGGCCCAAGCTACACTCAGCCGGTGGTGGTGGTGGCGCACGCTGGTAGGATTTGCTGAAGGAGACAGAGGCAGGAGGATCCCGAGTTTGAGGCCGGCCTAGGAGGCTTGGGAGAAGCTTTGGCCTGGACTGAGCCACAAACAGTGGTGGGACCATGGAAGCAGTGGCTACTGCTCCACATTGCCAACTCCTTCTCATCGTGTTGGTGACTGCGGTGATGCTGCTACATGGGACGAAGGGTTTACTGCTGCTGGTTCAGAGAAGAATTGCCAGGACCATCGTGTTACAAGAAATCATCGGCAAAGGTCAGTTTGGAAAAGCTTGGCAAGACAAATGGTGGGGAGAAATTGTTGTGAAGATTTTCTGTTCTAGGGAAGAATGTTCATGGTTCCGAGAGATAGACATTTATCATTCTGTGATTGCTCCAAACCACAGAGGAGGCACAAAAAAAAAAAAGGCTGCATGGAACCATGACCACACCTAACAGTGACTTTGAAATCTTCAAAAAGATGACAGGATCCTACAACGATGATTCCACATGGACTATGGTAAAGCCATTAAGCCGATTAACACCATGGAAAAATCGACTTTGGACTACAAACTGCTTAGGACAATTTTGAGATGGCTAGCTGAGATGATCCAGCCTGACAGACTACTTGAACAAGGACTTGAAACAAGCCCTGAACTTTCCTTTTATGCAGAGACTGGACAAATGATACAGGACTTGATGATTAACCCCAAAATTTTCTTTTCAAGATTCCCTAAAGATATCTTCACCCCTAGAAA
The DNA here is from genome assembly GCF_049852395.1 of Peromyscus maniculatus bairdii. Taxonomy (NCBI): domain Eukaryota; kingdom Metazoa; phylum Chordata; class Mammalia; order Rodentia; family Cricetidae; genus Peromyscus; species Peromyscus maniculatus. Next base: position 133,094,598 of record NC_134854.1, on the reverse strand, counting down.
GCAAAAAGATAAAGAGAATATAGATATGAGATAGATCATCGAATCTACTCTGAGAAAAAAAGATAAAGAAATAATAGGATAAATAGGTAGATCATTGAATCTACACTGAAGAAAAAGGGGAAGATATAAAAATGACAAAAGGTAGACTACTGAATGTATTATGAAAAGGAAAAAGAGAGAATATGGATATAATAAGATAAAAAGGGAGACTATGGAATCTACTTTTCAAAAGGAACTACTTGTTTTAAATAAGATAAGTAATGAAAATTTTTTGGTCTGAGTTTATCAGATGTTACTGGACTGGACATTGTTAATATATATAATGGAGTTTTTTGTCTGGATCTGTCAAATGTTAATGGACTAGACATTGTTAATGTAATCTTGACTGTATATTGCATATACTTATTGAAGATAGTTTTTCTTGTATTAGTTATAAGCTTTTTTAATTTTAGACAAAAAGAGAGGAAATGTGGTGGTATTGTGTTCCCCAAAATATTGTGTACTCTAATAAATTTATCTGGGGTCAGAGAACAGACAGCCACTAGATACAAAGGCTAGAAAATGGTGGCACTCACACCTTTAATCCTAGCATTCCAGAGATAGAAATCCCTCTGGATCTCTGTGAGTTCAAGGCCACATTGGAAATAGCCAAGCATGGTGACACACGCCTTTAATCCCAGGGAGTGGTGGTAGAAAGCAAAAAGATATATAAGGCGTGAGGACCAGAAACTAGAAGCTTTTGCCTGGTTAAGCATTTGGCCTGGTTAAGCATTCAGGCTTTTGAGCAGCAGTTCAGGTGAGAGCCATTGGGATGAGGACGCAGAAGCTTCCAGTCTGGGGAAACAGGACCAGCTGAGGAAATGGCAAGGTGAGATAGCTGTGGCTCGTTCTGTCTCTCTGATCTACTAGCACTGACCCCAATAACTGGCCTTGGGTTTGATTTTATTAATAAGAACTTTTAAGATTCCTGCTACATCAGTGTTATAAAACATAAATTTTTTTTTTTTTTTTTAAACTTTTTTTTTTTTTTTTTTTTTTTTTGGTTTTTTCGAGACAGGGTTTCTCTGTGTAGCTTTGCGCCTTTCCTGGAGCTCACTTGGTAGCCCAGGCTGGCCTCGAACTCACAAAGATCCGCCTGCCTCTGCCTCCCGAGTGCTGGGATTAAAGGCGTGCGCCACCACGCCCGGCATAAAACATAAATTTTAAGCCAAAGTACTGTACGAGTAAGTCTGTGTGCTTTGTTTGCATGGTTGGTGTGAGGTAAATACCTATCTTGTCTTCTCTTAATAAAGTCATCAGTTTATTATGTCAAAAAAAGAAAAGAAAATGAAGTTAGAGTCATCCTTCTTGTCATCTCTGCTTTACTTTTTTAGACCTTAAACTGTACAAAAGCTAAAAGCAAACTGATCTTGAACCTGATCATCTTGTTGGAAAAATATTTCACAAGAAGCTTGGTGTTTTTTTTTTTTTTGTTGTTGTTGTTTTATTGTTTGTTTGTTTCTTAGGTTAACCTATGTTCCTTAGAATCAAGGAGAAAATATTCACTTTTGATCTTGCAACTCAACAGAACCAACTTCTTCCTAATTTTATGGTTCAAAGCACTTATCAGTTGCCTTTCTATTTCAATCTTTATCTTTCTCATACTCACATGTAAAAAGAATCTATTAAAGTCTGCTTTATGCATTGAAATATAAAACAAACTCTTTATGGCAAGAAGTAATTTAAGATTTATTTTAAAAACATAATCACATTAGGTCCTGCTTTAACAAGCACCACCAACAAAAAAATCACCAATGCTACAATATTAAGTCTAGGGTTAGGATTATATAAATTTTCTTATCTATCCTAACTTTATAGCTAAGATGACCTCAAGAACCTCGGAAATAAGTATTTTCCTATCAGATGCCACAGTCTTTGGATCCTAATACACCATGAGTGAATCAAAAAGACCCATAAAGGAGTGAGATTCAGGGCAGGGTTTGGGAAAAAATATGTTCATGGATTACTTATGTATGAATTTATTTATTTATGTTAACAAGGTGTTGGACACAAGACTTTGAGCAGGCTAAGCAAATACTATCCCATCATTCTACATGCCCAGACATTTTTAGTCTGAAATAATGTTTCACTAATCTGCCCCAAATGCTTTGAAGTGTGTAGCTCTGGGTAGTCTCAAACTAAATATCCTCCTGTCTCAACCTCCCACATGCTGGAATTACAGATGTGTACCACCATACCAAGCAATTTATGGATTTTAGGTGTAAATTTTTATGCCATAAACAAATGCATACTTAGTAACAAATATTTCCATTGGATCTTTTAAGTTCTGGAAAGCACTTGAACTAAAAATGACACACAGTAATTTTTGCTTACCACTATCACTGATTTTAATATGTGACTGTACTGAAGAAGTTAATATTTTGTTATGTATTTTGCCTCAGATAATTTGGGTCATTGACAAGAACATAACACTGAGGTGGAGAGGAGGAAACATATTATAGAAACATCAGTAAGGTAAGAGGTTTTTAGGCCACAGAACTGGGAAGGGCTTGTTACATGCAGAGGACACTGCTTGGTTAAAAGCCCAGAGGGAAGTGACATTTGGTGCCTGGAAATTGCCTTGTTTAGGGAAAATCCAGGGCAAAAGCAAGTAACTAAATAATCCAAATACTGGCAAGATAGAAAGTAAAATGTTTAAATGTCTGGTGATGGACATTTAGCCGTTTCTGTGCTTGGCTACTTGATTAAAAACTGCCTGTCATAGAGTGATTACCTATATCTAAGTAGCCGTGCTTCAATTCTATATTTCCAATCTTTGTGGTGATACAAATCATGGATAAACAAGCCCTGTGTTAAACACTCACTCTCTCACAGTAAGTGTTTCTTCCAACAGAACAGTTAATGACAAGCTCTACAAAGCCAGTTGTGCTAAAACCCCTCTTCCTTTCATTTTCAACGTAATTATCCTTCACAGATTACATCATGAGGAGACTCACTCCTACCCTAGCATGCAAGGCATCTCTGTAATTTGTCTTCTTCTACTAGTCTCCCTTCTCCCGGGTGTCCACCAAGACTGTTCAGTAAATGTATTTGCATGCATATAAAAAACCTATAGACATGGAATACAAGTGAGGTAAATTCTAGTAAGAGAAAGCAAGAATGGAAAAAAAATAGTGTAACATTTTTCAACCTGTTGAGGTGAGGTTAAAATGAATTAAAACCTTTCCTAATACCTAAAAATATCTTTCTTGATTCTCACATTAGACTGAGTATTAATTTGTATACTGGGGAACTGATGACAAATCATCCTCACACTTCATTCTCAAACCTGAAGTCATGTGATATGGAGAGCTAATTGGAATACCTGATTGAAATCAGACTCTTCATGAATGTAGTCATTGATGTAAAGCTGGGAAAAACAAATTTTCTGTCTGCTTAGAGAGCTGTGATGTTAGTAATTGTCTATAAATATTTAAGTTGAAATGATTTCTTTTGACCTTTGCTTAAAGGAAAAGAAAGGGAGAAACAACTTCTATTATTAATGTTTTCTCATTACCTAGAACATTTTTACATCATTAACCAGTCTTTTTCTCCAGGGAGAAAGATCTATTACATTTTGTCAAACATATTCATCCTTTCCTCCCTATAATTTGTCTTTACTAATCAAGATCTAAGACTAATCTTGGATTGCTCATTAGTTCAAAAACTTCCCTTATAAAATGGTCAATCAATTGTCTCAAATTCTCTTGGCCAAAGTGCAACCACAGAATTGATAGCTAGCATCAGCGGCATGCTTTCTCAACAGAAGCTGAGTTTAGAGTACAGAATGGAAGGACTAGATGGAGCTGGATGTGACTTTTCCCCCATATAGCCCTTCCTCTGTTGCTCCCTGGCTTCACTAAAACAGTTTCTAGCCAGTTCAGCAACCTTGGACATTAAGTCTTTCCCTTAATTCCTAGAGTTGACTCATAATGTTTTTAAGAATTCCTTTCTTTTTCACATTTTAGTTGTTTTGGTAAAGAATGTGATATATATATATATATATAAATCATCAATGAAGACAATAAAAATAAAAAAATAGAATAAAAGTATCATGTGGGACTGTGGAGATTGCTCAATTGGTAAAGAACTTGATTTGTAAGTATGAGGAAGTGAGTTTTAACTCATAAGACCCGTGTAAAACCGAGCATAGCAGTTTTCATTCTATATGCATGGTAGCTCTAAGTGGGATATAGGAGGCAAAAGAGAAATCCTAGTAGCCTACGGTCAGCTATTTTGGCATACACAACTGTAAACAACACAGAAAACCAGTCTCAGGTAAGATAGAAGGCAAGCACTGACACTGGATGTTATCCTTTGATTTCCACACACATGCCTGCATTCACACACACACACACACACACACACACACAGAGGAATGTTCATAGATATACATACACATACAAAAATATAATAAATAAAAAGGCTATGTGGATAGAATCAACTCAATGATTCCATTGCCATTATGCATGGTACCTGTCTGCCCTTCTAGGGCCTGGTAAGGTCATGGTGGAAAGGTGTGTAGTTGCTATTTTCCTGTGAACTGGCTTGTACATGTTCCACTTAGGTGGCCAGCTTCAAGGTTGAAGCTGTTCCTTTGTACACAGTGAGCTGTAAAGAAGTTTTTATGTTTTCATATAATAGATATGGGAATGAGTTTTCTATTTAAAGGGAGTGGACACCAGCCAAGTAGCAAATAATAATCACCAGTCAAAAGCCTAGTCAAACCACCTCAGATGGTTCAGTAGAAACATCCTAGCTATTGATCCAGTTGCTGCCCACAGTCATTTATCTAATGTGAATGCAGTAACCTAAGGTTGAGTGAATTTGTACAGAGAAAATAAGCTCAATATAAACCTTACCTTCACTATATGTGGAAATGGACGCTATTTTTCAAACAACATGAGGAGTGAAGTTTGGAAAACACTGAAATCTAAAGAAAATTGGCAAAGATGTTTATTACGGGGCCTTGTTTCCTAGTTACATGCTGCCCATGGCCATTCCATTCATGTTCATATCTTATAATACGATTTAATTCTAGTGTTTTACCACCAATGACAGCCTCCCACCAGTGTCTTCATTCACCTTCTCAACAATAGATTTTTATCTAGAAATAGAAATATTTCACAGCTAAGTGTATAGCTTAGAGTTATAGTAACTGCCTAGCAAGGAAATGGGTTCAACCTCCAGGCGCGCGCGCGCACACACACAAACACATTTTGTGGATAGAATCTTTTTGTTTGTTTGTTTGTTTGTTTGTTTGTTTGTTTGAGACAGGGTTTCTCTGTATAGCTTTGTGCCTTTCCTGGAACTCACTTTGTACACTAGGCTGGCCTGGAACTCACAGAGATTCGCCTGCCTCTGCCTACCCAGTGCTGGGATTAAAGGCGTGCACCACCAACACCCGGCTTGTGGTTAGAATCTTAACACTTAGTTCAGTGACATACACACTTTAAAAATATAGAAACAAGCCAGGCAGCGGTGGTGCATGCCTTTAATCCCAGCACTCAGGAGGCAGAGGCAGGAGGATCTCTGTGAGTTCAAGGCCAGCCTGGTCTACAGAGCAATATCCAAGACAGGCACCAATACTACACAGAGAAACCCTGTCTTGAAAAAAGAAAAGAAGGGTGAAAAAAAAAGAGAAATATAGAGACAATACTAGTGGGTTCCTATTCATTAAAATACAACGAGTATAAATAACATTGTTAAATAACATTGTGCACTCAGCTGTACACCAATCTCTTACCATCCAAGGCTCAGGGAACTTTAAGGAAGAGAGGATGGAAAGAATAAAAGATCAGGTGGATGGGACAGGGGAGCTGTCATATGCAGACTTCTGGATAGGAAATGGTTACTGCACAGATCAACGTAATGCAATTGTGATTGCCTGTAGATCAAGCCAGTCAAAATTTCAGCATGGTGGGAGGGTCAGTGGGGATGGGACAGTGTGAGCTTAGGACTGTGGCTCCCAGGGACCCTGGCTGTAGGAAGAGAAGGGCTTCTTTGAAGGAACTAGAAATCATGGAATTTCAGTGTAAATACAGAGACTCTGTCCTTCCTGGCTTGTACACCTCCAAAACCATCCCTCATTCTTCAGTTTTTTTTTTTTTATAAGTGGAAACAACATTGTCCTATCTTAGTCCTTACACATTTTAGATCCTTTAGGCAAACCCTTGCATCTATCAGTATTTAAGTACTCACTTGTTACCATTCCCTGTGGTCATTAATGCACGTGATAAAAACCACATAGCTATATAGAGGGCCTTTGCTCGAACATCCCTCCTCAATGAGTGGGCAGCCATTTCTCAGTTAGCAGGTGGTGAATATTGCCATATATGTGTTCTAATAATGTTACTGTAGTTTTTTCTGTTTGTTTTTAATTTAGAAAATCTTCTGAATATAAGAAAAGTAGCAACATGGATGTGAGTGGGGCCCTTATGACTCCACCCCCATCAGGGGAGTTATTGCAGTTGACAACTGCTGAGGGAGATAAAGCCACTTTTCGTTAGGGCTTGGATGTTGCTAGTTTGCTTATACTGCGTGACTGGCAACACATCCAGGTGAATATGGAAATCACTAATTAGATTCAGTGGATTACTGATAGATACAAAGAAAAAGAAAACATGAATTTGGAAGGGAGATGTGATAAAGTAGACTGGGGAGATTGGGAGAAGATGGAGAAAGGTGGTTGTGGATGGATATAACCTAGATACCTTATACAGATGTGTGAAGCTTTCACAGAATAGACAGTTTCTTTTTTCTTTTTAATTCTTTGTTTTTGTTTTTGTCTTGCCTGTTTGTTTGCTAAAGAGAGATAACACAAAGGAGTGGAGTTGGATGGGTGTGGAGATGCCCAGTGCTGAGGATTTGGAAAGAGGTGCGGAGGAGAAATCCATGATTAGAATATATTGAATGAAAATATATTTTCAATAAATTTCAATTAAAATAATTGTATTAAAATGTAAAATCATACATTGAGACCCTAGAGCAGTGGACCATTTATAAATTGACTGTGACATCTATAACTGGCCACCATTCTAGGTGCTATCTGAACTACTCACAGAAAAATGCTGAACACAACACTCAAGGAGAACAGACTAATGATAAAATACACTATGATCATCCCAAAGTGTGGAGAGAAGATTGTACACAAATTCCATTATCATGTACAAGCTTGAGGGAAATATCATTCGGGATTTTTATATAGAACTAGGCATTGGTATCTGCTTCTAAAAGGAAATGGTCAAAAGCATCAATAATTTCTTTATGCTCTAGCATTAAGACATTGTGTGTTCACACATGTATTTATGTATATACATGTACATGTGTATATGTGTATATACATATATACACTGTTTAGATATATATACATATATTTATATTTAATATATTTTAAAAGTTACACAGATGCACTTAGAAGCTATTCATCAGTTTTGTCATCATAATTCTGACAACCCTTTAAAGAACATGTATCAACTATTTACAAAAATAACATGTGATACATGTGAGGTAAAAATACATATACTCACTATATGTACATGTTGATATTTTGCAGTGCTGGAATGATATCCAGAGTTTTATCCATCCTAGGCAAATACTCAAGAACTGAACTCTACCCTATTCCTAATTTTAAAAAGTCTTAGTTACGTCTAAAAAGACCACTGACACTAACTACAAGATAAGGGTTCTGTGATGATGATGACTTCAATATTTCCTCTTACATGTAAGCTGCTATTGTGAAATGTATACTCAAGTTTTTCAGGGTCATGGAGCAATCTTAATACCATGGAGTAAAGACTATAATGCTATCTCAAAAAGATCTACGGAAATTGTGATTCAATTAATGCTAACTCTAAATTACTATGGTAATGGTAAAGTACTATCTAATTGTGATTGAAACTAAGTGTAAGGTATTTAGTTCACTCAACTAAGATCAACAAGCAATGTGAATAAACAGCAATAGAGCACAGAGGTCAAAATCTTTCACAGTAAGCCACTGTGGTGTGTCTTCAGGACAGCTACTGTCACTGTTGGTGTCTTCACTGAACTGTACGTGCTTAAGAGTGCTAATATAGCCCACACAGGGCTTCATAGTATTTCCCATAAGCTCCTGAAAGATTTAACAGCAGGGCTTCATTGGCCAAATTAAAAGAAAATAGATCTCTTTGTGTAAATCTCAAAAAGTCTGCATTTACATGCATTACATTGTTCAAAATACAAAATAAATTAGAAAAGCAAAGAAGCCAGTAAACAGATATGGTAAGCAATCAAACGTTATTTAATGCTTCTTGGACTGAGCTGTCTAAATGATAGAACTGACCAGTCGGCAAATTCCAGTGCCCATTTTCTTGTCTCTATGTTAATGGCCACTGCATTTTCTGTGAGGTACAGTTCAGACCTCCCCCATCTCTCCTGTCTACTGCAGTCAAATAGCATCCTGGGTAGCTTCTGAAAGCAGAAACCAGAATAACAGTCTGTCATAGCCTTTGACCATGAAGCGTTGGTTAGAGCACCTATGTTAAATGAAATCTGTCTTCCCCGGGGATGCTCTGCTCTCTCTTAACCCTAATGTTGGTAAGTGCCATTGTAGCTAATTCACTTTCCCAAGGAGATCCTTAAATCCAAGCCAAAGTAGAGGACATTTTTGCTTGCCCTGTACTTCTCTAATGATACTAGACATTTAAGTAATTCTTACAGCCCTGAAGCTTTTAGCTGCAAAATCTGGTTATCAGTACAAGTTGTTCTACATGCTTCTCTCTAATCTATAAGGAAATCCGTATTCCAATGCTTTTTTTTTTTTCAGAAATGTATCTCTTGCAAGCATCTGTTCTGTCAAGCCTTCAGAAATTCAGAACTAGGACTCTCTTACCATGAATTTATTTTGTAAATATTGAGAAAAGGGACTTGAAGATCTTAAAGATTGTACACAGCCTCATTAGATAGAGGGGAAAGTGTAAACTCCTTATTCTAAAATTACTGGTTTTGAAGTTACAACAAAAGTATAGTCACTTTTTCAGGAAGTTAGCACAGGGCTCTTCCTTCCCTCTTCAATTGACCAAGAAATTCTACTGCTCAACAGAATTCTCCATATTTGAATATCTGCTCCTCTATTTAGAATCAAGCCTGCTTTCCCCCCTCTATGTCATGATCTCCATATAAAAATCTCACATTCTTTCCTTTCCTAGTAAACACATCAGGAGGTCATCAGAGGCAAGCAGGCAGCAAAGGAGGACTTCCTCTTTACCATCAGATCTTTTCAGTCCCCCACCCCCACCCTACAGCTTTCAGGTGCTGTGAGGTGGGTGGGAATGGAGAGGGGGTTGCTGAGATATGTGTGTCCACTGTCTGTTTCTCTCATGTCACAGTAGCAGTCTGTCATTATCTATTTCCTGACCTTGTGCCAACAGTGACAGTCTGACTGCTTGGAGGAGCTCATCCTTAGCAATTAGAATGATTTATATCTAGGAATTTTCTGAACCAAAAGACATGAGTTTTTTTAAATAAATATTGGTGTCTTCAAAATTCAGAGGAGCTATCTGCTGGTTCAGTGAGTTACCTATGGAGTTAGAGCCAGAACCTGAAGCTTAGGCCTCAAATATCTGCTCATTTTCAGAAATGGTAAACATTCTGCATGTAAGAGATCTGGGATTACATTCATCCAATTCTTACCATTTTCAAACCATTGGTTTTTCTCTTACAGTATTGAGCATTTCAAACACTGACATTGGTGTTTGGAGTTCAATCATGCTTTCCTCTTCCTAGAATGTCTTCTACTGCTCCACTTTGGACAACATTGTCTGTCCAACTTCTACTTTAATTTTGTGTCAGGTAAGTATCTACCTTCTCCCAGAGACCTGTGTTGAAATATCTCTCAGTTTATATTAATTGCTTTCCTTCTTTTTTTTTCTTTGAAAGCCAAGAATTTTTTTTGTCATGTAATTAATTCATAAACAGTACTTACTGCAATTAAGATTTTCAGGTATATACTGTGTGATCATAATACAAATGGTTTAGCTTCCTGTTCCAGGGCTATCTTCTTAGGAAGTCAGTTTGTCACAAAAGAGGAATAGTCACTTTAGAAAATCAGAATTAGAAATTGTCCCACTGCATCAATATAACATTTTGTTCATAATGATATTGCTGACATGTTAAAAACCCGCCTAGGTCCCTAAAGATTTCTCAGTGGGTAAAGGGTTTGCCACGCAACCTGGCAACCTGAATTGGGTCCCTGGAATTCATGGTGAATTGATTGCTGAAAATTGTCCTCTGCCCTACACTCATATGACCACATGTGCACACAGATACACACACACACACACACACACACACACACACACACACACACACTCACTGAGCAAAAAAAAATAAAATAAAAATGAAAAGAAGATCCCACCTTGTACTGGGCATTATTGTGAATAAACAATATTGCAAGTCAGATACAATAAGTTATCTTCAATAAACTTGTCTCTAATGAGAGAGGAAATGGGAATGAAGAAAGGCAAGCATTCTGTGACAGAGGTACACGTGGGATGTTAAGAAACCCAGAAGAGAGACAGCCCCTCATTACCTGTGTTAATGAAGGTTGCAGACAAACAAAATATGAACATGCCTAAATTAAGCAGAGACATTATTTAAAAGATGTTGGACAATTTATTGAGCCACTGGGGAGGCTAGAGAACCTAAATGAGAGTGTTGGTAGACAGGGAAAGAAGCCAGGCTGCCAAATCAGAGCCATCAGCAGGCTGGCTTGGTACTGCTGTAGGCTCTGTTAGACATAAGAAGTCAGAGATTGAATGACTATAGCTAACTGATGCTGGATTCCACATCTGCTGGTAGAAATGGATACTGATTCTGTGGTCAGTGCTGGTGTCAATAAAATGGGATTTTCATTGGTCTTGCTAGTTGTATCCTTGAAGTTTGATTCATTTGCAGTGGTTATACCTGGTTAGCAGAGTGTAAACTACTGTGAGGCTAGGAACATGAATATCAGGTGTTGTTAGCTTTACCATCATACATAGGCAAGCTCTCTTCTGAAAACTTCTGCAAACAGTCATCATTTGAAATTAGCAAACCTACATAGACTGGAACATCCTGTGTTGTTAAAGAAACAACTGCATACATTGTGTCTACAATAGGATTCTTAGGCTGGGCAGATGGCTTAACAGGTGAATGTTGCACAAGAATGTATGCTGTGCAAGTCCTAGGATCTAAGTTCAAATTCTCTGCACCCACATAAAAAAGCAAGGATGCTTGTACCTCAATACTATCATTTAGAATTAATTTGTTGTTATTGTTCCTTTTCTACAATGATGTATTTAAGAGTGCTACCAACTTTTCAATATTTACACAGATACCTACCTTGTGAGGCATTTAGTGGTCCTATACTAAATGTAGATATGAGGACCGGTATCGTGGTATAAAACTTTAATTTCAGCACCCCAGAGACAAACTATGTGAGTTTGAGACTAGCCTTTTCTACATAAGGTGTTCAAGGCCAGCCAGAGCTACATGGGAGACTCTGTCTAAACTAAACATAAAATGTAGATATTAACTATTTCAAACTTAAAGACTCACAATTATGACTTTTGTAACATGTTTACACCATAACACTTGGTTTTCAATGGAAATGTCCAGAGGGTAGAACCTGTAACAAGCCAGAGCAAAGAGATGTAGGTATGAATTTGAGAGGATGTAGAAGAAAAATTGTAACTTGCTAAGTGATTCCTTTGTATTCCCCCTACGAACAAGATGAAGAATTGCAATTCTTCCCTTTCTTCTTCGTAAATACTGGTTGCATGTCTTCTGCATATCAGGAATTCAGCTGGATGACAGGAGCACAGGCTTGATTTGGCCCTGATGATCAGAAACAGGGACCATGGGCCCAAGTACTGCACTCAGGCAGGAAATGGCTAGGCACTGCTATAAACTTCCATCATGGGCAGGGGGAAGAGAGAGAAAGCTGTGCTGGGAAAGTGATTGCTGTGCAAGCATGAAGACCTGAGTTGTACACTTAGCGTTTAAGTCAATAAATGAACGTGATGGCAGGTGCTTGTAATCCTCGCACTGGGGACTGGACACAGGAGGATCCCAGGGAATCCCTAATGAGGGTGCCCCTCTCATCAGAGAAAGCTTCAATTGGTAGTGTAAGAATCTGTCTTAAAAACAAACTGGATGGCTCCACAGGAATACACACACACACACACACACACACACACACACACACACACACACACACACTATCCACTACACAGAGACATAAATAAATGGCTGAAAATCCATAATGAGCAAATTCACATTCTCAAGGTCTAAGTCTTAAGGCTGAAAAGTAGCTAAATAAAATCACTGGCTATGCATTTATGACCCCAAAAAGAACATAACAGAGAATATTCAGCAGATAGAGTGATAAATTCAAAAAGGATCTCTAATTTCTCTAAATAATGATACTTTATTTTTACATTTTTATTTTTATTAAACTATACTTACATGATCACTCCCCATCTCTGTCCTCCCTTTAGTCTTTCCGTAATCCTTTCCCTCCAACCCTTCCTATGTGTTCCCCTCACTCCATCTCATGTTCATTGCCTCTTTTTCATTGATTATCATGGCTACATCTATACACATGCAAATGCAAAAATATATGGACAGAACCTGCTGACTCTGCTTAGTGTTGCTTATATGTAACTTAGATTTCAGGGCTGAATGAACACTTTGTACTGGATCACAATTAGGAGGCACTTCCCTGGAGAAACTAATTTTTCCTCGTCCAGCAGTCATGAGTTGCCTATAGTTCTTGCTTTATTGGTCAGGTGGCATGAAATTTCTCCCTTACATATAAAAATGTCTTTTTCTGTTGTAAATAACTAATTTACAATACCAAATGAAGCATGAGTTTCCAGTAAATACTACTAAATACCAAAAGATTAGTCCAAACAGTTTGTTTTAGGTTTTAAAAAGTTGACAAGTATCAGCTTAACATTGTGTGATTAACAACATGTTAATTCTGGTGTGTTATATGATAATAATATTATAAAGAAGTTATCTTTGAATTCTCCTAGAAACTGTCTACAAGGCTGTTACTGTTTGATGTAATCAATTCTCTTCCAACCTTTGAATCTAATGTACTCCAAACAATCTGGTATTGACTTGTGCTGCACGCTATCATAAACGTTAACCTTGGCTTTCACCTAGGAAATAGAGTCTTTAACTGAAACTGAGGCCATTTAGGTTATCACACTGGCCTGGAATATTTTCCGTTTTTTTTTTTTTTTTAATTTGCATAATGCGAATGAAGTTTATGTTGTTCCCTGCAATATTAAGCAAAAAACAGCTTTTGTTGACACTGCATGAGTAACCATTGCAGGGCCATTTATGCAAATGTGACTATTTTACAAGAATGTCATCATCTGAGAAAATCATGTTAAAGTTTTCTTTAAAATCACAGCATGATGTAGTATCTATACTTATGTAAGTCTCCCAGAACCAAGCCCAAGACAAAGGTTGTTAGCATTTACTTTAACAACTTAAGAACACGGGCTTCCCTATCAAAGGACTCATGTTTGATCCCCAGCACCCATATGGCAGCTTATAATTGTCTGTAACTCTAGTCTCAGGGGATCTAATACCCTCTTCTAGCCTCCTAGGGAACCAGAACATGTGTGTTGGGCACACATACATGCCGGCAAAACCCCTAGACGCATATAAATAAATAGTTTAAAGGACCCTGTTTAAATGTGGATTTTGTCCCTCCAATGAAAGTATCTTCATTTGTTTTGCCAGGAAATGATACCAAAGAGCTCAACTTTGCTTTGCTACTTTGAGCACTGGGGACATGCTTCCCTCCTAGTGTAGCCTCTGCCTTAGGCATAAGAATGCCTGCAGACTTATGGTGAAAGCATTCTAAAATGAAAAAATATATATATAAAAAAGAGTGATGTCAGGCAATTGTGGCAACAAACCTTTAATCCTAGTACTGGGGAGGCAGAGGAAGGTGGATCTCTGTGAGTTTGAGGCCAGTCTGCTCTATTCAGCAAGCTCCAGAAGGGCTCCAAAGCTACACAGAGAAACGTTGTTTCAAAAAAAATAAGGAAGAAAAAAAAAGGAAAAATAAAAATAAAATAAACAAGAAGAAAGACAATTCTCAGAACCAAACTATTTAAAAGCATGGAAGTTAATTCCTCCAGACTGAAGCCTGTACATATAAAATAAATCCAATCCTGTGTGTGTGTGTGTGTGTGTGTGTGTGTGTGTGTGTGTGTGTGTGTGACTCTAGCTAATTTCTTTTCTTCTTCTTTATATGGTAAAAACCTATTAAGAGAAGTAGCTCTACTACTAACATAATTTGCAATTATGACTAAAAGACTATCTATTTTAGTCATTTTCAAACTTTTCAAATTTAAATATTTATAGGGACTTAGAGTGGTGCACTAATAGGCAGGTGTTTCTGGGTATTAACTGCTTCTCAGTACAGCATCTCATTTATTACATCACCACAGTGAAGCAACCTTCGTAAATCTCATTCTCTCTGTGTGGAAGCTGAGGACTGAAATGGTAAATCAAGTATCAAATGTTCACAGTACAGAAGAGAGTCTGTCACTCAAATTCAGGTCTTTCTGATACCATATAAGTGGACTGCTTATTTCTATGACATAACAATTTACCTGTATACACATATGTCTTGAGTCTTTTTACAGGTCATATTCTAGTGTCAGTAGATGAAAAATAAAGTGGATATTTGATGTTCTACTAGAAAATTTTCCCAAATTCTCTAACAAGTACACGTCCCAGAATTCTAAATATAATTAATATGTTCAAAGCTCCAATGTATCACTGTTGGCTATCAGATAAAGCAGCCTGATTAGAGGCTGTAATAATTGACTGTTTCCAATACATGCCTGTGTCCTTAAATACTGAAATCACATTATGAGTAGGAAGCTACACCATCAGAAGTCTACAGAAATGAAGGGGCTGGAAAGATGCTTGAAAGAATAAAGCACAGGAATGTGAGGAATGTGGACATCCCAGATTCATGTAAAAACTGGGCAGGAGTGGCAGTTTCACGTAATCCCAGCACTCATAAGACAGACAGAGAAATCTTCAAGGCTAGCTGCCTAACTAGACTCTCAGGGACTGCCAAGGTCTAGGTTCAGCAAGAGATCCTTCCTCTTGATAAATAAAGTGCAGAATCAAGAAAGATGCCTGATGTCAATTTTGAGAACACACACACACACACACACACACACACACACACACACTGAAAGATAGAGACAGAGAGACACCCCCACATGTATGTTTACATATGAAAATACCCATACATGCTTGCATACCACACACAAGTGAATGTATATACACACAAAGAAATAAAGTAACCCCATAGCAATTAAGTAAACTGTTAACCTCATGTTTTCTCTAAGTCACAGTGGATAAACTATAAATTCTCCCTCAGTCTCTCATTTCTCTCTCCTTATTTATCAGAGAAGCAGGGTATCTATGATGCACATACTGAGCTTATTGTTATTAATTACACTGGCAACATAGCACACATATCTTATAACCATTCTCTGAATAACAAAACACATAGAACTAATCATAACATGTCACCCAAAACTCTCACGTCTTCCCCTATGTATGCAGCAGCAGGTGGTCTTCAAGGAGTATGTTCTCAGGCTGAAATATTATATTTGAAATGACTGTCCTGGACACAGTCTTGTTTTTCAGCTGAGCATCTCAATACCTTGCTAGCTAAATGCATAGTCTGGAACATGCTTACAATATTACCAGTCATTCCTTTTTGCATTATATAAGAAATTCTAATATCATATTTTATGCTTCTGACCAATGACACCCGGAATAGCAACCATATAATTATCTCCCTGAGATTTGTCTACAGAATATAGTCTTTTATAATGTCCTAGAATAAGAATTTATCTTGATCCCAAAACAAGAAAAGCAGTTTTGTTTTACTGAATATTCAACATGATAGTGACCATATAAACACTGAGATTTTGTGGAAGAATGATGAGCATTTTCTTTGCTTTATCTAATACAAAGTTCAATGTTAAAGTTGGGAATGTTTTTTAGCAATTAAATGTTTCAAGATGGTCGCCAGGCTTTATTTCTGAGCTATTTTACATGCAATGTCTCTTGACCTTGTCTAACTTACTTATTTCCATTCAGATACTTTAGACATTTCTCTATGTCAACCTTATTTTGATCAAAGCAAGATTGGAAGAGACAGAGAAAGGAATAAAAATAGTCATTACAATGATTAGGTATCTCTTTGGGGACTCATAAAATGTACTGCTAATGAATTCTACATATCATCGCTTGACACAAGGACAGAGTTAGAATTTCCTGCCAGATTCGAAGGTTTCTAACTGAATTATGGCAGACATTGTTGCCCTTAGGACCACAATAGTTACAGTAGTGAATGAGAGACACATGTTCTCCAGTGAGAGTCTTGGGGATGTGATTAGAGCTGTGGGATGATCAACTACAAACACCAGGCAAAGCCAACACAACAAAGGGAGATTTGCAAAACTGCCTGAACCTAGAAATGATATTTTAGATGACCATTGTCTGTGATTAATAAGGGTCATCCAGGGATACTTACAAACAGGAGTATCTCAGTCCGAAGGCAGAAAGTAAGAAGGACCCAGATGGCCAACAATACTTAAAATTACATCAAATGATTGTGGTGGGAGTTAAAAATATGAGATTCTCAAAGAAGCTTTCCTCTGCCCTCATGTGCAGGTTTATCAGCCACATCCACTGAGTATGTCTATAGTGAAGGGTGTTGTCAAGTTCCTGTCATCAAGATGAATGATATCTTTCCTCATGAAATGGACCTTCTGCTCATTTACTGTCAGCCAGCTACACCAGTTAGTTACCATTTCAATTGAATACAATTCTTATACACAAAATTGATTGTTTTACCTTAGCATAACTTCATAGGACCAGGCAAGGTGTGGGCAACTAGAATTCTAGCACTTAGAAGACAGAAATAGGGAGAGCAGAAGTTTATTCTTAGCTAAATAGTGAGTTCAAGGATAGCCTGGGCTTCAAGAGACCCCATTAAAAAGGAAGTATCATAAAAAGAACCACAAAGAAATTCCCAAGTTCATTATATACATAAAACATTAAGCTCATTAGCCAACCACTAAAAAAAATTAATAAATAAATCTCTTGCAAGTGCTTCTAACTAGAATTGACTCTCTGAAAGCAATCTCAAGTTTACACTCTGTTTGCCTAAATACATTCTATCTCTTAATCAGTTTTGCATGTTTTGTCCAAGTCATTCAAAGGCATCAAATAATTTTATAAAATCAAGGTGGCCTTGTGATGGTGTTCATATAATTCTAAACAGTTCTCCTACTTAGGAGAGAGACCCAGAAGAAATTCCCATCATGGATGGACACAGGCAGCCAGATTGTTTCACTGTCTATAAACAGATTGTAGTTCTCTTCTACATCTCTTGGGCAGAAGTTAGGCACCCATTGTAGTGTTTATTCTGTTCATATCATCTCTTGGTATCAAGGGGCTGTAGTTTCACACCTTTGAAAATCTCTCCAAAAGTAACAACATGCTGTAGATAAAGACCTCAAAGATGCAGTCACAGGACTCAAGGAATGTAAGATCAAGGGAATGGCGGTGATTATCTATAAGGTTCACTTAATAATATCTCAAGAAAACTTTGCAAAGCTGGGATGTTTGAAGAGTATAGTAAGTTTGACAATACAATCACTTCCTACCTGCCTCTTTGGAAATCTGTGTAAAGGACTCCACGCCTTTCTCTCCATAGCTTCCTTCAGATGCAAGAGTAGACACATAATTCCAGCCCAAGGCCTTTACAATGTCTACCATGGCCTGAGCTTGAAAGGAATCAGGTGGGACGACTCGAGAGAAGAAGTCATAGCGCCGATCATCACTAAGCTCGGGAGCCGTGGATGCATAACTAATCTGAGGTATCTGAAATGACAAGAAAACACCATGTGAGAACACACCAGGAGGGTGGGACCGACTCATGTGCACTTAGGGCAAGCCATCCAAAAGACAGGGCTTGAGCAGTGTACTAAATGAGTATTCTGCCCAGTTACCATTCTACATGTCCATCTAGATGCACCCAGACCCTTCTTAGAAGTAAAGGGCATTTTCTTTTGTATCTTCTTGTTCTACTTTCTCTCTATAAGAAAAGGGAGTGAAGATACTAGGGAACACTATGGGTAACTATCACGGATTGTTAAAAGCAGAGACTTTTAATTAATTAATTAATTAATTAATTAATCCACCAAGTACTATAACAGGTACAATACCAAAAGAAGATCAGTTGCCTTGCATCTATACACCAGCATAGACCACAGAGGCTATGGTTCTACATGGACATCATGAGGCATAAGCATGGAGTCTTGAGGAACTACAAGAACACATCGAAGTGACTTCTATGTGGTAATTCATTCCCCAAAGAACATTATAATATATCTCAGTAGTGCCCCCAGCCCAGGTAAGGGAGTTCCCTGGTGCAAACATTTCATTTTAGTACAGTGGTTCTCAGCTTGTCAGTTGCCACCCCTTTGGGAGTCGCATATTGCAGATCCTCCATATCAGATATTTATATTATATTTTATAATAGTAGCAAAATAACAGTAAGGAAATAACAATGAAATAATTTAATGGTTCAGGGTCACAGCACCATGAGGAACTGTATTGAAGAGTTGCAGCATTAGGAAGTTTAAGAACCACTACTCTGATGGATCTCACACTTGGAAGATCATCTCCACAGTATCATACATTCTCCTTGGGTGCTGGGAGGCAGCTTGAAGTCTTGTTGTGTGCAGTTCACAAGGATTTAAGAGTCTCTTCTTTTCCTATTAGTGTAATATCTGCTCCTCTTACATGAGCTGAACCTATTTAGTTATAAGGAGCTCTAGTATGCTGTGGGGTGTTCTGTATGTTAAATATGTTGCTCTGATTAGTTAATAAATAAAACACTGATTGGCCAGTAGCCAGGCAGGAAGTATAGGCAGGACAAGGAGAGAAGAGAATTCTGGGAACAGGAAGGCTGAAGCAGGAATCTTGAGCCAGACACAGAGGAAGCAAGATGTAAAATTACCAGTAAGCCACAATCCACATGGCAACTTATAGATTAACAGAAATGGGTTAATTTAAGATATAAGAATTAGATAACAAGAAGCCTGCCACGGCCATACAGTTTATAAGCAATATAAGTCTCTATGTGTTTACTCAGTTGGGTCTGAGCGGCTGCAGGACTGGTGGGTGAGAGAGATTTGTCCTGACTGTGGGCCAGGCAGGACTGGAGAAAACTTTAGCTACACTAGTGCTTGCACCTAGGAGCATCAAACTGGGGAACCACAGTAGAACATGAGGTATCAAATTCTCCTCTTTTCTGGTGTGGAGCCAATTGGGGGATTTGGTGATTTTAATGCATTGATTCTAAGCTAAATCAAAGTATACAAATAGAGGATCTGTAACATATATATTATATTAATTATGTGTCAGACTAGTACATAAACATACAAGCACACACACATATACACATACACAGAGTCTCAAATACACTAAGGAAAGTTACAAAGCCACTTTTGATGACTAACATGGCTTAGGACTTGACATTAGGGCCACTGTGTGAGTTACCTCTGCACTGCACTCCATCCCTCTCTCAATGTGTCCAACTTTTTCTCTCTGATTTCTAAAAGGTTGTAACCTATAATTAGCATTACAAGTAATATGTGCAAAAATAATGAACTGACAATATTTTGTATGAAAATCTTCTCTATCATATTTTCTCAGATACATAAATATAATTTAATCTTTGCATAAACTGATCTGGTAATTCATCTATTTTGTCATAAACATGCCAAAGCCAAACTCACTTTGACTTTCTGAGTTTTGAAATTTCTATTTGATATTGGCTATTTCTGTTTTTCAAAGTTATTTTCATCTCTTGAAACATGCTTATTACTGCTATAAAGATCAATGTCTCCCCCACCTTTAAAGTTCAACATTAGCCTCACCCAGCCTGACAGAAGTCAGATTTGCTCTGCTCCCCTACCCACGCTCCAGGTTGGCACCTCAGCACTGGTCAGAAAGCTCTCTGCCCTACACTGGAAGCACAAACTAATGTTAGGACACCTCAGAGTCTCTTGTTGAAGACTTTACCTGAGTAACTAAATTACATGGCTCTGCCCTAAACTGGAAGCACAAACTAATGTTAGGACACCTCAGAGTCTCTTGTTGAAGACTTTACCTGAGTAACTAAATTACGTGGCTATCAAGGGGCACTGGGAGTAAAATGGAGTATCAGCAAGAGCTGGGATCAGAGCATAATCATTTGTTAGTTCATACTTCTACTGCAATGAGTTAGTTGCATCATCAACTGTTCTCTCAAGACAGAGATGCACATTGTTCATCATGATGCCAGGACAGGACAGAGTGGGTATTTTATGCCCTGGGGAATAATTATGAAAATGCAGGATAGTATATAACTATAACTAATGTTATCCATTCTCCACATTTGACTTTTTTGGTTTTTGGAGTGTGATATGTCCTACACAGCCCAGGTATTTTTAATACTTGGTATCCAGTTAGTGACACTGTTTGGGAAGGTTCTGGGACATTTAAGACATTGATCCCTGAGGGAGGAAGTATATCACTGGACATGGGTTTTGAAATGTTATAGCCTACCCCATACTTCCTGTTTGCTCCTGCCCTACTTCCTGTTCTCTCCCCACCTGACTACCTGGGTGCCTTACTGGCCTCTTGGCCTTCAAATTATGACAGATTCTACTCCCCTCCAGAACTCCAGTTCCAAATAAATCCTTACTCGCCAAAGTTACTTCTTACCTAGGTACACTAACAAAGTAACAGAAAAATAACCAGTATGATTTCCCAAATTCTCTAGCACAGGTTACATTTCTTCTCTGTGTCCTAAAGCAAGGTAACAATTTTACATTTATTGCATAATGACTGCTTTAGAAACCATATCTATTATATGCTGAACTCTTTACATAATATACATATCATGTTCTGTGAGTTTCATAGGCAATTCATCATCTAGTCACCATCAATTATTCCTCAGTGTCCTACATTATCATACACTAGATTATACTACAGGGTACTATATTTTTATTAGCCTGTTTGATAGAAGGAGTAGGCACTGAGCTGCAGAGTTCAATCATGACCTCAGAATATAGAACTTTAAAATTAATATCCTCACTCAAGCCTGAAAATGGTCTGTGCAAACAACTGAACTCTTAATTATGCTAATTTACAAAATTTTACTAAAATATTTAATAATGAGCATGAAAAGGAAGGCTAGTGGATTATTAGAGTCTAAGTGGATTTCTGCTCACAGCATTAACTATGTCATCACTGAAAGTCAATTTGTGGCTCATTCTGTGACAACTGTTCAAACAATTTATTTAAGCACCTGGGTGAAGCTCACACAAACACCTTAACAGTCTGGGCTATGTATGTGTTTATAGTTTGAAGGGTTTCACTACTAGGGAAAGAAAATCTTCACTGATAGTGCTTCAGGGAGAAACACGTGGGAGGGAGGAGTGGGGCTTGACAGGAGTTTCCTTACTAGAAATGAAAAGACACAAGGCAAAGCATGTCAAGACATTGCCATTAATTTTCATTTGATGAAATGTAGAAGACTCATGATGATGCACAGATGTTGTCCCTGCCCAAATCACTTCCCACCTCTGAAAGTGAGTTAATAAAGATATACCCAGTCTGCCACTCATATTTGCATTTACATTCTCAGGAAGAAACATCAGAATTATAGAGAACCACAATGGCAAAGCATTTTCTAAACTATCCACCAATTACAACTATGAAAATCTTGGTAAAATAGATTTTTTTTCCCTCACTATCACCTACCTTTTTTCAATGATTGCTGTCTGAGGTCTATCTCTTCCAGATTTAAGGCCCAAATTTCTATTCAGGACCATGCACACCTCCTCTTCAATATTTTACTTATGTCAACACCTGGCATATAATCCTAGAATATGGAATGAACTAAAGATCAAATGGATTTAACTTCTGAGATCAAAATGCATTGCATAGAAATAATAGAGATGAAAGAGTGGAGGAATTTCTATAACCTGTGATACACAATCCTGCGTGTTTACACAGCAATGAGGTCTTGTGCTCAGCTTCTTGCTTTCAAGCAGAGTTTCAAGTTTATGTAGTCATTGTTTTGAGGAAACTTTTAATATTTAATCACAGAACCTAAAATATATCTAATTATTATTCTTTTCTCCTGATAAAAATGAACCTATCACAGAAGAAAGATTTTGTTAATGAGGATAAAATAGGATTAGAAGCAACTGCAATCTACGTTCTAGGGAATGAAATTTGGCATGTGTTTTTGCTTTGTTTTAGAAAATGAATGTTATAATATTGCTGAAAATTGCAGAGAATGACAACTACAAACACATGATATTTCAATCCCAGCTCTCTAGTAATGTCTTGTTAAATATCTTTAGTGCCTTTGTCTTTGCAGTTCTGTGCCAGCCTGCCTCCTGCCATGTTGCCTGCCATGATGGTCATGTACTCGTCCTCTTAAACTGTAAGCCCCAATTAAAAACACTTTCTTCTGTAAGTTGCATTCATCGTATATTTTTAATTCTGTTTGTCTGTTTTGGTCATGGCAATAGAATAATAACTAAGACACTCTGACTTATTTGCAGACATGCCCTGAAATCCTCTAAACAATACAGCCTATTGCCATTGCTTATTAGTCCATATGAATTTAATGGCAAGACTCTGGTATTAAAGATACCACTCACTTTGTTCATAGGACATAGGAAAAATAAAGTTGGTGTTGATGCAGAAGCTTCTTCTCCGCTGCCTAACTTTCAGAATACAAGAAAGTACTAGTCAGGCTTCTGAGGGGGATAAAAGTTGTCAACCATCTTACCAGGGAATGTACTGTTAGCTACAACAAGGACTGATATGGCAAGATGTGTGTAATACTGGCACAGATTTTAATAGGGATAAACATTTACTTTCTGTAAAAATCTATGCCTTGTACATTTGGCCACAAAACCATAATTGGTGAGCTCACAGGCTCCAGGGAGGAACCATATTTTACTAAAGAAGCATAGTATCAAAGTGCCCTCTAAATTCATATATCTCTACCCAGAGATTCTTGCAGGTCTCAGAACTTACCTCATTAGAGAAGTTTCTAAGGACAGGGGATGGTAGTTAGGGCAGAAACTCATAAATGGTCAAAGTGCAAATAATAAGTGTCCATCAAGTTCTCAGCCATAAAAGGAGCCTTCATACAAATATTACCACCCCTCCTGCTAATGATTAGGCACCATTGTGAAAGATTTTAAGATCCAATGGTCAAGAATGACCAAATTGAAAAAGTGAATTCTTGATATGACAGGACCCCTCCACTCATGAACTCTTAAAGCTGTGGTTGTCTGCATAAAACCTGCACAAGATCAAGTCAATCAACATCCCAACATGATAGGGGGAGGTGCTTATGAGCCCCCACCCCTAGCTGAGGAGCTATCCACAATTGAAAGCTTTGGAGGGAAGGAAAATTGGTTTTCTTTAAGGGTATTGCTCCTAGTAGGTCAATCAAGCTCTAGTTATATGGTAAAAGAGTCATAAGTAATGCAAAACAAATACTGGAATTGGTAGACTATAAATAAAAACATAAAATTAAAGAGGAATAGGGATAAGGAAGAGGGAAGGTGGGAGGAGTTAGGAGGAAGAATGCATGTTGTATATGATTTTAAAACATTATAAGCACATGTGAACTTCTCAGAGAGTTAATATTTTATTTCAAAATTTTCATTCATTCATTTCCATTATTTACTCCTAGTAAAGTCAAATAATTGTCTCTATGTAGGTTTTGCACATTGCTTATTAACTTTCTTTCAAAATAATTTTATTTTCATTGCATTATGTATGAGGTAAAATTGATATTCTCATCTATCTTGCTTATATACACAAATATATTAATTTTGCTTACTTATTATATGACTTGGATCCTTGTTAAAACTATTATTAATTTTAATAGCTTTCAATTTATTTTCCTGGGATTTCCAAGTAGGCAAGTCATATTAAAATAATTTATTGCTCTCTTTTTTAGTCCTTTTT
Source organism: Peromyscus maniculatus bairdii (assembly GCF_049852395.1). Taxonomy (NCBI): domain Eukaryota; kingdom Metazoa; phylum Chordata; class Mammalia; order Rodentia; family Cricetidae; genus Peromyscus; species Peromyscus maniculatus. The sequence goes on along the minus strand of NC_134854.1, from coordinate 133,070,424 downwards.
TGGATTATTCATAAATGTGTTTGACTGTGTGTGCTTATGTGCATGTAAGTGTACAGATATCCAACAAGTCCTGATGAGGGCATCGGATTCCCTGGAGCCGAAATTACAAGGGTAGTTGTATTACCCAGACCATATCATATAAGCCAATTTAATAAAATCCCTTTTAATAGATATTCATCTACAGATTCTGTTCCCCTAGAAAGGCATGGCTAAAATATGCATTCTCACACTTGGTACTTTTAAAAATTCAGGTTAAAGTTTTCTATAAATATATTAAGACAACTATTCAGCTTGATATTGAGCAACTTTTCACATTCTGTTTGGTCATTTCTATGCCTTCATTGAGGAATGATTTAATCGGGTCTTTGATATTTTTTTTTAAAGTGAGTTATGTGGCTTGGTAGTATGATGTAAATTTCTTACATGCATTTGGGGGCTGCACTCTACTATGGTTGGGATATGAATTATTATCCATAGCACCCTGAGTCTCATATGCATTATCATTTGGTTACAAGATTGAGGCACAGTTTTGGAATATCTAAAAGTTTTTAGACATACCTTACCTAGCAGGTGTAGGGCTACAGGACTGTAGATGTGGGCTTATGGCTTGTCATCCAGACCTCTCTCTATGACCTGATATATGCCTTAGAGCAAGGAAAAACCATAAGCCAAATAAATTATTCCTTTTTTTATGGTTTAAGTAAGAAATGTCCCCATAGGCTCAGGTATTTAAACACTTAGCACCATTGTTTGGAGAGGTTATGGAACATTTGGGACATGGAGCTTTAAGAGTTTAGAGCCTTGTTCTCAGTGTCTGTGCTAATGGTGCATACTTTTGCATTTGTACTCTGAGCTTTGGAGAAGTTTGTTTGGAGCAAGAGGAACTCTCCTCCACTGTTGGTGAGAGTGCAAACTTGTACAGCCACTTTGGAAATCAGTATGGTGACTTCCTAGAAAATTAGGAATCAATCTACCTCATGACCCAAGTATATCTTTTTTGGGCATATACCCTAGAGATGCTCAATTATACAACACGGACACTTGCTCAACTGTATTCATAGTAACATTATTTGTAATCGCCAGAACCTGGAAACAACCTACATACCCATCAATCAAAGAATGGATAAAGAAAATGAGGTACATAAACACAATGGAGTATTACTTAGCAGTAAAAAACAATGACATCATGAAATTTGCAGGCAAATGGATAGAACTAGATGATATTATCCTGAGTGAGGTAACGCAGACTCAGAGAGACAAACATGGTATTTTCTCATTCATAAGTGGATACTATATGTAAAGCAAAGGATAATCAGACTACAACCCCCAGCTCCAGAGAAGTTAAAAAACAAGGAGGACCCTAAGAGGGACACATGAATCACCTTGGGAAGTGGAAACAGAGATCTCCATGAGTAAACTGGGGGTGAGGGGGGAAATAGAGGGTAGGGGATGGGGGATGAGAATATGAGGAAACAGTATGGTTGAGCTGGGGGAGGGATGGTGTGGGAGAGCAATGAAAGATGTCTTGATAGATGGAGACATTTTGGGGTAAGGAAGAAACCTGGTGCTAGGGAAATTCCCAGGAATCTACAAGGATGACCCTAGCTAAGACTTTTAGCAATAGTTGTGAGGGTGCCTGAACTGGTCTACCCTGGTAATCAAATTGGTGAATACCCTAACTGTCATCATAGAGCTTTCATCCAGTAACTGATGGAAGCAGATGCAGAGATCCACAACCAAGTGCTAGGCTGAGCTCCAGGAGTCCAGTTGAAGATTGACAAGAGGGATTATATGAGCAAGGAGGGTCAAGATCATAATGGGGAAATCAACAGAGACAACTGAACCAAGCTCATAGGAACTCACAAACTTTAGACTAACAGCAGTGGAACCTGCATGGGACCAGACCAGACCTTTTGCATAAGGGAGATGGTTGTGTAGTTGAGTCCGTTTGAGGGGCCTCTCACAGTGTGGCCAGGATCTATCTCTGGTGCATGAGCTGGCTTTCTGGGTCTCATTACCTATGGTTGGACACCTTGCTCATTTTTGATGCTGGGGAAAGGGGCTTGGTCCTGCCTCAACTGAATGTACCAGGCTTTGCTGTCCCTATGGCAGCACTTGCCCTTTTGGAGAAGGGAATGGGCGAATGAGTTGTAGGGGAGTAAGTGGAGTAAACGGGAGGAGGAATGAGAGGGAGATCTGTGTTGGTATGTAAAATGAATTAAAAAGAATTTTTAAATAAAAAATGTAAAAAAAAAAGGAGTAGAGTCTTATTCCACTTCAAGTTCCTCTCTATGCTTCCTATATGTGGTTAAAATGTTATCTCTCAGCTTCCTCCTCCAGCTCCTTGCCAGCATCCATCCACCATTACAGACTTTTTCCCTGAATCCCTAAGCTAAAATCAACATTTTCTTCCACAAATTGATTTTGTTATGGTATCTTATCACAGCAAAAGAAAAGCAACTAACAGGCTTCCTAAGTTAAATCTTTCAGGTATTTTATCATAGTCATAAGATTAACTAATGTAATTTGCTATAGGGTGCATGGTCTCTATACACTTCCTTCCTCTTGGGTTTTCTCTGCACTTTCTTTGTTTTAGAAGGATTTCAGTTTGCAGGAACTGTATTTGCATACTTTTGCTTTTGTACTCTGAGCTTGGAGTACAACATCTAAAACAGTAACATGTCCTTACCAAGGCCAAGGTCAAAGGGCTTTTCTCTAGAATTGCTAACACACTATCTATGAAAGTAGCTTTGGGTCTTGAATCATGTCAAGGGATCAGAGTTTCCTTTGTTCCAGAATCTCACTTTATGAGAAAAGTATAAAAAACATACTTAGTTTTTCATATAAACTTCATAAAATACAGACATGTTTATTCTGTCCCTTCATTGTAAATAACTGTGCATTAATTCATGCTTTCAGACTCAAGCTCATTCCTGTGTAGAAATCCATTTTCCCTTAGGGATCTGTGTTATAGAGGCATTTTCTCAAACACCACAGATTAAAATCTATTTCTGTAAAACTTAACAATTTTAAGCACTAATTAAATCAAATTTGTCATTTTTGTATATATCTTTATGGTTAATTCATAACTTTCCCAAAAAAATGTGTTGCAGTTTTAATCTGGATCTACTACTGTAGTAGTTCACCCTAAATTTCTCAGATCTCTAGAGGTGCTCTATACTGCAGAGGCAAGGGCAAACGACTAAAAATTCTGTGGAGTTCTTAGATTTTCTTTTTACTAGTTTTAAAAATTAAACAACTAATATCACTTCATTGTAATATTTAAGAACTAAAACTTGAGCTAGAAGACAGCTCAGCAGAAAAACCATTTGCTCTCCAAGCAAGAGGATCCAAATCCAAATTCCTACTGTCCAAGTAAAAAACAAATGAACAAAAAGGAAGAAAGACAGTGAGAGAGAGAGAGAGAGAGAGAGAGAGAGAGAGAGAGAGAGAGAGAGAGAGAGAGAGAGAGAGAGAGAGACTGAGACTCTGGATGCTAAGGATAATAATCCATATCCAACACATAGTAGAGTGCAGGCCACAAGTACACATAAGGAAATTACACCATAGTACCAACTTACACGATTCAGTTAAATAAAACAGTCAAAGATCTGATTAAATCATCCCTCAATGAAGGCTTACAAATGTCCAATCAGAATGTAAAATGTTGCTCAACATCAAGCAGAATAGTTGTCCTAATACATATGGGCCTATGCACAGAAGATCACTGGGGCTACCAGTCAACCTTTAGGAAATGATAAGAAGCTCCAGTTTTAGTGAAATACACTGACTCAAGGAAATCAGGGAGAACAACACAGGAGAAATCCCATGTTATTTTTCTGTTCTAAGGATGCACATACAAACACATGCAGACAGATAGACAAACACCCCCTCTCTCCTCCACACACATGCACACACACACACACACACACACACACACACACACACACACACCACAAGGCTAAAACAAACTCCAGAAAGCACACTGGAAGGGGTAGTCAAATTCAATTATAGTAGTTAGAAATTTCACTGTGTCAAAACTTGTGGATGCTTTGAATTTCTTCTGAGTCTTCAGAAATGTTCAGTGTCAAAACTTGTAGATGTTTGAATTCCTTCTGAGTTTTTATGGAACGTTAATTCCAGATACCCAAGATAAAACAATGACACTAAAGGAAAGAGTTCCTTCTTCCTTTATCATATTTCCTATACTCTCTTTTACCAAGTTTAAGAAATTCTCTCTGTTTTTTGGTTAGTTTGGATAAGGGCTTGTCTATCTTGTTGATTTTCTCAAAGAACCAACTCTTTGTTTCATTAATTTTTTTGTATTGTTCTCTTAGTTTCTATTTTATTGATTTCACCTCTCACTTTGATAATTTTCTGGCGTCTATTCTTCCTGAGAGACTTTGCTTTTTCTTGTTCTAGAGCTTTCAGGTGTGCTGTTAAGTCACTAGTGTGAGATTTCTCCAACTTCTTTATGTGGGCATTTAGTGCTATGAATTTCCCTCTTAGTACTGCTTTCACAGTGTCCCATAAGTTTGGGTATGTGGTATCTTCATTTTCGTTGATCTCTACGAAGTCTTTAATTTCTTTCTTTATTTCTTCCTTAACCCATTGGTGATTCAGTTGAGCATTATTCAGTTTCCATGAGATTGTAGGTTTTCTGTAGTTTTTGTTGTTGAAATCTAACTTTAAACCATGGGGGTCTGATAGAACACAGGAGGTTATTCCAATTGTTTTGTATCTGTTGAGATTTTCTCAAATGAATGGAAACACATGAACTATGAACCAAAGGCTGAGGGGCCCCCAACTGGATCAGGCCCTCTGAATAGGTGAGACAGTTGATTGGCTTGATCTGTTTGGGAGGCATCCAGGAAGTGGTTCTGGGTCCTGTGCTCATTGCATGAGTTACCTGTTTGAAACCTGGGACTTATACAGGGACACTTGGCTCAATCTGGGAGGAGGGGACTGGACCTTCCTGGACTGAGTCTATCAGGTTGATATCAGTTCTCGGGGGAGGCTTTGCCCTGGAGCAGGTGGGAATGGGGGGTGTGCTGGGGGGAAGGGGAGGGGGGCAAAAAGGGGGAGAACAAGGGAATCTGTGGCTGTTATGTAGAACTGAATGGTATTGTAAAATATAATAAAAGGAAGAAAAAGAAAACAAAACTCCTACTCTCCACTTACTGAGTGATTATCAATAAACAGATATACTAAATAAAAAATAAAAAGAAAGAAATTCATCCATTGCTTCCTATTTTCGTAATTGCCTGGCCACTATACATTACAAATATATATTTACAGTCTCCTTATCATAGATATGTATATATTAATTTTATCTTTACAGGAAACAAAGCTATAATCAAGACAAGCTGTAAGATCTTTCAAATTTTAAGTATTTGCATATATGTCTGATAGTTATCCTTATTCTGTGCCACGATGGTAAACAAGATTGTGTATTCATAATAGCTACTATCTGTTTTAACATTTTCTATTTCTTAGTTCTCTTGGCCTGAATAAAATAATGTCTCCTCAAACACTTTATGTCTTCTACTATGCCAATAAAATAACGGTGTGTATATTTTCTTAATATAAACAAGGACTGTATAAATATTAATCAGTGAATCATTTGCATAAAATATATTCTTGTGATTTATTATAAGCATACATTAATGTACAGCTTCTACAGCTTTTAGTTTTTATTTGCATTGTTTGTGTGGGTGTGTTTCTGCATGGGAGTATTTGAACATGAATGCTAGGGCCCATGGAGGCCAGAAACATTAGTTCCTTCAGAAGCTGGCTTCCAGGTGTTGTGAGACCCCAATATGGGTACAAAGGTAATCCCTCCAGTGGTTTATAAAATTCATTTTGCTTATGTAAATGATGCACAGATTGTGTTTTGAAAGAAGCTCAGTCTTCTGTACTGTTATATCTCCAGTTTACTTGAAGTGCTATTTCTCAGTTTGATAAACTGATAATAAGCTGACTTAGAAAAGATGGTGTATATTTGTTTCCACATGAGACTATGTGTCTCACATGTGCTTCAAGAATTTCTTTTTCTTTTTTCTTTTCTTTTCTTTTCTTTTTTTTTTTTTGATTTTTGAGACAGTGTTTCTCTGTGTAGCTTTGCACCTTTCCTGAATCTTGCTCTGTAGACCAGGCTGGCCTTGAACTCACAGAGATCTGCCTGGCTCTGCCTCCCGAGTGCTGGGATTAAAGGCGTGTGCCACCACTGCCCGGCTGTGCTTCAAGAATTTACAGAAGTTTTTTTCTCCCTTTGGAGCTTAGATCTACTTCTCAATTTACATGAAGCTTGAAGCTGACTCATGTCGTTTACAGTCTCATATTATCCCATACTGTGTTATAAAACACAATCTAACAGCTCTTGGAAAAATAACTGAATAGTTCTTCACACATACAGTGGAGCAAAGATCTTCTGGACCCTTAATAATTTCTTGTATACTGCAAATGTACACCCTCCCTAGGCTCAGTAATTATTGCCAGAGAGAATGTACAAACCTGAGCAGGGAGATGACATTATCTTAAGGACAAAGGAAGACAGATGCACATAAGAACTCACTGTACTCACATTGTGTGCCTATGCCAAACCAAATCTCAGCTGGGAGAGGGAAGTTGGCATTATGTTACACCACTAGCTGGGGAGTTATTTGCAACTATTTGGTACTGGGAGAGGAAGAGACAGTTTTCTCTAAGAGTATAGTTTCTAGTAAGTCATCCATGCTCCCTTGGAAGAACACACATCTAACCATATTTGAGCAGCACAAATTGGTCTTGACGAGTTAAAATGAATCCAAAACCAAAAACAACCTCACAAAATTGGGTCAGTAAGGAAAAGGGTAGACCTGGGAAGAATTGGGTGTATGATACAATCACATTGTATAAAATCCTCAAAGAATTAATTAAGTATAAAAGAATTCCTTAGTATACAAAATGCAATTACCTGAATAGACTTTCAAAATGCCAAAGGTAGAAACTACTTCCCAGCTCTGCTTGACATTAATACTGCAACTACACAATTAGTGTAGAGCCATAGCCTTGCCTCTTTCTCAACTGGTTAAGTACTTCGTGCAGCACAAACTCACACCCATGCTCCTCTGGGCCTGTTCTTCCTTTACAGCTGACTGGAAGATTAAGCTCTATCCCTAAGGAGGAATCTCCAAACCACTGAATGATCTCTCTCTCTCTCTCTGTCTCTCTCTGTCTCTGTCTCTCTGTGTGTCTGTCTTTCTCTCTCTGTCTCTCTGTCTCGTCCAACCATCTTCATACAAATAACAATAAAATAAAATTCTGCCATAATTCCAGTGATATTTTCCAAGCCCCATGTCGTCTGACACTGATAACAAAATGAAAAATCAGTTTCACATAATTAAGTTTTGAGAAGGACTTGTGCTCACGCTTCAAAATTATCACATGAAATTTATGCTGAATTGAACTTCTGTGATGATTTCTAAACAGTCTGAAAACAAACAGGCAACAAAAGCAGAGAAAAACAATGACATCATGAGGTTTGCAGGCAAATGGATGGATCTAGAAAAAATCATCCTGAGTGAGGTAACCCAGACTCAGAAAGACAAATATGGTATGTACTCACTCATAGGAGGATGCTAGATGTGGAACAAGGATGACTGGACTGCTACTCACATCACCAATGAGGCTACCTGGAAAACAGGACCCCAAGAAAGACACGGGGATCACCCAATGACGGAGAAATGGATGAGATCTACATGAACAGCCTGGACATGAGTGGGAGCAATGAACGGCGAGGGTCGAGGGAAAGAGAGCGGGAGATCCCACCTGGATCAAGAACAGAGAGGGAGAACAAGGAATAGGAGACCATGGTAAATGAATACCACATGAGAAAAGGAAGAAACAAAGTGCTAGAGAGGCCCACAGAAATCCACAAAGATACCCCCACAAAAGACTGCTGGCAATGGTCGAGAGACAGCCAGAACTGACCTACTCTGGTGATGGGATGGCCAAACACCCTAGTAGTTGTGCCAGAAACCCCATCCAAGTACTGAGGAATCTGGATGCAGACATCCATGGCTAGGCCCTGGGTGGAGCGCTGGGAGTCTAATTAGCAAGAAAGAGGAGGGTTTATATGAGCGAGAATTGTTGAAACCAAGGTTGGATAAAGCACAGGGACAAATAGCCAAACGAATGGAAACACATGAACTATGAACCAAAGGCTGAGGGGCCCCCAACTGGATCAGGCCCTCTGAATAGGTGAGACAGTTGATTGGCTTGATCTGTTTGGGAGGCATCTAGGCAGTGGTACCAGGTCCTGGGCTCTCTGCATGAGATAGCTATTTGAAACCTGGGACTTATACAGGGACGCTTGGCTCAATCTGGGAGGAAGGGACTGGACCTGCCTGTACTGAGTCTATCAGGTCGATCTCAGTCCTCGGGGGTGGCCTTGATCTGGAGGTGGTGGGAAAGGGGGGTGGGCTGGGGGGAAGGGGAGGGGGTCAGGAAGGGGGAGAACAAGGAAATCTGTGGCTGTTATGTAGAACTGAATAGTATTGTAAAATAAAATAAATTAATTAAAAAAAAACAGCAGGAAAGAGGCTCATTTCTCAGGTCATAAGGTTCAACACTTCTCAAATCCTTACATTTAAGAGAAAAAGCCAAGTTAGCAGTTTTGTTCATTTCATCTTTTATATTTGAAGACATGTGTATGGTTCAACAAATTCCACCTGAAAGGAAAACAAAGCCAGCAAAAAATAACTTTTAGAATAATTAAGTGGGACATTTTAAAAAATGTTTTATTTAAAAATTGTTTTTAGATTTACTTTTTAAGTGTATGAATATTTTGTCTCTCTCTCTCTCTCTCTCTCTCTCTCTCTCTCTCTCTCTCTCTCTCTCTGTGTGTGTGTGTGTGTGTGTGTGTGTGTGTGTGTATGTACTATGTCTGTACCTGATGCTCACAGGGGCTATCGGATCCCTTGGAACTCAGGATATGGATTCACAGAGAGTCGTCAGCCTCTATGTGGGATCTGGGAACCAAAGCTCTGTCTTCTCCAAGAAGCAGGGCATTGAATGCTGAGCCATTTCTCCAGCTCTAAAACTGAATATTTAAATAATTCACATCATACACATATTAGGGAACACTTTCAAAATACCTGTATTCATAGCTCACAAATACAAGTGATTGGAACACTTGAATGATTTTGATATTGAATAATAATAAAGAGATAAAGTAATCACAGTGTCACATATAACTACTAGGATGTGCTCTAAATTCTTGCCCAAGTTCCATTATTTGTTCTGGAAAATAATGATTTATTGGAAGGTTAATAGATGATGGGCTTTTTGTTTTTGTTTTTATTTGTTTTGTTTTGTTTCTGCAACTGTTTTGTTTTGTGGCATCAAGCTTCACAATTCTAATTATTCAACTATGTTCATTTCAGTCTGTTTATTATTCTCCCTCTTTCTTCAGTGTACTTAACCTCATGGAGGGCAACCTCCTTATGTATTGTCTCTTCAACACTGGACAGTGTTCTACTGGGAGAACTGGAACAGGACCAGTCTGTTTTGAATGAATTAGACAGAAAATAAATGGATAGGATAATGCTTAGGGCACATTATACTTTGGTATGTCCCTTATGCACATGGTTCCTGTGGCCAGGGGCTTGCAAAACACCAGGAGTTACTGCTCCCTAGAGGGCAGGCAAGTGATGGCCAGTGACAGGCACTAGGAAAAGCACTTTTTCTCTCCCTTTATTCTTCATGGAGATTTTTCTTGGGATTTCTTTCCTTCACATCAGAATATAAAACAAGAAAGCTGTCATGCTAGTGGTTTAAAGAACAAAGAGATGAAGTGAGGCATTCAGCAGCCTCCTCCCTCTGGTTACCCTCAGATCTTTGCCCTCTTCATGAAGAGCTCCTGTGATGGTGCCTGCAGGCTCCCCCATCTCCACTCAGTCTCATTGGGTTTGTTTAATAAATAGGTTGGACCTATCCTAACTTTTCCTTTACACATAGGAAACAAGGTCGTCAGATACAAACAGAAAACATGGTATTTGTGATTCTGGTTTCTCAGTTCTAACTAAATTTCTTTATTTTTTTGTTAACATTGTTACTCTAAAGTTAAGATAAAAAGGAAGGAAATCAAAGATGGGATATATTAAGATCTAGAGAAAATAACTCTCATACATAAAGTATACAAAATCAATTATTATGGGTGTGTGATATAGCTCTGTTTTCTAAGTGTGGATAAGACTGAGCCCTTTCAAATTTGATTTTATCTCATAATTCCTATATAATCAGCAACTAGGCAAGATGATCTCAGTGCTTGGAGACACCCCTACAGACATTAGTTTATTGTCAACATCTGTTAAGATAGCGCAAAACTGTGTCCAGATGTGCTTCTGTCTACATTAATACATGCATTTAGAAAATCAAAATGGACACCATTACTCCAGGACAAACTTAATTCTTATTATAAACACAGCACAAGGTATTTATATCAAGAAAAGTACAGGGGCATTTATCTAAAATACGAGGGAGGGAGACAGTTTTGGATTTTGGTTCTTGCACATCAACCTTTATTCTCTGACAGTCTATCCTTCCCCTTAACTTAATATGGACACCGCCTTTGACAAGGTCAGTCATCTGGGGAACATTGTATTTCTGGGAATTTGAATAAAGTCTCTTTGTTTCTGGGGACTCTGCATAGCCAGTGAAGGCAATATCAAATGTAAGAATACTTGTTCCAGGGGGCAATTTCCACAAACGTAGTAAAAGGCAATTTTTGAAAGTATCATGTGCAATTAAGATAATGCTCCAGTGTACCTGTAGAGATATTAATGAACTCCCAGTGGGGCATTATTAAGTTCACAGTCAGCAGTAATTTTGCTCTTATTTCTTATTAAGCTTTATTGATATGGATCCCCCCTCCCAAAAGAGAAAATGGTTGAATAATCCTTTCAAGCTTATTCCTCGAAGCATCACTCTTTTCAATTTATAATTATATCCTCCTCAGATACCATCTCTTCTCGTATTAGGATAGCCAGGCAACCATTCTGAGTTTTAGCAGTATTGATGACCAAGTACTGCAAGATGACTGCAGCTTTTCACTTAGTTTGAACTCTAATTTTACATGACTTTACTCATGATGGAGATCATTGCCAGTTTTTTTGATTCCTTTTCCACACAATGTTTACTCCTTCAATTATAAATCAGTGATGACCTTCAACATATGCTTAACTTGAGGCCCAAGAAGTTTTGTTGAGGGTGCTGCACATCATGCTTATCCACAGAACATATTGAGAAATATGATAATTTTACTTCTATGATTTTTTTCTAAGTCTTTAGATGGATCATTGGAATATATATATATATATATATATATATATATATATATATATGAATTTTTCAGCAACATTGCTGAGTTGGAGCATTAGTAAAATATTCATTCTTTGCTCACACAGCACCCATTTCCTTTCTTAGATAGCTCTCTAGCTTACATTGAGGACCACATGGCACGCCCCCACCCTGCTACATACCCATTTCTAGCTATATTCAGATTTTTCAGAATTCTATTGCTGACTTGGATGACTCAATCAGCCTACGAAACAGGAGGAGCCATCTAGCCTAATCTGGACTTTGTGAATAAGAGAGGAGGGGCACTGTCTAATCATAATACCTAAACAAATGCAAATTGTGTGTTTTCCTGAAATGACTGGGAAGAACTGGAACAAGCCTATGGTGACTGATGAAGGTGTAACAGAAGGATTTTGCCAGAGTAAGGGAGACAAATATAGGTGGCAGCTCAGAACTGGGGAATGGGAGACACAAGACCAGAAATAAAATTCCATCCAGATGTGGGACTGGACAAATAGCTCAGCTCTTCAGATGCCTCCAACTTTTCTAGAAGACCCAAGTTAGGTTTCCATCTCCCATGTTGGGTGTCTTACAATTATGTGTAGCTCTGGCTTCAGAGGATCTAGATCTATCCTCTGTCCCCGAAGGTACTCTACACATGTTGCATATATGCAGAGACAGACAGACAGACAGACAGACCAAACACACACACACACACACACACACACACACACACACACACACACACACACACACTTAAAAGCAGAGTAAAGAATTGTTTGGGCAAGATGTGCATGTGATAATCCTTCCTTATATTGCTGAACAATATAATATTTTGTCCTATGAGTCTATAGATTGGCAAGTAGCTCAGATAGGATATACTGACACTTTTTCATATGAACTACCTGACCATTATCTGTTAAAATTCATATGCTTGCATCTTGTAATTTTTCCATATAGAACTAAATCAGGTCTATTGCCCCCTCCAATGGCATTGGTATTTACTGATGGCTATGCTTCAGGCCAAGATGCACTGATTATTGATGGTTTTAAAGAGTCCCTTCCTACACAGGAAACCTCTGCTCAGAGAGTGAAATTAATAGCAGTAATTACTGCCTTTGAGAGACTTAAAGACAGAACTTTTAACTTGTATACTGATTCACAATTTTAAACTTGCTTTCAAAATTGCAGGAGTTAATTCCATCTAGAATTCATTTTTTTCTTTATTGGTCATATTTATACACATACAATGCTTCCAGGTCCCATTCATGAAGGGAATCATATGGCTGATCATCTAACAAGAGTCATAGCCTACTCCATGGAGGCAGCTCAGAAGAGCCATGCTTTGTACCATTAAAATGATACAGCACTTTGTTTTCAATTTCATATTCCTCGCAAAGCTGCCAGATCCATTGTGCACAATTGTAGTGTTTGTCCAACAAATTCTCTCCCTATGGGAGTTAATCCATGAGGCCTACATCCTTATGATTTATGGCTAATAGATGTAACTCATGTTCCCTTCCTTGGAAAATCGGCTTTGTTCACTTATACGTGGATACCTATTCTCATGTCATAGGTGCTACAGCCAGATATGGAGAGGCATTTAAAGATACAGTACAGCATTTGTTTCACTGTTTTTCAATATTTAGGAATGCCTAGAGCTCTAATCCACAGGTATTCCTTATAACCCCAAGTCAAGCTATGGTGGAAAATGCTCATCATACTTTAAAAACCCAAATAGCCAAATTACAAAGTGGAGATCTTACATACTCATTTCCCCATCATAGTTTAAATCATGCTCTGTTTTAATCATACGAATATTGATAAGGATAATACAAGTTCTTTCCTCAGACACTTCTTCACAAAACTTACATATAAGCCTCTAGGACCTCCTCACTTGTAATTGGAAAGGTCCTGATGTTTTAATAATGTCAGGAAGAGGATATGCTTGCATGTTTCCACAGGAAACTGACTCTCCTTTATGGATCCTGGATCACTTGATCACATGATATGGCCTGGCTGCTGCAGGACAGAGGCACGCCAAAGCTGCCAGTCTGAGTACACGTTGTTATTTATCTCTAGATTCTTAATAATTGGGCCTTGGCTTTATGAATAAGTCCATACAAAGAAAAAGTTTCCTTTTTAAAAATCCTTGACTGTATATTCTATCATTAATAAAAATTTGTTCTAGCAGAAATTCTAATCATTTGAAGAGTTATAGGTTGTCATCTTCTTGACCACGGATGGGCTGTTCAGCTGCATCCCTGCACCCTATCTTCCTGCCTACACACCAGGAAGTTCTGCTACACTCTGCTTGTTGCCTCTCAGCACAGACTGATTCAAATTGCTGCCTGGATGGACAACACATGAAAAAGCCTGTTCTTCCCACATTTCCACTATGTTCCAGCTTTCTGTACCCTCAACTTCACCCCATATCAGCATGAAGTAACCATGAGTGAATTCTACACCCCTCATGTCACCACCCCCAGAGACTGGACTGCATTTTAACAAATGTTCTATTATTAATTGTAATTTCTGCCCATGATTCTAAATGTATATGCTACCAGACATTCTCCATATGTACTTGTGACAATTGTTCTATATGTAAATCTTGCTATGTATACTTTGAAACTGCCCTCTCATAGCTAAATGGCTTAATATTGCCTTGATGACAAATTCTAATTTATGTCAACTTCAACTGCAGCCTTGGTGCCACAGATGCTTGTGACTAATTCAGGTAACTCTTTATCTAACAATGCTTAATTAAGGTACAGACTAACCAAATTAATACCACTAATCAAACATTATTAGATACAATTAATATTCTAAATTAACCACCTCTTTTTGATGATTCAAAATCATAATATTTAGATACACTTGACCATATTGTGCCATACTAGCTAATAATAGATTTTTTATTGTTACTCCTCTGCTCCCTTTTTGGGACAGAGATATTTTAATTATATATAATTACACCTATTAGATGTTTATACTAATTCTCAGTCTACCATATATATAGATTATTTATTATAGATATATTTTATTGATTATAAATATATATTATTGATATAAATATTGATTAACTATCACTACTAATTAGCCATTACTTATCATTTTTCTACTCATCTCCAAACTTAATATTTATCCACATTATTTGCTGCCCTAGACAGAATTAAACATTCTTTTTTTTACTAAATGAAAAAAACTGGAACTGCTGTGAGCCATAGAAATATGAAGTAGGAATTCAGCTGACTTTGGCAAAAGCTAATCCGTGGAAGAAGCCAAGGGCCTTTCCAGAGGATAAAGTCAAGTTTTAAGGAGTGTTGGTGATACTGGCTTTTGAATATTAGCCATTTCCTGCTATGAATTTCTCCTGTTCTATTGTAGCTTTTCCATTCCTAGAACAGGGTATTTGGTCATTTACTGGGCACTGTTTCCCTTATACAATTGAGGTATTTGGGTACTTCCCCCAACTATGACACAGGCAAAACTTCCTTTTTCTAGGCTTTTGTTTTGCCTTATTAGCATTAGACTCGGATATTTGCCTTCTATGATTATCTCCATTAGCAAGTACCCAGGGCCAGAACAATCTCCTGACAAAAGCATTTTATCTGAGACATTTCTTAATTCCAGGGACAGACTGCAGAAAGATAAACATTCCAGACCACCCACTAGTCTCCTCAAATAAGGTAAATATCCATATGGAGACAACTGCCAAAGTCAGGTGGATGTTAGGTACAGGTTTTGTTTCTTGTGCAAATTAAGCTTAAACTTCCTTTCTTTCATAGCCTTAATGGTATCTCTAGACTTCTCCTTTAATAATTAACTCAGAACAAAAGGGCTTTCACATACCAGTGCATCAAGCTATGATACAGGCTTCCTAGCTTTGGAGCAGACTTGCCCTGCTCTACCAGAAAGAGGTGGAGCAAGAGAATTGCAGATTGCATGATTGTATATGTATTTAAACTGGACTTGGGGGAGAGGAGGGGAATGAAGATGGAAGGAACTTAGGTAGAACAATGAGAAGACAGGAGAGGTTGGGACAGAGAGGAGCTAAGTATGAGAACAGATCTGAAGCTTGGTGTATGTAGATTTAGTCAAGAATCCCCCAGATTAATTAATCTGCTGCTGGTAGCAACTCTTCTGAAACTCTGGCAGAAGACTATAGAGAGTCTGGACCCCAATAGTCTTTGATAGAAATTGTCCTTAGACAACCATAATACAAAGAAAGACAACCTATTCAAAGCAAGGGTTTATTTTTGTGCTCCTAATTCCATAGCTATGACTGTACTATAGATCCCATTCAGGTTTCAAGACTAAAGTCCCATGAGAAGAAATTTAGTGTAATAGGCACTGAAGGTTGAATTTTGAGACTGTCACTAGCAATGTAAGTGTCAAGTAATCGAGATTTCTCAGTCTCAGTTCCACTCTCATGTGTGTGGGACAGAGGAGCTCCCCACTGTAAAGGGCATCACCTAACCTGCATCTTCTAGATGCTAGTAGCATGTGCTGCTGTCTTATGCTGAATGGGAAAGAGAAAACATAACATTCAAAGTAATATTTGACTGAATCTCTTCTGCCCACAGCATATTTATGCTCTTCTTATGGTTAATGCTCTTCAGAAACCCCTCAGTAGGAAGCCCTGTCTTAAACAGAATACAAAGAGTCACTGAGACTGGATTAACTAGTGAAGGTTGCGAGCTTGTAAAAGATCCAAGAGACAGTAATTTCTCAAACTGATCTTGAGAAAGAAGGTAGATTTCCACCAGCCACAGAGCAAAGGACATGTGTTTCTCAGTGAAGAGAAAAGGTGAAAATGAATGTGTAGAATAATGAATATGTGGGATTTGTTTGAAAAAATTAGACAAACTTGTCTGGCTTGAGAGCAGAATCTATGATTCCACTTGATTAACATCTAGAGGAGAGTATGTGGCAATGCAATATAATAAATACAATTCTCATCTAAATTCATTTGGATTCTTATGATAACTGCTCTTCCTAATAAATGAACATAATCTATCAAAACATACATTATTACACTCTTGGAAGAACAGAGAACTTAAAAGCTATGAAATTCCAAATACTTCTGGTGTCATAGCTCCCTAAGCAGCACCTTCATTAGTTACAGACCTCACTCAGCAAGGATTCTACTAGAGGGAGAATCACTGATTGGTCTACCAGGGTCTGCAGCAAAGGGTTCTCATTGTTTTCTTGCAGACCTGAAGTAGGCCACCTCCTGCTGCTCCTGGCAATAGAGAATTCTCTCACTTTGATGAGAAGATCTTTGTCACCTGCAGATCACAGGTACTGGTGAATAAAATGTAGCATGTGTCCAGCTATTTTTTCTCTTTGCCTTCCTTCTTAGCTCCTGGGTGAGAAGATAAGCATAGAAAGGGAATAAAGAGAACAAGATACAAATGGTAAAACTTTTGGCAAAGCAAAGTCTGAGCCAAAGAGAAATACAATATTAGCCAACAGATTCTGATCATATTGGTGTGTGTGTGTGTGTGTGTGTGTGTGTGTATTTGTGTGTGTGTGTGAGAAAGAGAGACAGAGACAGAGATACAGATACAGATACAGAGAAGCAGAGACAGAGATAGAGAAAGACTGAGGGACAGACAGAGATACAGAAAAAAGAGAAAGAGATTACAAAATGGGAGGGAGAGAGAGAAAGACAGAGAGAGAAAGATAGAGACACACAGAGAGAGATAGAGACAGAGGTAGAAGAACACAAAATTCCATTGTAAATTTTCAAGCTGGAGTAGCCTAGTAGGTTCTCTTTTTCAGAAATGTTGACTTGTTTTAGAATCTCTCACTTTCAACACTGTTTCCCCGGATCTTGCAGTCTCAACTTTTGCTATCGTATCTCCTGCCACCACATCATCTTCTAATTACTATGATGGTTACTTTTTTCACATGTAATTGCATTTCTGCTTGACTACTCACCTTAGAGAGTGAGGGAGACAGGGAGTATTCTCCATGGTGGCTAGGCTGGTTGTGTTTGTAACAAGTTTGGGAAAGAGCTGCAAACCTCCTCTATGATGCTCAGGTTCTTATTAAAGGGAAGTCTTGGCTGAACTTGGGTGATTTATCCTCTTTCTGAACTTGTCTTTTAGACCTGAGGTTACAAGGGGAATGC
The DNA here is from genome assembly GCF_049852395.1 of Peromyscus maniculatus bairdii. NCBI lineage: Eukaryota > Metazoa > Chordata > Mammalia > Rodentia > Cricetidae > Peromyscus > Peromyscus maniculatus. The sequence goes on along the minus strand of NC_134854.1, from coordinate 133,052,945 downwards.
TAAAAGATTAAGACATTCCAAATGATTAAGGATGGAATGCTCCTGCTAATGGGTTCAGATCTTTACCTTTGTAGAAATAAATGAGTCTTAAAGAAGAAAAACAATTTATCTAAAGAAATAAATGAGTCTTAAAGAAGAAAAACAATTTATCTAAACACACAATGTCATACAGTTACCAAAAACAGCTAACTCTCATTGTTTACATCATCTACACTTAACTCCTCAAACCACATACTATTCTGTCAAGTTATTAGCTCCTTCATGTATTAGTTTCCACTACTTAATGTCTCTTTCAGAATATTTAAGCAGTATTATGAACTAGTTTGGTTGAAGAAATAGAAAATCCCAAAGATCATCTGTCTATTTGCTTTCATATGATAGATAAGCTAGCAGTCCATAGATGGCATGGCAACTCTGGCTCTCAAGAACCCATGTTTTGTATTTCTGCTCTGTTACCCTGGCATATCCATTTTGCCCTCAGTGTCATTCAAAGTCCCTGACTTCTGCTGGAGCACCAGCAAATATGGATATCACTGGCAATGAAACTAGGGATATTGGAATGAAACAAGTGTACCCCTGTAGAGCTGTTATTCCCAGATATTGTCCCATCTCCCCCACAGTGTTTGACCTATGTGTCATTACCCAATATAGCCTCTAGTTGCAAAGAATGACTTGAAAAGTCTATCTTTTTGTCATGCATTTTGTTAATCTCTCAAAAATTGAAAGTATCCAATAAAGAAGTATCAGCAAGAAAAAGATAATTCAAACCTGTGCACATATGGTCAGTACTAATTGTGCTTAGTGGGTCCTAACAATACTACTAATGAAAAGAAAAGAGAAATGGATTTTAGAGTGGTACTTATTGGACAGAGGAATTTGGGGGGAGATAGAAGTGAGAAATGAGGTGAGTAGACAGGATCATACTTCATTGTATACAAGTAGAAAAATTTTAAGGAATATGTTTTAAAAGTAAAGAAAGAAAAGAAATTTTAAAAAAAATACTTAAAAAGAGAAAGTAGCCATCTTTTGACACTCCAGAGGGCTAGAAGGCAGCAAAGAGACAGAAAAGAAAAATTGCAAGCTCTCATTGCTGAAAGATTTCCAGAGTACTGCCAAGCCTGTGTGATTAGGAGCTATACACTGGCTGCAGGCAAATGCTGAGGAATCCTGATATTTAGACCCACGGGGAAAGCAGGCTGATAACGGCTACCAACAAATGGCTACTAACTTCCCATGCCTACACTAGAGCTACTAGCATCCGTAGAACTACAGATTTGCCACCTAAAACTTACATGAAAGATGTGATGTTAGACCTGAAACCCATGACAATCCTACTAAGTGCTAAAAACTATGCATTTTAGAGAATCCAGAGGACCCTGGATTAGAAGTGCCTTAAAAGCCTCCTACCTGAGGACTAGATTTTATGGTACTAGAAGTTGCCATGCAAGCTTCCAAAGGAGGGAAGTAATAGCAGTCCTATCCAGCTATGATGTAGATGAACCATAACAATGACCATCATGGCTTGCTAACCATGATGCATAATAACAGGAAAGTGGTATCAGACATACTTTGGCAGTAACCAACAGGTCTTTAATTGGATTTAAGACCAAATCAATAACAGGGAAAGCACATCTTGTACCAGAAACTTAGCTAATGATCCAAGGCTAGTAAGTCATGGATCTTGGAGGAGAACCTGGAACCATCATTTTTCTAAAATAGCACAATGGGCCAGGTGGTGGTGGTACACACCTTTAATCCAAGCACTTGGGAGGAAGAGCAGGTTGGGTCTCTGTGAGTTCGAGGCCAGCCTAGTCTACAGAGTGAGATCCAGGACAGGCACCAAAACTATACAGAGATATCCTGTCTCGAAAAACCAAAAAAAAAAAAAAAAAAAAAAAAAAAAAAAAAAAAAAAAGCACAATGCCCAATGACACTCTAAACATTTGTCCTTATACCCATAGATAAATTTAGTCCTCACCAAAATGCATTTATTAACAAACTTAGTTTATTTGCCATGATGAAAGTATATGTGTGTGGAGGAATGAATGAGAGCAGTGACATTAGAGACTAGGGTAGAAAATGAAGATATCAACAGTGGAGAAAGAGAAAGAAAAGAAGTGTAAATGGAAAGAAACAGAAAGGGCAGTCAGAAATAAGGCCATCCCAAAGAGCTTCCTGGTATATTCATGTCTGTGTTAATCATGGATAATTTAGTTTCATATGATGTTAATGCTACCAAAGTGGTTCCATCTTCTTCTCCCCTAGTCTAAGTGCTAGTGAAAGGGTATTTTTGAAAGAACACATTGACAGACAAGATGGTATGGCAACATCTAGGCATGTCAAAAGGTTCAGCTTTCTTTCAGTAACCCAGCCATTCCCCAATCAAAGTCAACAAACCCCCGAGTTTCCTATGTGATCAATGATCCCTAATTTTCAATTCACCCTGTCTCGGCATTCCGTGTCTGACTTCTATTAAATACCCATAGTGGGGATTTTGTGTGGTTATGATAAAAGACAACATCTTTAGAGGATTTCAAATTTGAAAGTACCAGAACACCAGCCTATCTTGGGATAGAAATTACTGGGTTCATCATTACTCAAGTTCAGTTAAGGTTAAAGGCAGTCTCAATCACAGGGGTTCAAATGGCACATCTTCCAAGGGGCTGGTAGGAATTTTTTGACTATTCTTAGGCCAGTTTTTCTAAGTTCCCAGGACGTGCTGATCCTCTTTGCTTCACAGAAATACAAGAGAGTGATGTTTTTATTCTTCCGTTTCTTCACACTGCACAGAACAAATTATAATTAGAAAAACACCCAAGGGGAAGGTGACAATTCAGTTGTCCGTTTTTATAGATAAACCCCATTCCTACCACCACAAGTGATTCACGCTCAGAACAGATACTGAGGAGATGCTCTAGTTAGCTGGTTCACTGCCCTGAGAAGAACACAATTGCTAAGATGTCAGGGACCACAGCAGCAGAAAATGTGAGCCCTGTAAATATCATCATGGCCAACAAGTCTCTAATACAGGTATGGAGTGACATGATACATAAATAGTCATTTTGCAGAATATCCCCCCAAAGGCCAACTATAGCAGCAATGTCAGCAGATCGAATGTAGCTCAACAGGGTTCTCAGTGCTAAATGAGAATAAGTGTTCAAGAAGCAGAAAATAAGCAAATAGGCAGCTTGTGATAAGAATATTTATAAAGCCCAGCCTAGCTTGAGAGTTCAGCTCAGTGTGGATCAAGAGCATGTTATAACCTTCTTATCTTTAGTCGTTTGCAGGAAAGCTCTAAAAATCTGTTACCCAAGTAGATATTTTTAAATCTCAGATTAATTTTTCCCACCACAGGCAATCTTTCTTCTATGCATGCACTACAGCAAGTATAGAAAAGAAGCAGAATGAGGGAAAAAATAATGAAAATGGTAAAGCTAAAAAAATATTAAACTTACATTAGCATATGTGAGTTTCAGATACAAAGGGCAATATTATCTCAGTCTGCTTGGCTTATATTGTGTATATCCTTATATAGACTATATGTTACATATATATATATATACATATATATATCATTACTGTTTGAAAATATGATTGATTTTACTCTTCTATCCATTTTATTTCTCTTCACAAAATTTTGTTCATTTTTAGAGGGAAGAGCTCACATATAAATGGATCTATTTATCAGTAACTGAAGACTTCTTCATTATTAAAGAAATGTGTAGTTGTTCTAATATGAGAAAATAGAAAGGATTAGATTTTCTTGTATCTACCCCAACAAACACAAAAGTATTTTCTATTAATAAATTATTAGAGAGCCTTAATCACAGGGATTATGAGATAAACAGGTTTCAAATTTGCCTATGAGAGTATGTATGTAGTCCATGTATGTGCATGTATGTATAGAGCTATGTATCTGAATGTGAAGGTCAAAATTAGACATTGAGTGGTTTCCACTATCATTCTCCACCTTACTAATTTTTAGTTATGTCCATACAGTTTTGTTGAAAAACTATGCCAAACATTGAAAAGGAATAAACATTTCAAAAACTTCGTCAGAATTTTGAAGACATAATTTTTGTCATAAGATACCATAACACCAAAATAAAGACTATGTACATGTGTCTTTTGAGATAGTCTTTCATTGATCCTAGAGCTCAGCAATTAAACTGCTTCATAGAGAACTCTAAGCATTCTCCTGCCTCTGCTCCTAGCACTAAGGTTATGGAGGTGAGCAACAATAGGAGGTGTTTTTAATTTCGTGCTAGGTTCTGGGGATCTGAACTCAGGTTCTCACGCACAGCAGGAGCTTTAGAGACTCGCCTGTCTTCCTAGCTCCCCAATTTTGATTCAGAGCACACTCATCCTCTATACTTTACTGTATTCCCTAAGTTTTGTGTTATCTGTATTTCTCCCTTTTTCAAAAGAGCTGGCTCTGCCTCTTTAGATCTAAGGATTCTTAGCTTCAGTTTTAATTTCCCTCTAACTGGAATGCTTCATCAACAAAACTAGTGTTAGAATTAGAGAATGTTGCTATTGGCCAATAATGTCTTAGCTTCTCATTTAGCACTGTGTTTTGCCTTGAACAACCACAAAGTAATTGTATTTATGACAGCTCCATCATAGATGGCTACTCCTACACCAGTGCACTAGCAGTGTGAGGAGAGCAGAGAGAAGAACCCAAACACGAAACTGGTTAATGGAACAGGTAAAGACATAGGTAGAAAAGGATTATAAGGAGAGTAGGCCTGGGATGCAAGGCTGGAGATATAGCTCAGTGCTTTAGAGAGCTTTGTTCTCTGCCAGAGAAACTTAGTTCAGTTCCAAATTCCCAAAACCCACATTGGCTCTTCACAACAACAACCTACATTGTAACTCTAGCTCCAAGGTATCTGACACCCTTTTCTCTTTTCCACAGATGTATACACACACACACACACACACACACACACACACACACACACACACACACCACATGGGCATGTATGCATGTAGGAAAAAAGAGATAATTACATCTTAAAAAATAAAAATCCCTGGATGCAATGCATTAAGAAAGAATCAGATCATATGAAAAGTAGGACTGAACACAAAGGGGACTGATAACTCAAGGTTGGAGGCAGAGCAGACAATCCTTCTGCAGGAAATGATGACTAACCTAAATATCAGCAGACGACAGTCAAGACGGATGTTTCAGTGGGTCAGAGCATCAACACAGGGGAAAGTATACTGCTTTTGTAGAAGCACTGAGATTTAAGAGGTGTTGACCTCCAAGTCTAATGATAGAAGCTGCAGAGAGGCTCCAGTTGGACTAAGTTGTGGTGACAACAAAGGAATGTCATTGAGTAGAGATAGGAAAGAATACAAAGAAAGGGAGTCTTGGTTGTATAGATAACTGGGTCACTGAGTCTCATCAGAGTGTCATAGAGATGATCTCTGACCTCATATAGCAGTATCTACCTCAGCTCCTAAAGGAGAACACACAACAGCAACAGTCAGTCAGTTGTCACCTAACATCCCAACATACCATCCTCACCAGTCTCAGCAAAGGTTCTGATGATGATGGACTGAAGTGAATTTAAATACAGGCAGGGGGAGGGAAACAAAGTAGAAAACAGAAATCATTTCTGCCTATCTATAAATTGCTTATTTCCCAAGTTCAGAGATAGTTCCACTCACAGTAATTCTGAGGTACAGGATCTCCTACTGCATCCCAAGAGAAAATGGTGCTTTTTCAAAATTTCTAGGCAAGTAAAATTTTCCATTGCTCCCAGGCTGACCTCATGCTTACATTGAAGGTTAAACATATCCTTCTCTTCACAGAGTGTTTGCAAAGGGCTTGTTAACAGCTCCTTTGTCTGATATATCCTGGACTGAAAAGCTAATGATCACTTCCAGAAAACAATTCATATCTAGTGGCAGGTACCTGCCCTGACAGATGTTTACTAAATAATATATGCTAGGTGCAGAAAATGTTCTCTTTCTGTTTCCCACAAATTAGAATGATGTTAGCACCAAAATATCTTTTGCTAATAATGACTTTCGCAGTAGAATAAGAGTTAGGTAATTACTGTAAAGGTAAGCCAACCACCACATTTGATAGTGTACTTTATCATCATTTTCTGCAAAATATGCTTTCTGTTAACAATATATAATGGATAGCTTAAAATGTTTAGTGTGTGTGTTAGCCATGTTGTCAGGGCTGAAAATATATGTGGAGACTTAATGTCAATTTTGGTGTCTTCTTCAATCTCTATCAATCCTGCTTTTTAAATTTTAATTTATTTTCAGAATAAAATATAATTACATTGTTTTCTTTTCTCTTTCCTCTCTCCAACTTCTCTCATGTCCCCACCGCTCCTACTCCCTCTGGCCTCTTTTTATTTAGTTCTTATTATTACATGTGCATGTACACACACACACACACACACACACACACACACACACACACACATATTTGAATGTGCAACACATGTATTCAGGGTCAGAAAATACCAGAAGAGGCCATCAAATACCCTGAGACAGGGGTTTAGTGTGGTTGTGAATTGCCACCTGAGTGCTGGGAATCAAACCTAGATCTTCTATAAGAGCAGCCAGTTAACCACTGAATGGATTGACTTAACCACTGAGTGTATACTATATATACTTAAATACATAATAATAACCTTCTGAGCATTGTCAGTGTTGTATTTGTATGATTTCAGGACTGATCACTTGATGTTGGATAACTAATTAGGGAGCTCACAAAATTTTTCAGTGAATCTGGAGTCCTGATTCAGCTAATGAAGATGGGAAGTAAGCCCTAGAAATCTGTCAATGTTCCCTAGTGTCTGATAGCAGAAGTACACAATGGACCCATGTGTTTTTTTGTGGGTTCCAAGGATAAAACTCAGATATGCATGCCTGCATAGTAAACACTTTACCAACAAAGCATTACATAACCCCTAAAAAATCTTAGTTTCTGAAACTTGAAGAGATAATCTTATCAAAGAAAATAAGGGGTGGGGAGATGGCCAGTGGGTAAATCCATTGTTATGCAATACTGCAGACCTGAGTTCTATTCCTACAATTGATGTAACCATAGAATGAGAAAACCTACTCCGAAAAGTTGTGCTCTGACCTCCATACATGTACTGAGGTACATGTGCAAAATCACACACACACACACACACACACACACACACACACACACACACACACAGTAATAGAAACAACAACAATAATAGTGTTATAATTTACAAGTAAAAAGTAAATAATTCACTGAATTAAAATGTTTTCTTTTGAGTTCCTAAGGATTGATTCCAGGGCTGCAGGCATGCTAGAGAAGCAATCTACCACTGAGTTGTTTCTCCAGCCCCTCACCAAAAAAAGTAATAATAAGCAGAGCTTAAGAGATAGCTCAGTAGTTAAGAGCACTGGTTGCTCTGCCAGAAAACCTGGTTTTGATATCCAGCACCCAAATAGCATGATACAACCATCTATAACCCCAATTTCCAGGGCTCTGATGCCCTCTTCTGGCTTCCTGGGGGCTCTACATGTACATTGTACATACATACATGCAGGAAAAACACTCATTCACTGTAAATAAACCTAAAATATATCTTTAAAGAAATAAGTTAATTAAACTGTAATTTATGACAGCCTAATGTTCACTTCAAGTATATAATAATTCATGCAGTTTGACTATATGCTGTTAATCACACATACCACTATCGTGAACAAAGAGGACTTTTTTATGCACTGACTTTCCTTGAGTGTATCATTCAGTCCACCTTTCATCCTGGCCACTCTGGTCTAACAGCCACCCATCTAGATTATTCTACATTAGAATTGCCTTCTATAGCTCAGGTAAACAAAATTTGACAATATGAACCCCTATGTCTTCCTTCACTCAGTATTACATTAGTAAGATTAATCCATGTTCTTCCTTTGCATTGTCGAGTATTATTCCATTATATGGATATATGGAAAATTGCTTACTCATTTGCCTTTTGATGGATAATTGGATTGCTTCTCCTTACTCCTTGTATGAATTGAGATAATAAGAGCAACCCCAAGTAAGTCTGTCTGTGCACAACCAAATTCATGATTAATTATCCATTTACATAATTTGAGTCATTTTATCTCTGTGAATTCAGGATTTGTTTTTAATCTGTGCTATGCAAACCCACACATTTATTATATACACTTTTTAAAGTCACATTTTAATTTATTAATCTTTAAATATTAGGTCATGTATTTTTCATTATTTTTCTCTCTTTAGTCATAGTAGAGGAATATGATATGGACAAACTATAATAAACACAAAGGAAGAACTGAAGAGATGCAGAGACATCTGAAAATTGGATGCTATACATTGCTTTTCCAGCTAAGGATGCCTGCTGCCACTTGTGAACCAGTTTCTTCCAAGCTTAGGTTTGGCCTCCAGGTATTGCTGCCATCCTTAATTTTACCTTAAGTGCCCCAATGACTGTATCAGTTTTCTAGGGGCAGCAAAATACCAGACAAAAGCAACTTGAGGAAAAAGGAGTCTCTTTCAGCTCACAGTTCTAGGGCACTGTCCATCATGGCAAGAAAGGGATGAAGGTAGCTGTTTATCTTGTATCGCTAGTCAGGAAGCAGAGAGAGATGAATTGTGGTGCTCAGCTCTCTTTCTCCTTTGTATTCAGCCCTTAACCCCAAATCATTGGATGGTGCTATGCACATAAAGGACTGTTCTTCCTTTAGTTAAATTTTCTGGAAACATCTTCCTGGAAGTGTGTTCCCAATCAAGTTGAAGCTGGAGAGATGGCTCAGGGATTAAGAGCACTAGTTGCTCTTACGGAGAACTTAGTTCCAATGGATCTGAAGCCCTCTTCTGGCTTCTACTGGCACTGTATGCACATGGTGTTTATAAAAACATGTAGGTAAATATTCACACACATAAAATAAATTACATCTTTAAATCCAATCAAGTTGACCATAAGATTATCTTTCACACTGATCTTTGCATTATGGTACTTGCAAGGGTCTTCATGTCCACACATTAGTAATATACATTCAGTCATTCTTTGACAATGAGTTAATTCAGCAAGTTAGATTTTGGGTGGGAAATAAGAAGGAAGCCACAGGAGAGCTAAGCATGTTTGAGTCATAACTGTAAGGGTCTTTAGGTAACTGAATCCAGATTTGACTTTGGTAATGAAATATATTGGCTTGGTTTTGGGTGCAGAAGAGGCAATTCAGAGGGATTCCACAGATGCTTTTATATATAATTCATTAGCCATTCCATATAGCAGAAAAAGAGCATCATAAATGCAGTTCTTTACAATGAATGGACAGATAAAAAGAAAAGCAGATTATAAAATTCCATCAAGGGTAAATTGTCCTATTTTCTAAAAGGGCAGCTGACACCCACAGTCAGTTAGTCACTTGTTTTAATTATAATCAGCCTTAGGAGGACACTGAGTTCTTGAACCAAGTCCTAGCAACTGCTATTAACAGTAACAGAATGATACTTTCACCTACAGTTCAACTCCTTATTTATTTACATTTACATATATGGGTAATCCTGGCAGAGTTTGAGGCACTGTGAGGGATAAAGGGCTTAATCTATGAGTTTGGAAGAGAAGGAGAAATGGGTCAAAGTCACACTAATGATATGTATTGAGTCTTTGTCTTTTGGATAATTCAGGATGCTAATGGTGGCAGGGCGGAAAGCATATGAACTATGGCAGCACTTGTTGATAATTTAAGATTTCCCTTTGCTTGGTCTTTTACAATTTGAACTGCTCCAGTAAATAAATACTACTTTCCAGGGATTTATGTGCACAGCATTATTCTGACATGCATTATACTAGCTGCAGATATGTAGAACATTAATAATGTTGTATAGTTCTATATTGAATACTTCTGTTAAGGCAGTTATGACTTGAGACATTGGTTGCATTTTAGAAATGCAAACTAGTCTTTTGTCCAGACATGTTCAAAATCATTGCATGCTTAATGTAGAACATATATGTTTAGAACATATGAAAATATATGCAGTAGAATCTTGGTATAATCTTGTTTTAGTTGTTCAATGATTTAATTATTATGTAGATCTCCTCATGTTCACAACACTATTAATTTCCAGATAGGAAGTATTACTAAAGGCTATTCACTATTTCCGTAAGATCACTGCAGTGTTTAATTTTCTAGGAAACACTAAAATTAATATTGCTATAATTTTCAGAGAAAATGGGCATTCTATATTTTTCAGTCTTCTAACTTCCTAAAATATTATACAGATTAGATTCTTCCACAACTGTAAATGGTTCAAGTGTGGATTTAGAGGCTTTGTACATAAAGGATTTTAGTCCTATAGAAAACCTCAAATTTTCATATTTGATTTATAGACCTGTCATTTTGATTTTGGCTTTCTGATATACACATTTCAATTCTCATTGAATTAGCTTTTTATACCACTAATGGTAACCTTTTTCTCTCTGAGGCTCATTATCTCTTAGATATTCAGATCATTTTTTATTATTATTGGGATCCTTTTGCACTTGGTTATTTTATCAATTGGTCTCTTGAGAATCATTTGTGAGACTGTGGGGGGAAAAGTCATCATCATGGTAACTTGATGAAAGATTATATCTAGAAACTCTTACAATGAAAAGTCATATCAAGGACCAATGGAACCAAACTGAAGACCTTGACATTAATCCACACACCTATGAACATATGATTTTCGACAAAGAAGCCAAAACTGTACAATGAAAAAAAGAAAGCATCTTCAACAAATGGTGCTGGCATAACTGGATGTCAAGATGTAGAAGACTGCAAATAGATCCATATCTGTCACCATGCACAAAACTTAAGTCCAAGTGGATCAAAGACTTCAAGATAAATCCAGTTACTCTGAACCTGATAGAAAAGAAAGTAGGAAGTAGTCTTGAACACATTGGCACCGGAGATCACTTCCTAAATATAACATCAGTAGCAGAGACACTGAGTGAAACAATTAATAAATGGGAATTTTTGAAACTGAGAAGATTTTGTAGGGCAAAGGACATGGTCAACAAGACAGAATGACAGCCTACAGAATGGGAAAAGATCTTCACCAACCCCACATCTGACAGAGGGATGATATCCAGAACATATAAAGAATGCAAGAAAATAGACATCAAAATGCCCAACGGTCCAATTAAGAAATGGGCTCTAGAGCTAAACAGAGAATTCTCAACAGAAGAAGCTCAAATGGCTGGAAGATATTTAAGGAATTGCTCAGCATCCTTAGTCATCAGGGAAATGAAAATCAAAACGACTCTGAGATACCACCTTACACCCATCAGAATGGCTATGATCAAAAACACTGAAGACAGCTTATGTTGGAGATGATGTGGAGGAAGGGGAACACTCTTCCACTGTTGGTGGGAATGCAAACTTGTACAGCCACTTTGGAAATCAATATGGTGATTCTTAGAAAATTGGAAATCAACCTCCCTCAAGACCCAGCTATACCACTCTTGGGCATATATCCAAGGAAGGCTCAATCATATCACAAGGACACATGCTCAAATATGTTCATAGCAGCATTATTCGTAATAGCCAGAACCTGGAAACAACTTAGATGCCCTTCAACTGAAGAATGGATAAATAAAATGTGGTACATATGCACAATGGAGTACTACTCAGTAGAGAAAAACAAGGACATCATGAGGTTTGCAGGCAAATGGATGGAACTAGGAAAAATCATCCTGAGTGAGGTAACCCAGACTCAGAAAGACAAACATGGTATGTACTCACTCATAAGTGGATACTAGATATAAATCAAAGGATAACCAGACTGCAACTCACAATTCCAGGGAGGTTACCTAGTAAAGAGGACCCTAAGAAAGAAGCAGGGATCACCCAAAGACGGAGAAATGGATGAGATCTACATGAGCAAAATGGGGGTGGGGAATAATGGAGAGCAAGGGTCAGGGGAAAGAGAGCTTAGGGGAGCAGGAGGTTCCAGATGGATCAGGAACAGAGTTGAAAAACAAGGAATGAGATACCATGATAAATGAGGATCCCAATGGGAATAGGAAGAAGCAGAGTGCTAGAGAGGTCCCCACAAATCCACAAAGATACCTCCAATATAGACTACTGGCAATGGTCCAGAGAGTTCCTAAGCTGACCTACTCTGGTGATTGGATGGCCGAACACCCTAACTATCATGATAGAACTCTCATCCAATGACTGATGGAAGCAGATACAGAGATCCACGGCTGAGCCCCAGGTGGAGCTCCAGGATTCTCTTACTAATTTCAGTAAGAGAGAAGCAGATTACATGAGCAAGAGATATTGAGATCATGATTGGAAAAAGCACAGAGACAAATAGCCAAATTAGTGGAAACACATGAACTGTGAACCAGTAGATGAGGAGCCCCATGGAACTGGACCAGGCCCTCTGGATAAGTGAAACAGTTGATTACCTTGAACTGTTTAGGGGGCCCCCAGGCAGCGGAACTGGGACCTGTCCTTGATACATGAGCTGGCTTTTTGGAACCTAGGGCCTATGCTGAGACACTTTGCTCAGCCTTGGTGTAGGGAGCAAAGGACTGGAGCTGACTCATCTGAATTACCAGGCTGGATTACTCCCCAGGGAAGACCTTGCCTTGGAGGGGGTGGGAATGGGGGGTGGATTGGGAGGGAAGGCTGGGGGGTGAGAGGAGGGAGGATGGCACAATCTGTGGCAGATATGTAAAATGAAATTAATTATAAAATAAAAATATTAAAAAACAAAGAAATGTCATATTAAATCAAAGCCATATAAACATAGATTAATTATAGAATTAAATGAGCTATGGAAATCTGAAGTAGCTGTCCCCTTGAAATGTGTTCCCCAATCATCTCCTAAGGCACTGACCTGATTTTTCTAGACTTTGAATATGCCTACTATGAGTTCATCTACAGAATAAGAAAACTGGGGTTGCATTGCTTGCTTAGTAGTCAAGAGTACTTGCTACTCTTGCAGAAGACCAAGTTTCATTCTCAGCACCCACACCGTGCCTCACAACCACCTATAACTCCAGGCCCAGGTGCATCTGATGCCCTTTTCTGGCATTTGAGTGTATTACATGCATGTGTGTGTGTGTGTGTGTGTGTGTGTGTGTGTGTGTGTGTGTGTACGGATGCGCAAAACAGCCACAAACAAACTTTTAAAAAGTAAACGTTTAAAAGTAAGAAAATTTACCTTTGATGAGGCACCTAACTCCCAAGTTTTACCAGGACAGAGGAGAAGCTCAGAGAAACTATTAGGTTAATCCTTTAATACACAGGATTTGCTGAGGCATGATTGACAGCTACTACAAATACCCAGCCTCTGATTACCAGATTTTAGAATACATTTAAATAACCCATTCAAAAATGCTCCCTTTATATCTGGGCTATCTACTTGACAGTGTTGTCTATGGCATATGCATTAAGAACTTTCTTGTTTTACATTCAGCAATCACTACCATAGCAGGCTTTCCAAAGTAAATGGATTGCCAGTCTAATATTTATATGAAATCTCAAGATGTGGACTGCAACCACCAGGCAAAACAATTTAAAGAATCCTAGAAAACATACACTTTAATAAAGCATCAGCAAGATCAGCAAGTAATTTTCTTTTCAAGATATCTGATTAGAAAAGCTCAAGGGTAATAAAATCAATTGTGAATCAAACCTGCCTCATGAAAATGTGTATCTATAACACACAAAAGCAATACTGAACAAATGTAAGGACAATGTATATATTATGCAAAAGAAAGCATGGCCTTGGTATACCAGAATCATGGGACTGGTTCCACAATTTCTAAATTTAGATTAAATGTATAAAAAGTAAAAAAAAACAAAAGGGGGGGAATGTAGTTGCTGTAGTTTGAATGCAATAGGTAGGTCCCCATAAGCTCATTGGGAGTGGCACTGTTAGAAGGTATGTCTTTGTTGGAGTAAGTGTGGTCTTGTTAGAGGAAGCATGTCACTGCAGGGGTGGGCTTTGAAGTCTCCTATGCTCAAAATATGACCATTGACTCAGCTCACTGTTACCTGAAGGCCAAGATGTATCTCCTTTTCCACTCTCTGCTCCTTCTCCAGCACCATGTCTGTCATCATGTTGCCATGTCCCTATATGATGATAATGGACAAAACCTCTGGAACTGTAAACCACCCAATTAAATGTTTTCCTTTATAAGAGTTGCTGTGGTCATGGTGTCTCTTCAGGTCATAGTGTCTTTTCACAGCAATAGAAACCCTAACTGAAACAGTAGCTGATTCTTTTAAAAAATGATATTGCCATTGAAAAATTATTGTTAGATTTCAGATTCATGAAAAAGATAGAAAGGGAGACTAATTGTTTTTAGTCAAGCCAAGGTAAGATACCACATATTCCACTTACATAAAGCAACTGTAACTAGAAGGGTATGTTAATGAGAAGAGACTTGAGGAGAAAAAGACGTCCATGGTCTCCTGACTTTAAGAAAACAAACTCATTTAGATTTTTGTTAACTATGTTTTCAGGTATGAAAAGGAAAAACTATCAGTGGAAAATTTATGAGAGGGGCTATTTTATCACCCATTAGAAAGAGGAGTCTGCTTCAAAAATCAATCCCTGTAGTTTTTCAGATATTAGAAGAATGGAATTAGTCCAAACTCCAAATTTATTACATATAATGATATTTCATGCTATATAAAAAACAAACTAATGTATCCTGTAATATTTTGTCAGGAGGAAGCTAATGAATACACCAGATTAAATTTCATTACTAATCTCAAATGGTTAAATATTATAACAGAATTCTTTATACATTTTTCTGAATAATTGTGCTTAAAGAAAATAATTTCTCTTTCACTTGCTGTTTTCAATTTTGTGTGCATATAATGTATTTGTGTGGTGTGTCTTCATGTAGATACACACTCATATGTTTATGGATAGGAGCCAGAGGAAAACATTAGTTACTGTTCTTCAGTAACCACCCACCTTGTGTATTGATACAAGTTCTCCCAGTGACCCAGAGCTCTTGAAGTTGGCCATGATGACTGGTCATGTCATGTGTGTCTGCCTCCCCAGCAATGGAATTAAAGTGCATATCACCACCTGGCTTTTTTATGTGTGCTATGACGGTCAAACTCATGCCCACAGGATTGTACAGCAAGTACCAGAGTGACTATGGCATCTCCTTAGGCATCCCACCCTGATTTTTTCTTTAAACCTTTATAATCCTTAGTGATAATAATGAGGTTTTGTCTATTAAACTCATAAATGACTTTTATAACACTCTCCACCTTAAGACATGATTCAAGATGAAATTAAAATTATCTTTCCTGTCTTTAGATAAAAAATAAATAAATAAAACAAAAGAAGAAAAAAATCTGGAGCTTTAGTTTAGTGTAGGAGAATAAGGGAAAAGATTTATATTCAGGACTTCAATACAATGGACCTGATAATTTGAGAAACTTTGCTCAACAATTTAATAACCATGCTAGCCATTAACTAAGGATGTCTTGAACAAAGACATCCCTGAAGCCCACACTAAGAATATGCCTAGCTTCACACACAGTTGGGGTGTGAAATTTTCATTAATATACTAGAAGTTTTAGCTAACTAATGTGTTTGTCTTTGTCACAGGGGTGATTGAGGAACTGACAGAGTAAGTGCCCCTGTGGGTATTCGGTGGTAAGAGCTGGACTCAATCTCAAGTCTCCCAATACCTCAGAGGATGACAGGGTTAGGAGACAGCTTAACCCACCCAAAGATGGGATCACAAGTCACTTTCCAGCTGAGGCAATTGTTGAAAGGAAAGGCTGTTTCCATGAGTTTCCCACAGCATCAAAGTTATGAGTGGGTTATTACATAGTTGCAGAGAGGAGAAGAGAAGGTCAAAGTATTGAGAGCTCTATGGAGCCCAAGGGTTCACTGAGGCAAGACTTCCATTGTTGTTTCCTGTTTTCAGGTACGCTATGAAATCAAAGGGAAAGGGAGCTGAGGAAGTGCTCTCACCTGCACATGCACTTTTGAGTATCATGATGATGGAACCTCCGTTGGCCATTCTCAACTTAGCAGCAAGCTGAGTGCTTTGGTTCTTTTCCCTGCACTTCTGCCATGTCCTTTCCCCTCAGCCCTGAGAGGTCAGGACCTAGTGCTCCCTGTTGCTCCTGAGCTAGGCAGGTTCCCCTGCCAGTGGTGATGTTAGTTGTCAGTCTCCATGTTCTCCAATTTCTTTCCAATTCCACCATGACATTCACCACAGCAGCGAACACTTGAATTGCCTGAGTCCAGACTGTGTTGTTTTTTTTTAATGCAGTTTGTGTTAAAATCCTATTTTGTGCATTAATTAAGTGCTGATGGATAGAAAACATGATTTATTCCCATAGTAACCCAAAATTTGACAATAAGAGATAACTTACGTTGTAACTGATTCCATTATCAAAAGCTACTGATATTGGAATATTACATTTTTGTGGTGAAGTTATTTTACAGCAAAATAACTTCAGCCTTTTTTTTAAAGTAAGAAATAAAATAAAGAATCCCCTGAATAAAGAAGGCTTAGATGTTATCTCCAATGACCAAAATTTACAATGTACAAAAACTGGGAGAATTATTTTTCCTTGGCATTGATCCAAGTAATTTCTTTTCTATTTATTCCCAAAGCTACTGTCTTTTTGTAATAGGGATGTAAATATCAATATTGCTTCTTTAAGAATACAATGACAGTGCACCTTAAAAATAGGGGGAGAAACAAAGATAGAAAGCAAGGGATATGGATGAGAATTTTTTTCCTCCAGAACTGCACCTGCAGGCTTTTCCATTTTCACCATCACTCACACTGAGCCTCTGTTTCCTCGTCTGCATAAGACAGGAAGTCAGGTTGTGATGTATTCAGTTGTCACATACAAGTCAGATACCCATGATAGTCTCTCAGTCACAGTTTCCACCCATGTTGGCTGTCAGATATTTTTGTCATTCCTGGTCTCAACTGATATTAAAGCTGGTAACTCTTACAGAGAAGTAGCCAATCACCTAATTGCCCCTGTAGTCACCTAGGAAGCACCTTATGGTTTTAAAAGGGAGAAGTTACTTTTGACAATGTTCCCACATTTATGTGGAATTGTCTTGGAGTCTCTTAACCAAATGCAACAGGCATTCATTCGTGAAACTTCCTGGTCATGAATGCAGGAGAGCAAACTTTACAGCAGATTTATTGTCAAAAGCCTTTCATAATACTCTCCTGGAAGGATCTAAGTACTCAGAAGATCCATAACATAATGTTTAAATAAAATTATTGCCGGGCAGCAATGGTGCATGCCTTTAATCCCAGCACTCAGGAGGCAGAGCCAGGCAGATCTCTGTGAGTTCGAGGCCAGCTTGGTCTAGATCGAGATGCAGCAGAGGCACCAAAACAACATGGAGAAACCCTGTCTCAAAAACAAAAAAAAAATTAGTTTATATTTTCCTTTATATTCTTTTTTGCTGTATCTAAATGAAAAAAATGTCAAATTATTAATTTGTGAGGGATAACCTGGTCTCAGAGGATCAAGATTCACTTCACTCCTCAGATTCACATGCATTTATTAAGCCATGATATCTTTAACTGTGCCTTCCATTTTCAGAATCATGAGAAATTAATCTGGAATAAAACATTTTATACTTTTATTTGTGTTCTTTCCATGAGTCACCAAAGCAGACATCAGATGACTTTGAGAAACATTGTTTCAACTATTGGTCCCATTAGTGTCAGTATCAGTCTCCAGAAAAGACTAACATTTTTTTTTATGAATTAGCCATTCCTTTAGCATACAGACATGATCATGTTCATAGGTCACAGAAATGAAATAGTCTTATAAATTCTCTAGCACTCATGTGTAAGCTCATTGTAGGCACAAGGACAAAAGTTCTTGGTCTGAGTAGAGGAATCTGGGAGAGAAAAGAGGAGGTCTTTAGCACTAAGAATTTTTTAGATGCTCATGTGGTTTTTAGGCATCTATTATTTTACATTTTTCTCATATGACTTCAGTAAATCTGTTACTGCTGTGTGAAAATCATAACACACAGCAGCTAACTATAAGGCACACAGAAGTCTAGTAAGAGGTGGAAGCTGACCACAAACCACCCTTTGCCTAATCTAAAATCTATATTCTAAAATATAACAGTGTGGCTGAGATCCATGCTCTATATCCTGAAAGGTGAGATATAAAACATTAGGGGGCAATGAGCTAGGTGTGTGATCTTATACAAGTGTGATGGTGTCTATGAATGTATGTCTGGAAGTTGGAGTGATAAGAACTAATCACAAAATAACAAAGATGATGAATGCAAGTCACCTCTATCCTTCACTTAACCTCAAGCACTCACCAAATGGGGGACTTTCACCATCTGATCCACTGTCTTCAACACAGCTACTTATGTATAAACTAAAGGTGATGACATGCTAGTGCCAAGAAGGGACAAAATAACAGCAAATGATGACCAAGATCATGTTTGAATGGAACAGCAATGGCTGAAAGATATCCTGAGATGCAGAATTTGGTCCAGGCCTGATTATTATTTTACCACCAGACTCACCATTTTGTAATCACAATTGACATTAATTAGTGACACACTCCATGCTTGCCAAAATGAACAGTTTAGATATTGCCAAGAAATATAAGACCTGTGTAGATTCCAACTGAGCCAGGTGAAGCAGTGGGACCTTGTTAAAGACTGTTAAGTAGATCCTTTACCTTTAGTCATTCTATTAATTAGTTTGATCAGCTTATGAGCCTGGAGAAAAGGAAAAATATCTTTATGGGAGTATCCTGTATTCCCCACCTCCCTGTTCTCTAACTTCCTCTCTCTTTCTGCTTGGAATCAAACCTGGAGGTGCTCCTAGGCTCAGTAGATACTCTGCCAATACTCAACCCACTCAGCCCCAGAGACTGTTTCCTAAATGTGAACATCAAGTCCTTAGTAAATTCATTTATAGGCTTTATTGCTGTGGGTTTTATAGCACAGCTTCTAATTTTATCAGGGATCACTAGATACAAACATATAAACCACAGCTAAAGAGCTGGTTTCAGTTATGTATTGTGTACTTATTTATCTCCATTAACAGAGGCAGCTTTGAAGTGTGTGAAGACAGAGTATTTTTTAGACTGACTAGCATCACTTTGATAATCTTATTGGTGCTTAGGATATCAAAGTGTCAACATGTAGAGTCAGCTCTACTTAAGATATCTTCTCCACATCCATACTGCATAATCCAAACAGGATGTCAATGAGCTTCTGGAAAATTTTCTTTTCATTAAGCTGGACAATTATATTTGACATGACATTCACAATAAAAAAAAAAGATATGTTCACTACCTATGAACTGACCTAAGAGGCAATATGCTCCTCAGGAATTGGGACATGCATTTGAGCCCAATCACTTGAGATTTTGTGACATGATTTAATATACAAAACTATAATTTAATTTACAGAAATGTTAACATTAGGGGTTAGAGCTCAGACATTAAGTGTGCACAGTGCTCCCACAGTGAACTCAAGTCGGATTGTCTGCACTCACATTGGACTGCAACCACCCATAGTTTCATTTCCTTAGGATCCAACACACTCATCTGCCTCTGCAGAAAATCCCACTCTTGTACAGACATCTGACACAGACACACATGTATGCACATAATCAAAAATAGCATCTTATAAAAGAAAGCAATATCAGCCTTAATATAACACAAGCAAATAATTTACCAGTATACTCTATGTGTAATAAGTACACAGACATAGATTGATGTTTTTCTCTTTAGATGTTTTCACAGACTAACATAGGGTAGAAAGATAACCCAGAATTCCAATGGCACATTATTAGTTAAGAATGTGGCCACAAGATATTTAGTTTCATTATTTCTGACACAATCTACTATAATATGCATCACTATTCCTATTAAATCAAATACAACAATAACATAATAATATAAAAATTTTGCAAATATAAAATAATCCAAATTCAAAGCCTGGGCAATCTTGTGAGTGAATGGTAAAATAGACTTTGAGTAACCTGACTATACAGGTTCATTCACTGTGAGAAATGTATCGCTTTGGCATGAGACATCTTGATAAAGGACATTGTGTATGTGGTGACAAAAATGTCTAAAGCCAATCTCTCTGCCCAATATTGCTATAAAACGATGGAATATTTAAAGTCTGCAGTTAGAAATAAAAGCCATTGTAATGAAGCTATGATAATCTGTTATCACGTTGGCTTTGATTGTTTTCATCCTTATTTAAAAAATATTTCAAAGACACACTAAAAAAGTAGGGGGTAAAAATTTTAAACAATATAATTCCTAAAATTTAATCAGATTTTGAATTCATCTCTTTCCTGCCATTACCTCTTTGAAAAATGTTGCTGTCTGTGTTTCATTATTGTCTGTAGAATGTTCATCTAAGCCCATTTTTTTCAAGTTCTTACATTTGTATTTGTCTTATCTGAATGAAGTTAGTACCCTTTCTTGCCTTATAGAGTCGAAGGCCACTAGAGGTGAAGGTACTTCTATTCAAACTCAGCAAGAATTGGTGTCCCTATAGTTTGTCAGATTACCAATAGCTCCACAGTCTGTAGAGGTGTCACAGCTAACAAACATAACTTTGAAATATCTTTTCTCCACTCTGAGGGACGGGACAATGCCTCTTGCCTTTGGTGGCACTGCACAGCATGTGGCACCAATATGTGTCACATTAACCATACACAGAACTGAAGTGATACCATCATGGTCAAGACCAAATGCAAAAGTGCAAAGTTGCAGGGGCAAAGACAATGAGCAAGTGCTGTCAATCACAGGCTGGTTGTGGCTGTAACTTAGCATTTCACGTCAATAAAAGGTGGGGAAACGGATACATTTTTAAATAGTGAAATCCAGAATCTCTACTGGAAAATTATTAATGAGGAACAAATCCTCTTCCATAAAAAATGGCAAGTTGGGTCCACTCTGTTGCTCACTTATGTGCTAACTGCATGATCCTTGCTTCTTTGCGATATGATCTTTGCCGCATGCTGTATTAACAATGTCAATAAATTTCCCGCCTTTGTGCTGCTGCCAAATTACATTTCAGTTTCATCAATTTTTAGTTCTTGCCAAAAATGCTGGGAAGCCTAGGGAATATCGTATTTACAGAAAGTTGTTCTTTGACTTAACTTTAAAATGTACCAGGATGGGATTGTTTCTTCAGGATAGGATGGGTAATGCATTCTACATCTTGGGTCAAGAGCTGGTGATATAGTTATGCTCACTTTGGAAGACATAATAAGAGCTGTATGCAAATAAATTTACAGTTAAATACTTTTCCCACATTGAAGATAATTATGTAGCCACAATAAAGCTGTATATTACCAAATATGTAGTATAATTCTGTTAAAAGGACAACAAAAAGACCTTGAATCGTACAGAAGGAAAAGATAGTTGAAAATAAATGGAAGCCATCGAACAATAATTCATCCAGCCGTGCTTTGTGTCAATCAGGGATAGAGTTAATTACTGAATCTCTGTTCCTCCCAATCTGTCCATTAGAAGCAGAGCCACTCATATTAGAAGTGGGTTCTTAATCCTTTTCTGCATCTCTCTAATTATCTTTAATTTAATATTACATATTGCTGATTTTTTTCTCCCAAAATGCTTCTCTATATGAAAGTTCCTCTAGAGCTGCTTGCCTAGCCCTCAAAATGTAGTACATGGGTATAAGTTCTGGCCTTCAGTCTTGACTATTTTTCAATGCTGCTTATAAGCAAATATCTCAAAGTAACCAATTCAAAGGTATGTATGTCAGTCCATGGGAACATTCTGCCCCAAACTCTGTCATTGTAACTTATCCTTAGATTAATCCAACATTTGATGATGGCTATTCCAGCACCCTTCCATCAGGCACCAATCAATCAACCATCCGCCATACTCCTCAAACACCCTCACTCCAAATCTTCATGTAAAATCTGACACCCGTGGCTGATCTCAAGTTTCTCAATTCACTTAAAAGGATAGTTCCCTGGACACAACCCACTGTCCTTAACCTCTCCAGGTTCCTCTTCCTGGACACAACCCACTGTCCTTAACCTCTCCAGGTTTCTCTCACTCTGCTTCTCCTAGTTTAGTGTTTGCATATCAATAGCAACACCAGGCACCATAACAAGGAAAAAGTCTTTCTACGACTCCTGCCATTGTACACTATTAGATGGATATCCTCACTTGTGCTGGCCACTGCATATTTCCTGTGTAGATTTGGTTGTTAAGTGATTCTCCTCTTTTTTAAAACTATTTATCAAATATTTCTATATGCTTTATTTATTCTGACATTGCCAGATAAGTATATGGCACTTATTGGGGGAGTCTATTAATATTTTATAAATGGAAATTAACATCAAAATTCTTGTTGCTATGAGAAGGTCTCTCTAGCAGGAATTTAATTGCATTATTTAACCTAAGATTAGTAAGATAATGCTGTTAAGTACATTTTATGAGACTTTGGCATAGTTCTTATTTACTTATATAAATCAGCATTGTATTCTACATGATAAATTCTTATAATAAATGATATATCAATATACATAATAAGTAAGATGATTAGATAACTAATTGACATTACAGTATTTTAAAACTTTTCACAGTAATAAAAAGCTGTAGATTTAGGGAGTGTCTTAAATTAGTTGCCCATTAAGTGATTTTCTAGTCAATAAAATGAAGTTTTATGGCTTGAATATTTAAAATAAATAATAATATTTGGCTTCTAAAGGGGAAAAGCTTCATATCTCACATAATATTTTGAAAATATTTCTATGTACTCTTAGAGACACACAGAAATACATCTGTAGGTAGAAATGCTTAACTTTGATTTTTGATCATGTAATTCAAGGGAAGATAAACAGATTTAATTTAGAAGTATAAGATAAAAAAATTAAAAAATAAAACATATTTTAGATGAGGTTGTGTTTCTAATAGAATTGTAGACAAGCTCTGCATAGCAGTGAGCAGAACTGGGAAAACTGATATAATTGCTTGTCAGGATACTGCCTGTCTCTAAGTTGGCACCTTCTGCATGAAATTTAAAACTACAACAAAATTAAACCTATAGATAAAAGTTTCCTTTAACTAGTGAGGGGATTGGTAGCTCACTTCCTATCATTTATATTTAGCCATACAACTTCATTAGTATACGGAATCTCAAGAGTCCAACTTGTCCATAGTGAAATGGAAGAATGGAAGGGAAGGCTGGAGAACTCCCTTTGCACCCAATGCACACAGGGACATCTTGGGATGGTTCCTGGGCAGTAGTTTACTGACACTGATGGTCTCTTCTGCAGCTCCTCCAAAACTCAAATAAACCAGCAAACTAAGCTAGGTATAAGAACAGTTGAGAAAGAACGAAATCCTCTATCAGAGACAGTGGCTCTGTAGAGTGGGGTGAGGGGGCAATGCATTTCTTAGGCTTGGCATTGAACTTGGCAAAAAAAAAAAAAAAAAACATAACCAGCTTTGTGGCAAGATTAAAGAAACATAAGTAAAACAACGAATAATTTTGCCTTCTGTTTTTTTGGAGATTTTTTTCTCACTAATCAAATTTCAATGTGTCCCCTTCTTTGAACTCAAACTTTGTGCTGAGTTCTTATTCCAATTAGACATTCTGATTGACTCTAGTTGCACAAAACTGTACCTCAGAGAAAGGCAAAGCCAAGAAAAGCAAAGAAGAGTGGATCCTCGCCGGGCGGTGGTGGCACACGCCTTTAATCCCAGCACTTGGGAGGTAGAGGCAGGCAGATCTCTGTGAGTTCGAGGCCAACCTGGGCTACCAAGTGAGTTCCAGGAAAGGTGCAAAACTACACAGAGAAACCCTGTCTCGAACAACCAAAAAAAAAAAAAAAAAGAAGAAAAGAAAAGAAAGAAAGAAAAAAGAGTGGATCCTCATTCCATCACAATGAATCCTGCTCAGATATTTTGACAGACATGTTCCAAGCTTGCTGTCTGCTCAGGCCTTTGTATTTTACTGGTCTCTGAGAGAAATTTCTAAATGAAACAAGAAAAACTGGACATGATTCTAGAAGGAAATGCACCATGAGTTTCCAAGTGCATGGGGTCTCTGAAGAAAATATGGGTGTGAATCCTAACATAGAATCTTAACAGCTTGAAGGATCTTGTGAAATGCTGACTGAACTGAAAACAGGTATCTAAGATGACTGCAGCTTCATTCTATGGAAATGACCTTGGCTGTGCCTTCCACATATGAGGGTTTTGTGTATGTTTTGTAAGCCTTATTATGTTGGTCATCAGGACTGAATGAGGAGGTTACTTAGCTACCAGAAGTGTCTCTCTATCAGATCCCAGAAGCCTCTACTTGGGTATCATGGAAGAAATCAAGAGTTGGTACAACAGATGAAGCCTGTGCCAATCTCTCTCGTTTTGAGGAGAGGTCACAGGAAAAAAATATAGAATGGAAGCAAATAAATATTTCAAGGGGACAAGAAACAAAGCAAAAAAAATGTATTGGAAATGGTTGAGTCCAAAGTGCTGTAAATCTTACCAGCAGCAAATGATCTTGTTAAGTCTTGGGTGTATTCACCAAAACTCAGGTTAAAAGTTAATTTCCATGATAGGGTATTGATATGTGCAGGCAAGTGGGATTTTCAAGTGGCAACTGGGTAAGGTTTCTGTCTTCATGAATGCCTTAGAGGAGTCAATTTGTGGCCAGATAAATGGGTCCATGAATTAATAGGTTTTCATCATGTTACTTGTTATAAAAAGTAAATTCCTCTGACTCACTTGCTCTCTTTTACCATGCTACAAGCACATATAAGGCCCTCATCAGATATAAGTACCTGCCAGCTCCATACAATACATTTCCAAATGAGGTAAACAAACTCCCTTTTCTATGTACTATTCTTTCTCAGGAATTTTGCTACAGCATGAATGACTCGGGATGCACCTCATCAGAGCCAATAAAAAATAAGAAAGACTTACAATTTTCTAAAAGCCTTTCTGCATATATTTCCAGAATCCAATATTGTCCACAGCCACCCAAACACATGGCTTCTTCAGTCAATCAGATTCTAAAACAGTTCCCCTCCATTGTAGTTTTGACTCTGAAATATAGTCAATATAGACTCCGGGGTGTGATGAGCACTCTGAAGCAACAGTTACTAATAAAGTTTATCTGGCAAACACCATTTCTAATAAAGTTCATAGGCAAACACCATTTCTCTTTACAAAAGAGTCAGTCAATACTGCTACAGCTTGATATCATGGATGCTAATTAAAGAGTGGCTGTCCCATACACACTCTTGTATCATTTTCCACACACACTCAAACTGCCATGCTCTCACCCCACCTTGTCACTCACCAGTATCTCATAGATACGTGAATACCAGTCTTGTCTTCTTCCTCATCTTTTATTTCAGTTCTCTGAAACCAGGTTTAAGAGAATATTCCCAAATCGGAATGAGCCTAGCAAATGGGCAAAATTAATTTTTTTATCTCTTCAGTTTACATTTGTCCAGAACAGCAAAAGTGTTAGGCCCCTCTTCCCTGAGATTTATGAAATGAATGTTAATTTCCTTTTGTAAATTTTTATACAGCATGTATTTTACAACTTTTTACTAATACATCCTCATATTACAAAGGCAATTAAGAGGAAGAATCTTCCTTTTCATATTTGAATCATCCACACACAAACAGACTATACATTTTAAAAAACTTTCATTTGGGTAACAACAAAAAGAAGAGAAGTAAAACACAAAATATTTTTCCTTTTATACAAGTGGACATTGAAGTGACTTAATTTGCTTTTCTTTTTAAAGACTTCCAAAGACAAAAAGCAGCTTAAAATCTAACTAAGATGAGTAAAAGTGTTGCTTACTAAACTACTTGTCTTTAGTACCATTTCTCTTTTCTTATGTTTTGATGCAAGTTCTTCTCTGTCTCTTGCTGTTTTCATTGGTTCCAAACCACGTTAATGACCAATATTGTTAATTTCCTTTTTAACGATTAAAAATTGCTGTATTTTATTTGTGTATGTGCGTGCGTATGTATACCTGCAGTCAGGGGACATCTTTTAAGAGTCAGTTCTCTCCTTCTACCATGTGGGTTCTGGCTTGGAAGCAAATGCCATTACTTCTACCATTCAGGTCCTCAGGCTTGGAAGCAAATGCCATTACTCAATGAACCATCTCACCAGCTTAAGGATAGAGTCTTGGAAATACTTCCTGAACAAAACTCCACAAACAACTTATGTTTGGGCATCTGGTCTTAAGCCACAGGCTCTTTTGGAACATTTATCACAGCATATCATATAATATTTGCTTGTGACTATTGCTGGTTTTACCTGGATTAGACTCTGCTGAGGCTACTGCCCTACTTGGAACACAGTTTTGGAATATTACTCATGACAAAGTACAAGGTAAATATTAAGTTGGTTGTCTTGAGAAGTTCTTACTAGAAGATGGATTTATAGGGCAGGCTTAACTCAGAAAAGTTGCCTTGTCATTTCTGTAACACATATAAATAAATATTCATCAAATATCTCCAACTGCATTCTTGGGGATTAAATTGGAAACATGTTGGCCTGTTTTGTCCTCTCCTGTTTGCACACTACTGAAGAGCATCTCTGTACTCACATGTGCTCAGCAATAATTGACTGCAGAAGAACACAAATGTTCTATGGTGTGCCCTTTTTCAACAGATTCAAACCTGGTGATCTTGTCTCAGCCTTTGCATCACAGACTCAAGTCACTTATGTGCATTTAACTCAGTTCCTTCACAGTGGCTTGCTTTGTTCACCATGCCATCACTAGTATCCCACCTGATGTTAAGTTACATTCAAATACATTTGATCCTAGAATGGCTTATTTGTCTCTTCTCATTTGCTGGCAATTATCTTGGTATGTAATATCAGGTAGGTCAATTCTCTCCCCCTTCCACTTCCCTCGTTGTCACACACAAAGTATGTTCCCTATAGCCATTGCTTTAGAAGGCATATTATTTGCTTCCGTTCACTCAGATCTCTATGACAAGTTCACCTCACAAAGAGTTTGTCAGGAGTCTGCAATAGGGATGATAAATGCAGGTGGAAGCGGGTTACCAGAAGAAATGAAATGTGGTCCAAATGCCATTAGGAAAATGAACCTAATGCCAAATCAGTCCAATTGTAGCCATACTTCAGCTGGCTCTTCCATATTTGTTCCAGCTCAGCTGTAGGCCTTATTCATGTGTTGATTGCTGCCCCATTTTTCCTAGTGTATAGGCACCCCATTCATTCACAGCTTTGTTTTCTAAAAAATTATCATTCACATTTTTTGGTAGCTGCCTAACATAGTGATGTCCAAGAAGTTTGGAAACCCGGGCATTTGATGAAAAAAAGAATTGGAATATAATTAGGATCAATACAAAAGCAGAATGGTCCCATCAAATATCTAGCAAATGAAAAAAAAATGCCTCATTATAGCTGCTAGACCTACAATTTATCTTTTAAAGAAATTTTTATTTATATTTATATTAGAGATATAACATGATACATTTAGCCACTTAAAATATTTTCACTCTGTAAATATTAGTTAGACAAATGGATAAGTAGAGATAATTACAAATAAAAGGAAGAAAGAAATAGGAAAACACCCAAAGTCTGAGGATCAGCACAAGATAACACTGTATATATATATATATACAGTGTTATGTATATGTTATGTATATACAGCGTTATCTATTATAAAAGAAAGTACAAAAACAAGGGAAAGCTATACAAAGAGTCACTGCTGAGGCTCAAAAGTCTGGAAAGATCATACTAGAGAGATGCAATGTCTGGTCACTGGAATCACAGTCAATATCATTTTGGCAAGCTAAATCCATGCTGATTCTTGAGACAATTTTGCATTGGGAAAAGTTCATTGGTCTAGCAAAAACAATATCTGGAAATCTGAAAAAATCTAAACAAGCCTTCATTTTTCACACAATCAAGAAGATAGAATTCAAAATTTGAATCACATTAGATTACAGAGTCTAGCAAATACTTAAATACTGTATCATAGAGACTAATAACCAATCATACTTAGACTGAAAACCAAAACTATCCCTATAACTTCAAGCTAATGAGCTAGAGTTTTGCAGTGTTTGAGAAAAATAATATTCTTTTGAAAAATAAAATAGATTTCGGAGTCCCTGAACAATGACATTTTTAATTTTGAATACAAAATTTTAAATGGAAAATAAATATGCAAATGAATATGAGTATGATTCAACATCAAGAGTCAAGAGAAAGAAAATGGGTATAAACTGTCTATCAACATCATAGTCACTAGAATTAATGAGAAAAGTTTGTGGAGCATGTAGTATGAGAGAATTAAGACTTAAAAGAAACACAGACACATGGGAAGACATGGAGAACTTCATAAGAGCAAAGGGAAGGAAATAAGAACTACGGAAACATTCAACAACAAGGAAATAGTTGTTTTATGAAATAAAAACTTATTGAACTAGATTAACAGAGCTATATAGACTCTCAAAGAATGAGTCATTGAACCTCAGGGCACATGAAGAGATTTTATTCCTACAAGGAAGAGATCAAAAGATAGAAAAGAAAATAAACAAAGCTTTAGTGACGTGCATGATAGTCAAGCAAGTATGTCTCTAACTGGAATCTCTGGAGTAAAGAACACAGCTCTCTGTCTTTTCCTCCCTCTCTCCCTTCCTCCTTCTCTCTCTCCCTCCCTCTCCCCCCTCTCTCTCTCTTGCACACACACACACACACACACACACACACACACACACACACACACAAACAGACACGAAGGAACATAGATATATCATCTTCACTTCAAAAATCATCTATACCTACAGAAGTAGAAAGCTCAAAAACATTAAGCAGCACATACAAAAATTAAAGCATACTTAGATATATCAGTATATCTATCACAAACTTAACAAAACTTAACAAACACAGGAAATCTTAGAGAAAGCCAAAGAAAACCAACACTTTATAAACTAATAAATACTGCATTGCAGTGCACAGACTTCTCATCAGCACAAATGGCTAAAGATCCCAGTCCTCGGGGGAGACCTTGATCTGGAGGAGGTGGGAATGGAGGGTGGGCTGGGGGGAAGGGGAAGGGGGCAGGAAGGGAGAGAACAAGGGAATCTGTGGCTATTATGTAGACCTGAATAGTATTGTAAAATAAAAAAAAAATGGCACAAAAAAAAAGAGGTAGAGGCACCCTGGGTGGTGGTGGCACATGCCTTTGACTCCAGCACCTGTGAGGCAGAGGCAGGCTCTGCGAGTTTGAGGCCAGCCTGATCTACAGAGTGAGTTCCAGTAAAGGTGCAAAGCTACACAGAGAAACTGTCTCGAAAAACCCAAAAAAAAAAAAGAGGTAGAGGCAGGGTCAAGCTAGTGCCAACTGTGTAGCAAGTCTGAGGTCACCCTGAACTACACATAGATACACACACACTGAATTTGATTATAAGGTAGGAATGGAAGCATATATCCCTACTAAGAAATGTATACTGGGGCTGGAGAGATGGCTCAGCTGTTAAGAGTACTGACTGAAGAGGTCCTGAGTTCAATTCCCAGTGACCACCAGGTGGCTCACAACCATTTGTAATGAGATCTGGTGCCCTCTTCTGTCATGAAGACATGCATGCAGGCAGAACACTGTGTACATAATAAATAAATACGTCTTAAAGAAAAAAGAAAGAATGTATACCAAAGGACTCACATGCAATCTTTTCTCCAATTGCTTAGACAAACATCACTGTGTCTCTACACAGTATAGACAGGCGTGTCTGCTTATAATGCTTATAATACAGAAGAGGGCTGAGGGAATCAGAAGAAAACACAGCGTGACGTTCAAACTCGGTAAACACACATTATACTCACACTGAACTCTCTGTACCATCGTGAAATTTCTCTGTAAATCTGAAATGATTTCAAACATTTCCAAAACCTTAAACCATGGCGAATGAGCTGGCTCAGAGGTTAAAGGCCCTTGTCCCCAAGCCTGGTGACCTGGGGATAACATGTGGAAGCACAGGACAGGAGGAGAGAGCCAACCTGTGCAGCATGCCCTCTGACCTCTACACTCACGTTGAAACAGGAGTGGAAACTATCCAAAAGGTAACGAACCATAGTGAACCAGGGGTGCTGTCAATCAAAGTCCTTAACCAGGGGCGCTGCCAATCAAAGTCCTTAACCAGGGACACTGCCAATCAAAATCCTTAACCAGGGAGAAAAAAAAAGAAAAAAAAAAACAATTGGGGTATGTCATAAGACATAATGACACAGCAATGGGAAAGAACAAACTGCTAATCATGAAACTACAGAGCTGAGGCTCAAAAACATAACGTAAGCAGAAAAACCTGGACACGAAAAAATATAACCTGTTACACCTGGTGAGGGTTAATCTTAGTTACCAACTTGACATGATTTAGAATCACCATGGAAACAAATGTGTAGGCATGTCTGTGAGGGCTTTTCTAGGTTAGGTTAATTGAAGTGTGAAGACACATTATAACTATGGGTGGCACCATTCCATGAGCTAGTGTTCTGAAGTGAATAAAAAGAAAAAACCAGGCAGAGTACACACTTCATAACTCTCTGCTCCCTATGCAAGGTTACCTGTTGCCTCTACCCTGCTGCCATGACTTGCCTCACATGATGGATGGTATCCATTGGAGCTGTGTGCCAAAACAAACGCTTCTTTCTTTCATTAAGTTGCTTTTGTAAATTATTTTGTTATAGCAATTAGAAAGGTGCCTAATATCCTTTCTTTATTAAAATTTCAAGAGCAGTTGAGTTCAGTCTATTGTAATGAAAATCAGGTGATTGGCCTTGTTGCAAGGGAGGATTGACAGAGAAAACAGGAAGACACTTTGTGTTGATAGAAAATTTCTGTCTATTGATAGATATACTGGCTAGATGAGAGTCAACTGCTATCAAAACTCATACAGTTGTTCGTTGAAGACCTAAGCATTTCACCCCAAGTAGATTTTTCTTTACTTAGAAAAGTCACATTTCCAAGAATTCTAGAATTTTAAATCTCATTTAATTTCAAGCCCTACTCCCTTTCCCTCACTCCACACTGCACTCCTCAAAGTTAAACTTTGACATGGATTTTGTGCTATCACTTGGCATTTCTGACCGTGAAAAACTACCTAGTTTTTGTTGTCTCATTACAACATCCTCCCTTTGTACAATTTGCCTTCTGTGGAGGAAAAAAGCAGTGGGCCCCTTGGGAAGCGCCTAAAGCTCTTTAAAGCCTGCAGGGGTGCCAATTAACACAATTTCAGGGTGTGCTGAACTCAGCTCACAGAGCTGGAGCCTTTCCAACAAAGCATGCACACTGCGTAGGAAACACATACTATTTCACCTAGCTCCTACTTCAACAGTCATATCAAAGAAATGAGAATCATACAAAATTCCTAAAGTTCATGGAATCTGAACTCTAATTCTGGCCCCTGTGTTCCATTGGTATTTTTATCTCTATATTAAAGATTTAAGAGCTGAATATGTGCCTATCACCTTCTGTAGTTCAGGTAAAGAATATATAGATGTGTCAATAAAGAATAGATAGATGTTGAAAATAATAAGTTCAAGAGACTAATGGTAGACAACATAGTAGTTTGTAAGATATAATTCTACAGCAATGGATGCCGGCATAGAGAAAAGGCATTAATGGCCAGTGTGCTAATTTGGCTCAAGAAAGCAGTTTTAAAAGTCCCCTAATCTCCGTAGGTTCCCGCATTCTTCTACTATAGGCCAATACTTGCCCCCTTCCAAAATTATCATCTTATTGTTTTAGGTACCTAAGTCTTATCAAATGAATAATTTGGGGCTTGAGACTGCTCCCTGATTATAGTCTCAGTCACTTAGCAGACTCTGATAACTTTCTAATTCTCAGAGTTCTGAGAAATCAGGGCCAGCTGCCATTCAGGGGATAGAGGGACCACCTACCTCAGACCTCACACCTCAACTTACCTTTAACTATGATGAATTCTAAACATAACTCATACTGAAAACAGACCATAATATTTATTTATTTATTTATTTATTTATTTATTTATTTTTATTTTTTATTTTTTTTTTGGTTTTTCGAGACAGGGTTTCTCTGTGTAGCTTTGCGCCTTTCCTGGAACTCACTTTGGAGACCAGGCTGGCCTCGAACTCACAGAGATCCACCTGGCTCTGCCTCCCGAGTGCTGGGATTAAAGGCGTGCGCCACCACCGCCCGGCTTATAATATTTATTTCTTACACAGAGAGACATATGTAAATATCTATACAGTCATATATACATAAATATGTACATATACAATTATAGATATCTATGGAATTAAGTATTTTAATGTCTATCAGACTAGTGCAATGTCTACCCTAGGACATCTATTGAGTTACTTAGCATGTTAGATATTTTTTTCATGATAATATATCTGATAATAATAAGTTACATAAGAGAATATTTATCTTAGCTCATGTTTTCAGTCCATGTGTATCTGGCATTGTTGTTTTGGCTGTGGTGAAGAAGAACATCAAGCCAGGAGGGTATATGGATATGTCATCACTGCTTATGTTATGGTAGCCAGGAAACAGAGAAAGATATGAAGATGCTAAAGGCAAGATCCTCTATCAAGGGCATGTGTACTCACTGACTTACCACCTTCGAATAAGCTCTCCCTCCTAAACTTTCCACTGTTTCAAGATGTACGAATACAAACCTGTTGGAGACATCATATACTCAAAGCACAAAACTGAGTCACCACGGTAAGATAACATTAATGATTAAACAGGTTGAAGTAAAAATGAGATAAATGTCTTGGTGTTAAGAAAAGGAAAAGCACCTTAACCTAAAGCAATTAAAGTTTACTACAAATGTAATACTAAAGGTTCGTTGCAAGTTCTAGAATATAGAAAGATCCATGGCCACCAGGGTTCATGTGTATCAGTTACTTAAATATAGCTGTGCATGTACACTATTTCTCAATGGGAGAAATAAACCATTGTTTATCTAATATATATGCACACCAGGTCTCATCCTTTCTTGCATTGGGATACGTGTGTTATGCATAACTCAACACTCTGAAGAGCCACAACAGATTGTGACACCCCCTTGTTCCACAAACAAATGGATGCCATCATATGGTTAGTACCCATCTTAGATGTCTTTTTTAAAAAATAAATTACACCAAAAAATATTCCCCTAACTGTTTTCTCTATTCAAGCTATAATTATAGTCTTACCGGGGACAAAATCGGAACTTAAGGAAAAATACTTTCACCTTGAAGTTCTTTCAGCAATATGCCTGGCTGTTTGGTAGCTGTATAAATATGTGTGGCAAGTACTTTATGCAATAAACCCATAGATGAGAAAAAAATCAAAGCTGATTTTAAATTCCAGAACTGGTGGCTGTCTTAGTTTCTTTTCCTGTTGCTGTGATAAAACAAGCTCACAGAAGCAACTTAAGGGAGAAAGGGTTTATTCTGTTCATGTTTAAGGTACAGTCCATCATGGTAAGGAAATCAGGGCAGCAGAGCAGGAGAAGGTAGAAGCAGCTGGTCATATTACCTTACCCTATAGTCAAGAAGCTTTCATCTGGTTGTTCCTACATTATACAGACCGGCATTCACTGTCTAGGCAAGAGTCCTGCTGATTGACAAGCTAGATATTCACACTTCATTGAATGCAATCAAAACAATCCCCATAGGCATTGCCCTCTAGAGGTTTGTCTTTCAACTGATTGTAGACTCTGTCAAGTTGATGATTAACATTAACCATCACCATGGGCATTTCTAGGAAGCAGCAGCATTCTGTGTTTCAGGATAAAAAGGGACCCTAGAAACAACTAGAGGCATTAGGAGAATATTATGTCATTTCAAGTAAACAAATCAGATTTTAAAGCTTGCCCTGTTCAAATTTCCATGTTAATATATACAGATTTAAATATAAGCATGTTTGTTCATTTGTTTGTTTGAGATAGAGTCAGTCTCACTCAGTAGCCAAGGCAGTCCTTGAAAGTGTGGTAATCCTCCTGCATTCAACTCCTGACTGCTAGGGTTACTGGTGACCTAGCAATTCCACCTTAATTAAGAAGAATTTAACAAGCAAGGAACCTAACAAATATCTATCTGCAAAAATCAAAATTGTTAATTCAATCACCAAGAGATCCAAAGTGCCGTGGATTACAGGTTTTAATGTCTCTTTTCACCATTTATAACACACAAAGTTGAATCACAAGAAAACAACAGTTACTGGATATTAGAGAGCTCTGTAAAAACATCTGAATTCATTTTGGGTGAACTGTTTCTTTTACTGAACAGCTACCAACAACACAGACAATTATATATATAAATATATATAAAATTTGGGTTTTATTCATACTTGTGTCCCATTACCATTTTAATATTCACCATCAGGGTAAATAGCAGCAAAGATGACACCTGACACTATCACTATACTGGCTCTTCACTACCCATCCCTTTGGTGGAATGGCTTCCAATTGGTTTCTGCAACTTCAACTTACTTTGGGCAATAGCTTAAGAGAAAATCTTCAGAGGAGGAGAGGAGAGTGGTTACCTTTGTCAAATGAGGCAAAAGAGGATGGATTTTAGTATGTGACACCTGGCCCTAAAAATTTCCACCTGGGAAGTTGTGATAACATCACGGAGGAGTTTCAGTACCATAAGAGTATAGAGACCAAATTGACAAGAATATATGAGGAATGACTACTATGTCAAGTATAAAGTTTCATACAGTGAATGACAGATTTCTTATTATAGTGATGACCTTAGTATTTTAGAATACTAAATTAACACTTTTCTATTTTAGAATGTTGCCCAAACTAGCACTCATTAGTGCCTAGTGGATGAGTTTAATAATGTATCCAAGTAGGTAGACTCTATTCCACAGGAGAAGAAAATGCAATAGAGATTGCTTTTGAGTCCCCTGAGACTATGTCCAGGACAAGATGTAGAAGCAATGGGCCTGACAGGTACAACTCATTTCTATCTAGTGTTCCATAATTCTGTGTTGAGAGTCACTGCTTTGAAAACTGTGTGTTAGTCACTTTCAGAGTATCCAGCATCTTCACACACATGCAGTGTTCTGTTTGACTGCCAGTCTAAGTGGAGAGGAGAATGAAAGGACTTTTTTTGGCTCCCTTACTATCGACACTAGAGTCCAAGTATGCACTTTCTTGAATTATGCAAATTACTCAAGAAAATTACTGAACCTAGTAGGATTATGGGAACCTCTAAACATAGAGTCAGTTCATCAGAAGTGCAAGTGGCCTGGGAAGCATTAAAGTATGGCTGATGCAATAAATTAGGGCATTTTGTCTGTAACTGGTAAGTGATTTTGATTGTGTCCCCCCAGATATATATGGGAGAAAAGACATATCTTTGGAGCCCAGAAGGTTAGCCATAATTTATAATGACATTCTATATTTTCACTCATATGTATTCAATTAGGATAATACAGAATACTCTACACCAAATAATTACAAGTTATTAAAATGTCTATTTCTAGCAAGGTAAAGAACATCAGCATATGTTTAAGTAATCAGAAGATAAATATATTTACCTCATCCCTCAGAGTGAGAGGCCCCTAGCATGTATAATATCTGTGTCAATTGGCCTATTTGTACAAAATAAATATTGAAAGTAATGGAAGGAAAGGCAAGGTGGTAGGCATTAAAGTCAGTCTGTGAGTTGCCCATCAAGACTTTCCATGGACAGGGCTGAAAAAAATGGCATGGAAGTTAAAAGTATTTGATGGTTCCCAACACCTAAGGCAGGTGGTTCACAACTGTCTATAACTTTATCTCCATGGCATCCAACATTATCTCCTGGCCTCTGAGGGCATGTTGATTCACATGCCATACCCATAAACTACCACCACCACCCCACACACATGAAGAGACTTTATTTTAGAGACTTTTCAAGGGAAAAAGCTTTGAAAATAAAGCAGTATGTAGTAAGTTAATGAGTTTAGAGATGAAGTTAAGTCACTTAATAGTCTGTGTGTGTGGGGATCTAGAGACTCATTGCTTCCCCTTCTCCAGCTGTTGGGTGATTAAAGCAATTTACCTACTTTGAGAGGTTTAGGAAAGAATGGTTAATTTCCTAAAGTAAGTTAAAAGTGAGAACTCCTCTGATTACTTTCAGCAAGTCTGTTCTGTGAATTTGTTAGATTCGGTATTCATGTAAATCCACACTACAGAACAAAACATTTCTCCATAGTTAACTTGGAGATCAAGAATACATACTTGGCAAGATGCAAACAGATGCAAGGGGAGTTAGATGTCGGTTACCAGACCTATGGCATTGAAGAGAATAAACCCTCCTGATATCTGGAGGAAGTCCCAGTTAGTAACACTTACTCATCAAACATTAATGAATGCCTCCTGTTTACTAAGGACTCCACTGGGCTGACAAAGTGTCCTTGATAAAATAAAAATCTTGCAATTTTTTGACACTTACATTCTAAGACTGTGCTAAGTGACTTGAATAAATTGATTCATTTTCTCCAAAATTATTCTTATTGGCTATTTTTTATTATTTCCCCTTTTTAAATTAGGAAATGGAAGCTCAGAATGTTCAATTATTTTGTTCCAAATTATGTCACTTAGAGGTAGAAGAATCAAAATATAAACTCCACAGCCTATGACTATAGTTATATTATATACAAATACTATTTAATTTAGCTGCTTCTGCCAATTGCATTTGGGGCCAAAGGATAGACCAGATGGAGATGTACTTAGGAGTGAGAGTTAGGAGTAGCTCACATAGCAAAAAAGAAACATGTGTTCACCCCTGTTACATTACTGCTTATTTTTCTGGTTTTGATCAATTAAAGTACAGTAGTGCATTCACTGAGTCCATTTACTGTTGTTTGCATGCATATGTATTTAGAGCTGACCACTTGACATTGGATAATCCCTTAGGAACTCACTCCTGGGAAAGACTGATTCTCTATCTCTCAGCAGTCATTAATTACCTATATCTCTTAATTTAGTCATGGGACTAAGTGAGATTTCCCATCCACATAGGTTTGTCAAATTAAAGATCAAGTTTAAGGTACCATGTCATTTATATTTTATGGGTGCAGTTTCCCTAATATATACATATATATGAATTACCATATATATGTATATATATATATTCATATATGTGAATAATACTACCTTGCAGTAGATGCACTGATGTTCTGGCTTTTACAGTCTATTTTCTTCTGCTTGTGATGTTTCCTGAGCCTTAGGTGTACTATAGATATATCAATCTGGGTTGGCACAATGTGGTTAGTTTTGTAGTCTGCATTTTTACCAGTTGTAGATTTCTGTGATAGGATATATATTCCTGCTGCTTGATATTAAGTGTGTATTTTTTTGGTTGGTTGTCTCTTTACTAGACTGTTAGCTATTAGAAAGCAAAAAAAAAAGTATGTTCTTTGCTGCTACATTCTTAGCATCCTACTGTTAGTAACCTATTATCTAGATATCAGTTAATAAATCTTCACTCTAATTCTTTCAATACTTCCATAATACCCATTCAAAATCAGTCTGAAAATAAATAAGTAAATAAATAACAAAGAATTAATAAAAAGTGAAAAAATGTTAATTTGAAACATCCAATTAGTATGTATCCAGAAAAAAATATACATATGACTTCTTCCTGTGAACAGACTGTCCTAATTATTGTGATTGGCCTGATACTGTGCTTGCTGGTTAGATTTTACTACTCATGGTACTTTAAATGTGGTAACCCAGGTAACCATATTCTTGACAGGTGTTCCACATGGGTTTCTTAAAACTTATCATGAAACTCTCTGTGTTTTGGTATCTTAATCTTAAAAAATTAAAGGCAATTTTACCAAATTGTAATATTCTTGTTTTTCAATAAATATACATGTATATGTGTGCATACATACATGCATTTGCATGCACCCATAAGAACAGAATAACACAAACATCTGTATACACACACTCCCACACCACCAAACTAGTAATAAATACTCTCTCCACTGTTGCCTGTGAATATGACTTTGGAAACTCAGTTACCAAACTGATCCTCAACTGATTCTAAATAGGAAACTGAAAAGTCAATTTTTAAATTGATCCTGAATATTTAAATTATTTGACTATCTGAGGTCTCTAAGTGGAACAAAGTGACTGGCCATGTCCTGTGTATGCCTTTTAAATCAGATATAAATGAGACACTTATTTATTACACTCCTAGTGTTAGGAGACAGAACTAGAGTTCCTCTTTTCTGGTTAACCACAACAAACATTCCTGAGGATTCTTCTTCTTCTTCTTCTTCTTCTTCTTCTTCTTCTTCTTCTTCTTCTTCTTCTTCTCCTTCTTCTCCTCCTCCTCCTCCTCCTCCTTCTTCTTCTTCTCCTTCTTCTTCTCCTTCTCCTTCTCCGTCTCCGTCTCCGTCTCCGTCTCCGTCTCCGTCTCCGTCTCCGTCTCCGTCTCCGTCTCCGTCTCCGTCTCCGTCTCCGTCTCCGTCTCCGTCTCCGTCTCCTTCTCCTTTTCTCCTTCTCCTTCTCCTTCTCCTTCTCCTTCTCCTTCTCCTTCTCCTTCTCCTTCTCCTTCTCCTTCTCCTTCTCCTTCTCCTTCTCCTTCTCCTTCTCCTTCTCCTTCTCCTTCTCCTTCTCCTTCTCCTTCTCCTTCTTTCTCCTTCTCCTTCTCCTTCTCCTTCTCCTTCTCCTTCTCCTTCTCCTTCTCCTTCTCCTTCTCCTTCTCCTTCTTCTTCTTCTTCTTCTTCTTCTTCTTCTTCTTCTTCTTCTTCTTCTTCTTCTTCTTCTTTTAATTAAGAGATTTTCTATTCATTTTACATACCAACCACATATTCCCCTGTTCTCCCTCCTCCTGGCCCCCAGACTTCCCCCCCAACCTATCCCCCATTCCCACCTCCTCCAAGGCAAGATCTCCCATGGAGAGTCAGGAGAGTGTGGTACATTCAGTTGAGGCAGGTCCATGCCCCTCGATCCTGCACCAAGGCTGCACAATGTGTATTACCATAGGCACTAGGCTCCAAAAAGCCGGCTCATGCACTAGGGACAGGTCCCGATCCCACTCCCTGGGGGCCTCCTAAACAGCTAAACAACTGTCTTGCTTATGCAGAGGGCCTAGTCCAGTACCATGGGAGCTCCTCAGCTATTGTTCCACAATCCATGTGTTTCCATGATTTTGGCTAGTTGTCTCTGTACTTTTTCCAATCATGG
Organism: Peromyscus maniculatus bairdii; assembly: GCF_049852395.1. NCBI lineage: Eukaryota > Metazoa > Chordata > Mammalia > Rodentia > Cricetidae > Peromyscus > Peromyscus maniculatus. The sequence goes on along the minus strand of NC_134854.1, from coordinate 133,013,741 downwards.
TCTCGATATGTCTTGCTCATAGAATCCCTCCTCTCTATCATTAATTGGACTCCTGGAGCTCTGCCTGGTACCAGGCTGTGGATCTTTGAATTTGCTTCCATTAGTAACTGGATGAGGGTTCTATGATGACAGTTAGGGTATTCAGCCATCTGATCGCCAGAGTAGGTCAGCTCAGGCACCATCTTAACTATTGTCAGTAGCCTATGGTGGAGTCATCCTTGTGGATTCCTGGGAACCTCCCTAGAACTCTGCTTCTCCCTATTCCAATGGTGCCTTCATTTATCATGGTATCTCTTTCCTTTCTCTCCTATGTTGTTCCCCTTCCAGCTCGAACCTCCCACTCCCCTAAGCTCTCATCACCCATGTCTGGAAACAACCTAGATGCCTCTCAGCTGAAGAATGGATAAATAAAATGTGGTACATATACAAAATGGAGTACTATTCAGCAGAGAAGAACAATGACATCATGAGGTTTGCAGGCAAATGGATGGAACTAGAAAATATCATCCTGAGCGAGGTAATGCAGACTCAGAAGGTCAAACATGGTATATACTCACTCATAAGTGGATAAAGCAAAGGATAACCAGACTGCAACCCACAGCTCCAGGGAGGGTAGCTAGTAAGGAGGACCCTAGGAAGGATGCATGGATCGAGCAGCAATGGAGAAATGGATGAGGATTCTTTTACCTGTAGCTTCTGCATTGTCTTACAAATGTTAAGATTTGTGATGAAGAAACCATTTTTTTTGAGCCCTGTAGACTACTTCAGGATCCCAAGTGACTCATAATCTCATTGAAGACTCACATTCAATTATTATTAAAACTGAAAAGAGCAACAAAAAACAAAGCAGAAGCCCAAATTGGGAAAGCTCACTGACAACCAGCATTTGATCATTTAACATGGATTGTCTCATTAAATGTTCCAATAAATCATTTTATAGATAAGAAAACTGAGGAGAAGAAGATTAATTGCCTGACATCACTGAATTAATAAGTAATGGGTCCAAGATTTAACTGAGAAGATGTAACTAAAACTTCTGCTATGAATTTTATAGGTGGAACATTGGCTTTGCCACCCATCATATCAAATAAACCACTATGTCTATTGGGAAGTTTTGTCCTAAAGGTAACCCATGAGTCATATGTGAAGTGAATTCGTAGGCTTGTGGCTTGATTCTGATTTCATATTCCATCCAATCTCTTTATCTTTCAGGTTAAATGAAATCTACAGGATAAACACTCAACACACCCTCTACTTTACTCATAAAATATTGAGGTCAAAGTAATCAGTAAAGTGATTCCATCTGACCTACAAGAATTTTACAATGACAACAGGTGTCAGAAAAGGCTTTTCTATACTATGGTAAAACAACAACTTCATAGGAAGTTCAAAGTGTCAGAAATCATCTTCATATTATTGAAAGCTTTAAAATTATTCTGAGTTTTTAAACTTCTTCTATTCCATCCTGTCAAAAACACTCATCCCTAACATTAAATGTCTGGCCTTAATTAAGTTATTTATATAGGTTTTAAACTGAATGCATTTGTTGAAAAAGGTGGAGCGTATCAAAAACAAATTGTGAGCTTTTGGTATTCAGTGCAGCCTCTCTCTTCCTGTACATAAATGATTTAATGAGATAATAGCACTTGGAAAAGGCACACAAATTCAAAAGGGAGCAGATGCTGCCAAAAAGGTCATTTCATGATGCTTGCAGCAAAGGGGAGTGTTCAGAATGGACTAGCATAAACACATGGGGAAATTCTGAATAATGGCACTTGCAGTATCAAGTCATTTTATGTGACATGTTGAACTAAAATCACAAATACCTTACAATGAATAGTGGAAATGCTGTCTTATGCTTCTGTTATCTTCTGTCATGATTCACATCATCTGAGAAACATGAAGAATTTTTAAATCTCAATAATAGGTCTTCATTTTTAACAGTTGAACACTTAAAGTTACTCTATCCTAAGTTTTTGAGGCATGCCATTGCTAGGCCTAAAAATCATTTCTTCAACTATGAACGTGAAAAATTGTTCTGCTCCTGTTTCAACATTTTTATGTATATTAAATTTTACACAGTTCAAATTTCAGGGAATGTTCTAAATTAGGAAACATGCACAATGATTACTTTGAGGCCAGCGGATCACTACCGATGCACTGCATGGATTGAATGCCTTGGGGCCAGCAGACCACTACAGATACACTCATTATGTTGTCCCTTTAAAGTCAAAGCTTCAATATTTAGTCAGCATTTCTCATCTATTCCATTTCTGAGCCTTCACACAATTTTTTATGCAATTGTTTGAAAAGGCTGTGGTGTAAGATCAGATCCCCTAGTAGCTTAAGACATCATCCTAAGAACCAAAGTTCAACTTCTTCAGTATATCAAAGTCTCATTGCTAACACTGCCTTCCTTAATAGCCCACAGAGACAGATCATTTTCTAATTCCCAGAGTTTCTAATCTCTTTAATTTGAGTACTTATCATTGGCTTCTTCTCTGAGTTTCTTGGAGAAAATAAAAATGGAAGAAATAAGGGTTTTCTGCCTGCAAGCTGATGAAATCATATCCTTTCTCCTTGGCCTTAGAAGAGAAAATACCAATTCTCCATGCCACACCAATGAAAATGTTTTGTATTTGTACAATATGAGAACTTACTCAATATTAAAGAATTAGGAGTTATCAGCGATGAGTGTATTGGTCAAAACCTTTACTATGGGAGAACTGGAGGCTTCTAATGGCACCGTTGCTGGGAATGCTCTTGTATTTTGAATGAATGCAGTCTTTAGAAATGTATCCATATTCATACATCCACTCCATTGCATGATTCTTCATGTCCCTCATGCATGCCCAGACTCCATTCATAGCTTTCTCATAGGTGACTATTTCCAGAGAGCTCCATCCTCAAGTCATACTCTTCAACTCATTCTCCTCAATGGCTGCTCGCCATCCATGAAAATAGACCAAAACTACAGAAAAACACACATTTAAATCATCACTCTGAAATTTCATTCATCACATTCCTTTTGGAGAAAATCAACAGTCCCTACAATCTGGCTTTAATTCAACAGAGCAAAGTCATAAAACCTCAAGAAAAGCATCCATTTCTCAAATGCCAGTTCATAAGGTACTGGTATCTTTCTAACATAAAGGCAAGGGTTTCAAAGATGTAGCTAAGTCTAGCCTTTCCAAGATAGCCCATAATGATTCTCTTCTTCTTGGACATGTCACCCAATTCTTATAGCAATAATCACTACCTTCAACTTTAATATTTTTGTGCATGGCTTCCAAAAATTGATACATATATGTACATGCATACATACATATACATATACATGGAGAGAGAGAGAGAGAGAGAGAGAGAGAGAGAGAGAGAGAGAGAGAGAGAGAGAGAGAGAGACTTAGGTGCTTCACTGATCTCAGTCAGCATTCTGTCTGAATGAACACAATGAGATGAGAGAGAATATCTCTTCACTGTGTGTCTGGAAAGCAAAGGCAAAGAAACTAGAGATAGAAAACAATCCATTACAGATCCCCTGCAGCCAATGCAAGAAAACTGCATAATACTGTAAGTCTATACTTTTATACCTTCTTCATTGATTTTATGACTTGATGTTTTATTTATAATATTTATTTATCTTATTTTCTCTCTCATAGATTTTATGCTATCCATGGTACAATTGGATTTTGTGAAGAACTGTTTGCATACCAGTTGAAATAAAATCACTCTACCAAATGAAATTGGAATTTCCCCAAAGATGGGCTTCTTACCAAAAACATTATAAAGCTGAGGGGGTAAAGCAAAAGTGATGGAAAGTATACAAACAATTTCCATAGCTGGAATTTGCCTTTGGTTGTGAAAAAAAAATAGCCTTTGTCTCCTGAGCTAGCTAAACTGGTAACTGAAGGGGCTTGACAAAAAAAAAATAGCTATGTGGGGGCACTGAACCATACTTGCTTGGGATGTCACTTTTAGGAGACTAGTGAGTATAAGCCATCTAAAATGTCAATTAAATAATTTTCGCCAACCTGTGTCTTGTGCTCTACCTGTCACCATAAAAAACAGTCTCCAGTGCCTAACATCTTAGAATCCAAAAGATGGGTGTGCTGGTGGGTGATAGAGGTGCTGTTACCTGACCCAGGAGCTTTGTCTGTTCCTCCTGGCTCTGCTGGTGCCACTATGCAATCAGCAAGTGTATGGACTACAGTGTGGCCTTATGTAGATTTTATGGGCACAAAGAATGAACAATAAAAATCACCCAATAGGAACTGACTGACTTTGTCAATGGGGAAATTCTAACTAAGAGTTTTCTGAGGTGACTCATTTAGGCTACTGATGGGCCCTGTGACCATTTCATTTCAGAGGTAGTCATCAGTGGTAGGAGAGTTATTCTAGGCAGTACTTAATTTATTGTCAATGTATTGATGTACCATTTTTTGTATTAAATTTATTTACTCTCTCTTTCTCTCTCTCTCTCCGTGTGTGTGTGTGTGTGTGTGTGAACATTCATTCATGCACACATTCACAAGAGCATACCAGGGCACATGAGTAGAGGTTAATTTGTGGAAGTTGGTTTTCTATTTCTACCAGATTGGACCAGGTTATCAAACTGAAGTCATCAGAGTTGGCAAAAAGTGCCTTAGAATGCTGAACCATATCACCAGCCATAATGTACCATTTCTGTCATATTATAATTCTATTTATTTGTCAAGTTCTTAAGATCCTTCCTAGAATATTTTAATATCTTTCTGCAGGTGCTATGACTTGAAGATTCTCTTAGCATCCAATTCAAGGTATACTTGAGCCAATTGCCCTTGGTAAAGAATTCCATGTGTTTTCCTAAATTTGATAAACATTTAACATCTTCCCTTTCAGCACATATCCCCATCAATGGAGCAGCAGAGACTGTGTCCTAGTAGTGGAGAAAGTGTGCTGAAACCTGGGGCATTGGCAAAGAAAATTCTTTTTAGTGCTCATCCAAAGGCTCACTGCTAAATATTCTATATTCAAGATCTCAATTTGCCTGGTAACTAGGGGCTGTTTCTCTTTAGAAAAAGTAAAGACCATAAGTGTTACTATTTCACTCAAGGATATAGTTATAAATAGGGGAAGGTACAGACTTGCGTAGCTATAAAACTATTTTATTTATTCCACTGTTCCACTGAGTAAACAATGCTTGCTTTTACGTGCATTAGGCATTGCTAAACAACAGATAATGTCCTTCCAACTCAGTGTTAGTGCAAGCATTTTGCACTTAGGGAATCACTTTACTATCACTATCTTCAAACATCTATGCAAGGTTTCATTTGTACTCTATAGACAAAAATTACTTTTATAAACCCAACACTACAGATCCTTATACTTCATCTAAAGGACCACTGCTCTGGGAATTTTTGGATGTGTGAGATCCCTTCCCTTTCATGTCCATCATCAGGTATTTAGAAAACAAAGTAGTTTGGGCATACGGCAGTGCTTCTAATGTTCTGTTCCATGAACAAAGTTATGAGTGAATAAAGATGAAGCTTTGGCTGGCTTTCTAGTTCTTCAGTGGATTTTATCAGGTTCCAGATCTTAAAGACTTCTTCTAGTCCCACATCTTCCCCTGGAAAGGCCACACCTTGTAATTTAGGAAGCTAAACAGTCCCACCAACTAGGGATAAAGTTTTCAAACATATGAGCCTAATGGAGCCATCTTTATTAAAACTACCATACTTTCCAATCAGACTTTGGGGGTTATTTTTAATTAAATTATAATTGTATAATTTTTCTCCCCTCCCTCTGTTCTAGTTTTCCCATGCTCACCTTTCCTCGCATTCCTCTCAAATTCACAGCTTCCTCTTTAACTATTTTTGTTGAATATACATATAAATGAAAAAAACATATAAGTATGACATGAGCCCATTCTTAAACCTAAGAAAAACCCTCCATTTTAAAAAATTCATTTTGACCTCCTCCCTTATCTTCTTGTGTAACCTTCATAAACTCACTCAGGACCTGTGTCTGTCTCACATCCTTAGGACTGTAGGCAGGAATCTCCATTACAACATTTACACAAATTGAAATCAAGGACATCACCAGACATTAGGAGTAATGACTTCTCCATCTGACCTAAGCCAAGACCACTGAGTGAGCTGGAATGAGGTTGATGTCCCATCCTGAGTGCTTCAGTCTTGATTTCTCTTCCTGTTCTCCATTAAGGAAGTTCAAAAATGAGAAGATCCTTTTATTTCCTTCAGCTCATGGATGAATGCTAAAGTCTCTTTTTTTTTTTCCTTTTTCCTTTTTTCTTTTTTTTCCCCCGATACAGGGTTTCTCTGTGTAGTTTTGGTGCCTGTCCTGGATCAGGCTCTGTAGAATAGGCTGACCTTGAACTCACAGAGATTCGCCTGGCTCTGTCTCTCTGCCTCCTGAGTGCTGGGATTAAAGGCATGCGCCACCACCGCCCTGCTAAATGCTAAAGTCTTACTTAAAGCTGGATGATTTCAGAGACTACAGTAGGAAAGGGAATGAACAAAAAGAAATAGCAGCTAAGCTACCACCACCTCAACCTCAAATCAACAATATTTGTACTAGACCAATATGACTAAGCACGTGAAACATTTTACTGGTAATATTTTCCTTCCTTTGCAGAGCCCCTGCTTTTGCCATCTAGAAACCCTGTATTCCGTGTATTCTTCCAAGTTAGCAAAGTTCCTGATTGCTAGTGTATCTTCAAGCTTGACTAACCTGAGATTAGATTAATAGATAGGTAGATAGATATTCTCTCTTTCTGTCTCTCTCTCTGTCTCTCTCTCTGTCTCTCTCTCTGTCTCTCTCTCTGTCTCTCTCTCTGTCTGTCTCTGTCTCTGTCTCTGTCTCTGTCTCTGTCTCTCTCTCTCTCTCTCTCTCTCTCTCTCTCTCTCTCCCTCTGCCTCTCCATCTTCTCTTCTCCCCTGAAAGCCTAGATCTGGAAAGGCAGTACTTTTAAGAGTTGATAGAATATTAAGAGGTAGAGTCACAGCCGGGCGGTGGTGGCGCACACCTTTAATCCCAGCACTCGGGAGGCAGAGCCAGGTGGATCTCTGTGAGTTCGAGGCCAGCCTGGTATCTAAAGCGAGTTTCAAGAAAGGCACAAAGCTACACAGAGAAACCCTGTCTCGAAAAACCAAAAAAAAAAAAAAAAAAAAAAAAAAAAAAAAAAAAAAAAAAAAGAGGTAGAGTCACTGGTCATTGTTGGTACAGACTTGGAAAGGAGAGTGAGGACATTGAGTGCTTCCTGTTTGTCGATTTTTTTCTCCCTGACTCCTGAGGAGCTTAGCTTTGGTCTCCCTTGCACTCATGCCATGGCACCCTGCCTAACTACAGGCCCTATGCTCTAAAACTGTGAACTTGAGTAAATCTTATACTTCTGTAAAATGATTATCCAAGGCATTTTATTAGAGTAATGAAAACCTGCCTGTCACACTTATATACATACTCATTTGCACTGAGTAAATGTCATATGGATGCTGTGAACCAAACCCAGGCTCTCTGCAAGAGTAATGAGTGCTCTTAACCACTGGGCCAACTGAAATCCACCCATTTGAAATAGATTCTAATGTATTTATCGTTAATGTTTCCTATTTAAAGTATGTATCAGAAAAATACATAATAGAAATATATAAGTTTACATATAAATTAATTCTATATGTAATATAAATGTATTGTTTATACATGAAACTTTCCATGTTCAATACTCAAAATATCAGTTTTTAAAGATTTATTCATATCTTCAATATCATCCTCCCCATATCTATTACAAGACTTTTTTTCTGAAGCCACTGTAGTTCACACTGTAAAGTCATGATACTGAATCAGTTTGAGTAAATTAACTCTGAAAATTCATCCTGAAGCCAAAACAAAGACTCCTCAATATTAGAGGACACCAGTTTCAGTTTTTAACCCATAAATATACAACAATGGCCGATATAACTATTTGCTTTAGTCCCTGTGAAAATAAACTTGAAGATATGCTAAAAATGATACTTTGAACTTATAATTGTGAGTTCATAGTTTCATAACTTGATAATTCTTTGTTTCTTTTAAATAATTGCCACAAAGTATGCAGACAGAGTACAGACTAAGGTAGCTTTAGGTCATAGTGCATATACTATTGCAAACTATTTTCTTCCTATAAATTAATTAATTAAGATAGTTCATAAAGCTGCTCTCCTTGTAAGGTAATGCTTATTATTATTCTTATTGTTTTAATAAAAATCTTGCTTGTTATCTTGGTATTAGTCTATGTGTATAACAACACACAACCAAGACTACTTGTCAATGACAGACAACCATTCCACCTTCATAGTTTCATAGTACAGGCTACCAAATAGAAATTAGAAACAAAACATTAATACCATCACACTTGGGCATATTTCTGTTTAAACATGAAACCAGACTTATGCTAACGAGACCTGGACTCTCTTTTCTAAGCTCAGTCTTTGCCATAATTTTGCTTTTAACCACATGCTTCATTAGTTATACAACCATATATTGTTGTTCACATCTGACTCATAAACTTTTATATTTAAAGTATGATGACATTTCTATTTAATCTAAATAGGCCTTATGACTTTAGACAATTAAAACACATGTTCTGAGGATCAAGTAGTTTTCATGTCTAACTGAAGTGTCTTGATTCATGTCTTAAAATGAAGTGAGTCTCTGTGATGGTCAAATTTCATTGTCAACTTAACTGGTTGAAATGCTTCATGGATTAGTAACCCAAACCTCTGGTTGCCACTATGAAGATATTAAAAAAAAAACCAAAAACAATTAGTTCCTTAGGACAGGTTAAATGCATAGGTCAATCTCAGAATGCATCCATAATTCAATGGTACTGCTAGGATGGGATGAAAGTTTGGAAGTGAGCCTAGTTAAGTGCAGTGGTTCATTGGGAGCATGTTTTTGTTACTTATATTTTGCCCTGGGTGCCTTCATTCTGCTTGTTGTTTCCCATACAGTAAACAGAATTATCTTCCATATACATCCTCAAGATGTTCTGTAGGCTCAGGAACACACGGGCAAGTGAACATGAACCAAACCCTGCCAAACCAGGAGATAAAAGAAGGAACTCCTTCCTTTCAGTTATTGTTAGGTATTTGGTCTTAATAGTCCCAAAACACTCAGTTCAGCTCCTAATATGCTAGCCAATCAACTCCTTCTTAGGTTGAGGAAAGCACGTTCTTAAATGTGCAGAGTTTTGCTCAATTCTTAACACACTTAGAATAACTATACTTTCCAACTCTTCCCGGTTTGCCATGGTTGAGACTCTTACAGAAGAATCTAGCCTTTAGCACATGAACCATATGCACCTTAGGAGAGCTATGAACGGAGCCCTACAAAAAAATCATAAACTTTCTTAAAACATTATGGCAGTTTTCTGAGTGAATCAACTGTGCAGTTAGTTCTCTAGTATGAACCACATTTGACATTGTCAAAAAGTTGAACACTCCTGTCATATCTTCTAAATATACCAAAATCAAAGCAGAGGAACAAATTAAAAATCTAATCTTCATTAAGTACCAATTTAATATAAAACTACTTATCCCCTTTATATATAGGGTGGAATACTATTAGTTGAGAAAGTAAGTGAATTTTGATACTTTAAATAGAAATATTTGTTTTATTTCAAACAAAAGAGAAAATATACACCATGGTATATGATACAGGTATCTAAATTAAATAAAATGATGACATACCAGCAGCCAATATAATTTTGAGCCTGGGTATATCAAAATTAAATTAATTGTAGCAAATTAGGCAGACACAATTTTGACAGGGTTGATGTGAGACAAACTCTTAGTATCTTTGGTTCTTTCTCCGTTAAAATGCTATCTCTGCTGTTCTAAAGAAACCCAGGCCCTCAGTGAGCTATTAAATCAGACATGGAGTACTACCTAAGGATATGAGATGTTTGAGACATCTTTGTCTTTCCAAGTAATAAGGGGATGATTTTAATTTCTAGGCTCATTAAAATATACTTAGTCATTTAAGATATTCTATTAGGTGATCTACAGCATATGACAGGCTGGAGGAATTTGTCTTGGGAAAATGCGAGGGACTCACTTTCCTTCTTGAGCTAATTTTAAAAATGCTGCCCTGGATAGTTCCTTATTCTCTATAGATTGTCTTCTAATTTCATTTTGTGGGTACAGAAATTCAGTAGAGCAATATATCAGTGTAGATACAAGAATGTAAAGAGATGTATTACAGAGAGACATGAGGCTTCAGTATCCAATTCAACTGACCACTCTATTTAAAACACACGTAATTGCACATACCTAGAATTCAAATGATCCTGTCCTGTTTCTCCTAGAAATCCCAGCATGCAGCAACTGGATTAAACTTGTTAATGGATCCACGACAAACCAATCACAGCAGAAGATGCTTCACAGCCATGCTTTGTTTGCACTTGGCTCATAAAATTATCTGCCAATGCACTTAGCTCTGACTTTAATACATAGGAATAAGATACCCACTTCTTACTACACTGACATTTTGTGAAGGTCTTGGAGTGGTCGCTGCAGAATTATGTAGAATGGTGGCATTTCCCAGAAGGCTTGCTTTAACTTGAACTTCTGTACCTTGTCTATCACTCCAATAGCCATTCCAAAAAGCTAGAGGAAGGCCCAGGGGATGATGACATGGGTAGTCTAGGGACCACTCTCAGGGACCACTGGCCCATGTTAAGTCACCATTACTTTTATCCTAGGCTAGTTGTAGACTTCTTTCTGCTTGGTCCCTTTGAACCAATGTTCTCCAGAGTACAACCAAAATGATTTGCTTGATTCCCAAGTCAAATGATATCATTCCTCCTTGTAAACCACTCATTTTTGCCATCTTCCTCAGAGAGCAACCTATGTCTCTTCAATGTGTAAAGGACTAAAACATCAATTTCACCTGTTATCTATCTACTTAGAATTTTTCTCCAAATATCCTAGAAAATGCTTCATTAAAGCTATATTCAGTCTCTCCTCCATCTGTTTCAGATTACTAGAGATTTCACCTGCAGTCATTTTGACATGGTATGTTCTCTCTTTGTGATCAAGAGCTATCTTATAACACAGACTTTTATTACCTTTTATGCCTGCAAAAACCTATTTCTAATTGATAGTTTTGCTTACTTCTTGTCCAGTACCCTCGATAAAAATCTAAGTAATAATAAGAGCCTAGATTTGGCCCAGGTTGTTCCTCACTTGATTCCAGGATGTGGAAATGTAACTCAGAGTTGATATTTATATTTTATTAGATCAATCAGTGAGGAAGTAAGTGAATACAGGCATAAAGGAGTGAACAGTTATGCTTTAGCACAAAAAAATGGTGCAAGACATCTACACATAAAAATATTCACATAATACTAGGGCATTAGTTATGCTGTTATAGAGATTCAACACTGTAGCCCATTTTGTAAATGTACTAGGATGGCAAGAGGCAGAGAATTCGCACAACCACCTTAAATAACACAAATACAAATGGATGCTTACAAGTCCACAATGAGTACTTGGTATTTAAGACTTTCACATCTTAGGCAATGAATGAAATAAACTTTTGGAAATATTTTATGCCAATTAAATGCAAGCTTTTGTCTAAGTATTAAGCATAGAAGGATAATTAACAGAAATTAATTCTCCATGCACAACCTGGTAGAAGAAAAAGAATATAGTGTTATATAATGCATATGTATATTATAATATGCATATAATAATCACAGTGTTATAACCACAGATGTTAATATACATTACACTACACACACACACACACACACACACACACACATTTACAAGGTGAAGCTAAGGTAGATATTACTGTCTCAGGAGAATATAGTTTACAAGACACTATGCTCAACAAAATAATTTACTTTAAACCTGTTCTATGTGTTGTGCTAAAATTCATCTAAGAGCAAACCTTAAGTAAGATCTGTTCTCATTATTCTGAAGCTCCAAATTAAAAGTCTGAGTAGGAATTCTACTTTTTTGACTAATAACATGATAGATGGTCAATGACTTCATTATGTTTAAGGACTTATTTTTATTTTTAATTATGTGTATCTGTGTGGGCTTGTATGTGCACAAATGTGTAGATACCTGCGTAGGCCAGAAGAGGGTATCAGATTTCTTTGAGAAGTAGTGGTAGGCAGTTGTAGTGGGAGCCAATCTTGGGTTCTCTGCAAGAGTAGTAAGCAATCTTAACTGCTGAGCCATATTTCTAGGCCATAATTTTTTGATTTGAATATTAAAAAGACAAGTCAAGCTATGGGAAAATGTAACTGTGGAATTATAATATAAAAAATATTTTGTGGAGTGAAAAATACTTGTGTCAGAAGTTCTGAATAACTCACTGAGATTTGTACCTCACAAAATCCCCACCGACCTCAGAAATACTAAAGTAATGGGGATCACATTATTTGGAGAACTTTTGTATGTGTGCATGGGGATAATTTGAAGGGATTTGTGGAATGTGTTAGAAGGGAAAAGAATAAAAACACTATCAAACAGCTAATAAAGACATTTTAGTGTTGTGAAACATCTCTGCACCAGTAAGCCCTACTCTTGCAAACTTCAAGTCTTTTCCTCAGTGTTTTCATACATCTCTGATTAAAGCAATTGCAGTCACAATGGCCGACTGGCCAGTCATGGTTGGAAGACACTTTCCAATCCATTGTTGCATTCAAGAGAAAATATAAATGATGTGAATTGTTTGAATCCCAGTATCACTTATATAGGTCTCCTCTTTTACTTCTAATTGTCATTGCTACCTCTCAAAAGGTTGAAATAAGGTAGCGGCGTTTGTAAGGAATCATTCTTTCAAAGAGCGTGGTGACCTTTATCATCTGTCCTCACAGCACCTGCAGAAGAGCAGACATTATTCTCACTTAACAGCTGACAAAACAGTCACAGAAGGTGAAGTAACTCTCTCAGATGATGTTTCTTTATACTCTTGTTAGCAGTGACCTTACTCTGTGGAATTCTTTGAGGTACAAGCATTTCTTAGGAAAAAGACATGCTGAAAATCTGACTAGCTTCCTTAACAGAAGAGTATAGAGCATTGCTTTAGCATGATCAAGCAAGTTATCAACAACACCATTGCTTATATTATAGATTATGCAACATATGAAAAGAATGTAGCATTTATCTGTATTTAAACTTCTGATTACCTGGTACTACTAGTGTGTCTTTAAAAAATCTTTAAATAGGATACCACATCTTTAAACCTCTTTCACTGAAAATGAAAACAATTACCTTTATTCTAATAACATTTATTAATTCTACTTATCACAGCACATCAATGGAAGTTATTATCAGATTCCAAGATGAAGATAATACTAACAGGAAGTGAGCCATATTTCTCTTCTACTTGATGACATAAAACTCATATACTAATTAATTAATTACAGTCTGGCAGTAGCTTATATGCCAAATGACTTGTGATTACTCCAGGACACTATTTTCCCTAACCCTTCATAAAGACATCCTATTTACCATTAGAATCTAGTTTTATATAATACCTTCCTAACTTCCACTCGATTCTGAACACGGGTGGGCAAACAATAATCTAGTGCTTACCTTACAAGCATGAGAAACTGGGTTCAATCTCCCAAGACCCATGCTGAAAGTAAAAGCCAGGAAGCTAGGGAGACAGTTTAATGGGTAGCATACTTACTGTGCAAGCATGAAGACCTAATTTTGAATTCCAGAATACTTATTTTAAAAAAAAGCTGGATATCATGGTAGATATCTGTGTGTAATCTTGGGGCTGCAAAGAGGATTTATTGGTTAAGAGTAAGAGTGCTTGCTGCTCTTCCTGAGTAGCTACCTTCATCCACATGAGGAGCCTCACAACAGAATATAACTCCAGCTTCGGAGGATCAGGTGCCCTCTTCTGGAGCATCTCCACACAAGGCACACCATACCTAAACTTGAGTACACATATGTACATATAAAATAATAAATAAATCTTAAAAAATACAATGAAAAAGAGTTTTAGTGGCACATTCCTGAGCTGTGGAGTCAAAAATGGGCAGATCCCCGGGCTTAATGGCTAGTTGGTCTAGCATAATTCAGAAGCTCCAGGCCAATGGGGGACATTGTCACAAAATAAGGCAGGCAGGGGCTGTGAAGATGGCAAAGGGAGTAATGTGTTTGCTCTTTTAAGACCTGGATTTGGATCCCCATCTCCCAGGCAAATGGTAGGTAGTGTGGCAACCTGCCTGTAATCCCAGTGCTCAGTGGACAGAGCTGGGATTCTGGGGGAAAGTTCACTGGCTGGACTTTTAGAACTACAAGTTCTGCTTCAAATGAATCTTTGCTTCAATGTATAAGGGGAGATTGATCAAGGAAGACATTGTCAACCTTTATCTTCATATGAACATGCCACACATGTGTACCAACATAGAGGAGTGCGTGCGTGCATGCATACACACACACACACACACACACACACACACACACACACACACACACACACACACGATTATTCCTGAAGTATAAGACCCAATTTGTTGTCTGGCCTCTAAATACATGTGCACATACATACACATGTACACTGTCAAAAACATATGAACTGTCACACCAAGAAAACATCAACAGACAGTGCATCATTTCAGTAGAGAAATGACTGAGAGGCAATTACCTTCATTCTAATGACATTTGTCAATTCTACTTATAACAACAAATCAGTGGAAGTTATTGTCAGATTCAAAGATGAAAATAATACCAACAGGAAGTGAGTCATACTTCTCTTCTACTTGATCACATAAAACTCATGTACTAATTAATTAATTACAGTCTAGAAGTAGCTTATATGCCTTCTTTTTGTGTGAAAAAATGCTAGATGGTAGCTTCAATTGCTATTATCATCAAACGCCCCAGTGCTGTCTGTCTGTAGTATGCAAGACATCCTAACCATTCTACCTGTTTGTCTGTGCTGCATTCATCCAGTATAGCCTACAAAGACTAAACTGTTTAATGCTTGGTCCTTATCAAAATTTTTACGGTATTCTGCTCTTAGTTATTGTGCTATATCACATCAATCATCTCAAGTCTAAAGGCCATGCAGCATGCTGAGAAATGAATGCTTGAAATCTACTAGGTCAAAGAAATAGTTCTTTTTCACTTCACTGTGTTATATCTACCTAACTTCCTCTCAACAATTTTCTTCTTTTTAATGATTTATTGATTTTATTTTATGTGTATGGGTATTGTTTTTCTTTTTTTAATTTTAATTAATTAATTAATTAATTAACTAATTTTACAACTGGACCACATTTTTCCCTCTCTCCTGTCCTTCCATCCTCTACCCCACTTTCTATTGCTGCACCACCTCAATCCACTCCTCTGTTTCTGTTTAAAATGGGGCAGGCCTCTCTTAGGTATCAACAAAGCATGGCATATCAAGTTTCTGTAGGACTAAGCACTTCCCCTTGCATTAAGACTGAGCAAGGCAATCCAGTATGAGAAATGAGATCCCAAGAGCCCGTCAAAGCATTAGAGACAGCCCCTGAACCCATAATTAGTAGTCCTGCAAGTAGACCAAGCTATACAACTCTCACAAAAATATAGACTGCTTAGGTCAGTCCCATGCAGGATCCCTGGTTGTTGGTTCAGATGCTATGAGTTCCTACTAGCCAGGTTAATTGTTTGGCCCAGCCTTTAAAAGCTAGGCTCAACAATTTTCTTGACAGAGGAGTTCACTTGCTTATGGCATATCCACGGTGTTTACTCGAGTATAGAAAAGAAGAGGTCTTTTATTGGTATTTTCTATTAGATTGTTCTGTTTAAACTGGCATTTTCAAATGCTTTAGAATGTCAATATGTACCAAAAATGTGTACCAACAATGATGTTCCCAATAATTATTGAGTAAGTAAGCAAGCCATATTTGTATTTTCCCAAGCTAAATCGAATACTTTATATGCCTGAAGTGAATCTTTACAAAATATTAATTTAGTAATAATTTCCTCACAATTTTACTTAAAAACCTAGAAGAGATAGCTTTCAATTAAGATTTCAAAAAGAAAAGAAAAGAAAGAAAACAGAAATATTTGGAAGCAATGTAAGGAAAGTGCATCTTCTGCATAAGCCTGTGGTACAGAGGGTTGCTCCAAAGGTTGGTGTTTGAACCAGGATACTCTATTAATGATTCCTTTTAGGACATTCCATGAAAACTATATGGAGGCCCAATGCTTAGAAACAAATTTGGGCATGTACAAGATCATCACAAGTATAAAGTTTGCCTGGTGTGCATAGTGAGGCTTTTTTTCACAGAGAACTAAGAAGAGGAAGCACCTTGATCTTGTGGAGTTGAAAGAGGCCAGTGAGGAAAGGACACGGATCCATCTCCAAGAAGAATCCATGTAGACAGAACAAGGAGCTCCATCTGAATGCAGCTCTTACTGTTGCTTCTGAGATGCTCTATATTCTGCTTGATAGGGAATCCTGGGTGTTAAATCCCAGAGCCTCTCTTTCCTTTTAGATCTGGAACCATCAATCCAAAGATTCCATGTTCACTGTGAGCTACTTCAGAAAAACTCTGACTTTGTGGAGACCCTAAGACCTTCTCTGAAATTTCTTTTATGCATAAGTCTTATAACACAGAACATTTCTATTGAATTTGCCTCTTTATTTTTGGAAGTGAAGTACAAAAGTAGATGGGTAGTAATATAAAGAAGAGAAAAAGAAAAAAGAAATTTCCACCTCAATCTTTTTCCTGGGACTTAAATGTTTCATGGAGTGAGAGGTGGTGACAGGTTTTTTTTTTTCAGCTCTAAGCTTTTATTCTTACAGTAACATGTTCAGTTAGCTTTGATCAAAAACCTACCATGTACCAAGAGCATAGCAGGATATGCTCACTTGTATGTTCTTACTTGCAAACTTGGCAACCTTATTCCTAGGTAAGATATTCAGTCCACTGCAAAAGAAATGGAAGGTAACAGAATCAGGGTAGGATTTACATCAGTATGCCTTCAGCTGCCTGTGGGGGCGGGGGTGGAAGGAAAATGTTTGGAGCTTTGTTTTAAATTATTCAATCTGTCAATGGTCACTAAAGTAAAACCACATACTATGAAAAATGCTATAAGCTGTAAATTGAAACTACTCAAAATACCACTGTGTTATTAGCTCAAACAGAAGTAACTGTGCCTTTGAAAGTCTTACGGAAGTTTTGCATTGTGTGCTCAAGTTTTGAGTGTTTATCCCAAAAACAACAACAAACAATCCACAGACTGGCAGAAAACCCATGCTTCACATTATGAGAAAAGTCCCTAAGACCAGCAAAGGTCTTTGACAGGAGTATTTAACATAGGACAACCCTTAAAGACAAAATCCCTCTCTGGGGGTTTAAGAGATAGGTGCTTCAGAACACTTAATGCACTACCAGAAGACCTGAGATCTCTCTCCAGCACCCACATGCCAGCTCACAAACATCTATTAACTCCAGTTTCAGGGGATTCAATGTCCTCTTCTGGCCTCTGAAGGCACCAGAAACACACATGGTGCACAGGCATACATACAGGCAAAATCCTCATACACATAAAAATAAATCTTTTTAATAATCTCATTGTTATCTCTTATGGGTGCACTCACCATGCTTTACATTATAACAGCCTGAAAAGAGGTCAACTCCACACCCAGGTTCATGGAGATCTCTGAGTCAGTGTCTAGGTTTTATGGAGCAGCATTAGGGAAATCTCATTAAGTGCATCCATGCCTAAGCCTGATTTTCCTTGATTAAACTGTTAGAATCACAACAGAAACATCTTAACAGTACTATTTTGTAAACTGAGTAAGACAATGGATACAAAATGCTTAGTACACATCCAAACTTATAAGAAACACTATGGTATATGTTGGTCTTAAAATTAATAATAAAATAAAAGCATATTTATTTGTTCCATATTAACAATCATATACACATAAAATGTTATGTATCAACATTTATTGCTAATAATTTTCCAGTTGAGGTATGAATATCCAGTGTTTTTTTCTTTGAAAGCCCTACATTTATCTTAAAATCCAATACATATTCCTTTTATTATCCTTAAAAGTATTTCTTTCCATCCTCCTCGGAGCACTTGGATATTTCTACTCTAAGATAAAATGTATCATCTGTTTCTCCAGTTTTCATCCATGAGGGTAAATAAATCATGTATGGTTCATATTCACCTGAACTGGAAGTACTAAGTGTGTCCTAAATAAATTAAGTATGTTCAACACATACTTAACAAAGTAAACTCCCAACATATTCCAAACTGGACAATGCAGCCTAGATCATCTACAATTCACCATTTGGTAGTGTGGCAGAATCAGTCCACAGCAGATCTCACAGTGATGGAAGAAATAATCCAACATGTTACTTAGATATTTTTATTTGGCAAGCAGTGTTGTAGTTCTATGTTGAATTTTCTAAAATGGAAATCAAATTATTGCTGAACTCTACTTTGAAAATCAGTAATTACAAAAAAAAATTATGGATATTTGTCTTTGAATAAAAAGAAAACTGTCCACATGCTTGTGATGTTACGGGCCTAAGCTACCTTTCTGAAACAAGGGAATTAATTAGACAGAGATACTCCCAGCTTCAAAAATCACATGGATTTTATGAGCCATTATTCTGAAACTATATTGACATTCAATAATAAACACACATTTTGACAAGATAACAGATGCAACACACACAGTTGAATTATTTTGAAATGTAAGGAGTAAGATATTCAAAGTGTTTTCTTCATATTTTGAGTGCATTTAAATATTTTGTCACTCTACAATTTAGAAGAAAAATTAGAAGAAAAACATCCACATAGTATGATGATCTGGAAACATAACTATGATGTGACTAGATGTAGGAAAAGAATAAAATGTATAAAATTAAGAGAGTTTTCAGTAGCAACTGATATCGTGAGAAATGTCTCCTCTTTGCTAAGTCAAATGCCATAGAAGTGATGTCTTGAGGTCTGGAGAGGCGGTTCAGTGGTTAAGACCACTGGCTATCCTTGTGCAGGACCTAGGATCAGCTCCTAGTACCCATATGGTTGCTCATAAGCATCAGTAACTCCAGCTCCAGGCAATCAGACACTTTTTTTCCTTCTCAGGCACTTGCACTCATGTGGTGCACATATATATATACACAGGCAAAACAGCCATACACATAAAATAAGAACAAACAAATTTCCTTTAATAGTTTCTTGGGATTCCTCCCAACAGTCTCTGTTTAAAATATGTGCTTTGCTCAGGTCATCTATAAAAGTGACATGCATCTTAAGGAGTGCTCAGTGTCATGATTAAAATTTTGACTGCTCTCATGACAGGATGGCTCTGGAAAACAGTGACCACCATACTACATATGTGAAACTCCTAGGGCCAAGCACAGAGAGGCTTTCTCACAGTATCTTTTCACAGATATAAAGAATTGAGAGACATTTTCACAACTTTAGTAACTTGAAGTAAGGACTTTAGATAGGACATACCCAGCAGTTAAATTAACATCCTGATGATAAAGTGCCAAACTAAGCATAATGATCATAATTTACCCAGGTTATTTAAGGACTCAAGATACTCTGAGAATTCCCCCTGTGAAAAATGTCCCTTCGTACCCTGCTCTGTTGGACAAGTAACAGAGCTTAAGAGGGTGAATTAATATACCTACACTATCGTCACTTTTTTAAGATGCTGTAGGCTGTCAAATACTCATCTCAGTAGAACTGAGCGTATTACTGCCACCTGGAGTGATCTAGGACCACCAAGGAGACCAATACTAAGACATAATGTGAATCCATCTATGAAAAGACATATTTCTTCTCTCTTTGCAGTTGCCATGGTAACAATGGAACTGAATTTAGCATTTTACTCAAACTATTTTTGGTAGACAGATATTTGAAATTAAGAAATACAGAATACATATTGGTCCACTGTCTAGGACTAGTGAAATGAAATCATGGATCTTGGAGGAGAACCTACAACCACTACTTTACTAAAACAGCATAATCTCTACTCTAAATATTTGTCATTATAGAAATAGAAGGGAGAAACGATGCAATTATATTATAATCTCAAAACTAAAAGAAAAAGTAAAATACAAGACACAGAAAATATTACTATATTCATGGTAATGTTACTACTGTCTTGATAGATTCAAATGAGACTCATTTCCATACTATTTCAATACTAACTTGTCAATCAGCTTATCGCAGATGCCCAACTTACTAAGAGACTGATATGAAAAATACCTAATACAATAAGTTTATAACTTTCAACATTGTGAATTTGGTGTGACTACTAGTTAGAAACTCTTTTATGTACCACACTTACTGCAAGGAACTTAGCCTTAATAAATGATTTTATATTCTGGTTCTTTAAGATACTTCTTTCTTTCTTCCTTCTTTCTTCTTCTTCTTCTTCTTTTTTTTTTTTTTTTTTGAGACAGGGTTTCTCTGTGTAGCTTTGAGCCTTTCCTGGAACTCCCTTTGGAGACCAGGCTAGCCTCGAACTCACAGAGATCCGCCTGCTTCTGCCTCCCGAGTGCTGGGATTCAAGGCATGCGCCACCACTGCCTGGCCGATACTTCTTTCTATCATAAGTGTAGGTAAGAGCAGATGTTAATCTATTCTGTAGGTATCTATATACAAATATTCTGAGAATGTTTAGCAAAAGGCCCAAGTGTTTCTTTGAGTGTTAGGATGGTGTTTCAGTCTGCTCTGTGTTTCTAAACAAAACAATGAGGCAGAACACTTCTGTAAAGGAAGACAAATGTATTTGGTTGACTGTTTTAGAGGTTGAAAGCAGGCATCCCTATGTCTTTGGTAAGGTCATTTGGATGTCATAACATGGCAAAAGGGTCTTATAGTAGAAGAATAATCAAGAATAAGAAGTGTATATTTAGAAGAGAAGTAAAAAAAACAGAAGGCCCCAGGATCACTTTTTGGTTATATGTAGCTGTCATGGGAACTAGTCTACTCTGTGAGACCTAACACACTTAAGAAAATCAGCCTTAATCCTTGATAGTTACCCACTCTCCTTGAATTACCAGGATGCCTAACTTCTTGGTTTCTCTGAGATATATTGGATGAAGAATTGTCTTAGGCTACAAATTAAATCCAGGCTATCTAACCAGTGAATTGTAAGTTATAAAAGCATATGTATATATTTATTTTGTATGAAACCATGATGTGGTGACATATTCTGTGCCCTCTTTGATACAAAAATAGACTTAAAGTGTAGTGGGTAGCCATTCCAGCTTTGGTCTGGAAGTTCCAACCCCTACTGAGGCTTCAGTAACTATCACGCCTACAAGGCAGGGCCAAGAGAGGGCCCTGAAGACCCAGATCTGGATGCGCCACCTTCTCTTGGTGACCAGACCCTGGATGCTGGAGGTAGACCAAGCAGAGTTCTCCAGAGAACACCGCCAGACTGCGCTACGTCCTTTCCAGACCCTGTAACCTGCCTATCCTTTCATTTGTAAGTTACACCATTAAATAAACCTCCCTTTTAACTACATGGAGTGGCCTTAATAATTTCACCAAAATCGAGCACAGAAATTAACATACCAACCACATCAAAAAGCTACAGGAATTTTTCCTTTATAGTAATGGGAACAGTCTGTCCCAACATAAGCAGCTCATCCCTGAGGCTAGAGGATGCTTTGATAGGAATATCAAAAGTTATTCTAACAGTGATAGATATAAGCTAATTATTTCATCCCTATTAACTCTTTCAAGCCTGTTTGATGATGGAAATATTCTACTCCAAAGTAAAATGTAGTTACAAGAAAATCTATGCACAAACAAATTCAAAGCAAACAGGACTCAGAACTGTCCTGCATCAGGCCTGCCAACCCATTCCTGTTTACATCACAAAGAGGCCCAGGTTTCTTAGAAAGTATAGTGTGACTCCTTCACTTTCATGGGCAATGAACACTCTGTCTTACCAAGAAATCTAAAATATGAAAACTTCTGAAGTCTTGGAAAGTAAGAGAAAAGAGATCCTTTTGAGTCAAGCTAAGCCAGTTGGCCATTGGTGAGCTAGCTGCTACAGGAGGATTTTTTTCTGTGTAGGTCTCTGACTCTCTCTATATTGTATATGTATGTGTATGTGCATGTGGTATATAGGAATAAAGTTCAAGTTCTACACTTGTTCTGTTCTCCCCCATTCCACTGCTCTAACCTGTGTTTCCATGAAATTAGAAAAACAAAGAAACAGAAATGATGAGCAACTGACTTCAGGTAGAAATTCTTGTAGGGACCAATGAAGGAACAGGAACAGGGAAAGAAATCAGCTTGGCATTCAGTATATCTCCAGGGTGAGTTTTCTAAAACAATCCCTTGTCATTTGGCTGACTATTTCCATCAAACCAAAGGCAATGATCCTCCACGAGAAACAATGTGTCATGTTGTCCTCTTGGTAGAGCATCTGTGGCCACTGCTACATTTCTCTCCAGCAAGTGCCATCCAATCAAATTAAATTTACCAGCAGCATATTATTTCAATGCTTAATTTTTATTTGGATCTAATGCAAACCATCCCATGAGGTGAAGGTATTAAGCATATGCAAGATGGGCTTTGATACCCTTTCAGGTAGATTATTTTCCATTTTCATCACCTACCTGGGAAAATTCTAAACAACATGGAGTATAGACCATCTTTTTGTGATAATTATACAAAACATGTACTGACCACCTGTTCATTCTAGATCTGCTATTAGGCTTTCAGGATATGTTTGTGAAGGAGGAGTCAAAGGTTTACTCTCCTCTTCCATTCCATATATTTCTACAGGCAAATACTTGGCTCATCTGCCCTAGGAAAATGCTGCTGTAAACATGTACTATTTTATTCTCAGTACTGCTTCTTCTTTCTCTGTGAGAGGTGAATAATTTGATTAGTGCCAATGGAAAGCATATGTGGAAAATATTAAACTAAGTTACCAGTAAATGAAATTTCATATCTTAGAACCAGACATGCCACCTGCTGTTGGTTCTAAACCATGTCAATATCATGGACCAACAAAAGACTTAACTGAAGAGTTCACCCTCATCTGTTATCGCTTGGCTATGGTGCTAATTATTTTACTATCATCCATACTGACAGACAATTAGATCACTGACCACCTCTGGCTACCAGATGTACACATATGATATAAGCATGATCAATAAGAACTTTCTATAAAACTTTCAGAAGACCCCTGGAGAAAATTAATGTATTTCTTAAAATGGACATATAGGAACTTTGAGTTTCTCATCTCTCTTCTCCATGCTTTGTTCTCAACTTGCTCTGCACAAAATGAATTCCCCGCTCCACCCTGTGGAGTGCACCAGCTACTAGCTTTTATAGACAGCCAGATTTGAACTATGGGAGTGTGGTGATAAAATCCAAGTGTCAAATCAATTAGATTAATAAATATCTAGGGACACATTGAGGTCTATAGTTGAGGACTTATACAGAGAGGGTTAATTAAGAGGGTAAGATCCACTCTGAATGTGAGCAGTAAACATCCTATGAGCAGGGGTCCTGGACTTTGTATAAAGAACAAAGGAGAGGGTTAAGTGAGCACCATCATTTCCTCCTCTCTATTTCCTGTTCTGCCATAATGTGAGCAAGCTCCTGTGGCCAAAGCTGTGAGTCATACCTGCTTCCATGTACTTCCCAATGATGGACTGACTGTCTTCCCATAAGTCATGAGCTAAATTCACATCTCCTCCATTAAGTTGCCTTAGCTTGTTATTTTCATCACAGGAGAGAGAAAAGCTACTGGTAAAAGGAAGCCATAGAAGACCAGAACCAAAGGAAGGAGGAAGAGGAGGAGGCCTGTTGGGGAAAAGAGGGGGAGGAGGAGGAGGAGGAGGAGGGGGAGGAGGAGGAGGGGGAGGAGGAGGAGGGGGAGGAGGAGGGGAAGCGGAGGAAAGTGGAGAATTTATTTCCTCCTTTTCCCTTACCTGGAATGCAGAGGTTGCTTTCATTCCGACAGCTGTAACTCCAGTTCACCAGTCTGCTCTTATAATGGAAAGGACTACATTCCAATTCATTCTAGACCTTGGGACTTCTAAGAATTGCCCTTCTGTTAGCATGGACTCCTTTCCCTCTGTCCCTAGTTATTTATCAAACTGTCTGAAACTTACAAATGCTTTTGATATTAAATGCTCCACCCATAAACTCTCAATAACATGACTGCCCAAACATGAGCTGTGTAAGGGTGGCACCAATGAACCTGTCAAACTGGGTGGAGGAAGGCACACAGGGCGCCAACTCTACACAAAGAACTATTGACAACTGAGGACACTGGGAATGGCACAACAATTGGTTGTCTAGTGCCAAGTGTTCAACTCTGAAAATATGTATAGATAGCATTATATGGATGGAACAGGTTATATTTAGGACTATATGTGTATATACATATACATCATTTTCAAAATATTCATCATACATATGTATACATATGTGCATGCAGTAATAATGAGTGAAAAGAGAGGTCATGACGTGAAAGGAGAGTAAGGAAGGTTATATGGGAGAGTTAGGAGGGGAGAATGGGAAAGAAGAAATGTAATTAATTTATAATCTTAAAATTTGTTTTACATTTTAAATAGATTCATTATCATTTTTTTCTGACCATGCCATTGCTTCCTACCAGGTATTTCAGGCTAATGCAGATCACAACAAGCTTTAGTCTGATAATGACCAGTTATGTGCCTTGTAGAGAAACTATACATTTAATTTAAAGCTCATTGATGAAAATAGAGCTAAACGATAAAGAAAAAGATAGTCACCTAAAAACAATTTTCAGTTGTGGCTACAGCAATGCGTGAAGTCAGTGAAACCCCTGGGCCTGCTAGGTGTATGATTTAATATATTTTCATTTTCTCTAAGGTAGCTTAGATTGGGTTTTTGACATTTGAAACTGAAAAGAGAGGTCTAGCAGCTGTAATGAAATATATGCAGTGCTGAGAACTACGAATTCTGCAACATCAATAAAAATAATAAGGTTTATGAGAAAAATAGGATTGAGGGCAAAACATCTAAAATCTGCACAAATGCTACTCTTTGTCTCACTCACTAGAGAAAGCAGTCTTAATATTATTTTGGCTGAAAAGAAAAGATGTGTTTCCAACATAAATAAGCCACAGTAGGTAATGTTGCACAGAGCATGGCCAAGACATTGTTTATGACCAAAACTGGTTCTTAGAAAAGGTGATAGGTGATCTGCAGTGTGATTATGTAGGAAAGTAAAAAAAAAACAAAAACCTGCTAGCATCATCTGTGAAGGAAGTAAGTATACTTTACCTTTAACTATTACTTGATGGCATAGGACCTTAATGGGCTGAGGGAAAAAAAGCATGAATGAATGTGACTCCTACTCTATGCTGACATCATTGCCTTATTTACAAGTAAATCTCACAGAGAAAGCATGTGTTCTACCAGGGTAGACTGCACTCCTATACAGCTATTTTTTAAACCTCTGCTTAGCTGTTCTACTGGGAACACAGAAAGTGGCACATGCTACATTTATTTTAACCAGTAGTTACCTCTAAGTGCTTTAAAAAATGTGCATGTGTTTTCAAACTCCTTACAAATGCTTTGTCTGGGGTGATTAGTTGTAGACACTCCTTGCTTCAGCATCACAGATGCAGCAACTTTATATACCACAAATAATGTGAAATGAATACCTATTTTTTGTAATAACTACATCTTAGGACAGTAATTGTGCTGAATAGTTGGCTGGGGTATAGGCTGAATATGGTTTTATTAGAAGATAATACACACAGAACCTATTTATATGTTCAATATTATATTGCAGCTCAATACAGAAGGTACTTTGAGGTAATCCAGTACTGCAAGTTGAGAGATAGCAAGGTACCACTGGGCTTCTTGATCTTTATTTGACTTTTCTGTCACACCAGGCACAAAACTTGGTTGTTTCCCAGTGATATTTACTATCATTCATGTCCTTACAACTATAGTTTAGCCAGCAGACTTCAGACATTAGTGATATACGATCTTCTCAGTTTTAACCCTTATAGTCTTGCTTCTGGTCTTTCTCCTTCCAATAGCTTTCTGCTACTATTCAGAGTCATGCTTTACAGATATAGGATCCTCTAACATCTTGTTTTCCTGAATGACTGTGTGAAATAGAGTTTGCCACTCTGCATGTCTAAAATGCTTTGTTCTGTGTGAATTATAATTAATTTTCCACACTTTTAAGCCAGATATTTCTAGAATTATCTATTATGGGAGCTTGTGCTGCCTTAACACATATGGAAGCCTTGCCATAGACTCTGAAAAAGTACAATCTAGATGGGGGCAGGGAGCAGTTCCATTTTTCCTTGCACTGCTACCATCCTATTATTCAGCAGTCAAGTGGAATAGGGAGTGACATGGGGTATGTCTGAACAGGGAATTCCTCCTATATGCCATCTACCTTTATTTCTGTGTATGTGCTTTAGAGAAGATCCCTTTTTGTTCCTAATGACCCACCCAACTTATTTCAAATAAAGAGAGGATTATAAGGTAAACAGGTTTTTATTGAATTCAGGATCAAGATCATGAGCCTTGTACAAAGAAATTAGGTCCTGTCAGTAACTGAGAAATCTAGTGTATCTTGAATGGTATCTTTTTTTTTTTTTCCTGCTTCAGCTGTTTCCTCATATCTTCTGTCCTGTCTCTAATCAACCAGCTTCATCTGCTCACTCAGTTTTCGGTCTCATGTTGCAACATGGCCTCAAATCCAACAAGAACAAGCATTATCATGAAACAGCATTTTTCGAGTTCTAGACAGGTCAGCATGAATGAATGTGCATGGGTCTAACAAAATGAAGGTAATCTATGATTTAATGGAACTTCATATACCACACCTTAATTGTGCTTAGTGCCCTAGAATTAGTGATGAGTTCTCCTTTAGATGAGTTGCTCTTGGCTTAAGACAGCTTGCTCGCATGATCCACACCCATGTATTAGAGATTATATGCAGCAGAAGCATCTAAGAATATATCAGTACCAGGAATTAGAAACCTTCATTAAAGGTTGTTGTGTAGGGTAGTCCAACTGACTCCCAAAATGATATAGGCTAGTGCTGCTGTCTTTGGTTGCCTGTTCCAAAATGAATGTAAGTTCTTATTGCTGACAAACTGCACACTTTAGACACAGGACACAGAAGATTCAAGTTGGATCTAACCAGAAAGCCCCCTTCCTGTGACATAGGTTTCATAGTGCCAGAAAATACTATGAAAGCTGACAATAGAGAGAAGTAATCAATAGTTCTATCCAGCTTGATTCTTATTAACCATAACAATGACAATCTTAGCAAGATATCTGAAATGGTGCAATCGTGGCATTCACATCTTGGTGGTAAAATCTGTCTATTTGGATATGAGACCTACTAAATAGGAGGGGAATTATTCCTGCTACTAGAAACCTAGACAACCACCTTGGGTAGAGAGGACATGACTGTAGGAAGAGAATGTACTACTGACCTTTTATTAGACCAACATAATTTCTAAATGTATTCTAAACTTTATCCTGATACTCATAGATAAATGTATATCTCATACTTCACCAAAGAACCTCCTCTTTACAGGAAATGGAGATCATTACAGAAAACCATAACTGATATATATATATATATATATATATATATATATATATATATATATATACATACATTACAACTTCTGCATCTAAAGCTCAGGGACCAGAGAGAGAGAGAGAGAGAGAGAGAGAGAGAGAGAAAGGACCAGGAATTCTGTTGTGAGATGGTGCCTCCTAGAAATGAAAAAGAAGCCATATTGTTGAGGTATCATGGGTATAGCTTCATTCTCAGTAGAGTCATCTGGCGTCTCCAATGGCTCTCCATAACACCCAAGTATCATCACTATTCATTTCAATTAAGAGATTTAGTGCAATGTTCTGGTAACATAGTTCCTCTTTTAGAATTATTTTACTGTGAAGAAATATAGCTAACAAATGCTTTGTGAAATTCAATCTCTTACTCATTAGCAATATCCCAAATAACTACAATGTGGAAGTTTTATGACAACTGTCTACTTATAACATTTATGTTGTTGCTTCATTTTTGCATAGATTAATCTTTAATAGTTTATGTATGAGAAGATAATAGTCAACATTAACTCTGAAGTGCTGATTGTCACTATCAGATTAACCATTTGATATTATTTTTGGATGATATTTTGTCAAAGTCCTGGGTCCACAAATAAAATTAAAGACATTTAATAAGAGGGACCATGTTTTGTTTCTTATGTTTCTTATCTTTGCTTAATATTGTATATACAGCTGGTGTTATATTTCTACATTTATTCTAATCTCCCATAGAATGAAACTCATCCTGTAGATTGGATTTCTGTTTCTTTCTTTATTTGCAGAAGGGTTTAACCAAGTTCAATCATCAACAACATTTTTTTAATGGCAAGGTGTCTGCTTCACTTCCCTGAAACACATACAGGTTATTTAAACTCCATGTTCCACCTTGCTTTGAAAGTGCATCATAAAGTAAACTTTTCTAGCTAATCACTAGATGGTTGAACTTGTATATGTAGAATGTTTGATATATTCTCTCATATCAATTCTTGCTCATCTTTTAAGATACCCAGATAGTATATCACTACAGGTGTATCAATATCTTCAGTTCACATCTCATCAAACCATCATAAACTGAAAGTGCAAGTTGCAGAATGTATATAATATCCCTTACATCACAGACTTCATTGCTGAAGAAGACAATAACTAAAGAGAATCAGTTACTCATCCTAATGGTCAAGAGACCAGCTGAAAGGAGGGAATCAGTGCTTCTTGTTATCATTGCTAGAGAGTATCTTACAGCATATTGACAACCCAATGGAGGAAAAAATCAAAATTCAACAATAAGTGTCAGGTGTACAGGTCAGTGATATTGAGCATGGCTAACACACATGATTCTGAATTCAATCCTGAGCGCGCGCACACACACACACACACACACACACACACACACACACACACAGGCATGAAGACACACAAATTAAACTGAAAGAATGGTTTCTACAGAATGGATATCACTTCTGCACATTTGTAAAATTAAAACTGTGTAAGTTGAATCACCATATACTGTCAGGTGTTTTGCATTATTCATTAATTTTATGTTTTAACATTTTTTGCTGATTATTTAAATTAAGGAAGGTGAAGGTATCAGTATTTCCTTTATATCTACTACACCTCTCAGGTCTTAATTGTGAGGTACAATGGTGTGTTGAAGAAAATCACAACTACATGCAGACTTAAAGACGAGCTTGACCTGGAGAAACAGGCAATCCTGTTTTATTTTTTAGCATGTGAAAGCTGTGACTATATGTGATTTCACGTTTTCTATAAAGACTCAATGAAATCTGAAAGTTGTGCATCTTGTGACATACTAAAGTCTCAAACAATGCTGTGCACCATTTCCATTGTTATTAGTCATGGTATCATTAGTTATTAATATTAATATATAATATTAAAATTGTTATTAGTCACATTTATAACTATCAGTTACTCTATAATTATCTGAGAAATGAAAACCAATATAATAGGAATGCCTGTATATTATGCTAAACTTTCATGCAGCAACTTGCTGGTACTTATCTTCCATTCCCAAATCCTAACATGTAGGGTGTTTTTCAGGAGTTTGACCACCTGTCACTCTTAGCACATTTATTAAAGAACATCATAAAACGCCTGTACTAACATGACAGCGAGTTCTAAATAAAATTAAAATGGCATTAAATTGCATGCAGTTGGGGAGAAGCTTATGGATTCAAGGGCAATGTGTCATATAAATCAGTCACCCAGTATTGCAATAGGCACTATCAAAGGGATTGAGGAATCTCCTGTGAAGTGGAAAAATTGCTTGAGATATGAACGGTGATAGATCATATAAATACTGGCATACACTTCCAAAGCATTGCATTTATCTTTTCCTATTTTTAAAACGTTCCTGGTTACTTCAAAATAAGCCTATTGTTCATTTATAGGCACAGGAACATATCTACATGGTAAAAGAAATAAGCTTATTATTTTTATTAGATATGGTTAATCCAAAAGTGATTTAGGTCGTCCTATCAAATGGACTCCCAAACTAGAGTGGTTTAATGTACCATAATTTTACTTATTTTTGTACCAGTTCATTACAGGTATTTCTGCTTCATGCATAGCTCTCCAAACAATCCCTTCTACTGTGTAGAAGGGACGCCCAAGGACACAGATTTCTACTCAATGAAGGGAGAAAGGAGGACATGGACAATTAGAAAAGAAACATCTTTGTTATCATCTTAGTCCAGCAATTGCAGCAATCCTGCTTCTAAAAATTTAGCGAACACCAGTTAAATCATCCTACTACAGAATAATGCAGTCATACAACACCAGCAAGCTATCTCCAATGTTTTGCTCCAAAGCAAAGGGAGCTTGAGGCATGGTAGATGTTGGGCTCTTTGTATCAAATTTGTGATAAAATGAAGGAGACACTTGGGAAGTGAGAACAAAAGCCTTGATATATAAAAACATGAAAAGACAAAAAAAAAATTCCAAAAGGAAGGTACCCAAGAGGAAACATCTGCTTAGAGTTTCACCTCCTCTCCAACATTTCCTCATCATTGACAGAACATATTTGGGGGTGGGGGTCATACTGGACTTCCCCTAGAAAATGAGTACATTTTTTTCTTTCTAATAATGGTGTCTTAACTCATCCAGCTTGCAATAATACATTACAAAAGATTGGGTAGTTTATAAACAACAGAAATACATCTGCCCTAACTCTGGAAATGAGGATATCCAAGATCATATCACTGCCAGATCTGGGGCCTGGTAAAGGCAAATTTCCAGTTTCATAGAAGGTACCTTTTTGCTGAGTCCTCACAAGGTAGAAGGGTTTAACTCGGTGCTGGGAGTGTAAGTCATCAGTAAAGCACTTGCCTTATGAACAGAAGACCCAGGGTTTGACACCCAGTACCATATAAAAAAGAAAAAAAAATGAAGATGAATTCTTTGGTCTATTTCAAAAGAATGTAAGTTTTGTTCCTAAGGACACCACCCTCATGTCTACTGTATTTTCCAAAGGCTTCCCCTCCAATATCTTGATTACCTTGGAGATTAGGTTAGGATTTTAATGCATGAATTTGGGGAGAGACCATAAGCAGGTAGATCATAGTAGATAGAAAAGAAACTGTGTAGAGCATATTTTAGTTACTGCTTACAATATGTAGCATCTTCTGTTGAAGATTTAGCATTTGCCATGATCAACAAAGCACACATGAGTGAGTAAAGCTTTTAGTCCTCTCAGATATCATTTCTCTAACTTCACACAGAAGAGATTGAGTGGAGTTTTTGTAGAAAATTTTCCAATTATTAAAACCTTCTGAATTATATAATGAGAAGTAAAGAGAGTGTGAGTTAGAAAAGGCAGCAGTCAACACAGGTCTCTTTAGATATGGTTCGTTGTTACAGAAAGAAAGTTCTGTGTTTTGTAATATTTAAAAACATAAATGTAGGGGTTGGAGAGATAACTCAGTGCATGAGTTAACACTTGTTACACATATATACATGAAGGCAAAACACTCATACACACTAAGTAAAAAGATATCTTTATGAAAATGTAAATTTTAGCTTGCCCTTCTTTGTGGATTCACTATGCTCTACTGGAAAACATTTTAAATGTTTATTCATTTATGCTCTATGTGCATTGGTGTTTTGCCTGTAAGTCTATGCACGATGTGTATACTTTGTGCTCATGGTTTATAAAGTAGGTGTCAGTTTCTCTGAGAATGGGGTTATACACAGTTTGAGATGACATGTGAGTGCTGGAAATGGAACAATGGGCCTCTGGAAGAATAACCAGACCTATTAACCACTGAGCCAACTCTTCAGCCCCTGAAAACCTATCATAATAGAACAATACAATAATATAAAGATAAACTCCAACTAAATAACAATTTTGTAAGCTATCAAATAATACCATGGAATCTTGAAGCATTTTGCCTTAAGATTGTCTGCCTAGCACACCAAAACTAAATACTCTCCAAATCTAGGCATCTAATGGCAATCAGTTCAAAGAAACCAATTAATTCAAAAAAGGAAACTATTGTGTCTGCTTTCAAATAATCTCAATTTTGAAATGGTTATTGTAGAAATCTACAGATAGACGGTTTATGATTTTTCAAGAGTTGGTTTATGACACTGGATAACTACTTTTCTAAACTAAACCTTAACTAAAAGAAGTAAAGTCAAATGTGATCAGCCATTTCACAAAGGCCCCAAATGTCCATTTTTGCACTTCTATAAAAGATTTAGATTAACAAAAAAATAACATGGACTGTGCATACAAAGTTTAACTCACTCCAATTCAAACGAAGCCATCGAAATATCTCTGGTATATTTAATTAAGTCACAGCAAGAAAACTGACCAAAGACTTAACAAAAGTTAGAGAACTAAAAGCCTTTTAGTAGGTGCTAAGAATTTGCTCAAATGGTAAAAAGCTTGTCCTGCAAGCATGAGAACCTGAGTTCAGATTTTGCACACTCACAGAAAAAATGAGACATAGTAGCATGTACCTGTAATTTAGTCCTGGGAATGATCCTTGAGCTCACTTTGAAATGGGGACTCTTTCACAAATAAAACATATGCATAAACGCAGAGGTGACTAGAATACAGAGGACATGCTCACAAGTATTGTAATTAAATGGCCTTCTCGGAGAACTTCGTACATGCTTAAGAACCTCTATTTGCATAGAAAAAACTCATCTGTTAATTGGAAATCATTCTAATCTAATGATTCCAACAAGTTTTCTAAGGATGCATCATGGCAATGTTAAGCTACCCCAGCTTTCCACACCAAAGAGTCTTTACATGAACCTAATTGAATTCCTCTTCATATTTTCATTAATTCTTACAATATAAGTAGAAGTCCCCTAGAAAGTCCAAATTAGACTGTTTAATTGCACTGAGAAATAATTTAGAAAATTAAATTAGGAAAAAGAAACAACATTTCTAATACCTTATATCTAATAAAGACATGCATGAATTCTGTGGCCAAACCAAGCACTCAGTTTGGACAATAATGTAATAAAGTTGTTCAATACAAGTTACTGGTATAAGCAAATCCTGTACAGTTTTCAAAAGGAAATTACTCAATAGTTTTCAGTCTTTATTATGTCACTATATGAAAATAAGTATAAAATTTTATAAAATATATGATAAATTTAATATATTACAAATCTAATAATTATAATTATATTACTATATATTACACAATAAAATATATTATAAATTTTATAATTTTAAATTATATTATATATTATAAAATTTATAATATAAATTTACTATAAGAATTTAAACAATGTGGATGCATAACTGATAAAGTTAACTCAATGAAACTCACACAGAAATTGTCATTGAAGACTCCGTATAGAAAGATGAGGTGGCAAGTAGATCTCAAGTTTTACATATTTATATGCAGCTAGAGGTTCTGATGTACCCTTGAGGTACAACTCAGCTGCCCTGCTAGATGTGACTTAATCCAAGACTAGCACCATGAATCTATTTGTCAAAGCCCAGTGATTCTCTCAGTAAGCTATTGAAAGGAGTGCTTCTGTTCATAGGCATACCACATGTATTCTAGTTTGCTTTTAGTGTGTGTGTGTGTGTGTGTGTGTGTGTGTGTGTGTGTGTGTGTGTGCAAGTGTACATTTGTGCTTGTGTGTATATGTGTGGGTTTTATATGTGCATGTGTGTATGTGTATATGTGTGTATGTAAGTGTGTGTGTGTATACCTCACATGTGCAGACGCCCTCAGAGACCAAAAGAAGTATAGGATCTCCTTACAGCTTGAACTAAGGGCCTCTATGAGCTGCCCAATATATGTGTTGGGAACCATTATTAGGTTCTCTACAAGAACAAGTGCTCCTAAGCACCATGCTGCATCTCCTACCCAGATAAATATTCCAGTTCTTGACTCTAATGTCCAAGATAGGACATAGTTGGACTGGAGAGGTGATTGTTCAATGGCATAGTCTTGTACTCAGAAGACTGCTCAATGAAAAAGGGATGTAACACCAGCTTCTTCTCATGTAGAAAATTGGAATCTTATGACTATGTGCTGACTGACACTAAAATAAACCTGAAGAATAAATCATGAAAAACAACAGTCTTCCCCAGTTTCAGGAGGTAGGAGGTAGTCAAATCCATGAAATCAAGTCCTAAAAATATGCTAAAACATCACTCAAAGACAATATATTTGCATTTGATCTAAACATAGGTAGATAGATGATGATGATGTTGATGATGATGAAGATAGATAGATAGATAGATAGATAGATAGATAGATAGATAGATAGATAGATAGATAGATAGATGATAGATAATACAAAATATAACTTCTTTTGAAAAATATCAAAATAGCTCATCCAAAGGACAAAGAATTACTCAGAAGGAAACAATCAAAAGTGAATTAAAATGCAGAGCTCTTACCTCCTTTGGTCTAAAATTAGGATAGAGATTTACAAAAACAAAAGGTCTCTTTTCCATACTCTAAATTACCTTTACAATGCTTATTCACCAGTTCAAAACTGAGAACGTTACAGGGATTTTTGAGCAGACTTCCCGCCAATAAATTTGCCTTCACATTGTTTTCCAATCTCTGAAGTCATGGATTCCTTTTCTCCTGTTCTGAAATGTGGTAATATTTTATTTGTGCTTTAATAAATAAAGTTTGCCTGGAGATCAGAGGAAATAGCAAGCCACTTTAAGTGAACAAAGAAGTCGGGCAATGGAAGCACACACCCTTAATCCTATCATTTGGCCAGCAGGATCTCTGTGTGTTCAAGACCACACTGGAAATAGAGCCAGGTGTGGTGGCATAGTCCTTAATTCTGACACTAGTTAACCATGCAGGTCTGTAGGTCTGTATAGACAGAAAGTAATTGACAGAGCTATGTAGGAAGAGGAAATGATGTAGCTGGACAGAGAGCAAATCAGACGGTAGAACAGCAAGGCATATAAAGCCTGGGTAAACAGGAAGTAACTTGCATTTGGAAACTGCAGAGTTGGTGAGGTAAGGTTGGCTGGTGGCTTTCCCTATTTCCCTGATATCTCTAAGGCTTTCACCCCTTTATTTGGTTCCATGTTTTTTTTATTAATAAGATCATTTAGAAATTTATCTACACTGTCATTTCTTTACAATTTTTTATTATAACAAAATATTTAAACCAAGACCCCAAAATCAGCTCCTTGAGTTGCTTTTCTCCCATATGATGTTCAGCACATGGGCTGATAGACCTGCTTGTTAGGAATTTGTCTCAGCAACATGCTCATGCTAGCTAAGGAAATTTGTGTTTTTCTTTCCTTCAGTAATTCAACATTTATTTGGCATCATAATGGGAATAAAACAGTGTTTTGGAATATTATTTTAAAGTGTGTTACTTTTGTTTATGTTGCATTTGTTTAACTCTGTGAAGCTGTGCCTGTCTAAAACACCTAATGTTTAATTAAGTCCTGAATAGCAAATAGCAAGTCAGGAGAAAGGATAGGCAGGGCTAGCAGGCAGAGAGAATATATAGAAGGAGAAATCTGGGAGAAAAGAAAGAAGGAGCAAGAAAAGGAGGAGAAGATCAGGGGCCAGCCAACCAGCTACACAGCAAGCCATGGAGTAAGCATAAGATTTACAGAAGTAAGAGAATGGGAAAAGCCCAGAAGCAAAAGGTATACAGGTTAATTTAAAGTTAAGAAAAACTGGCAAAGAACAAGCAAAGCTAATGTTAGGCATTCCTAATTAATAATAAGCCTCTGTGTGTGATTTATTTGGGAGCTGGGTGGCAGGCCCCCCAAAAGAGCAAAAACAAACAGCAACAAAAGAGATCAGATTTACAGTAAAATAATAGGAAAATTACTTCAATGAATCTTGCAATTATACCCCCTTATGGACTGAAGGCTTTTTCACATGGTTTAGTGAAAAGGATTGTGAACATAACCTAAGAACTCAACTGAAACAAAAATTAATAGTTTATAATTCATGGAGGCCAAGATTCATGGCATTATGAGTGAGAAGAGAGACATCACTGCAAGGAAAGAAGAATGGAGGGAAAAACACACAAAGAGAGAGAGAGAGAGAGAGAGAGAGAGAGAGAGAGAGAGAGAGAGAGAGAGAGAGAGAAACATCAAAAGAAATTAACTTGAAGCTTTGACCTAGCCATGATCTAAAAATATGTGTGAGAAAACTAGCAACTGGTGGGAAGTGCCATAAGATATAAGAAGATGGGGGATGTTGAAAGCTCACAGCAGAACTGAGGATGCTTTGTGTCCCTGATGCACAGAGTATGGGAAAGCACCACCAGAAATGTACTGCCTCAGCAGGAAAGCCTAATCAGGCCTGGACTAATGGCTACACAAGACATGACCTAACATGCAAATGTCAATACCAGAACATAATATTACAGTTAATACAAGGAATATAATAAATCTACTCACCAACAATGTAAAGTACAAACCATGCAATCATAACATGTTCAATATTCAGAACAGTAGCAAAGAGAAACAATCAAGTTATATAATTCATAATTAGGAAATAAATTTGGCAGAATAATCAGGTCTAGAAATGATGGCTCTGGACTTTACAAATATTCTCCATATATTCAAGAAGGCAGAGTGAAGGTACAGATAAAAGAATTTTTAAAATACATAAAATCAAATGGAATTTGCATATTAAAACTATAAGCAGGATAAAAAGATATGTGATAGAATTAAAAGCTGTGAGAAAATTAATGAAAAAAGAATCACCATGCTGAATGTGGGTAACACCATCCCGTGTGCTGGGGTACGGGGCTCAATAAGAAGGAAAAACAGCTACGTCAGGAAAACCAACTTGCCATCAAGATTTTTCTTGAGCTCTTTTTGACTGTTGACAAAATGTGAAACCACAAATGGCACTGAAACAATCAAATACCATCAGGAAAGAAAAATAGCAGGCATGACAGCACACACCTTCAATCTCACCCCTCAGGAGCAAGAGGCAGACAATCTCTGTGAGTTCAAGGTCATTCTTTTCTACATAGTGAGACCTTGTCTCAAAGCAAAGCAAACCAAACCAAACCAGTGAGTCCCTTTCTCAAAGATCAAGGTGGACAGAATCTGAGGACTAATACTAGAGGTTGACTTCTGACCTCCACAGGAATGTGTAGACACATGTGTACTCACTCACACAAAAATATACAAGAAGTGCTTGTATCTGGAGCCTTCTTAAAGGGAAGAATTAACAAGGGATTACATGGTAGTATTTTAGTACTAGCATGAAGCTCAGCACTGGGTAGCATGGATAAGTCTTTTTAATCAGAAATTGCTTCTAATAAGAATGATGCACTTGAATTAAACATTAAGACCATCATATCATGTTCAAAGAAGAATAACCACTCATACATAAGCACATTTGGTTCAAGTAT
This sequence comes from Peromyscus maniculatus bairdii, assembly GCF_049852395.1. Taxonomy (NCBI): domain Eukaryota; kingdom Metazoa; phylum Chordata; class Mammalia; order Rodentia; family Cricetidae; genus Peromyscus; species Peromyscus maniculatus. Next base: position 132,976,296 of record NC_134854.1, on the reverse strand, counting down.
CAAGTATTACTTCTCTGTTGTTTGAAAGCGGCCTGTAATCCCAGCACTCGGGAGGCAGAGCCAGGCGGATCTCTGTGAGTTTGAGGCCAGCCTGGGTTACCGAGTTAGTTCCAGGAAAAGGCGCAAAGCTACACAGGGAAACCCTGTCTCGAAAAACCAAAAAAAAAAAAAAAAAAAAAAAAAATTGAAATTTGACACCTGGGATAAAATACAAGGTGAAAATCAGTAGCCATAAGGTGATTTTCCCTAAGATAATTTATTTTTTATGTTAAGATTCCAATTTTTGTTGCAGTGAAATTTACAAAAGAAAACACTACCTCTGTGAAGATGGATACAACTATCACCTCATAAAATGATTCATATGAATGCATTTCACAGCTAACTAAGTTAACTAAATTGGTTTTATGTTGCTTCTAAATTATTAAATAAAATTACCCGTTGGTGTAGACTTTATATGTTACTCCAGCAGGTCAACCTCTCTTTTTAATTTTTCTTTTAATTTGTGATATTATAATTTAATTATAACATTTGTCTCTTCCCTTTCCTCCCTCCAAACACTTGCATAAACCCCTCTCTGGTCTCCTTCAAACTCATAACCTCTTTCATCATTATTACAATGCATATATGTATTTGTTTATATTCTCCTAAATATAACCTGTTCAGTCCATCTAATGCTACCTGTATGTATGTTTTCAGGTTGACTATTTGGCACTAGATGCACGGCTGGCGTGTTCTTTCCTGAGGAAGACCACCTCTCTGGCTCTGAGCTTTTTTTCACTTGCCTGTAGTTCTTTCTATAGGGTTAAGGATTTATGAGTTTTCCCCCATGTAGTTTGGCATATTCATTGTTATCAGAGTTGTCTTGGATTTTTAAATTTTTTTAAAAATTTTTTTGTGTATATGTGTGTTTGTCTGCATGCAGATATGTGTACCATATGCTTGTCTAGAGCCCACGGAGATAGGAAGGTATCAGATTCCGTGGAATTAGAGTTATTAATGGTAGTGAGCCATATGGTTAATGGGAACCAAACCCACGTCCTCTACAAGAGCAGTCAGTGCTCTTAACTGTTGAGCCGTCTCTCTCCAGCTCTAAGGTCAGCCACTCTTACTTTTTTTATTGTCTAATAAGAACCTTCTAAAACTATTGCTCTGGTTGAAATCAGTAAGAACTACCACAAAATGTAAAAACATGGGATGCAAAAGACATTTTAAACTTTTGGCTTCATTAGATCTTCAAAAATTGAAACCGAAATGTTTTACATTCACAGGCTTTGAGGTAAGGAAAAGGAAGAAGTATCCTGGTTACCTAGGTCCTGCAGACAGTTGGGAGTTATATGACATAGGTTCAACTTCTACTAAATACGTTTTCATCAACTGTTTCCATTAAGTAGAAAAAAAGTTGTCAAGACCCAATGACTGATAGGTGCTCTACCCTAGTGTCTCTTCAGACTGAAGATATGCTATCCAAGAAAGAGACAGAAAAACAAAGGGGCATGGAGACTGACATTCTTCCTCACAATAATGTGCCCAACATCCCATTAGGAATGATATTATGCTGTGAATTTGAGTGAGACATTCTATTCTTTTTTCTCTGGTCTTGTGTGACTTGGCCCATGGAGACAAGAGTAGTATCTTCTCACTCCAGATAGTGCACCAAGGACAGACCAAAGAGTTTATTTACTCCAGCTATATCCAGCTCGGTGAGCCAAATAGTTTATTGTACCACTGACAAGAGGTGAGTGAGGTGTTAGTTGTAGGAGCAAAGGTGGCTCAAGGCAGCTTGTGTCACTCAAATCCCTCCCTTCAACTACATGGATGCATGAAGCTGCATCCTTGGAATTCCCTAAGCAATCTGCAACCAACTCACCAAATAGTCTCTACTCCCCCAAGAATTATTTAATGCTTTTACAAGCTTGTGGTAGGGATTTATGAATCCTGTCATTTTCTAGGCTTCTTGAACATTGGTTAGTTTCCTGAACCTTTTGAGTCTTCCTCCTCCAAAAGTGAAAATATTTCAATTTTGGAAAAAACAAAAAACAAAAATAAAAACAAAAAACATAAAAAACAACCAGCTACACAACAACTGAACACAATCCACCCTCCAAGACAGATCAAGCACTATTTTCACCTATCTGTCAATATCAGAAGATCATGGTAATAATGAAGGGTAAATTGAGGGTATTTTCAGAAAAGATCCTCATAAGAAACAGAAAGAGCCCTTGCTTCTGTAATTACTTAACTATAAAACCCTCTGATTCTTAAACTTGAATTAAAGTAATGTTGTTCAATCTCTAAGCAAATGTGTGCATACAAACAGGTATATATGAAACACACCATAATAAATATTTTAATGAATTAAAATAATGAGGAAAATTCAGTTTTGGTCATTTTCTCTATACCAGTGAATTTATACAATGTGGGAAGATTTAACTAGCTAAAAAACAAATTGAAATCTGATTTCAAGACAACTGAAACCTTCCCTCTGGTATCTAATTGGTATTGATAAAACACCAGGGGGAAAGAATTAAGCATTTATAAGGTGAATCATCTGAATGCCCTGAGAATTTGGTGATGCCTTTGGCACATACATTCCCAAGCATTTACTAAGGAACACAATACACAGTGATGTTCATACAAAATTGTTCCTATGCAAAACAGTAGAATGGTCTGTGAAAATGAACTTTTGTGGTTCCCTCTCTATGTGTGCACAGGTGTAGTTTAACTCACCTTGTAAGGTTTTAGCACTACTCCTTGTAAGTCACAAATATGTCTACCAGTATGGGAAATGCTAAATGGCCTAACAGGCTCATAGTCCCCAGCTGGAAGTGCTTTTTGAGGGGATATAGAACATTAAGATGCAGGAAGTAGATGTCGGACAAAGAAGGCTAAGGGTGAGTCCTTCCAGGTTATAGGTTACCTCTGGCCTTTTCTGCTCCCTAACTATCCCAATGTTGTGACTAGCCAAACCATGTTCCTCATGACAAAAGGAGAAGCCTATCCTAAAGTCATGATTTCTCTACCACTAGAGACTATAATCTCTAAGCTGAGAGTTAGGATAAACCACTTCTCCTTTACATTTCTACTGGCAGGCATTTTGTCCCAGTGACAAAGTAAGTAACTAAAACAAGTAGTTCTTTAAAGTCTCCTCAGTTCACATAAGAAAATGACTGTAGGGCTAATAAGGTGTCTAGAGGAGTAAAAGTGCTTGCTTCCAAGCCTGAGGACCTGAATTCAACTGCAGATCTCACAAGATGGAAGAAAATAACTGACCACAGCAAGATATCCTCTGACTGCCACACATTCACTGTGGCATACCCAAAACTCCCCAGACACACAAATAAAAGCAATCTCTAAGTTTCCCCATCATGATCTTGATGCCCCTTTCTTCGACTGGACTTTTGGAGCTCAGCCTGATGTTTGGCTGTGGATCTCTGCATCTGTTTTCATCAGTTACTGGATAAAGGCTCTATTATGACCGCTAGGGTATTAACCAAGCTGGGCCCCTGGCAGTGAGAATAGGCTCTATCCCTGGTGCATGAACTGGCTTTTTGCAGCCCATTACCTATGGTGGGACACCTTGCACAGCCTTGATGCAAGGGCTTGGGCATGCCTCAATTGAATGTACCAGGCTTTGCTGACTCCCCATGGGAGAGACCTTCCCTTTTTGGAGGAGATGGGGGGGTGGGCTGGAGGGGAAGGCTTAGAAGGAGTGGGAGGAGCGATGAGAGAAGGCTCTGTGGATAGTATGTAAAATGAATAAAAAATTCCTTAATAAAAAAATAAAAACAATCTTTAGTTCTAGGCAAGCCTTAGCTACATAGTAAGACCACATCTTAAACAAACCAATGAGATAGATAGATCAGGTAAATGATTGGATAGATGGATAGATAGATAGATAGATAGATAGATACATAGATAGATACATAGATAGATAGATAGAGCAAGTTCCTTATCCCTTAATGACTCTGCTAGATAACTTTCCTTTCCATGCTATCAAGCTTTAACTTTGAGATTCGAGCTGGACTACTTCAGGTGTAAATGAAATTGTCTTATAATTAGTTATATATTATATCTTGTATTAGTTATGTTCTTGATTTATCACTAAAAGTACATGTTTTCTAAGCCACAGAAAGTCAGAAAGCAGAATCCATGGAACAGTTATGAAAGAGGCCATTTCATCATATCTGTAGCAGATATCATATACAGTAGAAGAGTGTATCATCCACAAACAAGGATCTGTACAGCATCATCCCATTTTAATCACTGTTTCCATTCACTACCATACTACTAACAGAAGCAGTATTTTCAAATGTCAAATATAGCAGGTATGAAAACTTTTTAAATGGCATGCACAAGAAAGTCAGGACTGCTTAGGATTATAGTCTCTATTTAGTGTAATACACTCTTCTTGTAATGAGCTAAAGTGGCATTGCACCATTTTTCTGATTTATCCATGGTCTCATCCCTCTATGATAGGACCTTAGAAACACAACCACTCTGCTTTACTTATTGCATCATCCACTCTTCTCCATCTCCATAACTGGTGCCATTATCAAGGCCAAGAGCTAATGGCTAACACAAGTTCCAGGAAAGAACCCAATACTATTATTCTACTAAATGGACATAGAATTAAATCAACTCCTAATCACTTATCATTATAACCACTGATTAATTAGTCTCTCAATACTCATCATAGAAGCTTCTATTTGTAGTAGAAGATGGTAATTAACACAAGAGACCCACACTGACTAATTCACAGAATGTAAGAGACCATGGAATGCTTAACCTAAATGTAGTATACATACTGCACTCTACCTCCCAACACTCAGGGATCATTGAGGAAGTGGGTAGGGAGAGTATAAAACGCAGAAGCAGTGGATGAGAACAAGAAAAAAAATGTCTTCTGGACAAATGGACATATCAGGGCAGTTGTACAAATGAGCCCACAGTAGTTGTGATAGCATGCAAAGACCCTCTACAGACCCAAGCCACACCAAATCCCAGCATGTCAAGGGGAGCTGGGCATGAAGCTCCACCCCTTAGTGCAGACAAGGGGAGCTGGGCATGAAGTTCAACACCTAGTGGAGAAGCTATTGGCAGTTATTAGCTGCTGATGGTGCTGGTTTGGGTGATTGTAGAACCCTTTTGCCATGTGGCCTAGCTATCAAGAATAGATAACTGGGAAAGAACTTCAAAGGTTACAACCATCTCTCATTTGGACCATGTCTTCTGTTATTTGAGCCACTAAAATATGAGAAGCTTGAAACTCTGCCATGCCTTCCTAGCTGTAGAAATTGTAAACTGGAATAAATCTTTCTTCCTTTAAGCTGCTTCTGTCAAGACTTTTTTCACAGTAGTGAGGAAAATAACCATTACTTCATGTTAGAAATTCAGAGCAATGTGCAAGAGTAAGTATAAAGCAGTAAGAGCCATCTAAAACACTCCCAAACTGAGTGAATATGGCAAGTTGCCCACAAGTCTCTATCTTTGAAAGGAATGCCATGCTTCCTTCTATTCAAGGTGGAAGACATTTTAAGTTTAATTCATTTTATATATCATCTGTCTGTCTATCTATCTATCTATCTATCTATCTATCTATCTATCTATCTATCTATCTATCTATCTATCTAATCTATCTGTCATCTATTTATCTATTTGTGTATGTGTGCTATTTCCTGAGATAGAGTCTCACTCTGTATCCCAGGGTGGCTTAGAATTCATCATGTAGTCCATGATGACCTATAACTTATGTCAATACTACTGCTCTAACTTCCTGAGGGCTAGAATGACAGGTATGAGCCAGTTTATGTAAATGTCACCGATTTTCACATAGGGAAATGCAGAGTATTCAGAAAGAGATGCTCTAAGAGTCTCCTTTACATGGACAATTGCCTATGAAGCATCTGATTGGCCTATACGCATTTTGGTACTGTGCCATAGAGATTTTGTGCTTCATCAAAGAAAATATCAACAGCATTTGAATTTATGAAAGTCTACTTTAAAAATTTCATGGTCATGAACAATGCCAACAATAGATCAAAAGCATGCTGCTTCTTCCCATATCAACATTCACAGTTAGTGATCACAGATTTCAGGAAACTTCATCTGTATACAAATGGACTTCTATAATAAAAAGGAGAAAAAGACAAATGGGCCTTTGTGCCTGTTATTGACAGTCAACATTAACAGGATAAGAAGAGAATTCCACAATTGATTCCACCTCAAGAGTGTCTGTCAACAAACAGTACTTTCTAAACCAATCTTCAATTAGTGATGGGTTAAAAAAAATCATTCAATGAGTAAATATAATTGAGAACTGAATGAAGAGAAGGGAGAAAATTGAGTACTGCAAGTACTTGTGGAGATTAAGTTTGCCTTAAGAACTCAAACATGAAAGTGCTCCATCTTGGGAAAACTTTAAAAGTTATATTGAATTGGGAGATGAGATCAACACCCTCCCACATCTGAAAAAGAGAAACAGAGGCACTGCAGCAAAGATCCTGAAAGGGATGATTAAAGGGATAGGTTGTAAGCCCTTTAAATTGAAAATATGATCCTAGAGAATTAGTCAGGATTGGCTAATAGAAAGTCACTGTGAACTTTCTCCTGCATTAATTTCAAAGAATCATGCTTTTGATGAATTATAGAATGGCAGAATTAGGGAAATAATTTTAAATTTGTTTTCTCATTAAAATATCTCTTCTGTCACTAGAAATATCCGTTACAGAAATATTAACATTATAAAGATCACCTTTTGTGTTCCTCCCAGAAGAGAACTTCCATTTACATTTCAATCTGTCCAGGTATATATGCATTATAAACATGGAGAGTTTCTAAATATGTTTCAGGTTTCTTATCAAGGCATATACCTGCTTAAGATGTTTGAAAATACAAATTGAGTGGCCATACATTAGCGAATCTGTGATTGGTTAACTGAGTAGGTGCAAAATATTGATTACTGAATCAATGCCAGTTTGAACTAAGGTCTCAGCAGAATGTTCACGGAACTATCCCAGTCAATATTTTTATCTGTGACTTGATGCTATAACTTGGCAACCTGTGTTTTGTGATGGTATTGATGTCAGTCATTCTGACAATATTATGACAACATATTTTCCCAAAATGTATTGAGTACTTGGAATAATGGGCTAAAGTAAATAAGACAGCAATGAAATGTCTGAGTGATGAGACTGAACACTGAAGGCGATGGGCAGGTGAAGACATGTGACTCTACTTCCAGCTACTAGTAAGGCTGAGGTGAAAAGATTACATGAGGTCACCTGGTCAGATTTTACACACACACACACACACACACACACACACACACACACACACACACACACACACACACACAGAGGAAAGAAGGGAGAGAGGAAAGAGAGAGGGAGGAAGAGAGGAAGGGTGAGAGGGAAGGGATCCAATAACAGAGGATCATGATAGAAGAACATCAGTGACCTCATCTGTGGGTGTTCAATCAAATGATGTTCAGGGTAGTCAGGAGAAATGGAGGACGGAATCATGCTGTTTCTTCTGTGTGTAATCTCTGCTCTTGTCCAACATGAGCTAAGATGTGGCTTCTGTTTTCATGTGAAATTATTCAAAGGTAGAAAAAAATCAGAGAGAATAGTATTTGAATTCTGCACCATAAGCAATGAAGCACTATGACTTCTGAAAGTTAAGAATGAATCAACTAAGTCTCATGATTTGTCCCAACTGAAGAGTTTATAGCACTTTAACCCCTTAGATTCTGAATGTGTGGTAAAACATGATGCCAAAAATGGCTTGAACGTGTGGAAAGAATGGGAGCTGAGGACAAAGAATGACACAGATTTACATGGAAACTGTGGACAGTAGTGGGATTCTATTATTGTGAGCATTTTGTGTGTACAAAATGCTCACAATAATAATAAAAATGTACATAAGCACATTTCTTTCTGTAAGTGTGCTTTCTTCTGTGCACACTGGATAAAGCTGTTTGAAACTTTCTGATGGGCAATCGCCAGACCTTGGTTTGAAGTATCCTTCTAAAGAACAGGTTCCCAGTTTTATTTACGTTTCTATGTTTCTAGCATATTGCCCAATGAGACATACGGAATTCACAAGAAACTCCTTTTAAGTAACAATGAATTAGATTCATTCTTGGGACCCTAAATAGGAGAAATGCACAATTAGGTAAGGATTATATAGAGACAGAAATCAAGAAGCACACCCACTGTGAGAGATCACATTTTCTGTTACAAGAAATACTGAAGCTCATTAGTCACTCAAAAGTCTCTTGAGTGTGTTGGAGAAGAGTTAAGACTAGAACATTTTTAAGGTTCCTTTCAAGGCAAAAATTTTATGATTCACCAAACTTCAACTAAATGAGTTTTATAAACTGGCATGTTTGGACTGTGGCTCTGGAAGAGATCTAATCTACTAGACTAGTGAAAACAACATGGGGAAGTGGGGGAAAATTCCTCACTAATGGGAGAAACCTCAACCATCCATCAGCAGATATTTATAGAACATTTGTTGTATGCTGGGGTTATGTGATTCACTGAAAATCATCACTTTAAAGGCCATAGAGATAAATAAGTGGATAAAGTGCTTTCTGCACAAGTGTAAAGTTCTGAGCTGATTCCCAGAACCCAGGTGAAAGCTCAGCATGGCAGCGTACATCCATAACCTCAGTGCTGATGTATGATGATGATACATGGAAGCACATGGATCCCTGCAGCTCACTCTCCAGCCAGTCTTTCCAATTAACAAGTTCTCAATTCAATGAGAGAGGCCTTGTCTCAAAACTTGAAATGAGGAGTGATGGAGTAAAATACTGAACATGGATCTTTATCCTCCACCCAGGTTCACGCATTTGCATGTGTACCTACACAGTCACAGGCACACATTACATGAACACATACACACCACACACACTTAATGTTATTATTGTAAACATCTCTATGGAACCCATTATTCGCTCCCACTCATAAACATTGCAAAACATTGAATTAAATGACAAGTAACGAAGCTGTACTTTCACAGACATCACCGCTCCAAAGGACAGATTAACAGGTAAGATCGGAGCCAGCAGAGCCGACTGGACTCTCTGGGATTTGTCTGAGATTCTCAAAGGTTCTTTTCCTGCTCCTATGACAGACAATTGTGGGGAGGATATTCTCTCTGGATTGCATTCCAGCTTTGGAGTGAGTGACACTTCCTAGTTAGGAACCCTGGGCCTTCCATCTCCTCTTATCAGAGCATGCCCAACTGTACTCATGTAACCTGCAATTTCCGTGTTGTCATTGTCACAAGCAGAAGACTGGCACTCCAGATTTATTAGCAAATCCACTGCAGTAGCCCCTTGTAAGGGAATAGGCTGTCACAAATGCTCAGGATGAAAAGGCTGCTTTGTACCTCAGTGCTCTTCATTAGAGAAATGAAGACATAAATAGAATTTCTTAATCCATATAATACCTGTCACAGAACATAAAAAGAAAAACCTTTACATTTTCATTTAACACTAAGCCAATTTCCTCCATGTCATCTGCCTTCCTATATGGTTAGCATTGTGTGCCTCACGTTACAATGTGACAGGAATAAAGAAGTCTTAGGCTTTCCTCAAGTTCTTTCTGACAACTCCCTTGTCACAGTTTTTTGTTTTTTAAAGAAACCCAGGAAGTGAAGCTGGGTTTGTGTACCCATTTTTCTTTTTTTCTTAGGTTTTTTTATATTAAGAAATTTTTTAATTCATTTTACACACCAATCAAAGATCCCCCTCTTCACTTCTCCCACTCCCCCATCCTCCCCTCCCAAGCCACCCCTACTCTCCCCCAACTCCCCCCCCACTTTCCTCCAAAAGAAGGCAAGGCCTCCCATGGGGAGGCACATCCAGTAGAGGCAAGTCCAAGCTCCTCCCCCTGCCTCAAGGCTGCAAGAGGTGTCCCATCATAGGTAGTGGGCTCCAAAAAGCTCCCTCATGCACCAGGGATGGATTCTGATTCTACCACCAGGGGAGGGCCCCAAGCAGATCAAGCTACACAATTGTCTCACAGAGGGCCTAGTCCAGCCCCATGCAGGCTCTGCAGCCATTGATGAAACTTTCATGAGTTCCCACTGGTTTGGTTTGGTCATCTCTGCAGGTTTCCCCATCATGATCCTGATGCACTTGCTCATGGAATCCCTCCTCTCTGTCTCCTACTGGACTCCTGGAGCTCTGCCTGGTGTTTGGCTGTCGATCTCTGCATCTGCCTCCATCAGTCATTGGAGAAAATTTCTGTGATGACAGTTAGGGCTTCTCTTCCCCAATGATCAGATTGGTGAATACCCTAACTGTGGAAGCTTGGACGACTAGAAATAGTGGAAAGGGTACCTGAACTGAACTGGCTTGCCCCAGGATACCCATTTTTCAATCCCTTCAGAGGAGAGTGGTTTTAAAATTTGAGGCACTGAAGCATGAGGCAGAGGTCTTTAAACTTCAGATCTATCAAGAGACACCTGGAGAATTCAGCAAGCTACAAGTCACTTGGTCACACCACTGAGCTTCCCTCACTCAGTGGATCCAGGATGCAGCCTCGGGAAATTAATCTGATTTGCTTCTCCTTGTGACATGATGCTTTTGAGAGCTAGGCCAGGAGCTCATGTATGTCCGTGTCCTATTGCTGAGTTGCAGCTGCAGCCCGAGCCTGAGAATTTACATTTCCAGCTCCCAGGAGAAGATGAGTATTGACCTCTGCTGACATCCATGCTGGAAACTCCACTGTCATAAAGGTTAATATGTTGGGATCAGTAATATCAACAGGGTTTTGGGGGTTGCTATGGTTTGGGTGTGATATGTCCTACAAAAGTTTAGTGATGGAGGATTTTTCCTCAGTGTGAGTTCACTGAGTTGGTTGAATCTTGAAGGGGTGGAGCACAGAAGAAAGTCCACTACAGAGATAATGAAAAGACTAATCCTATAATGTCTCTGAGGAGCAGATTTATTACCTAAGAGTTTAATCGGGTACTAGAGTACAGTGCTACAAAGCCAGGCTAGAATCCTGAAGATGTGCTCAGGGACTAAACGTACTTGCTCCTCATTCAGAGGACCCAGGTTTTGTTCCCATCCCCCACAGTAGGAGTATCAGAACCACCTGTAACACTAGTTTCTATGGGGATCTAATATCCTCTTCTGGCCTCTGTAGACATCTACATGCACACTACCCACATACATCTGATCAAGCACACACTCAGACACAGAAAACAAATAATTTAAACAATAAAACTAGGCCACAGTGAATAGTCCATCTTTTCTCTTTAAATAGCTTGTGTTTGCCCCATGCTATCCACATGGTACAATACGGTGAAAAGATCCTTACCAGGTGCCAAACAGCTTGGGCCATCTGAGTTTAGACTTTCAGCCTCCATACCAGGAACCAAGAGAAACCTCTTTTGATGTGCCATGTGCAATTTCTTTTGAATAAATTCTAAAACTTTCTAAGCCTCAGTTTTTTAATCAGTAAAACAATTTGACATTTTTTTTTTATTGAGAGAATTAGAAAAGTGCTTAGAACAGAAAAACAGTAGCTGATGGACTCCTATGAAAAGTAGTTACAGTAACAGCACCATTTAGGTGATACAGGTTGCTACCGACTGGGGACATGAATAGATCCTAAGACCACAGGCATACTTTGGAAACTTCCCAACCTATAAAGCTCCTCCCCAATCATTCATGAACCTTGGCCCAGTAGCTATTTTTTTTTCTTTCCAGCAGCAACTAAGTAATGGAGTTCTGCTTTTCCTGGCTCTCATCTATTGGTGAAAATCTGTTGGAGATTTTTGCCAAGGGAAAGAAAGAAGGGAATGGAAAACTTGTTGATGTGTCCCAGGTAAGCAAGGATTGGGGAGTGGAGAGAAAACATCCAGATTCTTAAGAAGGCTGGTTGGTGAGACTGTGTGTTAATGAAGACCTCTGAGCTTTCTTGCTCAGATAGCTAGAGAGTGGAAGCCAGGTAAACCAAGATCTATCCTAAGTACAATCCGAAAGTTTATGATTAAAAAAAAAAATGGATATCCTCCGTTAACTTACTCAGGTCCTAGCATCCCATGAGGATAGAACTAAGATGCTGCAGTTGCTATGGATAATCTACCATTAGTCACCAGGGAGGCTTCTATGTGTAGAGAAAACTTTTATTACTCTGCATTCCAATTTAGTGACTGAAGTGATGTTATTTATTATCATTTACTAGCAGAAGGGAAAGTGGCTACCTCTTTAATATGGAAAGCAATTAGACTTCATCTAAATTAGTGTAGCTGAACTGGAGTACTTGATGCTTAGAATGCATTTCCATGCTTATGAGGTCTTGGTTTATTATTTAATAACTAGAGACTTGGAAATCCGTTCCCTGCTCTGAGTACAATCTTCCCTTTGTGGTTTCTATGACGACTCTCCCCTTTATTTTAGAACACATTAAAATCAGATATGTGGCTGTTGCTCCAGTAACAGGTTCTACTTCAGGAAAAATTAAAAATATTTGTACCAAATGCACTTTCCCTATTCTAACAGGCATTGTGCAACTTCTTGGTGTGAGTGAGTTTCTTCTCTCATCCAGCCGTGGTATGTTCAGTGTTCTTTTAATGTCCTCAAAAGATGCAGAAGGCTATTTCATGTTTCTGCAAAGAAGTACCTCAGTTCTAAGACAGAGAGGAAGTATCAGGTGATGACAACTAAGCAATGTCAAGCTCCAGGCTGCAGAAACTATTTGAAACTCTTTAAGTACACGAGCCCACTGTATCTAAGAACTCTGGTATGTAGTAGCCAGACTACATGTTGATGAGGAGGAGAGCACAGAAGATTGATTTGTCCACCTACACACTTAGAGTAGGTTACCCAGCTAGGTTCTAAACCAATGCCGTCTAGCATCCTGATTCTTAAATAAAAGGAAACCCATAAGCATGTAGTCAGTCACTTGTTAAAATAAATTCATTTACAAGAACACATGTAGCTACAAGGGGGAAGATAGACAAATCCATGTAATGCTTGCTGCACAAGAATGAATACCAGGGTTTGATCTCCAAAACACATGTGAAGAAACCAAGATGTTGTCACACACCCATAACCCCAGTGCTAGGAAGGTGAAGGTAGGTAGATCTCTAGGGTTCCCTGGCCAGCCAGCTTCATCAAATCAGCCAGCCCTTGACCAATGACAGAAACTGTCTGAAGAAATAAAGCAGTGACTGAAGAATGAGTCCTGTGGCTGATAACAGGCCTCTACATGCACATACACACACAGGAAAACATAAATATATCTACTAATAGTTAATATATTATACATTATTTAATATTTATGCTTAAATATTTCTAGACATTTACCTGAAGCAAATGATGAGGCTAAGTTTTTGGTTGATCAACACCACAAATATTAATACATACCTTAATTTATCTAAGATACTTGGCTACTCATTACCTCTGTTGCCATGCCAACTTGATTCGAATTATTTGGGGGGCACAGTGTGAAATGGCTTTGTGAATGGAAAATCAGAGACCAAAGGCAGACCAGTCCTTAAAGAAGCAGTCACTCCATTCTGTGCTCTTCATTATGTAAATTCAGGCATGATTGTGGTCAGACCCATCTGAAACACGGAAGAGTTCATGCCTTGCCTGCATGTTATTCACACTTTGGGGCTGAGTTTGTAACTGCTATTTAGCGTAATAATAAGTGATGCCAACTTTCTTAAGTATTCAGAGGAGTAGTGATTAACATCATAAAATTGTGGAGCATTAAGAAAGAAATTGAAGACATACTATTTCCTTATTAAACTGGGAATCCTTTTCATTCATTCAGTGAAATTAAAGTATATAGATCTTGATTATAAAATGTCCACTTTATATTCAATTAGTTCTTCACTTAGTTAAAATTGAGTGGCACTCTGCTGCCTTCCCTCTCTCAGCTGATATTCATAATGACCTCAATGTCAAAGGTAGAGGTTCTATGATCATCTCCTGATGATTAGGACCCTAAGATCTTCCCCTACTTTCAAAATACCATCTAAATCATAGACAAGGCACACAAGACACATCCTCACTCCACAAAGCCATTGCATAACTCTACTCCCATAAATATGTGTAGCTATAGAAATTACATTTTAATTGCACTATGACATAGCTCTTTTTTTTCTGTTGTTATTTCCCCTTCTCTTCAAGACTACTCCAAAGCACTGACCCAGATTCCACGAACAGCCTCGTCTTATCTCACCCTTTCAGGAATATTTATCGGAGCATTTATAAGTCATAATGTGACAGCTGCTAAAGCACAGGTTATAAAAGAATAATTGGCTTCTGGAAAGCCTAGATTTAGGTCCCAGATCTGTTCTGCCCATGTCCCCTGACCTTATACAAGTTAAACCATTTCTCTCAGCCCGTTTTCTTACTTGTTAAATAGTGACACACTTACCGACATTTCTTGAGAAGGACAGAATAGAATGGCTGACACACACCATAACTTTAGCAACAAGAATTAGTGTTGATTCAGTGTGCACTATCTACTCAGCACACACTGGCAAACAGGAAACAGCTCAAGATTAAGCTTCATTTTGGGTTTGTTGGGTGCCAGCTGTCTGGACATGTTTTTCAAGTGGTTCTCAGACTTTTCTCCAGTTCCCCCAATTCTTGGCATATGCTCATTTTACATGTCTACTGCGTCTATATTGTCACAGGGAGGAAAGTCACCACTATCCTTTGGTAATTCCACAGCTAAGAGGAAATGCATGATTTAGAGGGCCCAGACAATACCTTTGGGGTGGTTCAGCTGTGGTAATTCAAATGAAGGTCACATTCTTCAGTAGTTTAAAACCAGTCTTTTCAAAGTTGGTTAATTTTCAGAATCACCTGGGGCAGCTTGTGATAAACACAAATTTCTACTCTCCACCAGAAACTATTAAACCTCAGGAGATGGGGTCAGAAAACCTTTTATTTCCCTCCCCTTAAAATGGTTCCCAAATGATTTGGATAATGAGACCAATTTAGAAACAAATGCTCAATGATGGAATAAGATCACTGGAGGAACCTGGTGTAATTTTACCTAGAGGACAATTTTTCCCTTCGTCTACCCTTGACAAGTTCCTTTACTTTGTTGTATGACTGTGGAGTGCAAGAAAGAACAAGGCTTGAATAATCAAATCCACGATGAACACTAGCTGAAAAGTCCCAACCCTGTAAAGGGTGTGCACATGTACATACAGATAATCTGGACAATTTCTCATTGTTATTTCAATCAATGATCCTTTATACCTATGATGTAAGGCAATTTCTAGCAAGTTGAAATCCTAGAAACATACTAAAGTCATGGATGAACACTATTTGGTTCATGCCATCACTTCATCTTCCAGAATCATTCATCCCCGACAGCCTCCACTAGCCCACTTTGCCTGCAGTTGAAGGGTATCCTAGGTTTCCAGGTGTGGTGTGCTGAAGTCCAGACATTGGGAAGAGTGAGATGATTGGTCTCTTATGCATGCAGGAAGAAATGTAAAATGGGCGGAAATGAATGCAAATGTAAGGTTGACATGAGAAGAACAACTGCAGATTTAAGAGTGACTTCAGAAATATTTCACATGAGGCTTCTCTTAGAAAGAATCTAGACACGAAGGAAAAATAAGTCCCCATATATAGGTGTTCAGTTTGAAAAGAGCTTCAGGTTTGTTTCTACATTTTCACAAGTGCTGTTGCTTTCAAGTCAGGCCCAGAAGTGCACACCTATAGCCCTAGCTCTTCTGGAAGGCTGAATGAAGCTTGAGTATTTGAACTTTGAAGTTCAAAGAAAGCCTTTTGTTTTTGTTTTTGTTTTTGTTTTTGTTTTGTTTTGTTTTGTTTCGAGACAGGGTTTCTCTGCGTAGCTTTGCGCCTTTCCTGGAGCTCACTTGGTAGTCCAGGCTGGCCTCGAACTCACAAAGATCCGCCTGGCTCTGCCTCCCGAGTGCTGGGATTAAAGGCGTGCGCCACCACCGCCCGGCCAAAGAAAGCCTTTTGCCAGCAGATTAAGAGTCCCGAAACTGAGTGCACACAAACAGGTTGATTTTGGTATTTAGCCATAAATAACACCAAACGTAGAATATTTGGCTTTCAAACTCTTTATGTTACATTTTAACATGTCAAAGTAATTTGCTCACATTATGACTTAAACAGCATTGAAATCATCTCAGTCCTAACTTTACTCATTTTGTTTTCTGAACAAGCTGCTCCCTGGGTGCTAACTTCCTAGGGTGCTGAATCATGAAAGGAAATAGGATTGGAAGATGTTCTGAGATAGCCCTGGGATTGTGGAATTTGAGTATGCTAGACTTCTTCAAATTACTTTATTATTATCATACAGTTCGACAACTTGGTTCATACTAACAGCTCATGCAATGATAATTGTGAGCAAATAATTTAAAACTATAAGCACCAATTACCTTTTTTTAAAAAGATTTATTTATTATGTATACAGCATGTATGCCTGCAGGCCAGAAGAGAGCACGAGATCTCATTACAGATGGTTGTGAACCACCATGTGGTGCTGGGAATTGAACTCAGGACCTCTGGAAGAGCAGCCAGTGCTCTTAACCTCTGAACCATCTCTCCAGCCCCAGTAACAATTACTTTTATTTGAAAATAAAACCAGGACATAGAGTATTTAATAATAGTTTTTGTTTTAAGACAGGATATGTGGAGCCCAGGTTTGCCTGGAACTTGACATGTAGCCAATGATGACTTTACACTTCCAAACCTCCTGGTGCACCTCTACATCTGAGTTCTGGGATTACAGGCCTGTGCTACACAACCTGTTTTGTGGTATGCTAGAGATCAAAACCAGGACTTCATGCATGTATAATCGAGTATTCTACCAAGTGAGCTATACTTCATCTTAAAATTTATCAGTCTATGTTCATCTCACTCTGTGTGTGTGTGTGTGTGTGTGTGTGTGTGTGTGTATAATACACATACATGTCCTAAGAGTGTGTGCATGTGAGTACACCCACATGTCCTTGCCAGAAATAGGTCTGCATTAAGTGATTTCCTCAGGCACTCTCCACCTTGCCTTTTAAAACACTTTTTCTCCCTACGCCTGAAGCTTATCCATTCAGCTAGGTTGGTTGGCCAGTGAGTTACTTGGATCTGCATTGGGGTTTCTGGCACACAACTTTTGCTTGAGTGCTGGGAATCCAAACTCAGGTCTGCATGCAGTGAGGTAAACACTTTACAGACTGAACCATCTCCCCAGCTCTAACACTTAGTTTTTAAAAATGGTATCATTAGATGTGGAGGAAAGGGTGTCTTTTCAAAATGTGTTTGTTGCTAATTTCTCTCAAGCTTCTAAATTGGGGTTCAGGGGATGATAATCTTTAAATCTTCCCTCCCTTCATATTCTGAATAATTGGATCAAAGGAAAATTAAAAGGTCTTCAAAGCAAGCTCAGAGCCAAAGGTCCCTTTGACCTTTACTTATTTCTCCTTCTTCTAGGGTAGTGAGAGGCTCCCTCCAAAATTCCATTATATACATAAGGTCTGAACCTGCCAAGTAGGAGGAAATTAAGTCTACCCCTTTCCTGAGCTTTCTTTGAGTAAACACATCACAGCAAAAGACAAAAGACCATAAACAGAGCTGGACAGACTTGTTGTATACCATTGTCCTCTATCTCAATTGCACAGGGAATCAATGACATATCAGTGTTTGTCATGAAGACAACCTTTGTCTTCCTCCACTGCATTTTTTTCCCATCCAAGTATGAACTAAGACCAACCTTGTTTAGTTTGTAAACTGGTATGTTTATGGTGGTTTGACCACAGGCTAACTGTGTATCCAGTAAATACACTGAATTCCCTTAAAATCTATGAATACTCATGAGTGAAGTGTCTCCATTGCCCACTCTCCCCATACCACCACTGAACATGGGAGTATAAGTCATAATAACACTTGCCTATTGGGTAATCAGAGTCCTGGGATTTGCCCCATGCTGGAATCTTCCTTTATTTCTGTGAATCTGCCTCCCACCCTCCTTCCTGATCTTGATCCCTTTAATGCAGCAAACCTTCAGTGGATGGAATGGGAAATTTCTTCATTCCATTAAGAGCAAAAATTCGAATCAACACTATTAAACATGTATCAGATTCTATATCCCTTAATGCCTTCAATCTATTGTATGCTTTAATCTTCACATAACCTCATGAAATATCAAAATATAGAGTCTGTTCCTCTTCTCATGTCTAGCCAAATAACTCACAGCACACACTCCAGAGCAACTCAGGGCAGTTTGGGCTGAAGGCCATATTTTCCCAAGGCTACTTAATCAGTTATGCACTGGTGGGTGAAGTATAGATTACATATTCTTCTCCAGTGAAAGGCCTACATATATTTTCTATAGCAAAGTCATCATTCAAAGTATAAGAGCGTCTTGTTCCACAAGCCAACTTGCTGAATTAACTCCCATTGCTGCTGACACCTATGTGAGATGTCCTTTACATATTTTAGGAAATCAGGTACTTCACATGTAATATTCATTTGCAGATCTTTCTCTGAGACACAGAAATATCGATTACCACTTCCCTGAACTTCTGAGATCAATGGTAGGTTAATGGGTAGGACACAGGTCAGAAGACAGTTAATTCTTAGTTGAGTTTCTTTGGCTAGGTCACTAAATCCTATCTCTGTTTGATTGATTTGTTTATCTTCATAATATATTTGGAAGACACATAGTTATGCTAAGCTCTGTGCTATACACTAGGGCTAAATTAGTAAACAAAAATGGAGTCAGGACATAAGGTACATGAGGGACACAAAAATGAGTCACATGTAATTATATATTTTTGTTACTTATAAATTACAGCAACACCTTACTGTTAGAACATTAAAGTTTAATTAACACCCTGTATTAGCAAATGCAATGCTAATAAAGGAAAATAACTATAAAGCCAAATCTTCGGGGAAACATTATTCAAAAGCTATTTGGAGTAAAGATTGCAACAGAATTTGAGTATGATCACTGTGAGGATAGGAACATCCAAATGAAGTTAAGGGAAAAAATGCATTCTTGGTACAAAATAAGAGGTACAGATAAGGAATATTAGGTGTGAGAGAGATTGGCAAGTTGGTAAAAGGTAAAAAGGCATACAAATAGAAGTATATAAAGAAAAGAGGGTAGGGCCGGGCGGTGGTGGCGCACGCCTTTAATCCCAGCACTCGGGAGGCAGAGCCAGGTGGATCTCTGTGAGTTCGAGGCCAGCCTGGGCTACCAAGTGAGTCCCAGGAAAGGCGCAAAGCTACACAGAGAAACCCTGTCTTGAAAAACCAAAAAAAAAAAAAAAAAAAAAAAGAAAAAAAAAAAAAGAAAAGAGGGGATATCCATGCCAAGAAGAGAATTAATGTAATCACGTGTAACTACCAGATCCTGAAGTTTTCACATCTGTGAGAACAGGACAGTTGTATATATACTTTTTTAATCTTAAGAATAATGAGCCAGAGGTGGAAAATATATAAGTACCAGAGGTGGTGGGTAATGTGATACCTCAGTAAAACCCCCTACTCTATCCCCTACCGACAAAGAGAAGCTTAAACCAGGATTCCTAAGTGTAGATAAGAACTTAGACCCCTTTTCCCCAGGTGGCTGTATCTGCTACAGGGACTTTGGAAAACACAGTCAGGATATTCGACCAAAAGACTAAAAAGGGAGGCAGGTTAAAATAAATTATATGGTCTGTGCCTTTCAGAACTAGCCTCACAAAGAAAGGGGAGTGCTCCTTCTAACCTCCCTGCTGTGAGTGAGAGATTTAGAAGAGCCTCCCTGGAGGCTTGTATACTTAGACAACACCTTACTTTTGCATTCTGTATCTAAAGTCTCCAGTGGCTGCTTTGGGGACATGATCTAGGCACAACAAGACCCTCACTCTATTGTCTCAAAAAGGGGGCCTTAGACAAAGATATCTCAATATAGATAGACCCAGGCCAGTTTCAAGTCCCCAGAAATGATGGCGCCAGCCCCAGGAATAAAAGAACAGAGTCAGGATGTCTGATGGTAACCAATTAACCACGAGATGCCCCTCTCCAGAGATAACATGACCTGATCCCGGAGAGGAGTTGTAAAACTCATGACAAGGCAAACAGACAAGCTAGAATAAGATAAAGTCCAGGCCCGGGAAAAACTGGACCAATCAAGGATGGACCTGTACTAACCCCCTCCCCTCTAAGAAATTTTATGGGTTTTGCCTATTAAAAACTAACTTCCCCAAGAAAGAGGGACTCCTCCCCGCCTCACTGTGTTGGGTGTAGGAATGAGTCCCCTGTCTAGCTAGACTTGTATCTGCAGAATAAACCTTGCTGTTGCATTCTGGACATCCAATGTCTTCGGTGGTCTCTTTGGGGGGGTCACAATCTGGGCATAACAGGTAACTTCAAAGAAACAACATTTTCCAAACACAACAGGGCTGATATACATATGAACTCCTAGAGACTATGACAGCACACCCAAGATGTGCACAGGTTCAAGTCAGACAAAAATCTCAGCACAGAGGAAGGGAACTGGGCCCAAAGTCCTACCCCTAGCTGTGAAGCTATTTGCAGTTAATAACTGCTGAGAGAGGGCAAACCAGGTTCTTCCAGTGGAGGGATACTGGATATATTGACTGCATTCCATGGCAGGCCTCATGCTCAGATGTAGTTGTCCAATACAAACAAGACTCCATGTTTTTTCTTGGTTTTGTTTTGTTTTTTGTTTGTTTGTCTTGTCTTGTACTGCTTTGTCCTTTGATTGTTTTTTTAAGCGAGAGAAGAAGGATCTAGAAGGAGTTGAAGGAGGGGAAAATATATTGTTAAAATATATTGAATTTTCAAAAAAAACCCAAAAAATATAGAAATTTAAAGAAAAACTAGTGGCCTCGAGAAATGACTAAGCAATTAAGAGCACTGGGTACTCTTGTAGAAGCCCCAGATTTGATTACCAACACTGACATGGCAGATGACAACCACCTCTAATTCTAGTTCCAAAGGATCTGGCACCTTCTTCTGGACATCACAGGCACTTCATGCATATGGTATGTAAACATACTTACAGGCAAAAAAAAAAATACACATAAATTATTTCTCACATTTTTCTTTTATTTTTCATTTTGTTATTTTATCATTTGCCCTTTCCCTCTCCTTTCTTCAGACTCTCCCATAGACACTTGTAGTAGGGCAGGCCCATAGTGTTGAGAAAATTGGCTCAAACCAGTTGCTAAGGCATGCACACAATGTACTTCCTTATGAGCTAACCTGGAGTCTGCCTGAGGGCCTAACTGATGGTTTGATAGGTTTATTTCCTGCCTCCTGGCAGGCCCCTGTAAGGCTACATTAAAACCAGTAAACTATGAAAAACTAAAAATGATAATTCAGGATAAGGACAAAAATCCATCTCATTTCTTAGAACAGTTCACTAAGGCCCCCCTTCAGTATACTAGCCTAGATCCTGAAAGCCCAAGGGGCAGGCAGCTCCTTATGACCCACTTTGTCTCACAGAGCTTCCCCAACATAAGGGTGAAACTTAAATGTTTGGAGAGAGGCCCCCTGGCCCCACAGGCAGAAGTGTTAGCCATGGCATTTAAAGTGTGCCATGGGAGAGATGAAAAAGCCCCCAAAAGGAGCTGCCATCTGCGTACCAGGTATAAGTAGCCTGAGGCAATGTGTGCTCCTGTATATGTGAAGGGTAAGGTAACAGTTTTTCCAGTGTTTCAGTGCAGGAATGAGAAGGAGAATAGTTAGCATTAGGTTGGGGGAGAAGGCTTGAAATATTAAGGGGTGGACAGGTCTGGAAAGTAAATGTGGCATCTTCTAGTAATGCCACCTGGAGAGAAAGAACCTGGAAAGAAGGTAAAGTTTGTAAGCCCTTATAAGTTAAGAGATGGGACAGGTTATGGTGAGAGAAGAGAGTAATAGGTGACCCAAAGTTTAGCTTCTTTGATTTCCAAATAAGGAGCTCAGCAGCTGCCAAAGCCCAACTACAAGGTGACCATCATGGACTGGTAAGGTTTAGCTTCTTTGACAGATACACTACAAGTGCAAAGGAGGGTACCAGCTAATGCCCTAGGGTTCCAAGGGCAAATCCCTCCTTCTCCACTACATAGAAGGAGAAGGGACAGGTTAGGTCTCAGAGGTGAACTGCTGGGGCCTGGAGAAGAGCCTGTTGGAGCTTCTGGAAAGGTTTAGTAATGGGGTGAAGGAGGGGCTTGTGTGGGGAGTCCTGAGCTGCCTCATATAAGGGGCAAGCAAGGAGAGAAAAAGATGGAACCCAAGACAGTAGGAAGCCAGCTCTTCCTAGGAAAGACAGAATCTGCAAGAGACTGGGTTAGATGCTTTCTATCTACAGTAATAGCCTTGTGGGTTGGAGTAATGGTTAGACCCAAATAGGTGACCTGGGGAGAGGATAGCTGAACTTTAGAAGGGGATACCCTGTAACCTTGGCTGGATAAGAAATTTAGGAGAGACAGAGGTGTTAGTTTGGCTAACTTGTAAGGATGGGATGCAAAGTAAAATGTCATCCACATACTGTATAAGTTTAGAACCAGGAAGAGACAGAGAAAGCAGGTCAGAGGCCAGAGCCTGACTAAATAAGTGTGGACTGTCCCTGAATCCTTGTAGCAGAGCAGTCCAGGCCAGCTGTGTGGACAGATGAGTGTCAGGGTCAGTCTAGGTGAAACCAAAGATATTTTGAGACTGAGGACTGAGAGGAATAGAAAAGAAGGCATCCTTAAGGTCTAGAACTGAGAAGTGAGAGGTTCCTGAAGGGACAGTGGACAGACAAGTATAAGGGTTAGGCACTGCAGGATGGAGAGGGACCACTGTAGAACTAATGAGCTGGAGGTCTTAACCAGGCAGTAGGTACCATTAGACTTTTTAACTGCAAGAATGAGGGTGTTAAAATTGAAGAGGTTGAGAGGAACAGCTTTTCCTTAAGAAGGTCAGAAATGATAGGCTTAAGTCCTCAGGCTCTGGACTGAGAAAGGGTACTGAGCTTGAGCAATATATCCGGTAGAGTCCTGTAACTGGATAGTAATAGATGGATGGTGCCTAGCGATAGAAGGGTTCTGGGTTTCCCAGACTTTTGGTTCTACCTGAGAGGCTGGGAAGGAAAAGGAACTGTTAGAGTCAGTAGGGTAGGTAGCTAGTAGAAGAAGAAGAGGAGCTGCTGGTGAGTCTGGCGTGAGGTGAATATGGGGAGACAATGAAATGGACGTTCCTACCTTAGCTAGAAAATCCCTTCCATTAGAGGCATGGGGCAGGTTGGCACCACTAAGAATGTGTGTGTGTAAAGAGATGCCTCTGAAAATACAATTAAGTGTTGGGGTCTGGTAAGGTAGGTAAGGCTGTGCCCCAACCCTCAGGACAGAATAGGTAGCTCCAGTGTCCAGAAGGAAGGAGATGGGTCACCCAGATATTATTATTGCTACTCTGGGTTCCCTGTGTGAGACGGGAGTGGCCAGGGTGGAACCCGGGCAGCATCAGTCATCAATGAAAGCCAAGCCTAGAAAGTCAGCAGGAGGGGGGTCTTCATCTGGTGTTTCTATGTCACTAGGTGCATTAGGACAGTCAGCTGACAAGTGGCCCTTTTAGCAGCATTTTGGGCAAGGCCCTATCAGTGCCCCATGTGAGGTGGTGGTGCAATCCTGGGCCCAATGGCCAACTTTCCTGCACTTATAACAGGGACCTGACAGCTTTCTGGGAGCTGGTCGGACAGTGTGTTCCAGCATCTGGCAGTTCCTTTTGGGGGGTTTTTCATCTCTCCCTTTGTACACCTTAAATGCCACTGCTAACACTTTTGCCTGTGGGTTCAGAGGGCCTCTCTTCAAGCATTTAAGTTTTGCCCTTATGTTGGGTAAGCTCTATGAGACACAGTGGGTCATAAGGAGATGCCTGCCCTTTGGGCTTTCAGGATCTAGGCTAGTGTACTGAAGGAGGACCTTAATGAGCTGTTCTAAGAAATTAGATGGATTTTTGTCCTTATCTTGAATTATCCTTTTTAGTTTTTCATAGTTTACTGGTTTTAGGGCAGCCTTACAGAGGCCTGCCAGGAGGCAGGCAATAAACCAATCTCTGGCGAGAGACCCGCCCTGGGTGTTATAATCCCAATTTGGTCCTGATCAGGAACTGCCTCAGCCCCTGGAGGGTGTGCAGCGTTAGTTTGATGAACCTCATCTGCATGTGTCCTACCTGCTCCCAAACCTGCTTGCACTCCTCAGGAAGTAGATTATTAGCAAGTGTCATATATACATCGTGAAAGGTGAGACTACAAGATTGGGCAATATATTAAAAATGTTTAATAAAGGAAGCAGAACTGGAGGTATATAAGAGGGCCTGTTTTACATGGCACCAATGATAGTTTGTTAGCACACTCTTACCCTGCAAGGAAAAGTTATGAAACACAACAGAATCCACTAACAAGAGTTTTATTTAGACAAGGAAAAAGGTATAGATGTGATCAGGCCTGCAGAAGGACACATGTGAGAAGGGGTTGGGGGAATGTGGGACCTGTCTTCAGGCATTGGCATAGATCACGTGGTCAGGCCATGTGATTATGTGACCACACAGCCATGGGGCATGGGTTATGCAAGATGTATGACCCAGAAATGACTAGATGGAAATAACTAAGTGTCCTGCCAGGCATGTGCAACCATGGGGGTGTGGTTGGCATTCTTATCAGTAGCAACAGGTGATGCCAGAGTTCCTGGTCGCTGGCTGTCAGAGCTCCTGATGGTGTCCAGGTAATGAGGGATGACCACACAATGCCACCAGATTGGGATACAGCTTGGGTGCTAGGAGGAGGGTATATAAGGCCTTCTCTATTACTGAATAAATGAGTTTGCTGTTTGCCTTCAACTGACTCCCAGTGTCTGTGTTGTTAATGCCATGCCTTCTTATCCTCTCCTCTGAGGGAGTCCTTAGGATCCAGCAAAACACACACACACACACACACACACACACACACACACACACACACACACACACACATGAACACAAACACCCTCCTTGCTCCATTTCAAATTCATGGCCTCGTTTCTTTATGAATTTTTACATACATAAAAGCATATACATGTACATCTATATTCCTAAACTAAATAAATGCAGGTTGATATGTGTACAGTGTTACTTATTATGTATGTTTTCAGGACTGACCATTTAGTATTGGATATCCAGTTGGTGTACTCTTCCCTAAGGACAACTATTTTTCCCATTATCAGGATTCCTTAGTTGCTTTCAGTTCTATGTGTAGGACTGAGGCTTTTTGAACATTGCTCGTCCACTTTGGCATATTTATTTTTGTCATTCTTGTTCAGCTCATGTTTAGGCAGTCATGTTGGTGAGTGTGGGTGCACTTTCTCAGATTTGTAGGAGATACAATCTCACAGCTTCCTGATATCTGGTTCTTACAATCTTTCCACCCCATCTTCCAAAATGTTTCCTGAACCTTAGGTACAGGGGCTGTTTTGTAGATATATGTATTATGACTTGGTGCTACATCTCTCATAAATTTTTATAAAAGAATGATGAAGTTATATTTATGAATATGCCTTGAACAAATTTTAATGAGAAGTATTTTCTAATTCCTTTTTTAGTAAGGACAACACAGGATTGTGTTGTTGGTCTTTTGTCCTTGTGTCAAAAACAGTCCACACACAGTCCAGAGAAGGAACTTCAGTATTATACTCTCAGAGCCAGAGCTTTGGGCGCACCTGACTCTGAACAATTTGCTTCTAAATAATAGATGCTAGACAATTTTATGTCAGACATATTAATTATTCATTTGGATAATTTAAATTGATTTCAAATTATACTGTATCATTTTCTATTAAATTTCAAAAAGATTGTAAGGAATCCATTAAATCCCAAATCATTATCATTAATTTTCATTAAGATACATGGACACCAAATACATTCAATCTCCTAAAGCTGGTGATTTCCAGGATTCATTTGATCAGATTACTGTGAACATGAGCCAAGTCCTGGATCCTGCCCTTATAAACACCAACCACTTTTAGATCAGAAGATCAACCTGTGAGTATAAATATTATTCAGTTATTACTGTACTATATGTGGTATTTTAAGTTTTTTATGCCTCTTGTTATACGTATAACACAATGAACTTCACAGGTTTCATGGTTCCTGATAGATGGCTCACTGAGTAAAGTACCTGAAATATAAGCCTGGCATCCTGACTTAGATTTCTAGGACCCATGTAAAGGTGAAACACACACACACACACACACACACACACACACACACACACACACACACACCCTAAAAATTTTATTGTCACACCAATGAGTGATATAACTTCATTTAAAAAGTACATATGCCTCTTTGTGTCTGTAAACACACACAGTGTATGTGTGTGTGTGTGTGTGTGTGTGTGTGTGTGTGTGTGTGTGTAATGTAATTTAAAAGATAATATTTGATCTTAACAAAAATCCCAATACCAGGCATAAATAATATCCTTTTCAGTTGTATGGGGAAACTCAAGAGACCTCCAAAGCAATAGAGGTTATTTCTGTTGCTGTTGGTTTCCTCCAATAATATGAAGGTGAGGCCCTATTGCTAAAGACACCACATTCTTTGGACACATGATTTGGAGGAATCAAATTGTATCTGACCTAGAAGCCTCCTCCCTGAGGATTAGCTTTCTTAGTGCTAGAAGGTGACACACAAACTGCCAAAGGAGAAAGGTGATTAATAGTCCTACCTAGGTGCAATACCTAATAACCACAACAATGACCAAATGACAAGATATCCCTAAGGTGCAGCGGTGGCACTTACATTTTGACTCCTGCAAAACAACAGCTGTCTAATTGGACTTAAGGACTGTTCAATAGGAGGGAGTTCATGCCTGGCATGTGGCTTGTTAGAGCATGGGACCTGGAGGAGAATTACTACTACCACTTTTCTAGACAAACATAATCTCTAATTGTTTCTTAACACTTATCCTTATACTCATAGGTAAGTGTAGCCATTGTCTCCCTACAAAGAAACTTCTCTTGCAGCAAATGGAAGCCATTAAAGAAAGTCAACAATTATTGATTTTCTACTAAATGTCTGTAAAGGGCCCAGGGCTGCATATTGTTAGTGCTTTAGTTTTTAAATGTAAGGTGAAGGGTGCTCTTATAACACACTTACACACTTACTGGGAAGCAGCAGTGCAGGTTTGTATCCTAAGATGTTCCAAGCCAGGAGTCTGGCAGCAGCAAATGTCACTGAGCTGACTTAACAGGGGTCAGTCAACCATATATTTTCTGCACTTTGCTTGGCTCAGGGAAGACAGCAGGAACCGGAAAAAGGAAAGGTAGGATTTCCAATCTCCTGAATTTTATATTCTACTGAAAGTGATGAGGGGAGGAAAAGAGGTATCTAAATACCTAAAGTGAATGGCATTAAACAAGCATAAAAAGAAATTATAATTTATGTGATAAAAATGGAGTGATTCTCCTTGAATGGTTCAGTAAATTTTAAGACCAAAATGATAGAAGGAACCAGCCATGTAGGGATCTATATGAAAAGCAGTCAGCTAAGAATAGCAAAGGTCTAAAGGTGGAACAACCTGAGAGTTGAAGCAAAGGGTAATGGCTGAAGTATAATTAATACCTGAAAGGGGGTCTCAGTGAACAAGGATATTGGAATAAATATGCAATTTCTCTGAATTCAGTGGAAAACCTGAGAGATGAGGAGTTTGAATAATGGAATGATAACTTCTATCATAGCTAGAAAGAGAATAGACCTTGAATCTTGACCACCACAAACCCCCTTTGTCCAAGAAGCATGTAGAAAAAGGAATAAATGCCAGGTACCCTAAACAAATGCATCACTCAGGAAGTTACCATGTTTTACTGAATGCCAAGGCTCCAGCTGTACATACAGCAGAAAGAGCCCTTAACAGCCAAGAGTGTTACTGCTATATCCACTGGCCACATGGTGCCATGCAGATTATAGGTGGTACTAGGAGTTAATGACTTCAGCTAACACCTGCAAAGCTATTTGGCTTGTCATAGACAAAGGCTGCATGAGTCATAGACCCCAGATCACTGGGTTGTGTCAAGTACCATCATGCTCTTTGTTATAAGACTGACAGGATACTGCCATAATCCATGCCTTCTCCCACCACCCCCTTCTGCTTAGGGTATAAAGTAGATGTTCAACTTTGAGAAGCTGTTATTTAATCATTTTCAGGGGGTGTAGTGGGGATGATAAATATTCACAAGTAGTCATCTAGCTGCATTCTTTTAACCATGTAAGGTTATATAAGGTAGGTGTCACGAGCTGGGAAGGATATAAATACATCAACGCATTACACTCTTTTACTAGAGACTTCTACTACCTGTAACTAAATGACTGGCACAATAAAGTTTGCTTTTCAAATGGAAGTACTGAAGATGACATTCACTCATTCATGATCATTCATTCACTAAAGCCCCTCTAACTTGATCTTTAGATAATGAGGTGTATCTGGGACTATAGGAAGTCCATGTTAGAATAAAATTCAGGCAGAGTAAACTGTGCATTTAGGAAGACTACCAATAGAAAACACCAAGGGATAGAATGAGATAAATAGATAAGCCATAGGATTCCAACAAAGTCTATTTAGGGAACCTCTGCACATGGTTCTGTGTATGAATTCTAGAGCTGGTGACCCCATAAGTGATGGAGAATAGTTCTGGGGAATATTTGATGTTCTTTGTTGAAAATACTTTTCAAGATATGCCCTCAGCAATATGTAAACCAGGAACATCTTCAGTCATCCACTCTGACTCATTTTAAGTCCTAAAATAAAGTACCCTACATTCTTCTCATAGCAGAGGTGTATTGATCTCGTCTCTTTTCATTATTTTTGTAGGGCATACAGAATATGTACACATTCTAATTCCTGGAATGTATAAGCTTGTCACTCATTTGACAAGAAAGAACTAAGGTCATAGGTAGAATTATGACTGTTAATGAGGTCACTTTGAGATAGGGTCATTACCCTAATTGTCCACAGGGGACCACTGTAATCATAAAGACCTCTTGAAGTAGAGAAAGGATATAAAAGAGAGACAGAAAGAATGTGAGGAGTGATCCAACCATTGCTGGGTTGAACAAGGGTAAGAACAGTCTCTAAATGTTGGAAATGGCAAGGTATTAGTCACCCCCAGAAACTGTATAAGGATTTCATTTTGACTTAGCCCATGACATGCATTTTTACTTGTGACCTCAAGAAATGTGAAATGGCACAGTTGTAACAGCAGCCATAATTGACTAATACACTATACTCCTCCTCTTCAAATGTCTCTGCACTACAGCATCAATTAAATACAGTTAGTTTCCCATGGCAGAGCTAGTGCTAAGGAGTTATTTCTGTAACCCCCTATAAAGTCACCTATAACCTATCATATACCCTTCCTTACCTTTTTCTAAGTGAGTCTCATGGTTATAACAACTGCAGTTTGTGGACAGTGTCATGGTTGCCATCCTCTGAATCTCTAGCCCTGATGAGGTTTTCATAAGGTGTTGTATCCCAACAGTTAATCTATTGTGCCCAGAAATATTTTATCTTTGTGGGCCCCAGTCCATCACTACCACCTATATCAGTGGTTCTCAACATGCGCGTTGCAACCCCTTTGGGGATAAAGTTACCCTTATATAGGGGTCACCTACCAGATATCCTGGATATCAGGTATATACATTATGATTAACAACAATAACAAAATTAGAGTTATGAAGTAGCAACGAAAGGATTTTATGATTGGGGATCACCACAACATGAGCAACTGAATTAAATCTATACGATCACCATCATGCCATTTGCCTTGTCAAAAAGTAACTTTTCTTTGTGATGCGAACCTAATGTTGACATGACCAGTTTGATTTGCCATGGAAACACAGACAGTAGTAGATTTGCCTGACTAGTTCAGTTTGCTTTGCATTGCTACTTATCAGAAAACAGGCAGTGGATCTGTCCCTCCTGAGGAAGATTTAAACATTAAGCCTTCCCTGACCTAGATTAGAGGAAACTCATTTTTTTTTCATTACTAAAGATTCAGGCTTTGACTTAAATAAATCTGCTGTAAATAAAACAAAAAGAGGATTTGAGGAGGGACCACCCCTGCTAGAAATAAAGAGGAAGTGTGATTTTTCCTCGATTGAAAAGATGCAGGATAGAAGTTATCACAGTTACTTGAAATGTCACTCCATAATGGAATGTTCGTGTCTTCATGGTTAGCATGCCTCAGAGCATTGCCTAGAGGATATAAGATGATCCTCCATCACTACTAACTGCTGTGGAGACTTTCTAGCTTCATTCAGTGACTGTTGCCCAAGAATGATGCCATCATGCCGCCACATTATAGTTGGTCACTTTCCCAAAAACATATACAAACACTCTGTTATGGATTGTATGGGTCCCCTCCAAATGATAAGTTTAGTTACCAGGCCTTCCGTCTATGAACATGACTTTATTTAAAAATAAGGTCTTTGTTGAAGTAACTATGGTGAGGTACAGTTTTTAGGATGAGGCCCTAGTCTAACATGACTGGTCTTTACAAGAAGGAAAATGGAGAAAAAATGCAAAAAAGGTCTGTGATGACAGCTATTGATGCTGTAGACATGCAGCTTTAAGTCAAACAACATCAAGAACTTAATGCTGTCACAAGATGCTGGGTCTCCTTCAAAAGGGATCAACATTGGGGCTTCCTTGATTTGTACTTCCAATCTCTACAACTGTAAGGGTAATGTATGCTAAGCACTTCACAGTACTTGGTGACAGCAGCCTCAGGAAACTAATATCCAGTCTTCAAAAGGAAGCTTGGCCAAGAAAGAGAAACCCAGAACACCCACACAGGGAAGGATGGGGGGGATCATTTCAGCTGCCGTGGCTATGTGGTGACCTCCATGGGCTCCAGGCACTTTTGCTTTCTTGGACCACTACTACTATCAATAATCTTAAAAATTTTGAAAGTCTTATGGCTTCATGGAAGAGTACCATGGGGTCCCGGGTTGATCTCAAGCATCTATAAAAAGTGAAAGGTTGTAATCCACAAATGCATTCATGTTACATCCATAACTACATAAATAAAGAGATGAATGTATTTATAGTCTGTGTTTAAGTATTTCAACCTGAATCTGATTTTTAAAGGAAGTTAAAACACTGTTCTTAAACACCTAGATTCTTAAGGTACCTACCTCCTGTCACTAGTCAGTCAATCACTCCAAGCACAGTAAAAGTAGGAAGGCTGGGACTCTTTGAGCTGGAATGAGTCATCAATATCATGTTGTAGTGCATATTTTAAATTTGCAATCCTTTTCTAATCTTCTTTTATACCATATCACATATGATTGTCTATGTAGGTAATGTGTGTTATTTATTTCTACATGAAAGAGCTCCTCAGAGTATTAACACGGAACAATACCAGCATGCTGAGTGAAAAGCACCGTAAAGGCTATAGGAAAAAAATCTATGGTACATAGCAGAAATTCAAGGAATATTTACTGTGATAGTTAATCTTGTCAATTTGATGGGATTTAGAGTCACCTAACAGCCAAGCCTCTGTGCATGCCTGCCAGGGATTATCTAGATCAGGTTAATTGAAGTGGAAGACTTGCCTTGACCACAGGTGGCATCATACCATGGCCAGGCTCCTGGACTGAATATAAAAACATAGCCAGCTGAGCCTGAGCATTTATCTCTGCATCTTGTGTATAATTGCAGTCTGACTGGCTGCTTCATGCCTTCTCTGTTGCAACAGACTGTGCTTTCAAGCTGCACACCACGGAAATCTTTCTTTTCTTAAATTGTTTGCATCAGGGCATTTTATCACAGTAACTGAAAAGTGACTAACATATTTAACAATCATGGAAGAGCAAACTTATGGGAAAAACTACATAATTGAAATGCACCTAGGGTTTGCTCTCAGATTTCCTACCTAGGCTTACTTAGTTGATTTATCAGAATTCATCAGCCTGTGCTACATAGTGAGAGACCCTACATCAAAGCAAAAGGAGTGGAAGAAGGGTGAGGAAGAGGAGGGGGATCAAGAAGAAAGGGAAAGGGGGGAGGAGACAAAATCTTTATTGAAAGTTTTATGATATTTTTTAAAATTGCAATTCTTAAAAATTGTTGGGTATGCTAATCATATAGACTATTTATTAAGTATTATAAAATTCAGACTCCTGACTCTAGGAAATCATGGTGTCAGCAGGTATACTATTTCCTGGAGTAATCTACAGTTGAGTAATGAAGTTCTGTGTTATAACAACCTATTCTCTTTTGATGCACATGAATGAACATCCAAGTTGAACTTCATTTTTCAGAAATGTATTTATTTTAAATAAATTTTACATTTTACTTTATTCATTTTATTTAAAATATATAGAGTTTATTTTTAGATGCTTATTATATACCATCTTATAATGACCACTAGAGATGGATGATTCAGTAAATCAGTCAGTGCTGTCTGTGTTTCTGACACTTTAGCATGCCTATGAATCACTGGAGGGGATTCTATGAAAATACTAGCTCTCATGCCCTGCAGCTGAGCTGGAACTGGGATTCCATCCTGAGGCTGGTGCTTCCAGGACACAGAACACACTTTTCTCAACAACGATATACTGCATCTCATTTCAAACTGTGACAGATAACACAGAAGTCTCATAGCATCCATTTCATCAAAAGTGCCTGTTGGTCTTATAAACTTTCATACTGTACCTTACCACCTCACTATACTATAATATATGAAAAGTTGTCACCAACATTTATACTGCTAAGAGACAGAAGGTAATTTGGAAGACTGTATACTGTAATTCTAAACCTATAACATTCTGAGAAAGCTAAAATATGGAGACAGCTAAAGAAGAAATGCTTGACAAGGCTTGGCAGAGAGGAAGGTATGAGTAGGTGGGGATTTTCAGGATAATTAATCTACACTGTATGATGCTATAATATTGGGTATAGATTATATATTTGTTCATCCCAGAGGGTGCATAGCGTGTATACCAACATTGAAACCTTACATGAAATGTGGACTTTTTGATAATAGTATATTAATGTGCCCCTCTTTAGTTTTTCAAGACAAGGTTTATCTGGGTAATAGCCCTGGCTGTCCTTGAGCTCACTTTGTAGCCCAGACTGGCCTCAAACTCATAGAGATCTGCCTGCCTCTGCCTCCTGAATGCTGAGTTTAAAGACCTGTGCCACCACTGCCCAGCAGAATCAATATCTTAGGCAGTAAATCCATTAGGACAATAGATAAGTGTGATAGTTTATAATTTATTATGTCTCCATTCTGCTCAATAGGTTAACTAAGAAGTCAAGAAATATAAAGTTAAATCATAGCTCACAGTAATTCTCCCAGTCAGTGGTCCTCAAATATGACTGCAGATTGAAAATGTCTGAGGGCTTTTAAAAACATTTGATGACAGGACTTTACAGTAAAAGAAGTCAAAGTCTCTAGGGTTGAGTGATTATTATTCACAAGAGGTAGGAAATCACAGGCACAACTCCTAACTACACGTTGGATGAATGTCTATGAAAAACTCAGAGGCACTTCTACACTGTTGCTTCTGAGCATCAAATGCTGTAATATTTCCCCAGCTCTTTCACAACCAGTCAACAAGGATTCCCAAAATTGACATCTTTGTCTTGTTCATGGCTTGTTGACGTTTTGTGAATCTCAGCCATAGACTTTATCTCTTCTTGGATGTAAAGAAAGCTTTCTCTTTCTCTGTGGTCCAGCTTAGCTATGCATCATAATAATTACTTCCAGCCCAATGAAAAGTATTCCCTCTGGGACACATAGATGACTCTGAGGCTAAGACTACTTATTTTTTTTTTGTTGTTGTTGTTTTTGTTTTCCAAAGGACTGAAGTTCACTACCCAGCATCCAAATTGTAAGGCCTATACCCAACCCTCTGTAACTCCTTCTCTATGGGTTCTGACACTTTTTTCTGGCCTACACAGGGACCAACACACAGGGACCATATGGACCATATTCACATTTTTATACACACAGAGAGGGAGAAAGAGAGAGAGAGAGAGAGAGAGAGAGAGAGAGAGAGAGAGAGAGAGAGAGAGAGAGTATGTGTGTATTTCTTCTTTTAAAACCTGAATAGTACTTAATTTAGTTGAAAGGGGTAAGCTGAAGAAGCACCAACACTGTATATATTAGGTCAGAATTCTATTTTTATGTATATAGCTGTAATCTTGTGTTTACATGTGCAGAATTTAGAATTACTTTATGACTAGAAACATCCATTGGATAATTCATTGCAGAAGTGATTCTCAAATCCCAAAGTATTTGTGAGTTATATAAGGCTCCTTCTAAAATGCATATACTCTGTAACTGGGAGATACTCAATGGGAAAGAGTACTTCCCTTGCCCCCATGATGATACAAATTTGAATTCAGAGCAATCATGTAAAAAGTTGGACAAGCTATGGGTGCTTCCACACCCAGCACTGGAGAGTAGAAACAGTTGAATCTTTAGAGTTCACTGCCCAGCCCAGCCCAGACCAAAATGTGATCTTCAGTTCAGTGAGAGCCTACCTTAAAGTAATTAGGCAAAGTGTGATAAAGGAAGACCTCAAGTCCTTTTCCAACCTCCACATGTACACATCTGGGTGCACACATGCAACTCCCCACATGGACACACTCACACATCATTAATAAATTGGAAAATAATGCAATATTCCTCCTCACCTGGTCTAGAATGTGGCCTGGGATTCTGCTTTCCCTGCAGGCTCACAGGTGAAATTAATGTTACTGGTTCCCAAACATCAAAGACTCTAGCAAACAACAGTTGCAAGGCAATGGTACACATGGAATGAAAATTGCCTGAGTGGAGTCTACCTTACCAGGGTGTGGCCTTGGATAAAATCACTCAGACTCCTCAGGTCTCGACTTCTCTGTCTCTAAAATAATACCAATAAGCTGCCATGAGGACTAAAATAAGCATTTCATGGGCAGCACTGAGTATTGTTGCCATAGTAGGTAGGCACCTTATGTAAGTTATTCTATTTTTATTATTACTGACTTTATGGAGAAGTACCATCACCTAGTTTTTCCATGTGTCAGAGTATAACTGAAAGGGAAACTAGCCTACCTAAGGCCACTGTTTAGCTAGTAATATATCTAACTGGGATTTTAGTCCAGATTTTCAAATCTTCCATAACTTCCCATTCTGATGCAGCAGTATTCCATTTACTGTTACATCACTTTGGATCCTCACTGTGTCTTTTGTGGAGAGAACTTTGAACTCAGTAGTAACAATTACAGTGGTTTAAAATATTACCAAAAGGTTCTTATCACCCTGTTCAAAAGTGCAATGTGGTTGCCCTCCCACGGAGTCTGGGTTGCAGTTAGCAATTGGTCTGTCATGAGTACACAAGACAGAAGAGCAATGCAGGATTCCTGAGATCAGATCATGGAAAACACTGCTCTCCCTTGAACCACACTTCCCAGAAGTGAGCTACCATCTTAAAAAGACACTCAAGCAGCCTTCTGGAGGGTCACATGTGTCACCAAGAAACGTGGTTTTCTCCCAACAGTTTCAGAGAAATGAGACTTTCTGTCAACTACCATTCACAGGAGTCATATTGGAAGGATTTTTTTTTTTTTTTTTGCTGCAGCCAAGCCAGCGAAGCAATACAGCCAAACTTTGCATATACAGTACCATCTTCTGTGTCCTCCATTGGAGTTACCCCACAACCAGAGAAATGGATAACAAATGTTCCTTGTTTTAAGCAAGTAATTTGATATGCGAAAATAATTAATGCATCATTTACTTATCTGTGCTCTAATAGAATGAAAGCCTAGTACCTGGGAAAGCATGCATTAATCCATTTATGCATCAAATTACCTATCCACTCTCATATCCATCCAAGACCTGCTGTGAATCTATAAGCTCTCAAGTGATGCTTTTAGATGGTGGCAATACAATGATTAAACGTGGCATATACTATGCTTAAAGAACTCACTATTCAGGCAAAGAGAGAAATTAGTATTTAACAAGGAATTATTAAATGAGTGAAAACAGAACACAGTAAATAAAATGAAGCCTTAGTTATTATTAAATGCTTTAACCATATGCTAACTTTTCTGATTTAATCACAAAGAGACAAATATTGCTTATATATTTTTCCAATTTACTACAAACAGGATAGTCCAAGATAGAGTTGAGCCAACATAGGATGGTATTATCCATAGTTTTTTTTTTTAAATTCTGCAGCAAAAGAATATATTTACACAACGATATTGATTGATATAACATTAGTAAAAGATTCATCCATACATCTTATATATACACAGGGGAATACAGAATTACAGGTGATTGTACATATATTTTTACCCCAACTACCCATGGGGGAATTAACAAAATCAAAGTTGCCTGACCAATACAGATTAAGCCTTTTTATCTAGTTTTAACATACTGAAATTTCAAGGGAGAAACAAATATGTCAGAAAGTATCACACAAAAATTCAAATATTGGTAAATCAAACATAAAATATTGTCATTTAACAGATTAATTAAAAAATGAGATCAGTGAGATAAGAAAAGCTATCCTAATAGATTAAGGAAAAGATTCATAAGACACAAATCACCACTATGTATTGCTTTTATTTGACGCTCAATTGAAGGAAATTTATAAAAGGAATGATAAAATGCAAAAATATATATGCATGTAAAACACTCAAAATGTGAATATTGACACACTTTTTTTGGAACCATAGATATTCCGAATGTATTTTAGAGCCATCAAAACCCATGGGGATGTACTAAAATTATACATATTAATAACGTCTGTAGTCTGCTTCACGATGATGAATGCAGAGAAAAGAAAGAGACCAGAAGTACCATGAATTGACACATTTTCAATGGAGGAAGGCTAAATGGAATTCACCCTTCTAGGTCTAGGTGGAGAGCTGCATAATAGAAGAGAGAGAAGCAGGAAGAAAACTTGTAGGCTATGGGATTTAAATTGAACACTGCATAGGATCTTAAAATGGAAGTGAAGAAATCAAAGACATGGGGTATTTGGAGTATTTTTGTTTTGTTTCTTTTTCTTTTAGATTTATTTTTTGGTGTGTGTGTGTGTGTGTGTGTGTGTGTGTGTGTGTGTGTGTGTGTGTGAATATGCATGTGAGTGCAGATACCCTTGGAGGTCTGGCTCCCCTCTGGAGCTGGAGTAACAGGCTGTCATGGATCTTCATAACATGGGTATGGGGAAAGAACTCAAGTTGTCTATAAGAAGAGTGTGAGCTCCTAATCACTGAGATGCCTCTTCAGGCTGTGCTTCCATCACCACCTTTCTGCTAACAGTAGATTTGATGAATAGTTATTGGCAATGCAGAACTATAATGCAGAAATGGTATGATGTAAGCCTAATACACCAGGGGACACAGCCCTGTTTACTCGGGTGGTCTCTGTGACCTCAGAGGCAAGGAGGAGGCTCCTTAACTCTGGATAGAAGTGGCCTTTTTCAGAGGGAGCTCAGAAATATTCCTTAGGCTTTAGGACCTACTTGATGGGAAAAAAAGAAGGGAAAATATGGCAAAGTCTACATGCCTCCATCTTTTCAAATGCTTTCAACTACTTGACATGCCAAAGTGACCTATTTTGGGGTAATGTGTCATAAACACTGGGGATAT
Source organism: Peromyscus maniculatus bairdii (assembly GCF_049852395.1). NCBI lineage: Eukaryota > Metazoa > Chordata > Mammalia > Rodentia > Cricetidae > Peromyscus > Peromyscus maniculatus. The sequence continues at coordinate 132,938,674 of NC_134854.1, read as the reverse complement.
GGAGTTTCGCTGAATAGTTTTCATTTTATGTGGTTGAAATCCTAATATATATGTCTGTACGTGCTTGTATGATTTTATGTGTACTACATGTGTGTAGGTACATGGAAAGGCCAAAGAGTGTCAGATCCCCTGGAACTGGAGTTACAGGAGGTTGTGAGCTGCTGATATGGGTGCTAGGAACTGAACCTGGGTCCTCTGGGAGAGCAGTAGGCACTCTAACCTTCTAAGTCACCACTCTAGACCCCAGCACATATTATTTAATTAGGAGATTTGACAGAGTCTCTGTCAATAAATCAAACATCCCCATATAGAAAAATTTCTAAGTTTTCAAATTTCCAGTGGAAAAAAAAATCAAAATTTTAAGTGAATAATAACATATATCTTCAAAATGATCTAATCATTGAACACCACCAAACTGTAGCTGAGATTGCTTCTTTTATGTAAAACATGGTTTACTCTGTGTATATGTGTGTGCTTGTGTACAAATAAAATTGAGTATATGTGTACCTGTGTCTGAGCAGTACACTTGAGTGTGTGTGTGTGTGTGTGTGTGTGTGTGTGTGTGTGTGTGTGTGTGTACGTCAGAGATCAACCTCAAATGTTCTTCCTCAGGTGTCATCCCTCAGGTACCATTCATTTTGTGTTTCATACCAGAGTCTCTCTCAGGCTAGCCTGGGCTTCATCCATTAGGCTGGTCTGGGTGACCAGTAAGCTCCAGAATCTGCCCGTGTCCAACTGCACAGCATTGAGATTAAAAGTGCATACATCCACACCAGGCCATTTTCTATGGGTTCTAGGTCTCTAACTCCGGCTTGCAAGAGCAGTACTTTACTGACTGATCAAACTCATCTAAAACAAGCTTGCTTCAGAGGGCCGTGTTATTCAGGCTTCCTTGATAAAATTATTTCCTGAGCACTACTCAGTGCAGGTGATTTCTGTGGAAATAACCTTTGGAAACATCTCTAGAAACTCAGCTTCTCAGGACTCTGGCAACAAGAAATGAAATGAAACCCAGGAAACAAGAGCCAGAGACAAGGGGATCTGATTCAGCAGTTTAACCTCTTCCCTAGGTTAATTCTCAGCTTTATTTTAGAGGAAAGCTCTCTTCAAAGAGCTTTCATTTGCAAGACAAAGGATGGAATAAAAATGAGCCCTTGCACCCAAAGGGCTGATTTGCCATTTCCTAGGGCTTTTGTGGAAGCTCAGCTATGAAATGATACTTTTTCTACTGTTTCCATTGCAAATTCACTTAACATCTTATAATGACGTTTTAATCCCTCAAGACTCAAGAACAGAAATCTCCCCATACCCTGTTATCACACAAGGCTCTTGGTATAGGTGGCTCTGGCTTTCTCTGTTACTAGGTTTGCTTTCAATTGTTGGTCAATTATAGGAATAAGTTCTTGGTACTATTAAGTGGATCCTATTTTAGATAAAGCAGATCCTGTACTGCTAAAGCCACTGGCATTGAATGATAGCTATGTAAATGAAAAATAGAAGCTAATTACCCTGGCTATTCTCTGCTTTAAGCTTTGGTTTAAAAATGCATACATAGACTAAAATCACAAGAAGAAAAAAGAAAAAGGAGGGAAGGAGAAATTCACCCTTTGGTGGTCCAGTTCCATGAAAGACACAAAATGCTCACCTAAAAGACATTTATTTAGTCAGATATAAGCACATCAACTTGATAAATGGTTTAAAAATAAAGCATGACATTAAAATATCAAATAAAGGCCGGGCGGTGGTGGCGCACGCCTTTAATCCCAGCACTTGGGAGGCAGAGGCAGGCGGATCTCTGTGAGTTTGAGGCCAGCCTGGTCTCCAAAGCGAGTTCCAGGAAAGGCGCAAAGCTACACAGAGAAACCCTGTCTCAAAAAACCAAATATATATATATATATATATATATATATATATATATATATACCAAATAAAAGGGCTATTTCCTTTTCTTTTTTGAGTATGTGTGCATATTCATGAATATGTGTGTGGGTACATATTTGTGTGTGCATGCACATGTGAAGGACAGGGGAAAATCTATGGTGTCATTCTTCATGTTTGTCCTACCTATATGTCTATCTGCCTATCTATCTATATCTATCTATCATCTATCTATCTATCTATCTATCTATCTATCTATCTATCTATCTATCTATCCATCCATGTATCTATCTACCTATCTTCTATCTCTTTATCTTTCTATCATCTATCTATGTATCTATCTATGTATCTATGTATCTATCTATCTACCTATCTTTCTATCATCTATGTATCTATGTATCTATCTACCTTTCTATCTGTTTATCTTTCTATCATCTATCTATCTATCTATCTATCTATCTATCTATCTATCTATCTATCTACCTATCTATCATCTATCATTTATCTATCTATCATCTCTATCTCCTTCTCTCCCATTGTAGGATCTGACACTGGCTTGGAACTTGCCAAGTAGGCTGGGCTGGCTGAGAGTAAATTAAAGACCCCTGTAGTGTTCACCGTCCCAGGGGCTGGGATTACAAGTGTGCCATCATATGTGATTTTTGCTGTTGTTTTATATTTATTTGTTTGTTTAGGTTGGAGGGGTATGGGAGAGGGAGAGAGAGAAAAGAGAGAGAGAGACAGAGACAGAGACAGAGAGAATTGCTGCAGCTTGCATGTAAAGTTAGAAGACAACTAGTGGGAGTGTTCCCTCTACTTACACATGGGTTCCAGGGTTAGAACTCAGGTTCTTAGAGTTGGTGGCAAGTGCCTACCCATGCTGAGACATCTCACCAGCCCCACTACTGGATATTTTACATAGGTCTGGGGAAAGAACTCAAGTATTTCCCAAGCATTATATAGATGTCATTAACTCACCAGCTTAACTACTGCCTTTTCTTTGTGGATGCTCTTATATCAAGAGACTTTCAAATTTACTCACACGTTAAATGTTATTTTTTATTATTGTTTTTATTATTGCTAATAGTAAAACATTTTTTCTTTTTCTTTCTTTTTTTTAGACAAGGTTTCTCTGTGTAGTTTTGGTGCCTGTCCTGGATCTCACTCTGTAGACCAGGCTGACCTCGAACTCACAGAGATCCGCCTGGCTCTGTCTCTGGAGTATTGGGATTAAAGGCGTGTACCACCACCACCCAGTCTGCTATTAGAAACTTGTGTGTGTTTGCATCATATACATTCTTCGTGTATATATAGGTGAGCTCAATTAATTCACAGTACAGTTCCCCAGTACTTAAAAGCTTTGTCCTCATTCCTTAACACTTCTGTCAGGTAGGAGAGAAAGCACAAGGATTGGTTGATCTCAGCAGAGCACAGGTGAGATCTCAGGGCGTGAGGAATTGGGTGACTCCTCTCTCAATGACTGTGCCTATTATCATTTCCTGACTTCCAAATGTCACAGAAGAAAATGGTATATGCATGTACTTGTATGTATGGGGGGGGTGTTTTTGTGTATGTGCAATCACTTCCTGACAGTGACCTGATCTCAAACTATCCATGTTCACTCAGGAAGTTCTTTGCAAAGGAAGCCGAAACTCATGTGGTGATGTCCCCATCCCTACCCCATTTTGCAAGTGTCAGATATCTCTTAGCAAACTTCACTAGGGCTTCCACGAACTCTCTTCCAACTAGGCCTTCCCTTTGGGGCTGTTTTCTTTTTCCCTGCATTGTTCATCATCAGCCATGTAGCAAGAACTCTCCTCGCCAAAATGTGATCACCCTTGGTATGCTATCAACCTCTTTATCATCTCAGTCCTAGTCATGTCTGATCACCCTGGGCCATCCTTCAATGAGAGTTCTCAGGCCTGTTAAACTGGATTCTCTCCTTTCATACATAGTGAATTTCTACAGGTTGATCTTCACCTAACACTTGGTTATTAAATTCCTACTTCTCTTTGTAATAGGAGTTGACTACATCTTTCTCTCCTACTAAAACCACAAATCCCATTGCTATGGTCCCCACAACTATTACCACAGTTATGAATGAAGTTTTTCTTACACTTCCTTAGCAAGAACCACAAAATAATATCCTCAGCAATGCAGGTTTGGGTTTGAAGGTATCACTGCTGAACTTGGGCAAAGGGCTGTGCTCAACAGAGACCAAAATATCTTGATGTTTTTAAAGTAGTTTATTGAGTATTAATATTTCCAGTGTGAGAATCTATAAAGTGATTCAAGTGCTCCAACTCATTTTGTGTAACTATAAGGATCAGATCCCTCAGATTCCCCAAATCAATCCAAAGGTCTTCTGGAGACCTTTCATTTAAGTACTCTTTCTTTAGATCATTCTACAGACCTTATCCTAAAAGTACCAATCCTTTCTAAGAACTGAAGCAGATGGCATGCATAGAATAAGACATAAGGAACTCAACACAGACCTGAGCTCTGCTTCTGCAAGTAAGGTGACCTGGGGTAACTTGTAACAAATGTAATGTCATCATTTCTCATTTGTAGTCCCTGCACCATAGATAATATTACTAAATAGTTCAATATTTAACATATATATTCAATGCATACTATAAAAATGACAAAGATGTGGCTGTATAGATATTATTATTGTAAGAAGAGACTAAGTACCAGATTTAGATCTGAGGACAGAATGTGAGGAAATTGTCGTAAAAGTATATGACAGAATTAACATTCTTCCTAAAAACCAAATGTCTCCATGACAGCAAGAATGAACAGTTTTGAATTTTTCTTTACTTTAGCAGCAACTTCTCAAAGTAAAGACACAGAGTTTTGTAGAAGATGTCTTATCATTCTTTATGTCATCCAGTCTTCTCATAAATGTATGAAATAATCAATATTATCACCTGCACCTTTTTTCCAGATAAGACAATAGAGAGCAATGAGGTATTTGGGATAAACATGCTTTATTAATTTGCAAAGCAGATGGAACTTGAGTCCAATCATATGGCTTTGATTCTAAGGAAGAGAGGTGAAAAATGAAGGGGGATGTGGTGACGAATAGGAAGAAAACATTGGAAATGATAGAGGAAGCTAGAGAATAGGCTCCCTGTAGCTCTGAAGGCCACTTCTAGCCCTGCAATGAAGTGAACACAACAGATCACTTCATAGAAAATTGAAGCTATGAAGCTATAATTAAAAGGAGATATGAAATTATCATAGATTAGGTGGGGGTGTTCTTGTTCATCATTTTGCAGACCCTTTTTCTTCCACAAGATGGTATTTTAATTTGCTTTCCTTCTGTGAGTGTATTGGTGTACGGCAAATCTCTAAACAACCTAGCTTCACAGCAACTTTCTCCTGGTTGAGGAGAGTTGTCTTAATTAAATGTAAACACATTTGGCAAAGTAGTGCAGTGATGATCTAGTGTCTCCCACAATTGGATGAAGGGAGCTGTTATTAGAGTTTCCCATCAGTTATGAGTGTTTGGTCTGAATACCAAGTGATTTCTTTAAGGACTGCACCCCACACACAGGATGAAAATTGAATCTTCAACAAGAATATAAGTAGGCCAGTCTCACAGAGGTATCAAAAACTTAAGAAGACAGATTCTTCTAATGTGCTGGGATATGATGTAGATGCTCAAAAGCCAATGTAATCTGTAATAACTTCTCAGTCAGAATGGTACCTTGTCAAAATGAAAGGGTCTAACCACCATAAACTTAGTCTTAGAAAATACAGTTGCAGATGACTATGTATCATCTTGCATCTCTTCATTAGATGCTAGGTCTTGTAGCTTAGAAAAGCCTTGATTCCCCATAAGTTTAGTATGAACAGGAAGACTCATGACTGTTACAAACATGCCTGTGTTCATAGTTCTTCAGATACAGTTGGCCAAAAACCAATTGGCAGATTGTTTCTCTATAGGAAAGTTGCTCAATCTTGCAATATCATTTCAGTTTGACTTTACTTGGAAGCTGTTTGTAACTGCTATATGCCACATGTTGAGTGTTTTCTTCCTTGAGAAAGAGACTTTAGATGAATGTGAACATTCTTGGGTTCATCAGATCACTAACAACTATCAGTACTACTATCCAAATTCGTAGTAAGAGGAAAACCCGGGTCAGTTTTTTCCTGGACAGTGTAAACTCAGACAGGAAATGATAATTTCAAACTTTCTATCTTAGGCCATGAGACTAATTCTAAGCATATGTGCTAGGGTCATTAACTGGGAGGAAAAGTAAACATGAGATAGTTTTCTGTTTTGACACCTTGAACTACTTCAAGTACCAGGAGACAATTGCTTAGAGTTATGCAGATATGTGCATGACTATGACTTCTCAAGGTAACAAAAATAATTTCTATTCTGGGAATGTAAGATCTGTTAAAAGATGGGGTATGACTATAGAAAACTTTACAGACAAACAATATCTGTTCCTATTCAGTTGAAACTCTTCCATTTAATCTTGACAGTCACTATAGACGTTGTATGTGATCCATCATCTCCATTTGATTGATGGTGCTCAAAGGGCCAGAGGAACTTACTGAGGGACATACAACAGAGCTGAGATGACAGAGTCAAAGTCAAGAGCAAGTTAAGTGACTCAGGTCCTCTTTAGCTATAGCTTCACTGATCATTTGAAACATTAAGTTTGAGATGTCAACAAAAGTATAACTGTGTGGAACAAGTACCAATGTTTGTTATTATCCAGAATTAATTGCTAAATTAATTCACCCAAGTTGTCTCTAAGACAGTTTTGTCTGTGTTTCCTAAGATGTTCTGTATTGAAGTCACTTAATCATGTCTACGCTTCATTAATTTTTGGCTCTTCCAAAGAAAGGCCATTTATTTTTAGCCTCACATATCATTCTGATCCTAACCATAGTAGGTGCTCAGAAAAATTTTGAACCGAATTCATTAGAGATACTTCAAGTTTATAAATAGAATGTTCATTTACCATATTGTCATAGGTATATATAATATGTAAAACATATTTATATATTCTACAAATCTATATTACACACATACATATGATTATATGTAATGACATATTTATAGGAATAATTTTTCTATCATGAAGGTTAATGAACATATTCTGACTTCTAATATTATTTAGTATGACTTATGCCACTATTATAAAATTATACATTGAATGACAAGACCACAGAAAGGAAGGGAGAGGACATAACAGCCAAAAATATTAATTTTTTTTAATAAAATGGCAACTTTTCTTTCATGCTTGCTTAAAGCCAGGGGGACAAAAGAGAAACAAAATTAGATAAACAATCTTTTTGAACTAACAAAATGAAGCATATTAATGCATCAAGAAATGTTAGATGTAATTGATCCTATGAGCATTCCCACTGAGAAACACTCAGTAATTCTGATAAAATTGTTCAGAGAGACATGTTCTTTGCAAAGTTTCCTGTGCTCTAGCTGTGATTGGGAAGCTCAGGCTCTCTACTGAGTTCAGTAGACATTAATGAGCTGAAGAGCTTCCTATCAAGGATCTTATCTAGGACTGATAAAAGTGGGAATGGAAATATGGCTCAGCTGTTAAGAGCACTTGATGCTTGCAGAGAACATGGGTTCTGCTCCTAGCACCCACATCATGTAGATTACAACTACCTATAACTCCAGTTACAGAAGATATGAGCATCTTTTTTCTCTACAGGCTCCTGCACACATTATCTACACCTGTACACATATACTGACACACAGAGAGACACACACATGCATATAAAATAAAATAAATATTTTACAAATGAGAAAGTCATATTTCTGAACATTACATTCATATTAGTATGTGTATTGGATTTGGGCATGAGGATGAATGGTCTGTGTTTTGTTTATATATATACACACATTCATACACATACACAACACACACATATTCCTTCTGAGTACAACTTCTTTTTCTCTTTTTAGGTGAATTCTGCATCTTTCAAAACTTGATCTCATTGCCTGAATGGGATTGACTCTTTTCTTCATTGCATGAGTAGCTGCATGAGGCAGTTCCTCTCCACTGGCCATGTTTCCTGGCTCAGCAGCAATGAGGCTCAAGACAGAGCCCTGTGTTAGAGCCAGGAAGAGAGGAGTACCCTACCATGCTAAATGTAGTGTGAAGACAGCAAGTTAGCCTGTGGGCTGCCTACAAATAAATAAACAAATAGAAATACCAGTGCCTGTGGATAAGCTGGCATGATTTTCAGTGTTTCTGAATTCTCTCATAGCTGAAGAAACCTTGGGCTTTTCAACGTAAATTGGAATGTTGACATGGCCTATTGCAAGACCCCTTATGTAGCAGATCAGTAATATCTGAAAATCAGTGAAAGTAACATTCACAATCACATTTCATAATATGTCAACTCAGAAAAATGAATGAAATGGTCTCCTGAAGTGTACCCCAATCTGCAGACCCCCCACTGAATGACATACATCACAAATGAATATAAGTTCATGCATAAAACATAGGCAGGTATTACTAAAATATTAAAACCTGGAAATATTCTTTCTTTTTTTTTGTTTTTTTGTTTTTTTGAGACAGGGTTTCTCTTTGTAGCTTTGCACCTTTCCTGGAACTCAATGTGTAGCCAGGTTGGCCTCGAACTCACAGAGATCTGCCTGACTCTGCCTCCCGAGTGCTGGTATTAAAGGCATGCACCACCACTGCCCAGCACAAAATCTAGAAATATTCTTACAAGAATAAAGATGCCTGCATGATTTTTTGTGTCACACTCCAAATAAATAATATTCCTCTGCTGAGGATGAACATTTTTTTTATTATTATCTCACTAGGCAATTTTGTCAATGTGTGTCCATTATAGGGTGTATTTGCAGGAACCTAGATGATGTAGGTCCATGGCCATATAGACTGTGCAATCAACAGACTTAATAAATGAAGTATATGAGACTCTTGCAAGAATATCACAGCTACTGTTTTATGTTATTATTTTCTGCAAGTATGAGTACACTCTAAAATAATAGTAAATTGTACAGCACAGTAAACATATAATCCAACCACCTAGTGATTTATTAATATTATTAGATATTAAGTACCCTACCATACACATTTGGATTGTTATAGCTTCATAATGTGGCATCGAAGGAGGTTTGTGTGGTCCAAGAGTAAAACCTCCTGAAGAATGCATTGTGTTATGACTTTTCCATGACTGTGTCACCCAGAAACAGGAACTTTTCTGTTGTACAGGCTATGCCTGAGCTACAGGTTTATGAGAGCTCAAGTGCCTATGAAGTAGTGGGAGGAAGAGGTGAAAACTAATTCCTCCTTGATCACAATAACTTCTAGATATGGGCAAACAGAGGCCTTAGGCTTCCACACAAGGTAGTCTTGAGAGTAACTATCAAGTAAGAGTAGGGTCTTCCCTAGCAGTAAAAATGATAACCAATATCCAGTGTCTGTTGCTCTATCTAGATATACTAATATGGCAGAAATGAATGTGGGCTTTCTGGTGGTGCCTACATATGGTGTACTATGGAGTGTCTCACAAAGTTTGTTTCCAATCTAGAGTTCCACATATAAAGGGCCTATTCAGCGGGATATCAATCAGGGACTTGCAAAAGAATGTTTGCAACTAGGAGTCTAAAATATTAACTTCATCATACATCGATCTGTCTGTCCATCATCTGATATAGGTTTTAGAGGCATTTCTCTGATAAGGTATCTTTGAGTAAAATTGGGGTCTCTAATCCAACAAAAGAATTCATTTTGTAAATTAGAGTTTCATCATTATTTTGAAACACTTGATGAAGAAAAGATGGATTGGATTTTAAATCCATTCACATTTTCACAATATATTGAAAAGAAAGAGCATTAGTACTTTTAAACATAATTCAATATGAATTTTAAATGGTTATAAAGTGATTTTCATTAGTTTACTGTCTGGTTGCATGAATGAAGTTTTTGCTAAAGATGATTATCCCGAATTTGAAGAGACAGTCAAGATAAGTCTTAATCAAGAATTCCATGTAACTATTTCAAGCAAAAAAATTATTTAAAAGTGTGTGTTTTTGTTTTCAAAGGAAAGCACAGGTTTCTCACTATGTACTAAAACATTTTAAAGTTTTACCCAATTTAATATTTCATATATGTCCTTAATATTTAGAGTCTATAATTCTAAACAGATATATGTAGCATGAATCTTAAAGGGTCTTATTAATTTAAAAATCAAACAAACAAACAAAAAACATGGGAGCCAGATATTGGGGTGAGCACTGAAAGATCAGAGAAACAAAATAAGCTACAGACAACCTTACCTCGCCAATTCCTCAGCTGATCTTGTTTCCTCAAACTGAAAGCTTCTGAGTCCTCATCCGAATGAATCTCAGCTGAACTGCTGCTCAAAAGCCTAAAAGCTTAAAGGAGCTCTAGTTCCTGGTCCTCATGCCTTACATAACTTTCTGCTTCCTGCCATCACTTCCTGGAATTAAAGCCATGTGTCACTATGCCTGGCTGTTTCCAGTGTAGCTTTGAACTCACAAAGATTCAGATGGAACTCTGCCCCCTGAATGCTAGGATTAAAGGTGTGTGTGTCCACTGCCTAAACCTATGTTTAATATAGTGTCTGTTCTGTTCTCTGACCCCCAGATAAGTTTATTGGGGTGCATATCAACCACAGTTATTATATAAAGACAAAAAATGATAACGGTATCAGTTTTACTAAATGTCATTTGTAAGTTTCCAAATAATTTCAGTTAATTTTAATGTCACATGTGTATATTACTTATTTTTCCTATGATTCCCAATCTCTAAAATGGGCAAATAATTCATAATTCTTGATTTTTCACATTTACTGCAATGGTTATCTTTAACTGTCAGTGTGACACAACTTAGATCACTTTCGAAGAGTCTCAATAAAGGATTATCTATACTGGATTGCCCCCATGGGCCTGTCTCATAAGGATTGTGTTAACTGATGTGGGAAAAGCCAGCTCAATGCAGGTGGCACCATTCCCTAGGCAAAGGGGTTCTTAAACTGTATAAAAATGGAAAAGTTTATGCTGAGCAAAATCAAAGGAGTGAGCAAGCATGTATGCTTTTACTTTTCTATGCTCTTGATGGAATTTGATAAGACTAGCTGTTTGAAGTTTCCACCTTAACTTTGCTACAGTGATGTATGTTATGGAATATTCCTTTACATTATGTGAAAATATGTCACCATAATTGGTTTAATAAAACACCAAACAGTCAATAGCTAGGCAGGATTTTGGGGACAAGGAGAATTTTGGGACATGGAGGAAGCATGACATGTAGGAGATGAGGTAACAAGCCATGAGCCACTTGGCAGCACATAGATGAATAAAAATGGGTTAACTTAATATGTAAGAGCTAGTTAGAAACAAGCCTAAGCTATCAGCTGTGCTCTTAATTAATAAGAGGTCTTGATGTCATTGATTTGGGAGCTGGCTGGTGGGACAGAGAAAGATTCCCTAAAGATGTACTATAACCTGGGATTGTAAACTAAAACAAATCCCATTCTCCTCTATGTTGCTTTGTGTTAGGGTATTTATCAGAGCAACAGAAATGAAACTAGAACATTCATATTTATTTTCTTCCTATATTGAACTTGACTGACATATATATATATATATATATATATATATATATATATATATATGACCATACATATATATGACCTTATAACTATGAGATGCTGAATTAATGATAGAATGTGCTGGCTAATTTTATGTCAACCTGACACAAGCTATATTCTTTGAGGTAGGAACCTTGACTGTGAAAATGCCTTTGTAAGATTAGGCTGTAGCAAAACCTGTAGAGTAATTTCTTAATTAGTGATTGATGAGGGAGGGCCCACTCCATTGTGTTTGATACTACCCCTGGGCTGGTAGTCCTAGTTATGATAAGAAAGCAGGCTGAGCAAGCCATGAGAAGTAAGTCAGTAAGCAACACTTTTCCATGACCTCTACATCAGCTCCTGCCTCCAGGTTCTAGCCTTACTTGAGTTTCTGTCCTGACTTCCTTCAGTGAAGAACTGCAATATGGAAGTATAAACAAATAAACCCTTTCCTCCCTAAGGTTTTTTAATCATGCCCATGGTGTTTTATCTAATCAATAATAATCCTTACTAGGACATAGAGTATGAGATTTAAGAATGGCTCAAAGAAAAAAGATCGCATTGCCTCTAATGAGAAACTTAAGGAAGGAGAATTATTCCTACAATCTTTGCTCCTTTGCAAGATATATGATATTACAATCTAGGAAATGGACTCCCAGTTCCCACTGACAGTTCAGATGGCTTTAGCTAGAGCTGGCATCTTGATTCAAACTCCATCAGACATTCTGAGTGAGTTCAACTAATCTAAATATCCATGACACAGAAACTGCATGCATTTTTTCATTATAGCTTTAAACTAGTGCATTTAAGGGATAAGGAGAACTTGCTACATAGGAATAGACAGTGTCATCAATTGATTATGTCATTATTATAATATTATGGTGCCTTGGCTATTGTTACAGTATCAATAATTCTGCACACAGCTCAAATTACAAATTTTAGATTGAGCCATGTGATGGTCAGTAGTTATCATTAACTTGACTAAACCTAGAATTATCAAGGCATGCATGTGAGGGATTATCTTGATGACTTTAATTAACACACAGAGACCCATGTAGGTTTTTATTTGGGGGGGCATATATTCTCTGATCAGAGGATCCAGAATTATAAAAATGAGAGAGTAAGTTCCCAGTATCATGCTTTTATTACTTACTCTCTCCTAATTGAGGAAGGAATGTGAGCTGCAAGCTCTTTGACTTCCTTACCATGATCAGCGGTACCTTGAATTGTGAACTTAAACCAACTCTTCTTTTTGGGAATTGTTTTGTGTAAGTATGGTATCACAGCAAGAGGAAAGTAAAGAAACCAAGTGTTGTGGGATATGTGCACACTGTATGAGAATGAATTGCTGTGATTGCTGTAATAATAAGCTGAACAGCCAATAGCTAGACAGCAGGGATAGATAAAACTTCTGGGCAAAAGGAGATTTTTGGAAGAAGAAGGCAGCATGGACAGTATGGGAGATGAGGTAACTAAAAAAAAAGCAGCATGGACAGTATGGAGAGATGAGGTAACTAGCCATGCAACAGAATCTAGATTAAAATAAATGCATCAATTTAATTTACAAGAGCTAGTAAGACAAGCCTAAACTAAGCCAAGCATAATAAGTCTCCAAGTCATTATTTGTGAGCTGGTAAACCAAAGAAAACTCTGAACTGCAACCATGACAAAGCATAATAGCAAATAAGAAAAAGGTTCAGGAAATTCAGTTTTCATTATTGGTCTTAGAGTGAGTAGAAGTCTCAGGTGCCAATCATCAACACCTAAAGATTTTTGTTTGGCATGATCTTCTTAACACCATTGCCTCAAATTTTACACCACAGTGTTGTATTGCATGTGTTTACTACAAACCATTATAATTTAGTAACTCCATTATTGGCTTTCCATATTCCATATTCCCCAACAACTAGTGACAACGTTCCCAAGATATAACAGGTTTTTAATTCTATCCTTTCATTTACATATTTAAAATATTTATTTTTATTTATGGTGTGTGTGTGTGTGTGTGTGTGTGTGTGTGTGTGTGTGTGTGTGTGTATCTGTGGGAAGGTACTCCCGTAGGTCAGAAGAAGGCATTGGATCTCCTGGAGCTGGAGTTACAGGCAATTGTGAACCACCCAATGTGTCTGTTGGCAACTTAACTCCAGTCCTCTGGAAGAGCAGCAAGTGCTCTTAACACCACCAGAGCATCTCCCCAGTCCTGAATTAAAAAAAAAAAGTACATGCATTATATATGTACATATTAGTGTATATTAGTGATTCTCCATCAGTAATACATAATTTTAAATTCATACAATGTGTTAAATGGAGCATACTATAAAAACCATGCTATAATGAGCAACACTATCTGTGAGGCAATCATTCCTAATTTAATTATCGGAGTGAATTCATGGTTAACCTAGTTCTTCGGATTAAGACTCTGAACATAATAAAGCCTGTGCACATTTCTCCAGGCACAGTTCTGGAAAGCACAGAGTGAGATTAGAACTGAGACAGACAAGTTGGATTCTGAGCTTAGGTTCTTTAAGCACTGCAGCTTTAAGGTATTAGCCTCCATTCCAAATTATTAATGGCTCAATCTACAAAGGGAATTGACTTTTTACTACTTTTGAATATTTTTAAAGTAAAACAATATATCTATAAAGAGCCTTCCAAATTGTCTGGAAATGTTTCTCACTAATTAAAATGGAATTTTGAGGCTATAAATTTCAAGTGCTTCCACCATTAATCATAAGTATATAATTAAAGATGAAAATAAATTAAATATCTCTACTACACAATTAGCTGAGGTGAGGGGACTTAATACTGATGCAGGAAGAGTCCACGAGCACATGTGTTGTTTGTAAGAGAGATGTATGCACAGATGGGACTCCCACCTGCAAGTGGTGTATAATTCATGTTTATTGCAGAGAAAAGTTTGATGCAGGGCTGTAAATATGGAAAATAAACTGTTGAAATCGCTTTGCTCTTTTTGTTCCAAAGAGTTAACACAAAGGCAAATTAATACACAAAACTTACACTGAGCACATTCTGTTCAAAACTAAATTAATTTCAAAGCCCTTAATTCAGTTTTTAAAAGTGAAACCACTCCAGTAACTCAATTTATGTGTAACTTACCCTTTCTTTTTTCAACTCAATTTAAACTTAATCACATTATATTTAAAACCTTGAAAAACAGGCGATTCTTAATAGATGGGAAGCACCTACTTGCCAGTTTACAAATTTACAAATAGGTGTATTTTCCAGTTTGTAGTAACAGATCTAGAGATAAATTCACAATTTCATAGCTGTCTATAAATTCCATATAGGTGGGGTTAACAGGGATGCTGCCCCTCCTAACTATATCATGCCCATGCAGGCACAACTGTAGCCTTTGAAAAGGCTTATCTTGATTTTAAATTCACATTTTTTTTCCTTCTTAAACTTTTCAGTCATGTTGCATGGCTTGAGTACTGATTTTTTAACTATGATTTTCAGAAAAAGATCATAAATCCACTAAGAGACCTCACGGTTGGCAATGTCACTGAGAAACATATTCTGTTTTTCTTCATTCACACATCGCCCCTCTTCTCCACTGATATAAGCAGTCTGCTCTAGTTTGATCTCTGTTGCTGTGATAAACACCATGATCAAAAGCAATTTGAGGAGGAAAGGGTTTACTTCATCTTACAAGTTAAGTCTATTATCAAGAGAAGCCCAGTTAGAGGGGCTCGCAGTAGAAACCACAGAAGAAGTGCTGCTTATTGGCTTGCCTCCAGCCTCATGGTCAGCCGCCACTTTTATGAAGTTCAGGCCCTCCTAGGAATGTGCTTTCTAGTGTGGACTGAGCCCTCCTACACCAAGTAATTAATTATCAAGAAAATGCCCCAAAGTCATACCCACAGACCAATCAAGTGACATTCTTCTCAGAGGCTTCCCCTTCTCAGGTTGTTATTAGGTTGACGACCAACACTGCCCACCACATCATCTGAACAATTCCTGTTGGTGTCACAGGTCACTGACTCTGATGGTCAGGTTTGACTTTGCACTTGATGGAATTTAGAATGGCATAGGAGACACCCTTCTGGGAATATCTATGATGGCATTTCCATAGATATTTAACTGAGGTGAGAAGGCCAAGCCTGAATGTGGGTGGCATCCTTCCATGGGCTGAGCACCCATACTGTATAAAAAGGAGAAATTGAGCAGAGGTACAATTTTCTGTCTGTAGTGTAACACATATACGATCAGGCACCACATGCTTTTACTGACATGATTTCCCCGTCATGATGGACTGTAATCTTCAAAGTGTGAGCCCAACTCAACTCTGTCTTCCTTAGCTACTTCTGTCAGCTATTTTGCCACTGCAATGGTGAGTGGTGCAGAAAATTGAGAGATGTCTCTATGATAAACCAGAGCCTGTTTCATCAGCCATTGGAACTAATTTATGATGAGAACATCAAAGAGCTTGACCTTAGGCTAGAGAAGCTCTAGAGTGCTGGTTGTACGCAGAACTCAATCGGTTATTCTTGTTTGAATGTGGAGGAACAGACTATTAAGAGAAAGATAGACAATGGAGGCCAAGTTCATATGTTTCAAAGGAGAACACGGACTCCATCAAGCACTGGAATAGAAGCCACTTGCAAGACTGAAATAAGACTTTTGAAAGAGAACAGCAAGCACTGACTATTAATTGTCTATTATCCTGTTTAAAGTGAACAATGGCTACAGGAGGTGGGATTTTTGCTTCCCCGTTATACAGATAAAATTGGGGCTCATGGTTATTAAATCACCCACATTACAAAGCAAATGTAGAAATAAAACTTCAGCTTAGCTCTGTTGGACCCTGCTCACAGAATGCTCTTTTTTAAAAGTATCAAACTCTGTGCTATTACTATTACTATTGGGGTTTCATTTGTGGATTTTAAAAATGTAACTAAACACTTTTACACAGGAGAACAATTTTAAAATTATAATGTACAAAGTTCTTGCCATTGATAGTGTGCAGAGAATCTAATAAGTTCAGGTCTGGAAGTATATATTATGGTCTGAAGTTTAATTTGAAAACCTTATACCCTTAAACTATCAATGCCATCGTCACTCTTTTCAAGTGTTAAGCTGGAATTTTTATTAAACAGGAGTTAAATCACTATCACCAGCTGAGAGACAGTCTCAGTGAAGGCAACTAACCAAGAAAATACAATTTTCCAAAATACCTAATACAATTAACCTTAAAAATAACTAAAAGGGGACATTGAAATCAGACAAACTAGCTTTGGAATAATGAATTAATAATCCATATAAAATTTTAACTTCCCCATACAGAATGAGGATGAAAAAAAAAGACAATTAAAACCAGGATTCTAAAATCATCAACATATCAGATGTGGATTTTTAATCACATTTATTTATTACATTGCAGTTTGAATAACTTTTCATCGTTCAGCATTTCATCTGCATCCTGTCTGTTTGTAGGTCAGGGAATTGGATGGATAATTTTTCCTACTAGAAGACTGGTATGTGCTTGCCAATTCCCTGGCTTTTCTGAGAGCTGCTGGATTTGTGTGCCAGGGATTTTGATGCTGATGCCTAAGACCCCCTCAGTTCCCACAAAAAATACTTGGCTCGTTTTCAGTTGCATAAAGCAGGAAATCAGCTACATGAAAGACAGAGGGAGATAAGAAAGAAAGAAAGAAAGAAAGAAAGAAAGAAAGAAAGGAAGGAAGGAAGGAAGGAAGGAAGGAAGGAAGGAAGGAAGGAAGAAAGAAAGAAAGAAAGAAAGAAAGAAAGAAAGAAAGAAAGAAAGAAAGAAAGAAAGAAAGAAAGAAGGAAGGAAGAAAGGCAGGCTGTGGGGAAGAGAGATGCTCTGTGCTTTTGTGACAGAAAATCACAGGAATGCAATGAATTTGACTAGATGTTCCATGTTGCAGAGCAGAGCAGAAATAAGGACATTTTCTCATCATTTACACACATTGTGAGGTTTTATCCTAAAAAGTGCAATTTTTTAGAAAATAAAGGAGTTTGGCAACCAAGTTCCAATATATCAACCAGAGAGCTATGGACTATGCTATAGAAAGCTGCCTTTGACTGATAGGCCAATCACACTTTACAGATACTGTGAGTTCTACATTGTGCATTTATTATGCAACATTTCACAAATTGTTTCACTCTCAGCCTCTAAATAATTGTGATTCTTTAAAATTATTTAATTAGCTGGGCAGTGATGGTGCACACCATTAATCCCAGCACTCTGGAGGCAGAGGCAGGTGGATCTCTGTGAGTTTGAAGCCAGCCAGGTCTACAGAGTGAGATCCAGAAGAGACACCAAAACTACACAGAGAAACCCTGTCTCAAAAACAAACAAACAAACAAACAAACAAAAAACAACAACAAAACATTATTTAATTGAAGTAGAATATCCATGAAGATATGTAAACAAACAGACAGCTGCATGTCACAGAGCTAGGAAATCTATACAGCCATGAAAGAACGCAAGGAAAAGAAATTCCCCAGTATCTCTGGTCTAACTTTTGCCTCTTTTTAAATCTCTATAAGCATAGTTACATGATTAAATATAAAGTTAGTATTCAAGTCATACAGAAAATGTCAGGAAACATCGTCTCATTGTACCTTGCTTAGACATCACCTCTTCTCCAGGCATCTTTTCAGAGACTTCTTATGGGTTTGGTTTTTGTTTGATTGTTTTTGTTGTTGTTCTTTTTTCCTGAGTGTTCAGTATGGAGGAACTTTTCTGTTAAGGTTCAAACCCAAGGCAAATGGCTGAGGTGTATATTTAACATATCAAAACAGACCTGACCTCCAGGTTCTCCCAGCATCTCTTAATCCCTACCTGTTACAGGATATGGCTGGCATACCTTACCCTCTACCCTGAACTCTCTAGCCCAGGGACTGGGCTGCCTTCCCCTCAGAGGCTCTTCCCTATGTAATCCAAACATTTTGGTTACCTGCTGCTTTTGTTCCACTGGCTTCCTGGCTGCTGCACCCCTTTCCCCTCTCCCAATTGTCTCTTCCCCTCCCCCTCTCCCCACATGACCCAGCTCAGTTTGGTCACCTCCACTCTGGACTGTCCCATATGTCCCTGCCTCTACATATATTTTCCTTTTTTACTTACAATAAACTTTATCCTCCATCATGTCTAGGAGCTGTCATCTCTTTCCTTTCCTTGCCTTTTTATTTTTATTTTTTCATTCAATTTCTCTATGACCCACTTTTACTCAAGTAACTGTCCCAAGTAGTTTTTGGCATGAGCATGTATATAAATTAATCCTTCCTACTTACTTTTCATTATGAAAACCAAGTATCTGTTTTAATGCAGGATGGTAGAAGTGTATAGTCTGTAGTGTATAAGAAACAGCAATACTACATTCTGAAACAAATCTAGTTTTCAGCATTGAAACACAAAGTGCCCCTTAATTCAGCTATATAAACCTGCAAGAAAACTATGACAGAGTTCAGAAAAACAGGCAGCTATGTGCTGTGGGATGTTCAGTATGCTGTGAATATGTGTTGCTCTGATTGGTTGATAAATAAAATGCTGATTGACCAGTAGCCAGGCAGGAAGTATAGGTGGGATAAGCAGAGAAGGGGAATTCTGGGAAGAGGAAGGTTGAGTCAGGAGATGCCAGCCCGCTGTCCAGGGAGCAGCATGTAATGACACACAGGTAAAGCCACAAAAAATGTGGTGACATATAGATTAACAGAAATGGGCTGAGTTTAAATGTAATAGCTAGTCAGTAGAAAGCCTGAGCTAATGGCTGAGAAGTTTCAATTAATATAAGCCTCTGTGTATTTACTTGGGTCTGAGCAGCTGCAGACTGGGGTGGGACAAAGAAAAACATTCAGCTACAGGTATGTGTTGTGGAATCATCTTTTGGTACATTCTGAATATGTATACTTTGGATTGGCTTAATAAAAGGCTCAATGGTTGATAGCTAGGCAGGATTTTCAGGGCAGAGAGAATGCTGAGAAGAAGGGCAGATTGGGAGGAGACTTAGAGGAAGCGGCATGGATAGTCGAGAGTGAAGGCAATAAAGACGGGAGGCAGAAAGTAAATTAATAGAAGTGACTTAATTTAAGATATAAGAGCTAGTTAGAAAAAAGCCTAAACTCCTGACTGAGCTTTTATAATTAATAAGAAATCTCTGTGTAGTTTTTTGGGAGCTGGCTGGTGGGACAGGAAAGTCTGCCTACCGGTATGATGACTCATTCCTGTCACCTCAGAAGTTGGGAAGTTGAGACAACATAATTTTGTGAGTGATCAGTATAGACTAAAAAGTGAGTTCCAAGCCAGCCTGAGCTATAGTATGGGATGTTTCCTCATAAAAACAAACAAAATGGGCCAGTGAGATAACCCAGTTCAGTTAGTCAAGCACTTGCCTTTTAAGCATGAATACCCGAATTGTATCTCCATGACCCTTGGAAAGGAAGTTGGACATGGTAACATGATTATAATCCCAGTATTACTAAAGTAGAGATAGGCAGATAATTGGGGTAAGTTGATCAACCAGCCCAGCCTACCTGGCAAATTTCAGGCTAGGGAAAGATATTCTCAAAACACAAAGTGAGTGGTATCTAAGTAGCAACATCTGAGGTTTGCCGTCTACTGTATGGACACACACACACACACACACACACACACACACACACACATATGCACACATATGTGCACACACACACACATACACACACTGGGGGGATGCATGCACCCATCTCCTACATTAAGCATACAAGAAAAAAAGGAAGGCAGAAGACTAGAATCAGTTGTTCAATCATTCAGCATACTTGTTGCACTTTCAGGGGACTGGGTTCAATTTCCAACACTTACACAGTAGCTCTTAATGATCTGTAACTCCATTTCTAGGAGATCCTATGTCCTCTTCCATCCTTCTTGGGGTACCAGACAAGTACATGATGCACACACACACAAGCAGAATACTCATACACATAAAAATAAATATAAATAAATCTTGAAGGAGAAAGAGACTTTAGACAACTTCATAGAAAAGTTTTAAGCACTTATCATAATTGCTAAAAGATTGTGAGACCAATTTTATGTTTATTAATGGTCAAGAAATCCAAAAGTAAAACCCACAGATAGTATATTAAAACACACACACACACACACACACACACACACACACACACACACACACACAGACATACTAACAAAATAATCATCATGCCTGAGACCAATATTCCACTGGTATTCTTAAAACATGTTTTCTAAATTTTTCATCCAAAAGAAAGAATAAATTGAGAGAAACTAAGAGCTGCAGCTTTGCACTTTAATCATCAGGAAATGTGGCAATTTAATTATTCACTGGGTCACTTTTAGAAACTTGTGTCTCCCTCCTGTGGACTCTTGGTATACTGTCATTAAATTTTATTAAAGACAACTCCTGCCAGGTTCCATTAACATAGAAATGATCAGAAACCTGAAAGGAAGAGGCTTATTCCCTCCTCCCTGTAACAGAGTCAAGACTCCTCTACCAGGCAGCAAAGAGCTTTGTTGATCAGGCACAGCACGTCTGGGCACATTGTCTGTCCCACACTGCTCCCTCTCCATCAGAGCCCAGGAAGAGTAATTTGTGTAATTGTCCACTCCCAATAGTCTTTCTCAGCCCTAGTTCTTTTTAGAAATGTTTTACCTTGAAAACACCTCTTTGCCTGGCCTCTAATGGACCAGTGTTTTCTCCCTTTCTTCTCTGACCCTAAAATATACCTTTCCTGCATCTTATATTGATCCTTTTATGTAATCACATTACTGAGATGTGATTTGCCAAATTGCCATTATTATTAATAATAAATCCATTATTATTTTCTATTCTTGGTAACATGATTTACTCTAAGCCCTCCTCTCCAATCACTGTGAAAGTGAGTCCTTTCCCAAGAAGCCACATCATAAAGCTTGGAAGTGTGGTCCAGTGCGGTGTCCTCTATTAGCTCGAACAAGTAATTGATATGAACTCAGCTCTTCCTCCCTCAGTTCATCCTATTGTAGTCTTCCTTTTCCATGCTGGGTAACAATGCACACGAAAAACCTTTATTTGAAGCTGAGGAGGTATCTCAATGGGTAAAGCACTGGCTGTGGAAGTGTGAGCATATGAGTTTCAAACCCCAGAACCCATGTAAAAAGCTACATGTAATGGTATGTGGCTTTAGTCCCAGGACAGCGAGAAAGGAAGTGGAGACACAGAAGCTTGCAGGCCAGTTAGTATGGTGTACTCAGTAGTAAACAAGAAACAGTTTCTCAAACAACACTAGAGGTTGCCCTCTGACCTCTACATGCATCATGTGGCAAATGCATGCCAGCTCTCACACACAAAGCACAAATTAATTAAAAATAACATTAATAACTATTGGTGAAATTATTAAGGCCACTCCATGTAGTTAAAAGAGAGGTTTATTAGTGGTGTAACTTACAAATGAAGGGATAAGTAGGTTGCAGGTTCTGGGGAAGGTGTGTCGCAGTCTGGCGGTGTTCTCTCGAGAATTCTCTTCCGTCTAACTCCACCATCCAGGGTCTAGGAACAGAGAGAGCGCGGCGCATCGGGATCTTGGGTCTTGGGGCCCTCTCTTGGCTCTGCCTTGTATGCATCAGTTACCAAAGCCTCAATGGGGGTTGGAACTTCCAGATCAAAGCTGGAATGGCTACCCACTACAAATAACAGCCTTTATTCTTACATTTCCTTTCACATTTCCTCGGCGGCTGTGCCCCATGAGCTTTAGAACCATTATATTCTGCTTTCTTACCAGCATGGGAGCTCATGTTACTTACTGAAAACTCTCTCTTGCCTAGTTTCTTTGCAAAAGCTCCAGGCTATGCTTTCTGACAGTAGGATATCTCAACATGTTTTTGCTTCAAAGTCAATGTCATTTGAATGAACCACAATCCAAAGCTACCCATCAAGAATATACTCAGTTCTCATATCCCATTTTGAGATCACTTCTTAGACATAAGTGGCATCATCAAGTTGATTTGAATAACTGTCTTTCATTTTTTTCATTTTTGCCCCTTTCCCCAATCTCTCACGTGCCTGGGCATGCTATCCTGATATTAACATTGATATTTTGCTCCAAAGCTAATATGTGTATGTAGACTGCTCCCTTTTGTGTCAAGATAAATAGTCACTATTTATTCCCTCATCTTCAGACTCTTTGGCCCTTTCCTTCCATGGTCTGAGTCCCAGAAGGCTGTATTGCATGGCTGTAGTGTCCTCATGATGCAGCGTTTCTACCTCAGTGGACTTTACATTTGGTCTGGCCAACAGTGCATCATAGGTGGTGATCAGAAGGTAGGGAGAGAGGTGGGTGGGCTATTTCTTTCTCATTCCTTGCTCTAGGCCTTTTCCCACCCTGATTTGACTTGTTTTCTCCCTAGGTATAGCTCTTGCAGCACACTCCAGTATGTTTCCATCCCTCCTTGAACAAAACTATTTCCTTGTTGGCTCCTTTCGGGCTAGTGGGTTAACAGCTTCCTATGGTATCTGTCCTCTGCACCTTCACAATCCCCAGTGAGTTGCCCTGAAACCATCTCCTCTCTCGGTGAGTAGTTCCTTTATTAAGGATCCTGGAACTATCTCAATTGGATTCTGTCCCCTGCTGACAACCTTGCTGAAATGAAGGGGTGACATGATCTGCTTAGCACTCCCCATAGGCAATTTGCTCTTGCATTTGTGACTGTGTCCTACTGTGCATTGCATTCCAGTTTTTGTATGTGTGTACACTCTTCTATTTGGCTGTAAATAAGCTCTCATTGAATATTTATTTTTGGAGGTTCCAGAGAGTCAATATACAACTTTGATGATGCACAGGCTCAATAAACACTTGTGAGTTTCAGTGTACTAAACAGCAGTAAATCATGTCAAAGAGCACAGAATACAATAACAGAGAAAAGGAGGGATACAAAGCATAATTTTCTGGACAAAGGCTCTTCTTAGAAAGAAGCACACTCCTTAAGTAGTGACTGAGTACGTAGTCTCTCATTACCTTGTTTCTGCTTCTGCCTTGTGTGAGTAAAACTTCTGCCTTACTCCCATGTTTTCTCATTGCTATCTACCTCTGCAGTAACATTTTAAAAATAAGAACATTATGAAAGCTAAATGTTTATTAATAGTTCTAGAAAAACAGGAAAATGGGAATTAATATTTGTAACTTTAAATGCTGGTATGTCTGGAATTTCACTAGAGAGAAATAAACAAAAAATTCCTTTCATGTTTTGTTTATATGTATTTCCCAACAGCAGTCTCATAATCTGAGATTACAGGGTCTGGAGAAGAAAAATAAACAGTGGACTAGAGAGAGATGGTTTAGTGTTTAGTAATACTTGATTTCAAAAAAAAAAATCACAATTCAGTTCCCAGGATACATGCTGGCAGCTCATAACTACTTGAAGCACCAGGTATAGGGGATCTCATACCCTCTTCTGGCCACTGCAGGTACACACACACACACACACACACACACACACACACACACGTGCACCCACACAGCCATAGACATATTATTATATACGCATGTTAATAAAAACAGAATATATTTTTTAAAATGGCAAAAAAGCAAACAAACCCAATACCAAAAAATGTTTGCTACCACCTCCCCTCCAAATGTCCATGAAGTAGCACCTTTGGATTAGATTCATTTCTTTGGCTGCTTCTAAAGATTTTATTTTGTTTTTCACCATGGAACTCAGGAAGCAACAGAGGAGACAAGATAGCTAAAGAATCAGCACTTTACAGAGATTTGAGGAAAGAACTTTCAGACATGGAATTCTCTGTCTTCATTTTCATTGCAATTTCAAGGTAGTTGGGGAAGCAGGCTATTTCTAGCACCAAGTAAGTTAACAGGACGCTCCTACTCAGTACAAAGAAGTAAGCAGCCTCCTTAGACACAACCCTGCAGGCCTAGAGGACAAGCTGCAATTCAGGAAGTAAATGGAGAGGCCACTAACATACTGTGCTCTTGAAAGTAAGAGAGAAAGAGAAAGCCATGATACAGATGAAAAGAAGCATTGCTGTCCTCATTTCTGAGAATTTAACCAACATACCAGGAAGTGATACATTAGTAGGAGAAAGAGATCACTCTCCCTTCTTCACTAGATATTGCATTTCACTGCATAGATCCAAAAGGAACTTCAGCACTTTCGTGGCCAGGATATACTGCTATTATGTACCAAG
Organism: Peromyscus maniculatus bairdii; assembly: GCF_049852395.1. Classification (NCBI taxonomy): domain Eukaryota; kingdom Metazoa; phylum Chordata; class Mammalia; order Rodentia; family Cricetidae; genus Peromyscus; species Peromyscus maniculatus. Next base: position 132,914,000 of record NC_134854.1, on the reverse strand, counting down.
TGAGTAATCAGTAAAGACACTGTATCCTTTTAACCAATTACATTACTATGTTCAAGTCATACAACTCTTTTGCAAACTTTAAGTTTGGATTTGCTTTCTTTTATCTATGTTTAGCCAAGGCTTCCTGGAAAGCATCACTTTTTCTTATAATACAATTTGCTTAGAGTCAGATGTCTAATGTATTTTTATTAAGGTGACTCACAAGCTGTATCATCAGGAGTAAAAATTTGGAAAAGGGAAGTGGTATATGAGACTAGAAATTAAGTCTAGGATGAGAATAGATTTTGCCCTTCCTATGGTAGCTGAAAGCATAGCAGTTAAAAACATGAGTAAGGATTTTCATACTGGCACTCACCCTTGTTGTACAACCTAAAAACTTATCCTACCACAATGAATGGGTTATTCATTTCCAAGAGGTTGAGAGCCTTAAAAGATTCCAGATTCATATATATTGTTTTAAAGCATCATCCAAAATATCAAACAGTAGAGAGAAAGTACAATTTCTTTTGTAATGGTTTGTCAGCCTTCTATCCTAATACAAGAATACCTTCAGATGAAATGTCATGGTAGAATATTACTTTAAATTCAGGGTATGAAAGAGACTTCTCAGCTGACTTGGAGAAACATGATATATTCTCCCTGCCTTTCTCCTTTGGAAAGCTTCACACTGTGCCTCCATTTTGAAGGATTTAAGAATTTCTATCCAAAAAAAAATGATTGTTTATAAACCACCATTAGAGAAAAATGATAGGCAATTGGGAGCTTATCTGTGAATATCTCAAGAATCAGTTTGGTCCTTTGGGATATATTGCCTTTGAATCATTTGCTTTCATGGCCTGTGAATAGTTCTATGTTTTGTTTGTGTAGAGATAATGAAGAGCCAATGATGGGTTATGATTCAGAGACAGATATATAAAATATAGACAGTTTGGAATTTACATTCCAAATGAAGATTTTAACAGCATAAAAGCTGATCTTTGGGACATTTACAAGTGAAAAAATAATTTTAAAACTTTAATCTTTATTGATATCAAGTGAAATGGGCAAAGTGATACAAAATAACATGACATTTTGGTACAGGGGAAAAACAAATGATAAGCATGTTTCACAGCTTGTACCTGGGATATAGAAGAAAACTGCCGATTCATCCCAAGTATAGTACTGATAATTAGAAAGACAACATCAACTATGAGACCCAGTACGAAGGTAAACATAGTGATTTGAAAATGATAATTCCTTAAGTGACTGAAAGGTATACCTGGTACCTGTTAATTACTAAAAGGCCATGCCATGATAAGCTGTAAAATGAGAAGGGACTCAGGTTCCCAAAAATGCAAGATAGACTCCAAGCCCAACTGTAGAGAGTGGAAATCATTGTGTGGGGTCCTATGACTATATATGATGGCTTCTACTTCTGTAGTTTTATGGTATTTCTGTGTGTACAAACACATGTCTCTGCATCCATATGTGCTTCTCATGCTTTTTCTTTGGCTATTTTTTTCTTCTGTTTGTTTGTTTTGTTCCCAGCTTGTTTTTGTTTAATCTTACTTTATTATTATTATTTAGAGGTCTCTTTGTTTTCTAAAGGGAGACAAAAATAGTATGGATTTGGTTGGGATGGGGGGAGATGGGTAGAACCTCACAGGAGTTGGGGGAGGGAAAAACATCATCAGAATATATTGCCTAAAACAAGCTATTTTCAATAAAAGAAAAGAAAATTAAAAAGTCACAATATGAAAGAAGTGATGTTTAACACTTTGTTCCACTGCTCCACCAGATCACAATCATGTTTCCACAGGTCAAACCTTAACCACCTCCATGATGTCTAAAATTCTCAGGACTCAATGTTCTACTCATCAAATACAAACCACTGTGACTTTTTAAATATGCTAATATAATCTCTTCCATTTCCTGTCAACCTCTCTGTTGGTATTTCATTACTCTGTGAAAATAATAGCCTCTGAGAAACTAGCAGGACCAAGCTAGGACTAGTTCTTGAGCTTCAGTTCCCCCCTCTCACTTTCTTGCCCCTCTTGAAGGCCCCTAGCTCACTTTTTACTAGACTTTTGCACTTGCTCTACTCTTTACCAGGAAACTACTTTGTTTCCTCATGCATATTTCAACCGACATGGCTCCTCCCACAGAAACGGAAGTCTTTTTGCACTACTATGCTTAGTATTATACTGATGCTTTCTGAAACTTTATCACCATTTCCACAGCACTAACAACTATTTTATTTACTGTTTATTTGTCATTAGAGCTCTCATGAAGGAAGTCACATTTTTTCGTCAGTGCTCTTGGGACACACATTGGTCACTGATATGCAGTAAATTCTCAAAAAACATCTCTGGGTAAGACAGAATAGAGACAAGAAAGTGAAACAGGTAATTAGAAAGGGAGGAAAAAGGAAAGGAGACTAGAGTGAAAGACACTAGAAAGGAAAAGAATCAAAAGAAAATAAGAGGCAAAACAATTCCTGAGCAGTAAAACCTTGTCTTATAAAAGAATCAGGATAAAACTTTGGAAAATACACCATTATCCCCTTCATTCAATTAGCATTTAAGAGCAAGTAACAAATGACAAATGCCATGCTGGTAAATGGATTATGAAGATGGAGAATGAAGAAATATCAGTTAAAATATCCCTTTCACTGATGAGAGAATGACAGTTGAAATAAAAGTCTCTACACTAGAGAAATGACTGAGTAGCTCAGAGCACTGGATACTCTTAAAGAGAAACTGGGTTCAATTCTGAGCACCCAGTTGAAGAGTCTCAACCATCTTTAATTGCAGTTCCGTAGAATCTGACGCTCTTTTCCAGCCATTGTTCATGTTGCATCAAATACTAGAATTCTCTGTTTCACTAGAATACCAGTAGATAGGGAACAATGGAAAGGAAAACGACCTTTTATCAGAAAATATAAACTCATACCCAGGTTCTGCCTTATATCAGCCATGTGTTATTGTGTAAGCCAACCCATCCCTCTGAGGTTCCTCCATTTCTTCCAAAATAACATGAAATTCGTGGGGGCACACCTTTTAGCAAAATGATGCTGGTAGAAATGGTATGAAAATCACACACTGAGAATGTGATGAGCAAAAAAGTCTTGGGATTTTATGCCTTTCCCATAGCAGGGCTCACATCTTTATGCTTTGTCTGAAGAAAAGGCTAAGGGATGGGATGGACTGATTTTTCCATAATGGCTAAATATAGGTATCAATTGGGCAAATCATATCCCTCTCAAACAATACTCCAATTTGGTAACAACATCACTCAGTCCCAATGGGAAAAGGTTTTTCTTTAATCCAGGCGTACCTACTAACAGTCTAATACCATAGCTTTCCTATGCTTCATAACCTGGCACATCTTCATATGATTGGATTATATTTATATACCTGAAAGATGGTATGCCAGTTTACTTCCACAAAATGCATGGAAACACAAAAAAATTACTACAATATCCACTCAAAGTCATACCAAGCTATGTGACATACTATGACAGATACTTTTAAAGTTGTGAGGTAGAAAAACAGATTCATGGAAGGAAGTACTTTATTTCTATAACACTGATATGGTATACTTGTTCATAATTACAATTCTATGCCTGTAGGTCTTTAGTGACCCATTGGTCTAGTAAATACCGATGCCATAAAAATCATGCAATCATACCTAAAGATTGTTACTGTAAGAGATCAGTGTTCCAGTATGTTGGGGGATACAAGTAAGCCTGAAGGATTATCAATTAAGGATACACTAATTGCTTTGATGAAGTAGTAAGCCTTGTGTGAATGGAGAGTCCCAACTGTTTTGTTCTCTGTCTGTTATATAATTGATGCAAACTTACAAAACAATAAGGATAGCAAGAGTTTTCCATATTCACTGACTTCATGCATTTATCCTTCTAAATTATAAGGACCTATTGCTTAACTACAAGTTGATATGCCAATATAACAATACATGTTTTCGTAAACACTGGGGAATACTTGGAGTAAATATCAGTATTTAAAGAATGCCCCAAAGACCTCAATGATCAAATGAGGATAGGAAATGGAAGACATAGTTTTAAGAATAAATGGTTCAAGTAATTCCTTGTAGGTATTTGAGGCCAGGTAGAGATGAAGAACCAGCCTGCTTCCATCTTGTACTTGAAAACCATCTTGTAGTAAAAAATAGATTCATTCATGTTTATGATTAAATCTGTTTTATCAAGGATTGGTCTATGCCTTACCTATAATCTTAAATATAAATGGTTCTGTACTGCCTGTTCTAGAAAATAGAAACAATGCCTTTGTTTGAAAAGGTTGTTATGATCACATTGTTATGATTAACTTGTTATGATCACCTTGCAATTGTGTCTTTGTTTCAGGAGGTTGCTATGACCCACTTATTATGCTTATGCTCTGCTTCTGTAACCCAGCCTATTTGTCTGCTACATATACCATTTGGAAAACCCCTACTCCTGAACTACAAAAACTCTTGTTGTCCCCATATCCAATGCTTATCTACTGAACCTTGCCTTAAGGAGAGACAGCCCCTGTACACACACAAAACAACAACAACAAAACAAACAACCTTGCTTGCTTGCTTTAATTTGGCCATGGTGACTTGGATAGGTAGTCTTTCTCCTTACCTTGGTGGGATTAATAGGCAGAATACTTGGCAAAATAATTCATGCTTGTTAAATGAGTTGGGCTCCTGTGAACTCTATCAAATTTATTTCTACTCAGGAGACTAAAAATTAATAAAAAGAAAGACTACTCAAGGGCCATCAGAGGGTAAAGTTTTAGAAAGCATGTAATGCAGTCAAGTCCATAAATGGGATTTTGTTTAAGAATGAGGTTCTTTTATCAGGCTTAATTTGTATAGGAACTGCATTCATTTACTAATTGTCCACCCAGAAAACAGGAATACCTAATGTCAACTTGAAAGTTTGTAGTGGACTGGCAAAACGGAAACTTTACATCTTAGTAAACCTTAAGGTCACTTGGGGGAATCTAGCTGGAACTGTTCTGCATCCTGTCTCCTTAAGGAGTAGCTCTCATAGTACTGGAAGCAACTATTTAACTGCCAAGGGAAAGAAACAATCAATACTCCTACTCAGCTGTAATCTCTACAAAAAATAATGGCCAGAATGGCAAGATATTTCAAAATATGCAACAGTGGCATTTATATCCAGAGACTATACAACAGCTACCTAGTTGAACTAAAGTCAGCTTAGTGAGACTTGTGTGAGATACTGTCAACCTAACCACTATCCCTGATAGGAGAGGTCATGGGCCCTAGATCACCTCCTACTATCACGTCACTAAACTAGTATAATTTCTAAGTCAATTCTAAATGCTTATTTTTATACCCATAGACAAGTGAAGCTCTTTTTGCCACAGAGGAAGATAATGACAGAAAACCACAACTGGTCAACATGCAAAAAACAAGTGATTGTTGAGTAGCCAGCACCAATTGTTGCATCTAGTATGCAGCCCTTGTGGCTAAGGCTCAATGATAATCTAGGTAGAAAGGGCAGAAAAATAAAGACATTTTAAGAACCAGAGGAACAGGGTAGCACATCTGCTTCAACATAGTGTCTTCTATACATGGTAGGAAAGTTGCATCCAGGAAATATCAACCATGTGGTTGTCTAAAGAGACTTAAAAATAGCACTCTCAATTGGCATCTCAATATGGATAGGAATATTTTCATAATGCTTCTCCCTGAAACAGAAAGCTCTATGCAGTTAATTGATCAACAAAAGTGTCTCGGTCTTCTCCAGAGATGAGCCTCCTAATTGGTTAGTCAGTCCCAAAAATATTAACCCTAAATACATAAGGCAATACTAAATGATCCCAGCAGGTTGTAGTTATATGGTGTGTATGTGTGTGTGTATGTGTGTGTGTGTGTGTGTGTGTGTGTGTGTGTGTGTTTAATAATTAAGTAATAAGAGCTCATGAATTTGAGAAAGAGAAGAGTGGGTCAGGGAAGGAATTAGAGTGATGAGGAGGTAAAAATTATATAAATAAAGAACTCCCATTAAATTCTCAAAAATTAGCCGGGCTGTGGTGGTGCACGCCTTTAATCCCAGCACTCAGGAGGCAGAGGCAGGTGGATCTTTGTGAGTTCAAGGCCAGCCTTGTCTACAGAGTGAGATCCAGGAAAGGAGCAAAGCTACACAGAGACACCTTGTCTCAAAAAACTAAAAAAAAAAGAAATCTCAAATATTATGTTTAAGGTTAAAAAATGGTTTCAGGTAATCTTTTCTTTTTTCATTTTACATACTAACCCCAGTTCTCCCTTCCTTGTCTTCTCTTGCTCCCCACTTACCTACCCCCTATCCACTCCTCAGAGCTGGTAAGGCCTCCCTTGGGGAGTCAACCAAGTCTGGCATACCAAGTTAAGACAGGGCCAAACCCCTCCCACCCTGCATCAAAGCTCAGCAAGGTATCCCTCTATATGGAATGGGCTCAAAAAGCCGGTTCAAACACCTGGGATAAGTGCTGATCCCACTACCTGGGGCTCCATGAACAGATCAAGCCACACAACTGTCACCCACATTCAGAGGGCCTAGTTCGGTCCCATTCAGGTTCCCCAGCTGTCAGTTCAGAGTCCTTGAGCTCCCAGTAGCTTGGGTCAACTGTCTCTATGGTTTTCTCCATGATGCTCTTGACCCCCCTTGCTCATATGATCCCTCATCCCTCTCTTCAACTGAACTCCAGGAGCTTACCCCAGCACAGCTCAGGTCACTGCATCAGCTCCCAATCATTTACTGGATGGGGATACATATTGGAAATGAAGAAGTTGAACTTTCACTATTTGCAGATGATATGATAAGCAACCCCAAAAATTCCACCAGGGAACTCCTACAGCTGATAAACACCTTCAGTAATGTGGTAGGATACAAGATTAACTCAAAAAAAAAAAAGAAAGAAAGAAAAATCAGTAGCCCTCCTATATACAAATGGTGAATAGGATGAGAAAGAAATCAGAGAAGCACCACCCTTTACAATAGCCACAAATAACAAAATATCTTGGGGTAACTCTAACCAAACAAGTGAAAGACCCGTCTGACAAGAACTTTAAGTCTTTGATGAAAGAAATTGAAGAAGATATTAGAAAATGGAAAGATCTCCCATGCTCTTGGATAGGTAGCATCAACATGGTAAAACATGCCATTTATAACAAAAGCAATCTACAGATTTAATTCAAACCCCATCAAAATCCCAACACAATTCTTCACAGATCTTAGAAGAACAATACTCAACTTTATATGAAAAAAAAGTGATATATAAAAATAGGCTATAGATATGATAGAATAAAAAGGTAGATTATTGAATCTACTTTTGAAGAGCAACAACTTGTTTGAAATGTTTTACATTGCTATGGATTTTAGTTTATTGATACAAATTTAAAGTTAATTTTGTTATACTGTGTGTATATTTCTACTCTTCGTTAAGGTATTATGTTTGTGCAGTTCATTTGAAATTGTAATGGATAATTAAGAAATAGATTAATAATTAATCATCTATGATAATCACACATAGTCATGTTAGTTAAGTTTTCTAGATATACATAAATATATTTCAGTTAGATAGATAATCTTCAAGTGCTTTAAAGACCTACAGAATATGGCACTTAAATGTTTTAAGAACTTAGACTTTTCTGGACAATGAGATGTATCTGCTCCTGGCCGCACCAAATACTTCAAGGAAGATGATGGGTATGGAAGACACTCTATATGGGATTTATCTTCTTCTTGGCAAAAATAGCCATTTGGGCAAGAAATTGTTTTTGCCTGGACTGCTTGACAAAATGTATCGACTGCACATGCAGGACCCATAGAAAGGTGACCACTGAACTTTGCAAGACAAGATGGTCCTTCATGTTCCAGCTTTGCAGAAGAAACTGCCAGACATTCCATAGGACACAGGAAGAAGTGACTGAAAGACTCTAGGCCTGTGGGCTGAAGATGGATGCCCCAACATTACAGAACTTTGGGTGACTGTCCAGGCAGCCAGCTGCCTCTGTCATTCTAGATTTTTGGAAGTTGCTTACAATGCCCTTCCTGTTTACATAGATAATATTTTATCCTTCTGAGGTCTTTGATGTAGTTTAAAACTAGATAGTTATAATTTTCCTTGGTTATGATAAAAGTTACATATGAAACTTTAGACTCACAAATATAGGAGAGATAGAATATTTTCTTTAATTTTACCAAATACAAATAGACTAGATATTATAACTGTAATTCTTGCTTCATTACTGCTCTATTATATGTAATTTTACTATGTTAAAGTTAAAACCTTCCTTTTTGAAAAAAAGAAAAGGGGAAGTGCTGTGGATGTCTTTCTGTATGCTGTGAATATGTGTTGCTCTGATTGGTTGATAAATAAAGCTGTATGGCCTATTGCAAGGCAGCTTAGAGGCAGGCGGGAAATCTAAACAGATAGAGAGGAAGAGAAAGGAAAGGCAAGATAGACACCGTTTGAAGAATCTGGATGCAGACATCCATGGCTAGGCCCCTGGTGGAGCACTGGGAGTCTAATTAGTGAGAAAGAGGAGGGTTTATATGAGCGAGAATTGTTGAAACCAAGGTTGGATAAAGCACAGGGAAAAATAACCAAATGAATGGAAACACATGAACTATGAACCAAAGGCTGAGGGGCCCCCAACTGGATCAGGCCCTCTGAATAGGTGAGACAGTCGATTGGCTTGATCTGTTTGGGAGGCATCTAGGCAGTGGTCCTGGGCTCGTTGCATGAATTAGCTGTTTGAAACCTGGGACTTATGAAGGGATGCTTGGCTCAATCTGGGAGGAGGGGACTGGACCTGCCTGGACTGAGTCTATCAGGTCCATCCCAGTCCTTGGGGGAGACCTTGTTCTGGAGGAGGTGGAAATGGGGGGATGGGCTGGGGGGAAGGGGAGGGAGGGCAGGAAGGGAGAGAACAAGGGAATCTGTGGCTATTAAGGAAAACTGAATAGTATTGTAAAATAAATTTTAAAAAAATGAAAAAAAGAAGAAAAAAAATAAAGTGCATGTTTAAAAAAAAAGATAGACACTGTGGGCCGCTGCCAGGAGAAGCAAGATGTAAAGGTATTGGTAAGCCACAAGCCATGTGGCAAAGTACAGATTTATAGAAATGGGTTGATTTAAGATGTAAGATCTAGCTAGCAAGAGGCCTGCCACAGACTACACAATTTGTAAGTAATATAAGCCTCTGTGTGTTTACTTGGATCTGAGCAGCTGTGGACCAGGCGGGTCATAGGAAAAAATTTCAGTTACAACCCAGGATAGCCAAAACAATCCTGTATAATAAAGGAACTCCCAGAGGCATCACCATCCCTGACTTCAAGATCTACAATAGAGCTATAGTAATAAAAAGAGTTTAGTTTTAGGTAATCTTATGGATAAGAATTATAACAACAGTCAGATGAGCAGTAGATGTCTAGTTTATGACATCTTAGGTATTCCTTTATAACCCTTAAAAATTATCTTTCTAAAAACATTAAAAAAGAGTGATCCTCCTGCCTACAAAGTCCCTGAAGTTTGCTTAGCACAGAGATTCTGGAAGTCATCTTTAGTGGGCTAAAGACAGATCATGCTTTATTCATCCTCAGGCTGGAAAAATCTTACCTGACTTTTCTTCTATTAAGATTTTGTCATATTTGTCACCCATTCTCATTGTTCCCTCTTCCGTAATTAATTGGCATTCTTTTATCCCAAATATTTTTTTTCATTTTTCTTTATTAAGAATTTTTCTACTCCCTCTACATACCACCCATAGATCCCACCTCCTCACTCCTTCCACTCCCCAGCTCTCCCTCCCAAGTCACCCCACATCCCCACATCCTCAGTGTGCTGAGCTCTGCTGACTATCCCAAACGTTCTTAAATGGTCAGGGATGTGTGAGGATTTTTAATTGGCTAGTAACTATAACTAAATTTTCCAGATTTTACAAACCTTCATTTTTCCATCCTGAGTGTAAGTATATAGATCAACAAGATGCAACATCTCAAGGGAAAACAGAAGCATTTGGTAATTATATATAATTTGAGTGTTTCCTATTCCATCTCTTTTCCTTCAGTAGCTAAGGTGAACAAGTCTATTCCTTAGCCTTTGTTGTAGAATAGAAACATGAAAATGTATGTTTATACAAAATCCTGTTTGTGTGTATTCTTATTTTTAGGAACATCTCAAACATATAAGCAATTCAATTGTCTTTAAAGGCTGAGAAAATTAGGATGAGTTGATAAACGTATAATGGAGTACTAAGCAAGAACAAATAGTAAGGTGTCTTTTTTCTCCAGGGACCAAGGCTATCAGGATGGAGAACAAGTCAAAAGTTGCTAATCAATTATTTGGTGGGAAGAATCTGACTATTAAATATGAAAATGATGAAGCATGTTTATGGTTAGCACTTTTGTTCTGTATCCCGATTCTGGTGATATTTGTCTGGAACCAGACATGTGTTAAGAGTCATAGAGTTATACCCTAAAGAAAATTTTAGAAGAAAAGTTAGAAAAAAATTGCAAGTATATCAGAGTTGGTTTTTATATTCTACATATTTCTCCCCACTGGCTTCCTTGTAGTCTCTATTCTAACAGACTAATGTACAACTTCAATGTATACTAAGCAGTAATGTCCTTTAAGACAGAAAACTGAGTTTCAGTACAATCAACCTGATAGTGGTCTTGTAGCTAGGGAATCACCTGGTAATGAGAGGACTCACTCACCTCCATAAATTGGGTGGAATGAGGCCAGGTAACTGTCATGCATTCTAGATTTTCCAGAGGACAATGGGCAAATTAATATGAGCCTCTGTATATAGAACTAAAGGCATGTCAGGGTCCTCACTTCAAAAATTTGAGCAGGGATGTAAGGATTCTATTGTTCTTTGAAGTTCACTATTCAACTTTAATTGCTGTAGAGAAATAGCCATACCAAAGACAGCTCAGAACTGGTGAATTATATAACATACCTAAATTTAGACCATACATAGAACTATATTAGAATTCTGAATCCAACATACTTTTCTTTATAAGAACACAAATGAAATATATATGAGTCAAACATTTATAACTTAAAATATCAAAAATATGCTACTCGGTTGTGAATTTGGTCCCACCACCCATCATGGTGTTGTTTAAACTTTATCTGCACTCTGTTCCATGGCCTACATAACTCTTATGCACTGTTTAGTGGGAATTCTATTTTTACTCTTCCACGCATTTCATATAACTTGATTCAATTAAAAGGAAAGTAAACCTTAGTTCAATTTCTCCAAAAGTATCCATTGAGCATAAAAATATCCCCTTTTAATGTAGCAGTTTGTAACTGTAATAGTTTTACCAGTTCATATTGGATAGGCCATGGGGGAGGTACCAACTTACTAAATCAAAAGATGTTCTAGACATTGCTTCCTTGCTATTATTTAGATTCATTTTCAGACTGCCTAATGTGAAATCTTTGGAATTTTTAGAAAAATCTTAAATCAAATAGTATATTATTTTGAATGATTTTATTTAAATCTATTTAATGTAGAGTTTTGCTAATCTATGGAAAACAGTTTGTCAACAATGCAGTTAAATATCTGGAAAGCATCTGATCTACCCTTACTCCTCAGATGTTCTTGGCTGGAGTGATGATTCTAAAAGTGGAGAACTTTCCCAACAGTTCCTTACTAAAGTAAGAAGGGTTATAGTGGAAGGATATGATGGTCATATGTCTTCCCTCTGGGGCCTCCGTTTCATCTTCTGTTACTATAAAGATGAATGAAGCTTTCCAGAGCATTTGGAAACCTGCCTTGCCAACTTGGAAGAATAATGCTAAGTGAATGTGTAACAGACACATGAGCTCTGGATTAATGTTTCCACTTGTTAACAAAGCCTTGTCAGTTATTTTTCAACAAGGGAAAATGTTCTAGAAGCCGTTTAATTTCCTGTCATGCTACTGTGTATTTCTGCAATGGAAACAATGTGGATAAGCTGCCCTCTCCCCACATAGAGGAAAGTTGAGGAGGGGTTCTCATTTTGCAATAAAATTTTGCCTAATCCAGATTCATTAGACTAAATAAGTTCTCTGTTGATAAAAATTATTCCAGAAAAGAGTGAAAATCTATGCCCAATCAGTGCCCAAAGCAATTTTGGGATCAAATAAGTAGGAAGGACTGCAATAGTAATTCACTGTTGTCCTACTGTATTAATTTTCTACTGTATCAAACATTAACACACACACACACACACACACACACACACACACACACACACACACACACACATTCATTATCTCACAGTCCTGAAGACTAGGGACCTAAAATAATGACAGTGCTCTAAATTCTCCAAAGATTCTGAAAGATGCTTCATGGACTTTCATTGGTTTACTGGCTCCAGGAGATCCTTGGCCTTATGTAACTCTTTTTCTGCCTCAGTCTTCTCATGAGCTTTCTTTCTCTGTGTATCTCCATCAGTGTCTGTCTTTAAAGAAGATTCATTGGATTCAGGGCCTACTCGGATAACCCATGATGATCTGTAATTAAGTCTGGAAGGACCCCTTTTATTGCTGTGAAAACTAAGTGTATTATCACATAGTGTAAATGTTAGAAAATGGACATTTCTTGGGGGTGGGACATTTAATATATCATGCTTGCTCACCTGTCAAAGAAATTCTGATATATTTACTGAGTAAAGATAGGGATTTAATTTCCATTTAAAATTTTCTAAAAAGTGTGTTTTTTTTCCTCAGAATGATTCTAGTAGTGACCAAAATACTTTCAGATAGGACTAGTGAGACTCCTAAAACAAAACAAAACAGCATCTTGGGGACTGAAAAGATGGCTCAGCAGTTAAGAGCACTTGCTTCTCTTACAGAAGACCCAGGTTCTATCCCCAGCATCCCTATGGTGGTTCACAACCAAATGTAACTCCAATTCCAGAGGACCTAATTTCTTCTTTTGGCCTCCACGGGCACTATGTGAACATGGTCTTTTACATAAAGATTAAAAATATACACAGAAAAATCGCCGGGCGTTGGTGGCGCACGCCTTTAATCCCAGCACTCGGGAGGCAGAGGAAGGCGGATCTCTGTGAGTTCGAGGCCAGCCTGGGCTACCAAGTGAGCTCCAGGAAAGGCGCAAAGCTACACAGAGAAACCCTGTCTCGAAAATACCAAAAAAAAAAAAAAAAAAAAAATATATACACAGAAAAATCATACAAATTTAAGAATTCATTTTCTTGAGTCACCAATGTTGAACGTAAGCCTAGTACTTCATCACATTTATATATTTACTACTATTAGCACCTCTTTGACTGTCTACACTTTGATGCATTTTTGAAAAATCTGCTAAATATATACTGCATATTCCTTTGCATTTGAGGGAAGAAAGCTTAGCTTGATTGAAAATCATACTACTGGTTGCTCGGTTGTCTTACTTGTCCATGCCATATTTCATGAATGTGATTGTTTCCCTCCAGTTAATGGTGCCTCACTGCCAACCATAGTTTGAGTTATTTCATTCTTTTGTGATTTTATACAGAGCAAACGTGGGAGGAGGCATAGTAATGCATTGTGAAACAGATAGTTTCTTTGGTCCTGTAACTTCAGGACCTATTTCAATCATTTATGGGAGAGAAAATCCACACAGCAGTGTAGCATCAGCCATTATACATACAAGTACACTATCCCAGTACAAGATTGAGAGTGAGGATATGCTGTAGCTAAGCTATTGTTTCTGGGAAGACCACGTCTAGTCTTCCTTGCAAGACTGTGGTGCTAAAGAAGCAGGTGGTAGCAGCTGAACCTCAATTCCTTGGGCCTTCCGTTTTAGTCAGCAATTGCACCATGACTCCTTCCTGGGTGGCCAACTACTGAGGGAAGATATGCATCATCTTTCTTTAATAGAATGATGGAGTCATTCTGGGAAGTAACTATGTAGTCCAGGACCCAGAATTCTACTTATTTCATGTCACGGCCTCAGGTTCTGTCCAGTCTCTATTGACTATATTCAGAGGGTCGTAAAATAGACTTTTGAAAACAAGCAATGTGGAATATATGAATTAAAATGAGCAGATCTTGATGGCCTAAGACTGGAATTGTTCTTGTTGCTATTACTATGCTTTCAAATAGTGCTAGAATTCATGTTACTTAAGGATGCGGTGGCGGGACATAAAGATTTTGTTTCAGAATACTTACAGAGTATGAAAATTAGAATGCTGATTTTTTTAAAAAAAGGAAATCATAGATGGGGAATTGATATTGAGAATGAGACTATTTCCTGTAAACCACTGTCCAATACAAGAATCAATACTGTTAGCAATAATTTCAGAATTGGGGCATAGGCAAGTGAAAAAAAAAACCCTAAAAGGTTTAGTCTTTATTTGGGGGGGACATACACATTAAATGATGAGGACGAATAAAGAGGTTTTAATATTAATAATTTTAATTGAAAAATGGCAATGAGGACTGTCACTAGAAGACTAAAATGTATAACTTCCCACTTAGACAAGTTTTTCTGAAATCCGATTTTCAGTTGGGTGACAAAGTTCTTGTTTATTGGTGAGAAATTGAGTGAGATTTTTTAGAGTGAATTTTAATTTCCCTGAAGGAATTTATTTAAAAATTCCTCTCTTTATTACCACTTGTAGTAAAAATGGTGCTTCTTTCCATGGTCAATAAACATTGACTAACTGAACGGTGTTCAGAGTGATGCTTCCGTTGGTATAGTGCAGAAGCTACAGCAGAGGAGCAGAACCAGCGACCAATGGAACGAAGGGGACCAAGGACAGGGAAAAAACAGACTAGACATCTCAAGGAGACACCAGACCACACACAAAAATTCTTCTGGTTTTCTATAAACATAGAAACTCAAGTTACAGACTGCCTTCCACATTTTAACATTATCAGTAGATTTTTGAAAGCAAATGAGCACCTGATTCTGTTCTAGTTTCTGATCACATGGTCACCATGTGCCTGCTGTGATGAGGTTACTTTACCATCCCTGTTCCTGAAGAGTTCTCAAAGAATCATAATTAGAGATTGAGAGGTACTTGTGAGAGTGTCTTTTCAAACCGTGAGTGCTCAGTGTATTAGATTAACAACCATGTAAAACCAGTCTTAACATAAGTTTTAAAAGGAAAGATGTGATGGTGTGATGGTACAGGCTTATAACCCTCATTCTCTGGGACAGAAGCAGGAGGATTGCTATGAGTTCTAGGCCATGTTGGTCTATATACTAACCCCTCCTCTTGCTCTCTCTCCCTCTCTCAAAGAGTAAACAAATAAAATACATAGAAGTAGGAAAATTAAAATAAAATGCATTATGATAAATGAATTAGTACAAAAGTAAATATCAGAGAACATTATATACATATATATATTTTTGCTGTTTTTACTATTGTATACATCTCTCTATCTGTCTGCCTGTTGCCTGTCCATCTACTTATCATCTATCTATCTATCTATTTATCTATCTATCTATCTATCTATCTATCTATCTATCTATCTATCTATCCAATTATCTATATATGCAAATAAAACAAAAAGCATTGTTTAAACTTCAGTTTTGGTAATATGTATGCATACATTAGCATGTTTGTTTCATGGGTTGTGAAATGTCATAAGGAGAATCTTGGAGAAATAAAAATTGTGTTACTTATATCCATTGCTGTGATAAAATACCCAATAGAAACAACATATGGGAAGTAGGCCTTATGTTCTTCATGGTATCAGATAGATTTCAGTCCATAGTGGTAGAAAGGGTATGATGGAGTTCAGGATGAAGGGAATGTGCTGCAGAGATTTTTCACATAGTAAACCAGAAACCATAATTAACTAGACTCTATTCAAAGGCACACTACTATGGAACAACTTCCCCGAGTCAGACCTACCTCCTGACACCACCATAGCCTTTCAAACAGTCCTACAAGCTTGGGACTGAACATTTAAAAGAAGAATGTGGGAGAACATGCCAGGTGCAATCCATAAATCTTTGTCTAATTCCTACATGTTGATAGGCAGAGTTAGAGACCTTGAGTGGGGAAGTGATTCCCCTAATCTCATACTGTGAGGTTATGGGAAAAATAGAAGTGAATCTTATATTACATCCCCCTTGAAGCAATCTCTTATTACAGCCTTCTTTTGGAAAGGAACTGAAGCTAAACAGTTAATTTATCTTATAGTTTGCATCTAGAAAGTCAGTCAAAGATCCATGTGGATTGAGCCTCTGGAGGTGGAACCTTTGAATAGGTGGGTTATAGTCAGGGCATCTTGAGTTCCTGAAAGTGTCCCCTCAAAGAGGATTGTGGAACATTGGTATCCTTCCCACCCATGCTTCTCAGCCACTCTGAAGTCAGCCATTTTTCCCTTTCATATGCTGTCTGTCATGATGGCTGCTTCACCACCTGCACAAAAGCAGCTGTGCCAATATACTATGAACTTTAATCTCTGGAAGCATGATATAAAATGAGCCTTCTCTAACAGCTAATTAGCCTAGGTAGTATTTATTACAGTAACAGGAAAATGATCACAGACTTTTTGATCTTCCAGGGAATAATGTGAGAGATTTTGGTAGATTTTAATCTGATAATTTATCATTGTTTCTCCAACTCCAGGTTCTTTTTTTTTAACCAAGTTCTCTGCTCATGAACATTTACCGAGGGCAGAGCAAACCATGAGCTACTCCACACGTTTCCACATTGCAACCACACACCCTAAAGCCACACACCCGTTATCCCCTAATGCTATGCTCTATTTGTGCATGGCGTCCCATGCTTGTTCAATAAATCCTCTAGAAATCTGTCACCATTTCCTCCTGCACTGTGGCATCTGCCTCCACTAGATCCATCATATCCCTGTATACATATAAGGAAATATATTCCAGTGTGTCACCCAAGCACAGCCTATGAAGTTTACTTCTCCCACCACCATCACTGTATTCCCTTTGTCTCTATCCTGAAGAATTTAAATGAGTCACAAAATTTGATTCATCTCTCAGATAATTCTCATCCTCATCTTACTAACAGATAGAATCTCTCTCCATCTCCTGCCCCCCATCTCTTCCCTGCCCCCTCTTGCTTTCTCGTACATGGTGCATATGTGGAGGTCAGCACACAACCTTGGATTTAAGCTCTCATATGTCTTTGATTTTTTGTTTGGGACAAACTCTCCCCTGTCCTGGGACTTTAACAAATAGGCCAGGATAGTTAGCTCTGAGCTTCCAGGGATATATCTGAATCTCTTCCATCTAACCCTTGCTGAGATTGCAGGTCCAAAGAACTGTGCACAACTTCCATACAGGTTCTAGGAATCCAACTCAGATCTTTGTCAGGTAAGACATCTTCCCAGCTGAGAAAGTAGCTGCCTCAAAACCTCCCTTTTACCTAGATTCCAGGACATCACTTTCTCTTTTGTTCTTTTCTCACAAGAAACTATTTCTCAGAAGACTTCTTTGTGGCCACCTCATTCTATGAGCAACTTGATGTGGAATTCCTATGATCCATCCTCACACATCTATTTGAATGCCAGACACATTCCATGGTTAACCTCAACAATCAGATGTTCCAATGATGCCATGTCTTCTTCTAAAGTGAGACTCATGGAGGAACCTCTAACACATTTTGTGGTCAATTATCTTCTCGATAATATATATATATATATATATATATATATATATGCATATTATATTATCATATATATATATATATTAGAATGATGAATTGATGATTCCATTATGTTTCTTCCAATTGAGATCTTGATATTTCCCCATACCCTGCCCTCAATATCCCCACCCCCAAGCATGTTTTTGTGCAGACCATCTTCTCCAATCTCTGTAAACAGCTCTCCTTCCAGATGTTTAAACTGAAGAAGCCATGGAATTGTCCTTTCTTATTCTTAACTCATAATACACATCCTCTTCCTTGGAAAATACTTCTAACTTATGTGCATCATAGAATACAATCATTTTATTTAAAACTTGAAGTATATGACCCTGTCTGAACCACCAGCTCATACCTCCTGAATCACTGTACATCTGTGTAATTGGGTTCTTTGACAGCTCTACACCCTCTGGCAATCTGTTCTTAATACACAAGACAATCATATCATGTCCAGCCCTGAACACATTTCTACAATGGCTGTACCTTTCATCAATAAAACACATGTCTTTAACATAGCGATGAAAGCTCTACATGGTCTGTGCCTTTGTTATCCTTGTGTCTGTCTCTTTTCACACAGCTTTTCTTCACTCTAACCACATGTAACTCTTTGCTGGTCCTTGAAATTTTAGACAATGCCCACTCAGGGCCTTTGCATCTGTTGTTCTTTCTTTCTCATTCCCTGCCCAGTAACCCTAATGGGTTGTGTAACTACCTTGCTATCCAACCCAGGTTTCACTGTATCAGTGAGATCTGCCTTATTCAAGTGAATGAGTGTTATTTGGCAATGATGATAATAATAATGATGAAGATAAAACAATAAAACTTCAGAGCATCTGTACCTTCTCCAGTGGTAACTGTGCTGGCTTGTTTTTACCTTCCTTTATTCCTTATGGTTGATATATCCTATATTCCATTTCACAGAGGAGGAAATTAAGGCTCAGATTACTTCAAGATCCTCAACTAGTAAACAAAAGAAACTCAAACTAAAACTTATTATTTGATTCTAATTCAAATCCCAAAATATTTTGTATACAGGTCATTCTGTGGCAGACACATTAATGCATCTCTGGGATTCTCCTTTGAGAATTGACTTGTGTTTCTGCTGTGAGAAGTATGGTTTGCTAAAGGCTTCACCTATTATCTGTAAAAGGGGTCCTTGCAGCTTTTAAGCTGAGATCATGCTGCTTTGGGGATCAGTGGATAAAGAAGACAAGTCATTTCTCTCTGTTACACAGTGATTGCTTTGCTCCAGACTTCTCCATTGGCCTGGCAAAGACCATCCCTTCTAAGTTACAGTACAGTCCTGCATCCTCTTTTTGCTTTTGTAGGCTTGTTCCCAGTAAGTGTTTTATATAATAATCATCATTTCAGCTTTTACTTCCCAAGAGAATCCAAACTAGTATCAAACGTCATCCAAGGACTACAAGAAATGACATCAGATGAAAGCAAGGGAAGGAAAGGACCATTTCCACACAAAATCACAGTACATTTCTTAGAAGTCCAGCAAGAGGGAATTGCTTATTTCCTTACTAAAAGACTCTGAGTTGTGGAAAATCAGAACTCTCTCAATATGGTAAACCCCAGGGTGGCAGAGGTTTGTAGATGGGCCCATGTGTTCAAAATCAAATTCAGAGAAAAATCACAGGGTTCTGCCATATAATTTGAATGCTTTCCTGCTTTGCAATACCAGGCACATTCACATTAAAAGGTGATGAACAGTATTTCCTGTTCTGACATCATTGCAGTGAGAAATAGCACTAAAACAATGAACATAGCTCTCAGAAATTTTCACTGATGCTCAGCTCACTTTGTTATATGCTTATGTGAAATGATTACAAATAGACATGTAGCTATCACATATAATTGGTAAAGTGATTGCTGTATAAAAAAGACAACCTGAGATTGGATTCTCAGCACCCATGTAAAAAGCCAGACACAAGGGATTGTGCCTATAGTGTCAGGGCTGGGGAGGTGGTAACAAGAGAAGCCCACAGCTTGCAGGCCAAATAGTCTTCCTATTCAGTAAACTCCAGATTCAGCAAGACATTCCATTTCCAAAAATGAGGTATGAGGGATGGAGGAAAGGCTTAGCAGTGTAGACCACTTGCTGTTCTTGCAGCAGACGAGTGATGGATGGCACTTCCCACAGTGGGTTGGGCCCTCGTACACAAATTAGCAATCAAGGAAAATATCTCCACAGGCATGCTCACATACAAATATGATGGAGGCACTGGTCTCCTCTTCTGAGATATGTTGAAATGACAACCAAGGTTGGCTATCACACTAGTATACTAAACTCAACTGGTTAGCAACACAGACTGCTAAACACACGGTGAAAAGAACATCATGGAAACACTTTGGTGGAGTTTGAATTGGGTATGATATTCAGAGAGCTACCAGCTCCCTTTGTCATGTGGGATCTGATGGCTATACTGAGGTTGTACAGCAGACATATCTTCCTTTGTGTGACTTGCACTCTAAAATATTCACAGTAGGTGACTAGTATGAGGTAGGCAGCTCGCTCTCAAACGACCCAGGAAGAAAATTTATTTGACCTAGTCATGCAGGTATAATAACAGCTTGATCAGTCACTTACTGAAGATACAATGGCTGCTCCATAAAATGGTAATGTGACACTGTAACCATCTTTATTTGCATAAGTGCACTATGATGTTCCTACAGTGAGAGAATGGACCAACTATGCTTCTCAGAACTTACTCCCCTCATTAAGAGGTGCAGACCATGCTTGTAACTTTTCTGCAAGGTAGCAAGTGTCTATTTCAAAGTAATGAGGGACATAATAATGATGATAGAAAAAGTGACACAGTCATTGGCATTTCATTTACTGTTGCTCGAGAATGGTAAGGTAGCCTGCTTTTAAGCATATATCCTATTAGGATCTCTTAGCAATGACTCTTATTGTTATTTTGATGGTAGTTTGTTTTAAACACAGTAATTAGCTTTGAAGATAAAATAGCAAGTTTGCACACAGTGATTTCGCTGGGAGGCCTAGGGAGGTCTGGTTTGATGGGTTAACAGGCCCTAATTACACCCCAGTATCTTAGACATGAGTTCCAACCTATAGATAAGAAGAGAAAGCCTTGGGCTTGAGTAAGGAAGGTGACTTTCTGAGCTGGTAGATGTCCTGAGCCAAAAGAGTCTAGGAGCCTGGTGGAACTAAGTGCATTTTTCTCTCTTTCTCCCTTCTTCACCCTCTCTTCAACCTTTCCTTTTCTCCTCTCTCCCCACTCAAAGTGTCTATAGATACAATCTTTTTTATTTAAAAAAAAAGTACCATTTGGAATAGTTCACTTTAGTTCAAGGGGCAGGAGTGGGGTTCATATGAAGGAAATGCTTATTTGTCTTCACACCTTAGGCAGGAGAAAATTGCTTCCAATCCTATACCAGAAAAGCTGCACTTGTGATTTACACATTCTCAAGGTGGCAGGAAGGAAACAAAAGGTGACAATATCACTCACACTTAATACTCTCCCTGGTAGCTCCCTTGTATTCCAGGAAAATACAAAGAACCAATTTGATTTGAGGCTGGAAGCCCATTGGACTCCCAAGCAAACAACTATGACACCTGATCACCAAAGGTCTCAAACTGACTTGAGTGGAATTCCCAACTTCCACAGGACATGAGATGAAGTTAGGATGCCTTCTTTGAACATCTTAAGAACTAATCCATTTACTTCATCCTGGCACAGTCATTGTATATCTACTCCTGCATGTTAAGAACACATATTTCCCAGCTTCAGATAGTCACAAGCTCTTTCACATATCCTAAGCAGCAAAGGAACCATAGTGGGCGGAACATGGGACTGAGAGTCATGGAGGCTTGGGTTCAAGTCAATATCCACATATTTACTAAATATATTTACTAAGTGGGAGCTTAGAAAGTGGAACTGACCTCTCTAAATAGTGTTTTCATTTTTCTAATGGAGATAATGATAACTATCTCCTATTGCTATGTGAAGCCAAAAATAGAAAATGCAGCTAAATGTATCATGTATCTCTCAGAACAGCAATATGTATGTATGACCTATTTTACTCAGGAAGATGTAGAAAATATTTATGACATTTAATACATACTATCCAGCCTTCCTATCCTGAGGTCAAATATCTACACATGCTAGAAACAAAAAAAAGCAAATATAGGGCTATGCTAACAAATTTACCTATGGCAACACATGTGCATGTACACACACACACACACACACACACACACACACACACACTCACACTCACATACTCAAAAGTTATTCACATTCTACAAAGTGACACCATCCACCCTGGAGATGAAAAGGTAGGGATTCATTTGAACACTTAATTTTAAATAAATTTCAAATAAAAATTGAATGTGTCCTCAAAAGAATTAGGGGATTTGACAGTCCTGGATTGTCCTACATAACAGCACATGCTTTTAGTGGATGTATAGAATGAGTCCCTTCTGCCAAGACCCTTGCTTTAGGATAATTTTCATAAATTCCTACAGCTAAAGGAAGAGGAACTGTCTTCAGTCAGATTCTCTAAAGCAGAAGGTAAAACAAAATTTCCCCAAGAGTCAAAGGAGTGTAAAACCCCAGCTATTTCTCTTAGGGGGTACAAAAGGAAAACAAAGTAGGTAATAATGATAAGTACAATGTGCCATAATAGAACATCCAGACATATAGCTTATATTTAAAGAGCTACTTTGGGCAATCACACAATGCACCTTCTAAATTCATAGCTGCCTTCATTCCCTTAACAGCATAGTCAAACAGCTTTGATTATTCCTTTTTCATAGTCATATACTGTATTATAGGATGAACTGTGTTCCTCAAATTGGTATCAATCACACTCCAGGGCAAGCCCCATGCCAAAGAATAGTTGGTCAATACAAAGCTGACTCCATGGCTTTTTGTTTATGTGTTTGCTTTTTGCTTTGTTTTGGTATTTTTAATTTTTTAAGGTTTGATAATTTTTACTTTCACTCATTATTATTTTTGATTCTTTTTGAGAGAGTAAAAGATAAAATTGGGAGGGTGGGAAGGTGAAGAAGAACTGTGAAGAGATGGGGGAGAGGAAAGAAGATGATCAAAACATATTGTATAAAAAATTAATTTTAAAAGGTATAAAAACATGATAAAAGATACTGGAAATTCTACTTCATCCACTCTTTATCAAATAAGATCTTTTAAAAAACATCAAAATAAAATAGAGTCTACAAAGTAAGCCAGTCACTGCGCTGCATGCATTCACATGCATGCTATCATTTAAGCAATTTGAATTCTCATACTGGTTTAGTAAAGTACTGATGTTATTCCTCATCACAGGCAACATACTTAATGGTGAAATGCTCTGGACCCCTTGGGCAATGGTCACATAAATCATGAATGGCAAAAACAAAATGTACATAATCATCTAAAACTAAATCTCTACTTCAATACTCTATCATCACCATATGTTGACTCCCATCAACTTCATTTATTAATAAATACAGAAACAAAATCCCTCTGATATTGTTGATCAGTGATTGCCATGATTTCCCATAGCTAGCTTTAAGCATATTACCTTAAACCACTCTTGTCTTTGACCCATCTTCTGTTATGGCAAAATCTAAAATTTTCCAATACATGCATGGATCTCATAATCTATGTTGAATTCATATATGGGTTATGATATTTATTTGTATGTTTATTTATGAAAAAACGTAGTCCAGCCTGGCTTCCAATGTGTGGCTGGTCATCCTCACTCACAATCCCCAGTGTAGGAACTGCTAACTTAAGCCACAGTGCTCAGCTGCAGGTTTGGATTTTTTAACAGTGTCTTTGTAGGTGGGTAATTGGAAGAGAGGGAAATGGGATTATAAGATCTTGAAAGAATTGGAACTAATAATAAATTTTGAAAGGATTACCAGTTAGTAAAATCTGCCTTTTTTCTCTTTGAAGGAAAAGCAAATATAGAATTACAGTGCTCTTGTTACTAGCTGGAGCACCAGAAATCCCCCATCTTAGACTCTCTCAGAGATGCTGGCCCAACCTTGCATCCACCCATCTTAGTTTTCCTATTTAAGATGATTTGATTTTGATATGCAAAAGAGAATAATCAAATGTGAGGGAAGATTATATTGTCACAACACCTTCACCTCCTGCCTACTCTAATTATCTGGTCTGATAGAGAAGGAGATTAAAACCATGCTATCAAAACACATAAAATGTATTCCACAAGTACAAAAAATTTCCTGTGTCTAGCTAGAACTGGTGGAGTCACTGTAAGTTATTTATCATACTTGGGAGAGAACCTAAAAGGACCCTGAACATAGCCAGTGGTGGCATTTATGTGTAATGCTTGTTAGGCATTCCAATAAAGTAACTTTGTACTCCTGAACAAAAATTTGTTCAGGTCATCATCGTGAAAATATAGGGTGTGGCTTTGAGGATAATTAGAAGACTACATCTCATAAGTGTGGCTATGTTTTTGAACATTAATATTGTTTATGAAGATAGAGCTAGATTGCTTATCTCTTTTCCCCATATATAGGTAGGAGATCCATGCATGGAAGCACAGTCCAGTTAACAAGTGCAGAATGCTGTTTATCACTGAGAAAACACTGAAAAGAAAACAAATCTTTTGCAGGGTGAAAATTGTTTGGGAGAAAATTAAGAGTAATCAAAGATTTTAATTTGATAAGGAATCATCTTACCTGGGATGTCAGGTGCAAATAGGAAATGAAATTGAAATTTCTCAGAATAAAATGAAAGGAAGAGAGAGAGAGAGAGAGAGAGAGAGAGAGAGAGAGAGAGAGAGAGAGAGAGAGAGAGAGAGAGAGAGAGACATCATAACAAAGACAAGACAAGGACTATTCTGAAGCAGGATGATTTAGGATGATTTTGTGCTATTGTAGAACTGGCTTTCAATGTGCTTCTCTCAAATGGTAAGGACCATTAAGCAACTTGTGCAGGATATTGCCATTGCTGAGCATATTCTTTTTCAGCTTTTGACCAGTCCAATTCTCTTCATACTCATTTGATTTCAACCAAACTGACAAGCTTCCAACAAAGTCTTGCATAAGCATGGAACAACCCCCATAAATCAGAGCCATAAATGGAAGCTCCCTTACTTTTTGCTTATATCTCTAGGCACATTTGTACTATAATGGCTTCCTCTATGATACATTAGGGTACATGTAATTACAATAGGGTCATTATTTTCTCCTGATTTTTAGCACAGAGCCCATAACACAGGATACTCAACATACTCAACAAATATCAGCTGGATGTCTTGTATTACTGTAATATGGGAAAAATAGGGAGAGTCTGTCCATATTTACATTCCCTATATCTTCTTATAATGGTGTATAAAATCTTACCGTCTTCAAATGCATCTCTGCCTTACAATACACTGTTCTACATTCAGTTGAAATATTATGGCTTTAATAGTTACTTGTCAGTCAATAGAGATTAGGGAGAGGGACAGTGAGGGAAGCTGGAAGGGGACTGGAGAAGAACTGTTATCTGAGTAAAGGTGGATAGAAGGGATAAGTTCTATTGGCATCTATAGTTCAGAACAATTAATCATAAAATTTATTTAAATATAAAATAACAGAGTTTGAAAGTCCCAAGCATAAAGAAATGTGTTCAAGCAACTGGAAATACTAGCTATCTTGATTTGATTTGATCATTACACAAAATATTCATTTATCAAATTATATGCTACACAAATTATATGTGTACAATTATTATGCATTAATGAAAGGTAAGACAAAAATATGTGTAGCTTGTAACTTTGATTTTTAGAATTGGAAGCAAAAAATAGACAATATAAGTGAGAGGAGGCTATAAGGGAATGAGGACGGTAAAATACGTGGAATATAAAAGAGAACAAGTGACTGCTAGGAGCGGCAATGTTTAAAGAGGAATGGGGTTGGTGTTTGGTGAGAAGATGGGGTATGGGAAAGACTAAACCAAACTAAGTCTGAATGAAGAAGTCACATGGAAACCCATTATTTTGTAAGCTAATTAAAAATCATATTTGTAAAATGATTTTGAAAAGTGGTACCATGCATGAGTTAATAAAGCTGATCACAGAAGTCACGGGTTATTAAGCAAAATATCCCAGTTCAAGATGTAGAACTCCTTGAGATATCAGCCAGGAAGGCTCTAGTATCCTCTAAAATTCTATAGGTTATGGCCACTGACCTTGACTGTCTATCAGAACTTTATTGTAAGACCCTATTTCTGAAGATATCACACTCTTTGGTTACAGAATAGAAAATAATTATGCTGACACCGAGTTAGAAGCTTCCTCACTGAAGTTGGTTAGTGAGCAGCTGGGGAAAAGTCAGCAATGGTCTTCTCCAGCTTTGGAACTTGTGTGCTAAAATCCCAACTTGTCAAGCAAGAGGTACTTACTGGTGCAATACTTGGACAACAATTATGTGGCTAATTGATTTCTGGTTGGCTCTGAGGCTCATGTAAGAGGAAGTCCATGCCTGGTATTATAGACCTAGCTAAAGACCAATGAATGGGGACACAGCAAGCACTAAGGATGAACCTATTACTCATGTTTTGCTGAATGGACACACGGTCATACTGCCACGTAAATGTGTATATTTATTCCCATATATTGCCGTCCTCAGCCTTGATATAAGTTTCTTTTCATACAAATGGCAGTTAAGGCGAAGATTGTTATTTTATCAAAGTGTTAAGGACAAGTCACTGTTGGGTGCTCAGCACTAAATAGCACACCAATAATGTCTCCTACACTGCTCAGAACAATGACAAAATGACTGTAAGATTTGATCATGAGGAGAGATCATGATATGGTCATGGCACTCATGAACTACTAGCTGCTAAAGCTTACTTCCTTGAGCCTGTATAGACCTAAGTCTCTCAACATAGAGTCATAGGTGGAGAGGGATTCAAGGGGCCCTGCACAATACATGTTAAAGGTTGATAGAGCAAAATATTGCATACAGAATCTGGAGCTATGTTGGGAGAATCCATGGAGGCAATTTAGAGGTATGACATGATGGGTTTTAAATATTTTAATTGGTAAGATGAAGCAGTTTAATGACATTGTGGTGTTAGAAACATTTTTAAAGCAGAAAAGGTCTTTCATGTATCATATATCTTATTATTAGCAAAACCTGACATGCACAGTAGAGCCTTATAAAAAGGATCATTGTTTTCTTATCAGTACAGAGTGTTGCATTAATATTAGTGGTTATTTAATCGCATAAATCATACCATTACTGTAAATAAGAAAGGGAAAAAATGCTACCAATCAAACTACAACCCACCTAGATGGTATGCTGCCTGACAATTTAAAAATATGTGTGCATGTATGTTAGTTCATTTCCTGTTACTGTATCTAGAGATCACAAGCAAGGTCACTTATAAAGAAGAAAAGCTTCTGAGTCCTAGTACTACAAGCAGTGACTGAGAAGCCATACCAAGTCCATTTGTTATCCTTATTTTTCCTTTGATCAAATACCTGACAAGACCAATGTAAGGACAGTTTGATGGTATGACACTCCTTCATGACAGGGACTACTTGGTTGCAGGGGTATAAGGTAGTTAGACAGATGGCACCTACAGTTGGAAGCAGAAAGAGATAAATGCCTTTGTTTACCTGACTTTTCCCTACTTATTGAATCTTTAACCCATAGGATAGCAGCACCCACATTCCAGGTAGGTCTTTTTTCCCCAGTTAAACCCTCCTGGAAATGCTCTCATGAAGATATGGAGAGATACATGTTGCCAAGGTGATTCTAAACTCAGTCAAGAGAACAAATCTAATCATTGCACAGATTGAAGTCTCTTTCCAGTGGGGACTCTTTTGGTGTCCCTGGGAAGCACAGAGAATCACACGGAGAGAGAAACTGAGCTAGTCCTCTTGTTATATAGAATGTTTCTTAAGTGCCAGCTCAGCTCTCTCTCTCTCTCTCTCTCTCTCTCTCTCTCTCTCTCTCTCTCTCTCTCTCTCTCTCTCTCTCCTACTGTTTCACTTAATCAAGATCACTCCCTCCAGGCAATTAAGGCATCACTTTTTTTTAATACCCCACAATTCACATAAATTCAATAAGAGCTTTTGTAGAGCCCTTCAAATCATAACAGTACGTATGCATGCATTAGGGAATGGGTGTTATTTAGTATTGGGATTACAGGTTTTCTTCTCCAGTTGGTTAAAATCGTTAGCAAACATACACTCTTCTTGCCCTTACACACCCACACAGGAAACAGCTCCGCAAACATCTGGATTCTGGCAGTTTTGTCACACAGATACTGTTTTAATTGCACAGTAGGTACTTGAGATTTGTGAGTTCCAGGAACAAGCAGGATGAGCCAATGCAAGTGTTGAGGCACCTTCAACTTCTGAGATCCCTATGTTGTTCTATTTTGGCAAATAATTTACTTCTCTCCTGGCAAAATTGCAGGGGTTTGCATTTGTGCTGAAGCAGCAGCTATGCCCACTTTGCAGAACACTGGCCACCTGAAAAACAGCCGCACAGAAAAGAAGTACTCCCATAGAAGATATGGGCTCTTTTTAATCTTATTTATAAAAGCGGCAATTATGCCTGCAGAGGAAAGAAGCACACACCGGTCCTTTGGCAGGTTTCCAGAGAGGAAGGCAGTATCCCCTGCATTTAACCTTGAAGTACACTTCCTCACAATCCCTTCATGATTGATAATAACTGGAGACAAGCGAACTGCTTAGACTTCAAGTGCGTGATTACAGCATTCACTCCCTTTTTATTTTTATTTATTTTTTTAAAGGAAGAAATACTGTCTGCTTCTTTTTCCTGTTGAGTGGTAATTCTTCCAGCTGAAACACTGAGTCATCCCCTCCTCCCTTGCTTTGGAAATGTAGGTTCTGCTGAAGTAGGGCTGGTGGTTATGAAGGAGGAGCAAGGTTAGTTCTGGAGTTCCACCTTTATTATGTTTTTTGAGCCAGGATCTTATGATGTAGTCTAGGCTAGTCTTGAACTCCCAGCGGTTCTCTTCCTTAGCCTCTCAACTGTGGAGATTATAGATTATGCACCTTCATGGCTGGCTTGAGTCCCACATTTGTTGCTATTTCTTGTAGGACCCTTGTGAAACTGTTGGTGATGGGACTTGTCGTATTTAACCCCTTACATGGACAATAATTTTTATACAAGAAATGGAATCATGCTATCACTGTCATTTCAACATCACTTTGTCCATGTGGACTGTGGCAGGTGTTCTTACTCCACCACCCTCTGGTTTCATCTTTGCAGTTCCAGCTATTTCTCCCTTTTATTTTGTGTGAATCTGTTCCTGTCATCATTTTAGCTGACTTAACACACCATTTCAAGTTGATTTCTTTTTCCCATGATCACTCTTTTCTCATGTCCTAGATGAAGTATTTATAAATATGAAGTTTTAATGGTTAGATAAAAAGTTTTAAAAGGTTTTCTTTTATACATATATTGCATTTTGAAACTATTCTCCCTCCAACATCTTTACTGTAACTTTTCCCTCTTAATACTTCCTGCTGGTGCCATTTGCCCCCCAGACAGTTTACTGGAGAACATATCAGAAATTAAACTGACAAAACAGATACCACACTTGACCTTAGCCCAGAGGCTGAGAAGCAATTGACGTAATGTTAATAGCTATCCTTACTCAATGGGAGAGCCCCTTTCATATTGTTATTCATTTATTCAATGAAAATGTGTTCAGCTTCTACTATAGACAAGGGTTGTACAAGGCTGTGCAGATGCAGAGAAAATTACTATGCGGGGTTTATGCTCCAAAAGTTAAATAGGAGTAGACAAATAGTTCTCTAATACAGTGAAATATACACCAAGGGAGGTTTAATTCAAATGGCATTAAGAGCATGTGTAAAGTGACAAATGCAAATTAGCCCTCAAATTTGTCAAGATATAAGACATGGAGACAGAAGCTCTATGGGAGTACACTAAGGAAAGACTGGAGCTTAAAACAATTGAGACACATTTTTCAGTCGTTCTGTTACAAAGGGAAAGTGAGACAGGACCCTGATTGCAAGTATTTTTCAGTTAGCTTGCTTCTTAGATGAGATGACATAGCACAGTATGTTTACAGTTAGGCTAATCTGGTAAAGACTCAAATCTTGCACATTTAGGAGAGAGGAGATTGCCTTAGTGCAGTTTTAAAGGTTGGAGGCCTGCAGTACAGATATGGTTTGTTTGGCTGCAGTTTTGCTGAGGTGGGAGTAAGAAACACAGGATAGATATTTGAGAGTTGGGGAAGGATTGATTGATAGAAAGTACAGAGTAACATCCTCCAGCAAGGTGGAGACCCATGGAGATAGCAGTGCCATAGCTGACTCAGCACTGATGTGAACATTTCTCCATACAAATCCCACTGCTAGCCTTAAGAATCCCAAAGAGAACGAATTAGCATGCAGTTTGTTTGCAAAGTAGAATAGAGAGAAAAGTAGACAGTACTTGAAGTTGTGAACAAGGATGTCTCAGGACAGCTGTAATTACACTGGAGAGGGAGAGCAATGAAAATGGTGCAATTGCTATGATATGGAAAAGTAGAAGATGGTTGTGAGAACAGGAGACTGGGATCTGGAATCTGGAAAACTGCATTCCAATTGGAAAACAAGTTCAAGGGTACTTTCGAAGAATGATTGACTGGAATCAGGAAGACCATAAAAGGTACTTAGAAAAGGGATGCAGACAATGGGATTCAGGCCAAATGGCCCATGTGAAATCTGAAATGATTAAAGGCCATGTTTAGAATTGTGACAGACAGAAGTTTTGTGGATCAATCCTTTTCTGCATTATAAATATGTGTTAATCTCCTTGCTTAATAAAAAGCTGACAGGCCATGGCTGGGCATGAAGTTAAAGCCAAACTGAGAATGAATGGAAGATGGAGGGAAGAGTCAGGAGAGACACCAGCCAGCTGCCCAGGAAACAAGACATGCCAGAGGACAGGTAATGCCACAAGCCATGTGGCAATATATAGATTAATAAAAATGGGTTAATTTAGTTGTAAGAGCTAGTTAGTAACAAGCCTGAGCTATTGACCATGCATTTATAATTAATATATGCCTCTATGTGGTAATTTGGGAAGCAGTTGCCAGGTATTAGGGAGCAGGTGGTCAGGACAAGAAATGTCTGTTTAAACAGAAGGCTGCACATGAAAATATCAAAGAAATGAAAAACAATGGATAAGGTACAACAGACACCTACAGTACCCAGGATTTATATTTTGTCAGTATTTGTCAATGGCCTTACAAAAGATGATTAGCACAAAAGGCATGGCTATCTAATCTCTGGCCTCTGATAGGCAGAGTGGGGGAGGCAGAGATTTTTCTGTCTGCTCTACAGGAGACACTGAAGAAGTTGAATTATCAGAAAAAAATTGATCATTATAAATGAAAAGATGAAGGAAAGCAAAAATATTATGTACTGTGTATCTATAATGACAGGACACATTCTAATATGGTTTTCTGAAGAATGATGTACTGAAAAGAAATGTAAAAAAATCTATCAGTAATAGATTGTACAGCTTCTCTTGCCCTAAGGATGAACAATGTATTTAAAGACCTTAGAGTGATGGACATTTGGTATTCAAAATTCAAGGAAGATTTTTGTTTTCTTTTCTGGTTCATGGTAACTTGATAAGCAGATTAGAAATGAAAGTGGGGTGGTGTGGGCAGGGGGATGCAGGGAAATTCAGATCCAGAGTCTTGGAAAGCATTTCCTATATACAAACTTATAGCTTCCAATATGCAGAAGTGATATCATTGTGATAGAAACAATCACTATCAGTACCCCAAAGTATTCAATGTCCCCTAGTGTCCAGGTATGAAAAATATAAAAATGGAAGGGATATTTTAAGCAAACAAATATGAAGAGGCTTTGAGAATAGAGAAAGAGACAGAGTACATTTTGAGCACAGAACATTCCTTAATGGAAGTTTAGGAATGATGTTTGCTCAATGTGACACTGGACAACCTGCTACTAGAAGATATGTTTAGAATTGCTCCAGACTAGCACTCACAAGCATGAAGGAAAACTATTCTCCCAGCAGAGACACCACATTTTTAATTCCACATAAGGATCATGAGGGCTGATGGGGTCTGCGATCATGGGCTGATGATCTATAACATGTAGTTATAAAGATAAATGGATTCTAAATGGATCTGGTGATGGGACTATTTACGCTTCTGGCATTTACTCTTTTAAAAGTCTATGGACTCATTTGAGGGATATATGTTCTTTGTAATTAAAGATGATAACTGGGCTCCTTAATGAGCCCATAGGGTACAATACATTGTCTATGTGAGCATCATACTCTTTTCATTTGTCAGGAAGCAGCTTGCTAGACTCTTCCCATAGCCTTTCTATTTCATTGAAGACAGTAGTATAGTCCTTGAAAAGAAAAAAAATCTTTATTTATTTGACCTAATCAGGGAATGAGTATTTCTCCCTTTGTTTCTCTTCTCTGCATTTTATAGCCCTATAAATGCCAAATTTGAAGGAAAACAGCTTATGATAGGACTCTTTCAAACTGGTGTATTTCCTTACATAAGTGAAAATAAGATGCTTTAAGGTTTCCTTGCCTCCTGAGACTGGGTACCCTTGGTGCTGGAGCAGGAGCTACCAAAACAAGACCAAACCAGCTAATTTCTCCAGCAAATATGCCAATAGCTACATCGTATGCTCTCTATGTGTATTAAATGAGTTAAAGCCCTAGAGATAATGCCTAGAGAGTGTTTAGAATTGATTCTGGAGCAGACTACACTGTCTAAACTAGCTGTCTTTATCTTCAGCTTCACCTGGTCAGCATCGTAATGAGTGCAAACAAAATTTTCCTCAGCTTTGTAGATGGTATGGTAGCTCAGCAGGGGAAGGTATTTGCAACTAAGCTTGTCAGCATGAGTTTGATCCCATGAGCCCAAGAAGTGTCAGAAAAAAACTGGCTCCTCCAAATTGTCCTCTGATCTTTACATGGGCACTGTGGTGAACATTAGAACAATTTCCTTCAGCTTTAATAAAATGATGCCTTCAGAGTCACATGTGTGCAGTGGTCCTACACTATGGGCAGTCCAATTTTTCATTCCATGTATTTAATTATGAACACCTTTTACTATTATGTGTACTTTTGCACAACTGCATTAATTTTCTTCAACCATTGGATTTTATGCCTTTGATAGTTTCTGATATAAGAAACCTGGCTCTTAGATTTACTAGAACTGTGAAGAGTATAAAATAGATTTTGAATGAAAGCCGGAGGGACTCTTTTATGAGCAAGGCCACAGAATTTGGAGTATGAAATTGGTGACATCCATATTGGTTATTGGGAAAGCTTTCATGAATTCAGTTTAACTCAGCAGCACTTTTCAAGTATATGTCAGGCGTCTGCTATATGAGGCCCAGATCACTGTCATCACCACTTTTTCCATGACCAAAAGTCTTCTTTGAAAAAATCATGGTCTCGCAATTCCAGTCCAGAGGAAATGAAAGTGTAAGAGCTACATGACTTGTATACAGATGTTCATAGCTGCTTTATTTACAACGGATAAGTTGGAAAATTAATAAATACCCATGAGTAGGTAGAAAATCTTCAGCACACAATACTATTTAGCAATAAATAAATAATCAATCAATCAATCAAAAATAAGCAAAGTATTGATACATGGCACAGATAGACTTCAAAATCATGATGCTAAGTAATAGGGACAGATTGTCTCAATAATAGTACTATTCTGGTGTTTTTGTAAATATCATTGAAATGCAAATTAACACAGTAAGTCAGATAGAGGAAGTGTGAAGGATGGCACAGGGGCATGGGAAAACTTCAGAAGTGATAATATACTTAGTGTTTAGATTGTGATGCTAGATTTTTTTTCCCTCACTTTTATTTTTATTTCATACTATGGGTATACAGGTGTCTGTGAAAGGCAGAGGTTAATTCTGGCTGTCTTTATTACTTGGTCTCTATCTTATTTCTTTAAAGAATTTTGTTGTTGTTTGTATTTTCTTTTAATGTGGGGATGGAGAGATGAGTCAGTAGTTTTAGCCCTATGTACTCTTCTAGAAGATCTGGGTTTGATTTCTGGCATCCACATGGTGGCTCACAAGCATCTGTAACTTCAGTTTCAAGGACTCTAACACACTTTACTAGGCAGCCAGGAAACCAGGTACACACATAGTATATATGCATACATGAATGCAAAACACCGATATATAATTAATTAAAATATGTGTGTGTGTGTGTGTGTGTGTGTGTGTGTGTGTGTGTTTCTGTGTATGCACCTGTGAATGCAGAGGGTTCATGAATGCCAAAGAAAGGCTTCAGATTCTCTAGAACTGGAATGTCAGGTAGGAGTGACATGGATGAGGGATACTGAATTCCAGTCCTCTGTAAGCAAATGCTCTTGACCACAAAGCCATCTCTCCAGACCAACCCCTTACCTTATTTCTTAAGCCAAGTATTTCAGAGACCATTGAGGTCTCCATTTTGGTTAGACTCACTGACCAGAAAGCCTCAGGAATCTTCCTACCTCTGACTTTTTGTCCCAGAGACTACAGTCATGAACTGCTCCACGAGGCTTTCTTTTGGACACGATGTAGGGATCAAACTCAGGCCTTCACGTTTGCATAGCAGCACTTCACCGACTATTGCAGTTTGAATGAGAAATGTCCCTGTCAGCTCAGGTATTTGAACACTTGGTCCTCAGGTGGCGGCACTATTTGGGGAGGTTATGAGATCTTTGGGAAGTACATCATTGTAGGGGCTGTGGGGCTTGGTGATCTTGCCCCACTTTCTGTTCTCTCTCTGCTTTCATTGGGTGGATGAAATGAGATCAGCAAGCTTCCTGCCCCTGCCTCTATGCCTGCCTGTTGGCATGCCTTCTCTATCATGATGGATTTCCTATTTCTCTGGATTTCTGAGCCAAATGAAAGTTTTTCATCCTTAAGTTACTTTTGTCATCCACTGAGGCAGAAAGGTAACTGCAGGTTTGACATCATCCTGAACAAGATAATGAGTTCCCAGATAGTCTGGTTACAGAGTAAGACTGGATCTCAAACAAAACCATTTTTATCTCTATCTACGCATAATGTATTGCATTTAAGTTTTATTAAATGTATGCTAAAATGTCCTTCCATTAGTCCCTGACTCCACTTTCAAATCAGTTGAGTTCATATCCTCATTTTGTGTCATATCATTACAGTCCATGCTTTACGTTTACATAGTGAAGAAAATTGTGTTTTACAAAGTACTTCTTTGACTCTGAACTGTAAGCCCTGAAGGGACAGGGAGTACTTTTCCTCTTGGTTTTGTGTTTTCTGAAGAATTAGTATAGTAAACAAATGACTTAAATATTGAGGGTTGTAGCACGAATCTTAAAAGGTCTTATTAATGAAAATAAACCTGGAGCAAGGTATTGGGGTGAATGCTGGAAGATCAGATAAGCAGAACAAGCCACAGGCATCTCACCTTGCCAATGCCTCAGCTGATGCTGTTTCCTCAGACTGGAAGCCTCTGAGTCCTCATCTGAACAGCTCTCAGCTGAACTGTTACTCAGAAACCTAAAAGCTTAACCAGTTCTAGTTGCTGATTTTCATGCCTTATATACCTTTCTGCTTTCTGCCATCACTTCCTGGGATTAAAGGCTCACTTCCTGGGATGAAAGGCTTGAGTCACCACGCCTGGCTGTTTCCAGTGTGGCTTTAAACTCACAGAGATCTGCATGGATATCTGCCTCCCAAGTGATAGGATTAAAGGCATGTGTGCCACCATTTTCTAGCCTCTATGTCTAGTGGCTGTTCTGTTCTCTGACCCCAGATAAGTTTATTAGGGTGCACAATATTTTGGGGAACACAATATCACCACAGAGGGTCTCACTTGAGCCTGAAAGTATCTAGGAATTTGTCACTTCATTAAGCCACTTCCTGTGAGGACAGAGCAGCTGGGTACTGATGAATGGTGGAGCTCCGAAATGTGACTATTTACTGTACTAAGGAATGGTAGCCAGAGATGAGAGGGTAATCAAGATGGAAAATGAGGTAGGCCTCTGGTGATGCTTTAATATGGTAGCCATGCAAAGGCAAGCATACACACACACACACACATACACACACACACACACACACACACACACACACACACACACACACACAGAGAGAGAGAGAGAGAGAGAGAGAGAGAGAGAGAGAGAGAGAGAGAGAGAGAGAATATGGAGATGTTACATAATATTCTATGCCTATGTCCTGCCTTAGATACAACAAAGAACAAGAATTACATTATAATACCATTGTTGGAAGCTCAAGAGCAGAGAAAGACTTGTGCATATTAAATGTAGCCCTCAGGGAGCATTCCTTCTGCAATAAAGTGACACCTCAAATCATTCTGGGCTTCCACTGCCATTGATTGAAGTGGACTCTGAGCTCATTGCCCTCTGTAAGATGGCAGGTTAGATACCTTGATTGAGAATGGATCATTCTGGTTCCTGGGATAAATGCCTAGATCAGAGTGATTAATTTCAACTAAATTGAAAATGCTCATGAAATAAATGCGAGAACCAATTTTTATGGAAATGTTTAGGATCATGTTTAGTGTTTATAGCAAAATGTAACCCAAGGGGCTAAGGATAGCCTTAAAAGAGAGTTCTCTGAAGACACTGAGGAGTCATGCAGTGAAAAAAATAAAATTCTAATAGACAAATGAAAGATCACAGTTATCTGGCGATTTTTGGATAATCAGTGTGTTGTGAACTTGATAGTGTTCCCAGAAGAATCTCAGCAAACCTTCATTGAACGTTATTTTAACTGAATTTGCATTCATTTATAATATATGTTGATCATGAAATTTAAGGCATAATCTGTGCCTACCCTCAAGAATCAGTTTCTCTCTTCAAACTGTTTCCCTAGGCTCTGTGCTACTGGAACAAGGCATGCTAAAAGAATGTGAAAAGAATTTTGCGATTGAGTGACAGGGATGAGCACATTTTCTTGGGTCCAGAGAAGAAAGATTCAGACAACTAGGACAGAGCAGAAGATGTAGACTTGGACGTTGTCCTTGAAAGACATATGAGTCTGACACGTGAAAGAGGAGAGACAAAGGTACCCACATATGTGATACAAGAAAGTGTGTAATACAAATAAATAAATAAATAAATAAATAAATAAATAAATAAATAAATAAAGGAAAATCATCTTAGCTGACTCCGTCTCAAGTCTTGGAGGTATTTGAGAATGATGGATAATAACCCTTGAGACAAAACTTAATAAGAAACCATTGAAGACTATGGGAATGTGAGCAGGTAGTACTCTATCAGTTCCCAGTAATACTTACTATTGATATTATTTAGATTAAATTTCTTTTTAAAAAGATGTTTTAAATTACATGTTCATGTGTGTGGTTACATACATGTGGGTGCAAGTGCCTGAAGAAGATAGAAGAGGGCATCATATCCAGAGGAATTCCAGTTACAGGCAATTATGAGTCACCTGACTTGAGTGCTGTGAACTGAATTCTAGTCCTCTGCAAGAAGAGTATATGTTTTTAAGTGCTGAGTCATTTCAGATTTGGCCTCAGAATCTTTTGTAGCACAGGACATGTTTGAGAGTTAGTCTACTCGGTGAAACCTATTTGCTGTCTTTGCCTTTAAGAATCATTTTCCCTTTTGAATGGCTGGGGACATTTTCTTTGTCTTTCATCTCTTTCTGAGTTGACTTTTATGTCCTTTTTAAACTTTTGAAATGGGGTCTCTTCTAGTGGGCTACTAAATTTCATAATAGAATTTGTCTTTATGAATGATCTTGAAGTTGAACTGGGGTTAGGATTACAAGACCACAAATATTAACATATCCTTTTCTTGGCCGGGCGGTGGTGGCGCACGCCTTTAATCCCAGCACTCGGGAGGCAGAGCCAGGCGGATCTCTGTGAGTTCGAGGCCAGCCTGGGCTACCAAGTGAGCTCCAGGAAAGGCGCAAAGCTACGCAGAGAAACCCTGTCTCGAAAAAACAAAAAAAAAAAAAAAAAACAAAAAAAAAACAAAAAAAAAACCAAAAAAAAAACCATATCCTTTTCTTTTATTATTAAAGCTATACATACCATACTGAAGCCTGTACCCTCATATTCAAAACTATACATTTTCTGTGTATGCTTGATTCAATCAGATAATGTTATTCTGATCTTACATATTGATGTTCTGTATACAGCACTATGATATATAATTGCTTAAGGTTATGTTTTATTAAATTTTCCCTTAATAGTAACAATTGTAGGCAAAGTAGAAATCACATTTTAAGTCAAGGAAAGATAAAATAATCTAAGGCCACAACTACTATAAACAAGGGTTTAAGTAAAGTTCTACTAATTTTCATGTATCTTACGATAGGTTCACTACAACAAACAAAATTGCCTCCTTTCTATGAATGAAGAGACTGGGACTTAAAGATGAAAAGAAACAAAATATACACATAAATTTGAGTCATCAGGTTCCAATATTTTACCTACTATGTTATATTATAATCATATTATCAATTATAAGAACTTACTATGTGCTACTATTTCTCCTAAGAGTTTTTTTTTTAACATATTTTGAGGTTCCCATCACCATGTCCTTATGAAGGGATGACATTGACTTTGCTCCACAGACGGGAAGCAAAGGCTGCTCAGCCCACACTGATGGGAAGTAATGGAACCAGGATTTGAACTCTAAGCTCAGAATCAAAGCTTTGTAGTAGTGTATTTTACTGATTCTTGTGGGATGATAGAATGGTTAAAGTGGAGTCAGGTGATAGTTGTGGGTTAAATGAGGAAGAAACCCACTCCCTTAGGGAATCAGAGAGGTTACGTTCAGTAAAGACTTGTTAAAAGTTAGTTGTGCAATCAAAATGCAGAGTTGTAGAGCCCAGTCTCAACTGATACATCTATAACAAAACTCCTGTACCTAAGACTTAGAGATCATTATGGAGGAGGCAGAAAGATTATGAGATCCAGAAGAAAGGAGTTTGCTGTGAGATTTTTCTCCTAGATATGTCAGAAAGTCTTCACCCATGAAGCCTCATCAACATGACTACTTAAAAGAACAATACCAAAAGTCATACTAACGTGGACATGGGAAAACTCACAAGGCTTCAACTCTAGACAGAGAACTAAGTAATTAAGAAATGCCAAGAGTTGAAGAAATAGTCTTCCCCAGGGAAGATCATACCAATTGGCTATCCAATGCAAATAATCAGCCCTGAATACATATACATTATATATGCATGTGAGTATAAATGTGTGTGTGTGTGTGTGTGTGTGTGTGTGTGTGTGTGTGTGTAATGTATATTAAATACATTAAAGTAAAAGAAGCCATGAATTTGAAAGATAGCAAGGAGGATACACAGAAGGGTTTGGAAGGAGGAAAGGGAAGGGGGAAATGAAATAATTATAATCTGAAAAAATTTAATTACCACTTCCCAAAAGGAAGATTATACTCTCCAACCTTGAATCAAAAGCTACAAAAGTTTCCATGAGTAATTGCTTTGCTTTTCATATGTGCTCAGGACCATGCCTGACACTTCACATATATTATCTCATTTATTCCTCATAGCCATTCTATTTGGTTAGTGTTTTTGTCAATTAGGGGAACAGTATGCAATTCCCAAAGAACTCCAGAAATTCCCATTTCCCTGGTGAAAGAGGACATGAACATCTCTGCCTTATAAACATATTGAATGTTTTCTTCTTTTTCATTTTTGTATGGATGCCATCCTTTTAAGGTTATTAAGAAAACACAAGGGAGTTTATTACATTGTTTTGATAAAAAAAATATGGGGTCCAAGCTGTAACAAGAAATCTATTGTGCTATGTTTGCTATACAAAACGGAGTAGGAGAAAAAGGAGAAAAAAAGAGGAGCTAGAGAGATGGCTCAGAATGACGGTATTGGGAAAAGTGAAAGGGGAAGGAGAGAGGAGGCAGAATGGGTTAAAACATATTCTATGCATGTGTGAAATTCTCAAACAACAAAAACAAGCCCTAACTGCTCTTGCAGGGCGCTGGAGTATAATTCCTGGCATCCACATTTTGTGGCTAACAACTGCCTGTAATTGCTCCAAGAGATCTGACGACCTCTTTGGCTCTGAAGGCACTTGGACACATTTGTACATAATACATATATACATACATAATAAATAAATACATATACACATATTCATAATTAAATGCACACATATATAATTGAAATATTTAAAAGAAGGAGAAGAGTAAAGGGGATGGGGAGGATAACAGGAGGGGAGAAGAAGAAACATTTACATGGATACTCATGGTGACAGTAGACAGGAGGAAAATGAAGCATAATAAATTCCAAAAATTCATATGAGCAATTGAGGAAAGAATTTGCATAAAGCTCCTGATAGAGAATGTCTTGCAAAACTCCTATTTTCCTGAGTGTCCTGCATCTAGAGCTAGCCAATAGAAGCTGACCTGACATCATACATTTCCTTTCCAGGTTATGATAATTAAGAAGGCTATGACTTCTGCAGTTAAGATTCACAATGACTTTCAGATTGAAGGCAAATCAACAAACAATAACAACAACACCAAATGCAAAACAAAGCAAACAGAGAGAGAGAGAGAGAGACAGAGACAGAGACAGAGACAGAGATGAAGAGACAGAGAGAGAGAGAGAGAGGAATTCACTCAGGGTCTTTAAAGTAATATAGCCAGGAAATGAAAGAAGCCTCCTGTCTTGAGTGACTTAAAGGCCTCAGCAAATCTGCACCATTAATTCCCGTTGTTATGTGGACAGGAATGGAACCCCTTTGCACAGTATGCCATTATGTTTAAACTGCTCTTATGCCAGAGCATATCATGCTCACAGATATCACATGGAACTGTGGATTTCCTTTATTTCATTAAGAGCAGATGTTGCATTGCTCAGTCAATTATCCATTGTTGTCGGGATCTTGCATCATGACTCCATGAGGAAATTCCGCTGGGGACAAGTGAAACTTCATTTTAACCAGGAGGATGGTGAAAACAAAACAATTAGAGAGGGAAAGTCATATGGAGTCATTAACTCAATTTCACATGCTCACGCATTCCCTAGTCTAGCTGTCTAGCTAAAATGGAATAAGGGGCTGGATTCACCCTCTCACTTAGGAGGGAGGGATGGAGAGAGACATAGAGAAAGGAGAGAGAGGACACACAGAGAGAGACAGAGAGAAGAAGGAAAAGGGCAAAAGGAAAGGGTGGAGGGAGAGAAGAAATGGGGAGGGTAGGATGGACAGAGGAAATGGGAAATGGGAAAAGGAAAGAAAGATATATGAAGTATGTTGTACTCACTTGGTGAATGAAAGTGAGTTTTGAATTGAGATATGGGGAACAACAGATTGCCTCAGTCTATAGCAATAGAAATTTGTGGCCAAGTATAGGGAAGAAAATGAGGAAGAACACATTTAACTCCTAGAGGTGAGAAGATGCCACCAGGAGTCAGGAAAGACTGTGGGTGCTAGAATTCATAGAATACAATCTATGAATTTGTATTCTATATTCAAATTCATAGAAAGGAGGTAGCTGTGCACTGTCAGGGTTCCAGACATCAGCCATAGGGGTCCCCAAAGAATTTAGCAACATTCTGAGATCTATTTGGGAAGAAACTTAAAAGGCAGAGGTTAACTTGTGAAAAATGTTTCAATGTAACCAAGCCAGTATACATAAGCCTGGAACAGCATGCAACCTATTGTCAGACCTCAAAATAGCTCATCATTCTTCAAATATTAGAGAAACTACTCAGAGGGGTCTTAACTCAGTGGAGGTAGATATCTAGCCTTCATTACAACTCTGGTCTTCCTAACCAATCTTAAACGAGCAGAAAAGTGGAACTGTTTTTTTAGGTAGCGTCCCTGTGTCTCAGTAGAAATCTCAAGAGAATAAAAAAATTGGAGACAAAAAATATGCATATCAAATAAGTAGAAAACAACCAGCCAGATTGTAAAAAGTTGACACTGTCAGTAATCATTGATAAAAAAGGGAAAGGTTAGTGATTTTACTATGAACAGGTTAATGGTGGGCTTCAAAATATACGGTATCACCAGGGGTAAGGAAGGTGATCTTATTGTAAAAGGAACAGCTCAACAAAAGAATATAATAATCCTAAATGTCCATGTGGAAAATTGCATAGTCTAATAACTGGTAGACAAAGTAGATAAGAACGCCAGTGAGGATAAGGTAGACTTTCATAAACTTCCCAACAGCTAGACTCTCATACAATCTTCCACCCTGTAATGCAAAACACATACAAGAAACCATATTTCTTGTATGAAAGGACATCTGGAATATTTATAAAGACAGGTTACAACTGGGGCCTAAAACAAGCCTCAATAGATTCCAAAGGATGCGATGAAGGTTATGAAAATTAAATATTAATAAGACAAAAATCTCTGGAAAATTTTAATATTTATAAACCAATTAGAACATTCTTAATCTGTGAGGCAAGAAATCACTTTTTTATTAAATATTACTGAAAATATAATCGGTATTTCAGAGGTACCACTAACACAAAATTTAATGAGTGTATTTATACCAAAAATGTGTATATTAGAAAATAATTTAAAAAAATTCAGTGTCCTTAATACTTACACTGAAACTAAAATAAGGAGAAAAAGCTATATGCGATTAGAAAATTAATAAATAAATAGAAAATAATAGAGATTTTTTAAAAAACAATGGAACTAAAAATCTATCAGGTCAAACATGACGTTTTGAAAGGTCAATAAAATCAATAACCTTCTAGACACATTGATCAGAAAGGGGAGAAGATAACAGTGCTGATGTCAGAAACAAGAGGTACTATAGCTGAATGTATAGACATTTCTAATATTACAAAATACTGAAAAACTCATGGTATATGGTACCAGAGCACACATAAGAGGCAGAAACAACAGAAAAGACTGGTATCTACTAAATTAATCAGATTTGTGAGGGGAAAGCTTGAGTAACAAAATACTCAAA
This sequence comes from Peromyscus maniculatus bairdii, assembly GCF_049852395.1. NCBI lineage: Eukaryota > Metazoa > Chordata > Mammalia > Rodentia > Cricetidae > Peromyscus > Peromyscus maniculatus. The sequence goes on along the minus strand of NC_134854.1, from coordinate 132,871,400 downwards.
TCCAGATGTGTTCCCTGGTAGATTGTACCCACTAAATAACATCCCGAGTTAGGAGGAAAGAATGCTTCCTACCTCATTCTATGAGGCTAACCTTACTCTGATACTATTTTTTAATGTTTCTTTTTCCTAATTGACTAAATTTAGTCTTTGAATAAAAATTGTTTAGGAAAGCATTCTAAGAAAATAAAATGATAATCCATCATTTCTCATGAATACAGATAAAAAAGTTCTAATTAAATTTTAGGAAGTTAAATTCAAAGATGTACAAAAAGGATCCTATATCAGAACCAAGTTGATTTATCCTAAGAATGTGAGGCTGATTTACCATTCAAAAAGCAATCAATGTAATTTAATTTATTAACAGTCTAAACAAGAAAAAAAATCATATAATTATCTCCACAGATACAGAATATTTTACTTAAGGAAACAATTACCTATTCCTGATAATGGAGGAAATAGAAGTGGAAGGGAACTTCCTGAATCTAACCAAAAGCATATATGAAAACCAGATGACTCATTGACTATGAAAGGCTGAGGTATTGGAGAGGTGGGTAAGCATTTAAGAGCACTTGATGCTCTTGGAGAGGACTCAGATTTGGTTCTCAGCTCCACATGACAGACCATAACCATCCCTAACTTCCATATGAGGGCATCTTTCACCTTCTTTCAGCCTCAGAAGGCACTGCATGCATGTGGTACACATACACACATGCTTCAAACACTCATACACATAAAAGATGGAACAAGACAGTGGGAAGAGGAGGCTTATCTCCTAAAATAAGGTGTAAGACAATGAAGTCCTCTATGACTATGCCTATTCAACATTCTACTGTGAATTCTATATAACATTATGAAGCAAAGAGAAGAAATAAATCATCTAAATTGCAAGCAAATGTAGACCTGGCTTCATATACACATGGATATGCTCAACTGCCCCTCCCAAAAATGTGTGTGTGTGTGTGTATGTGTGTGTGTTTGTGTATAAGAGAGAGAATTCAATAGCATCTACAAAAATGTGTATAACACAGAAAGCCCATTTACAAAGATTAAGAAATACAAGATCAATAAACAGAATCAATATATTTCTACATTTCAGAAGCAATTAAATTTGAAAATAGATTTTCAAAGATATCATTTTCTCTAGAATTAAATAAAAATAATTACTTGATGGTAAAAGTGGCAAATTAGGTGCAGGATCTGTACAATAAATGCTATAAACAACACTGAAAAAATTTGAATATGCCTAAATAGAAAGAGACAACTTTTTCAAGAGTCAAGAATCTAAGTATCATTGAGAACCCAAGTTTCCTCACACTGATCAATATGTAGTCCCCAAAATAGGCTGCCAGTTAATGTAGGTAAAACTGAGCAGCTGATTCTAAAACTCATGGAGATATTCAAAGTGCTCAGAATTGAAAAAATAACCTTCAAGAACAAGGTCAGAGGATTTATGTTACCTGACTCATTACACAAGTAGAGGAGTTGACAGAATGTGGAAGTGGCATAAAGGAAAAAGTAATGGACACAACAAGCAGAAAGTTAAACCTGATGTACACATACACCACCTGTAAATTTTTAACTAGGGGACCAATGGATAATAAAAGGCTTTCCCAAATAGGGTTCAAAAATGAAACTTCCATATATACAAAATAATTGTATGTTTGGTCTTTAACACACTGTATATATGAACAAAACTTAGACCATGGTACATTTTGTGAAACAATTAAGGCAAGGCACAGGAGAAAATCTTGAGACATGGGTCTAGGTAAAGTTTTCTTACACCCCGTAGCATATACATATAGGTATGTATGCTCTGGTTTGTTCCTGTTGCTGTGATAAAACTTGGTGACCAAAGATGGAGAAAGGGGTTTAGTTGTCTTACATAGCTGGGCTATAATCCACCATAGAGGAAAATCACGACAGGAACTCAAGGGAGGAGCCTAAAGGCAGGAACCATGGAATAATGCTGCTTGCTGACTTGTTCTCTTGTTAATTCTTATCTAGCTTTTGTAAAACACACAGGACTACCTTCCTACAGAATGGTTCTTCTTACAGTGGGTTGGGCCCTTACTATTGCAATTAAAAATCAAGGCAATCCTTCGTAGACATGCTCACAGTCAAATCTGATCTAGGTAATTCCTCCAGTGAGGCTTCTCCTTTCAGATAACTCTACACTATGACAAATTGACAATTAGGGCTACCTAGAATATTTATAGATATACATGACAGATATATAAATAGATAGCTATCGATATATTATAGATAGATATGGACATGAATATAGATATGTGCACGTACACTGAAAATTCTTTTTGAAAGAGTCTGGTAAAAAGATGAACTATATAGTCTGAAAGAAAACCACAAATCATATATCTGATGAAAGATTTGTTTTTAAAATATATGTAGTGTTCTTATAACTCAATGTAAGGAAATGAGAAAAAGTGGACAAAGATCTAAACAGAATCATAAGACATTTTAGATAACAAAATTTTTAGGTAGATAATCAAAATAATTCATCATCATGGAAATTAAGATACAAACCATCTTCACCAATTATGCAATACACACTCAATATGTATAAATAAAACCATGAAGGACTGACAATCCAGTGGGGTTGGGATACAGAAAACATGGCATATTTGTATTATGTGATAAGCTGAGAAACAGTAGCAACACTGTGGATATCAGTCTGCCATTTTCCTAATATATTAAGCATGCCCTTAACATATGACTAACTATCTAAAGCAAAGAGATACATCTAGACTGCTGAGGTACACAATTAGCTAGCTGGTGTGTATAATCTGGATTTAAGGTAATTGTTCCTTCAAACTTATAGAATTCCTGAGGGAGATTGAGTTACTTAGACTACAGGAGGTTTTCACTTCCAGGCTCTTCAAGGTCTCGCAAGTTGGTGACCGCAGAGAAAAAAGACTGATGGAGAGTGTTGTAAGTCACACAGTCAATTTACCTCTGGAGAATGAAGGAGTCAAAGGCTTGTAACTCATCATTTGTAACAGGTTTAACATTGTAATAGCTAAAATAACCAATCAGAACAATACATTCCCAGCATACAGAGTGATATCTCCCATCGTTTTCCCTTTTATTTCTATTTAAAAGGAAGGTTTTAAATTCAACATAGTAAAATTACATATAACAAAAACAGTTTTCAAGCACAACATCTAGTCTTTTTGTATTTGGCAATAATTAAAGAAAATATTTTATCAGCTATCCTATATTTGTGAATCTAAAGTTTTATATCTACCTTTCATCATAACCAAGGAAAACCATAATTATAACTATCTAGTCTTCAGCTACATCAAAGACTCCAGAAGGATGTAATATTACCTAAGTAAATAGGAAATGCATTGTAAGGAACTTCCAAACTTCTGGAAATGACAGAGACAGCTGCCTGCCTGGACAGTTACCAAAAGTTCTTCTGCAAAATTGGGGCATCCATTCTTCAACCTACAGGCCTAGAGTCTCTCAGTTGCTTCTCCCTGTATCTTGTAGAATGTCAATCAGTTTATTCTGCAAAGCAGGAACCTGAAGGACCATCTTGCCTTGCAAAGTTCAGTGGTCACATTTCTATGGGTCCTGCATGTCCAGTTGACACAACATTTTGTTAAGCAGTCCAAGCAATAACAGTTTCTTGCCCAAATGACTATTTTTGCCAAGAAGATAAACTCCATATGGAGTGTCTTTGATGCCCATCTTTCTCTCTGAAATAAATTGGTGTTGCCAGGAGCAGACATGTCTCACTGTCCGGAAAGGCTAAGTTTTTAAAACATTTTCAATGCCATATTCTGTAGGTCTTTGAAGTGTTTAAAGATTATCTACCTAATTGAATTATATCTATGTATACTTAAAAAACGTGACTGTAAGTTTGACTATCATAGAAGACTAATTATTAATCTGTATTTCTTAATTATCTTTTACAATTTAAATGAGCTGCACAAATATAATGCCTTAAACAAGAGTATAAATATACATATAGTATAACAGAATCAACTCTAAATTTGTGACAAATACCCATAATCCATTTTTTCGGGAACTTGGGCATAGTGTTCTAGGGTACTACCTGCTGATAAGGGGCTCTGGTAGTCTTATGGGGATCCTGAGAAAATTTAAGATAATGGTCAAGTCCTGGGAAGACCAGCTACAGCTCAGTCAGTAGAGCATGAGATTCTTAATTATAGGGTCATGGGTTCGAGTCCCACGTTGGGTGCCAAATGTAGTCAGAAGTTTTCCTGTGTCCTGGCTGGCCAGCAGTCGGGACAAATATCTCCCTATCACACCCCCCAAGTAAGCACAAAGAGGCTTATATTAATTATAACTGATGGGTCATTAGCTCAGGCTTATTACTGACTAGTTCGTACACTTAATTTAACCCATAATTCTTATTTATGCTTAGCTACATGACTTGTTACCTTTTCTCAGTTCTGCCTTGTCAGCTTGCTTCCTCTGTGTCTGGCTGGTGACTCAGTTCTTCCTCTTCCCAGAACTCCCCTTGTCTGCTTATCTCATCTAAACTTCCTACCTGGCTACTGGCCAATCAGCATTTTATTTATCAACCAATCAGATCAATACATTCACAGCATATAGAGTGACATCACCCATCACCCTGTCAGTAAGTGGAGGAATGTGTAAATTGAAGTAAGAGTAGTGAATAACTGTCCAGGCTGGGCTATACAAAGAATGAAACTATTATTTTCTCATCAGGACTACAACAATTCTTGGTTTTCTTTGGAATATATTTCTTGTGCTCTTATTTACATATGAGTATATCTAAATCAGCTCATACTAATCAACATAGTTAAATAATCATGGCATGAATCCAGCAAAAAAGCTGTACTTACGTAGTTCTTTGTCCTTCATGGACCTCTCAGCCTGAGGACAGACACTGACAAAACTGGATTTTATTTTTCATTTTTAACATTTTTCTTTCTGCCTGAGATCATGAATGAAAGACAAATAATAAACTTGTTTTCAGAGCTTGTAAAGTAGTGAGGTGGCTGCTCACACGGGCACATACACAGGTGTGTGCACACATACATATACACACACCACAGATAAATAAATAAATAAATAAATATAAATACATGTAATAAAAATTAAATTGGTTTTCAGTGAAGAATCTCAACGTTGTCTTCTATGCAACTGCAAATTAGGCTAGATAATAACAGGTTGAATTGTGAACTCTATTGGCTAGGAAATAATGTTAGGGAAAAAAATCAGCCAGTGCCTGTTCATTACAGAAGCAATTTTATTTAAAAATATTCCAATGTAGAGTTTGTTGAATTCACAGACACAGAACCTATGAGAGGCAGAACCTATAGCAAAATTTTCTAACCAGACAGCTTCGAGACACAGTTAGGAAACTGGTGTGTAAAGTGGCCCAAGAATAGTGATCCTATCACTGTTCCAGGATTCTAGAGAAGGGTAGCTTATCAGATTCCTAGAGGTCTTTACATTCAGCTATAAGCAGCTTCTTTAGAGTCACACAGAAAGATGACCCAGGAAATGTAGAGAGCAATGGAGGGTCACAGACGGGCAACACAATGTGAAACACTCATATCGGTGAGTCCACCACAGTTCGGTCAACATTCAAATACATGGACATCACCACTTACAATTGGCAGCTATGAAATTGTTGGTGTGCACTTCAGTTGAAAATTCTGGAGGGAATATCCTTACATGGTCCAAGAACAGAACTAGGGTACTGCTTCATTTCTCTCTCCTTATGAATAGACAGTGTGTGTGTGTAGCTAATGTCCATTCTGGATAAGTTAGTTCATGCCTTCTCAGAAACAAAGCACCATCATTATGCGACCTGATTTAGAAAACAGGAACCTGAATGGCAATCAGAAGATGTCATCTCCATGTGTATATGTGAAAGGAAGAAATATAGATTCTTTGGTGAAAAAATTAACTTGACAAATTTTGAAATGTTTATGAAAATGATTAAAAATTTCGTACTGAATATGATTATCCCAAAATTGGAAGGCAACATTCTATCATGCATATTGATCAGAACCGGAGTTCTCAGGCCAAGCACAGAATCTGATGGGCAAATCTATGTTGGTAGAAAAAAGAACACATTTAGAAAGATTCAAGGTAGTATTGAAAATGTTATAGGGGAAAAGTATTTAATGTCTGTAAGTGTTTTACATGTTGCTTTTATTTCACCTGCTTATTCTAAAGATATATAAATCAGTTGTCATCAAGCTCCATTAGGTCTCCAGTTTATCCCAGGATGACATAAATAATATCATAACCTATCCATTCTGTGAAGTAAAAACACGAAGCAATCATGGCCTGTTACATGAGCAACATATTAATATTCACAGCTATGTTCTGTGAATATATATATTTACATATCTATACACTGTGTACCAGATGAGAAGAGGGCAGAGACTTGAAGACACCCTCAGCCTGCTGATGAGGTTAAATATTCAATTAGAGACTATCTTCTCCCTAGACCACACAAACAAAAGATAAATACCAGGGTAATGATGGGATGTGAGATGTGCAGTTTCATCTGGTGACGCAGCCCTGAGGGCAATGATCTCTGGTGCTTTATGCATTAATTGTGTGCCATGGGGCTTTGTAATGCAAGGTAGAAATTAATTTCAGACATCTCACTATTGTGAACCTTTCATTTTTCATGGGGCGTGCAATATCTGAAGATTGATAAGGTGAAGGATATATATTTTCCATTTAACTGTGGCATCAAAATATTGCTCTGAGCCTAAGTAGCAGTGATAGTAACTCTGGACAAATAGCCCTTATTTACTGCAATTTTGTTATTGTTTATTCTTTTATCTTCATTCTTCTTCCTCCTTCACCTCCTTTTCCTGTTCCACTTCCTCTTCAACTTCTATGCATAAGTGCATATACACACACATGCACAATTGTTTTCCTATGAAGCCAAATTAATGCATTACTATTTTAAAAATCAGTTATTGATTGATAGTAGAATAGATGAATCACACAGTCTTGGGAAAGTGTCGGTGTTTCTGACTGTGTTTCCTTTAAATTTTCTTGGGTTGGGTACATATGGGTTAAGGTATTTTTTATAGCTGAGCTATAATTTCTTCATTTCTGTGAAAAAAGTTTGCATTTAATGTTTATTGATTCTCATTTGGTGCCTTGTGATTTTATCACCCCATATAATTTGCCCCCAAATACTATTAAAATGCACAGGATCCTCGCAGTATTCTAGCTGCACATCTAAAGGAAGGCTGAAGAAAGATTATACCCTGAGTTATGGTGATTTTACGCTACATTGCTTACTAATGAATAAACAGCATGGACCCTAATAGAAAATCTATACTATGACCAGACATCAACAAATCTCCAAGGTTTGGAAGGGAGATAGAATTGACGTTTCCTCTTTTTGAGACAATTTTATGATGTGCTACCTGCTTTTAATTTATATGATCTTCAGACTACCAATCAGATGCTTGTTCCTCCCTTTTCTCCTGCCCCCTGCCCCACCCCAACCAAACCTTTCTCTTTCTCTTTCTTTCTTTTCTGTAATGTTTTACAATGACTGAGAAAAACATTTATAGTAAAGAATTATTCAGGGGCCTGGTGAGATGGCTCAGGCGATAAGAGTGATTTCTACCAAGGCTAATGATCTAAGTTTGATACATGGAATCCAACTGGTGGAAGGAGCAGATTTACTCCTAATAATTGCCTCTGAGTTATGCACACACCTAGTGGCATGTGTCTTCTCTCATTCCCCACCCTTCTAAAAAGAATGTAAAAAAAAATTAAAGAATTACTCAGGAGCAGCTCATTTTTAAAGAGCAGATTTCCAATTAAGACATCTGGCAGGTGGGGGCAGAGGGATCTTCAATGTCTGTTGGCATGTCCTTCTCCTCACCCCCTTCCTTTCTTCCCTGACTTGTGATTGAAGTGATTTTGTCAATGTTGACAATGCCTGTCTTTCTTCATCTGTCTGTCTATTTTTTAATCCCCTCCAAGCCCATCTTGGTGATTAAGCCCTTTCCTTGTCATGGGTCCTCAGTAGATATTTGTCAAACCATCACATCACTCTCATTTTACTAGACTGTCGGTCTCAATAGAGATGCTAGGATTACTGGGAGACAAGAGATCAGAGAACACAGAAATGATGTGGAAAAGCTACCCCATTTTCATTCCTCATTACTTTTGGATAGGCACATAGCAGGATATTGTATGTGTGAATTTCACCTATTCAAGTGGAAAGAGGTTGGTGAAAACTCTTCTAGACTACACAGCACTATAAAACATACAATAAATGCAAACAAGCTCACTTCTGAGTCTACTAAGGCAAGCTGTAATCAATACTTTGACAATAGTCCCCTACAACTGTTTCTCCACTTAAATAAAAAGGCAAAAGAGGTTGAATGAAGGTGGAGGAAGTGTGTTTTTAACATTACCAGAATATTTGGGGCTCCTATCCAATTGAGGGCAGCATGATACTTAGGGTGCTATCATTGCCATCAAGTCGCTAAGTTTTTGCAGTGGCTGAACACATAGGTAACTATGATCATAGTCATATTCCCTTCTCAGGGAAGTTATTTATATAAAACATGAATGTTGGGGCCAATGAGATGCCAAGCTTGATAAGTGAGTTCAGTCCTAAAGACCTACATGGTAGAAGTAGCAAACCAAACCCTGAAACTTGGCATCTGTTCTCTATACATGTTTGCCATATGATGTGGCAGGCAAACAAGTAGATACACACACACACAAAGCAATGAAATTATTTATTTTCATTATTAATATTATCATTATAAAAGTTACTTGCAATATCACTTTCACAAGGCAGTTGATTCCAAAGCAATTGTGAAGATTAACAAACAAGAAGCACACTGACTGCACAGCAGGTACTCAATAAGTAACAGTAGCTTGTTGGTGATGCTAATGATATGACAACAGCAGCAAGGATACCTACCCCATACCTGCCTATCTTTATGATTATCCTGTGATGGACAGTGCATAATGCGTGTCCTCTCTCCTTATTCTGAGATTAACACAGCTGGTCCGATAAACACCCAAAGAGATCACTGAATGGGGATGTTGTTCCCAGTGCTTTCAGAAAGCATTTGCAAGTAAACTGGAAGTAACTGGTGGAAGAAGATGGGCACTTCCAGAGGCAGACTCCAAAGCAGGGACAGGATAAGCTCCATGCCCATGCTGGTGACAGATAATTTTCCTTAGTTGTCAATCAAAATCATGACCTAGTTAGTTCAAATGGATCTGAGAGATGGGCTTTATTTACATCAAAATCTAAGGTTGATTATACCTGGGATGCAGTTGTGCCAGGGAAATACCACTGTGGAGTGTGGTGTGACATGAAAAAAGGCATAGCTGATAAAGGCACATATGTCATGCAAGCCTTGAGATATGGATATGATTCTGAGAACCCATGTCAAGCTGGAAGTAGTTGTTTTCTGACATTAACATATGCAATGTGATAAGTACCCACTCTCCAGCATGTACCATGTACAGGCACACACACACACACACACACACACACACACACACACACACACACACACTAATTTAAAAAAATACTACTACTGGGAGGGTAGGTGAGGACTTCCATCTGAGGCAACAAGGGATCTTTTGTGTAAGCACAGGAAATTAGCCAAACTCAATTTGTAAGATGATGTTCAGGCTAACATTTTGTCTTCTTTCACAAAGTACTCCTTTGCAAAAACAACCAAATGATTCTGAATCATTTAATCTTTACTATTCTCCATTCTTCTGATGAGGTGGATTCCCCAAAGGTAAAACACAAGAAAAACATTTAATCAAAGAAGCAGCCAGAAGTGGTTTAGAATAATTGATATTTAATGGTTCCATCTTAAACTTGTCACTTTTTGTGGTGTTTGGGAGAGTTTTTACATTCTTGCTAGGAAACATACAAAGAGGACAGGAAGTGCCTGGTTCTATCTTACATCATGCTTTTATTTTCTGATGTTTCATCACACCTTTCAGGAATGTACACAAAATGACCCTGAAATTATGCCAGCACTTTACAAGCTTCATTTATCTCTGACAAAAATGTTTAAATGATTGTGAGTTAATTGTAGAGAATTCACTATGGATGCAAACAAAACCTTAGGTTCAAGGATATTCACCAATCTGAAGATAGTATATGTGTTTAATTAAAAAAAATGAGAAAGCATATCTAAAAATAAGGGATTGAAGGGATAAAATAATCAGCTTCTAAGACTATAACTACTCTGCAGACATTGAAACAAGGTATAAGCTGAAGAATACTGTTAAATGGGAGGTGTTCATTATTCATTAAAAATTAGAACAATAGCATGGCCCTGAGTATTAGACTAAAGGATTTACAAATTACTATTCTGGGTCATATATATTGAGCATGGAACATATAATTATATGGATTATTAATTGCAATAGTTAATTACAGCTACAATGGAATGAACAATGAAAAAGTAAAGATGACTCTAAAATATAGAGACATAGACAGAAGAAATGGTCATCACTCTTCAAGCCAGGGAGTAACCAGACATGGTTGGGAATATCTAGATCTGGTTTCAGACAACATGACTATAGTTTTATGACAGAATCATTTTCATAGTGCTACCAGAACTTTCTAGTAATATTTCTTCTTCTTCACTTCATGGGAAAACTACTCATGAGGTAGTTTCTTCCTGAAGACACTCAACCACAGAACTTCTGCATCAAGGGTGAGCTTGCTAGGGGTGTGATGTGCACCATTAGGTAAGAAACTGAGGAAGCCCCAACAGGTAATTAAAAGTTAACTGCATTGCAGATTTGAGTACTGAGGAAGACCCAGGCTCCACACTAGCATAAGTCACAACAAGCTTACCAGAAAAGAGAAGCAGAACCTGTCCTTCCAGTCCTACTGCAACATTTCTCTATCACCACCTCTTGCTCAGGTTTGATATAATAGCATTGGACAAAGAAAATCTTAAAGGGCCCAGATCTGTGTTCACAGAACAGGCAAAAAGGGTGAATGAAGTTAGATCTAAGGGGCAATGCACAAAAAGGACACAAAAAGCACATGTGAAAATGCTAAGCATGGATCTTTCTGGATGAGATTCACAGATTAATTTCATATATTAATTTTTGCTTTTCATCATACTTCCACAATAGAAAGCAAAAAAAAAGTAAGTTTCTTTTGGATATAAAAACAACTATCAAGTTAACCCAGATGGTGGTGGCACACCCCTTTAATCACAGCACATGGGTGGGGGGCAGAGCCAGGCAGATCTCTGTGAGTTACAGGCCAGCCTGTTACAGGACAGGCACCAAAACTGGACAGAAAAACCCTGTCTCACAAAACCAAAATATATCCCAAAAAAAAACAAAAATAACAGACTGAAAGTTGATATTGCCTACAATGCATGCTGAAACAATAAAAGAGAAATAAATAAACTTTGCTTTTATCATTAGGGAATGATGATATAAACCCTGAGGACCACTTGGCACAATACCATGGCCAAGTCTGAGAATGTCTAATAGTGACTTTTTTTTCTTACCAAACTATTCTAGAAAGACATGTTGGCAAAGTATAGCCTACTTTGTCATAAAGTAGGCGTGGGCTATATGAGACCCTGTATTAAAAAATTACACACACTTATACACATACACACACACACAGTAAATTCATATAATGCGTATAACATAAAGTAGAAAAGGTGTTGTATTGCCATATTAAAGATACCCTCAGATAGTTTCTTCATATAAGGAAGATAAGGTAAGACTTCCCTGCAGATGTTACCATGAAATATGGGTTGTTTAGCAGAGTGTCCAGGCAGAGGGAAAAGTAAAAATGAAGTTTCAGATTCAAAAAGATTTCACAGAATGGAGAATGTATGCCCTATTTATTTGATAGTCTGGAAATGAACTGTATAGAGACATGAGATACATTGGTAAAAAAGACCCCAGTTTCTTAGGAGATTATATAGAGCAATGAAGTTATGGGAGTCTGGGAAGTATAGTCTTTCTACCTTCTGTGCTGGTCTCCCCATCTCTATTTTTCTTCTTTCACCCAGGGCAGACAAGGCTAGTCAATCACAATATTCTTCCCCATGAAGGCTAAACAGAGCGTCAAATTTTTCTTAGCTTTTCTGCAAGTAGGAGTGGTTCTTATTGTGGGATATTTGTAAACAGTACAAAGAAGTTTTGTTGTGGTTGGTTTAATAAAAAGCTAATATGGCCAATAGCTAGACAAGAGAGGTTAGGCAGGACTTCCAGGCAAAGAGGAACTCAGGGTTGGAATCTAGTGCTGCAGGTGATGCCATAGAGACACTGAGGAAGTAAGATGCAAAGAGTGAAAGAGAGATTAAAAAGCCATGTGGTAGAATGTAGATTAATAGAAACTGGTTAATTCAAGTTGTGAGAGCTTTCATGATTAATAATAAGTTTCAGTATCATTGTGGCTGAAAAGAATGTTTGACTACAATTGGCATTCAATGTGGAGGTCTGGCCCATATATCCAAACACAGTGTCTGAGAAAGTGGAGAAAAGTCCTGGAAACAGAGCCACTACTGTTGGCATACAGTGATGCAGCTCCTTTAAGAGGCCCTACTATGCAGCTGAGCACTTGAATAGTGCACCACTATAATGGGAGACTATATAGATGCTGTGGGATGATGCTGAAACTTTCAGCGACAGATAGAAATGCCTGCAACTCAGCAAATTCCCAGAGCTGGGTCAGGGAAATGGGGCTCCATGGCCAGTACTCACAACATGAAGCTAGGCTCTCATAGAAGCAAGGGGGTGGCAGAGGCAACCCCCAGCACCATGTGCTAAATGAAGCCATGAGACAGATGGTCTATTTGTTTAAGAGTTGACTCACATCATCAGAGAAATAATGATGTACAAAAAGTCAGAGCTAGACCAAGAAAACCTCTCAACAGGTAGAGCATGTGTAAATGTGCTCAGGTGATGAAGAAAAGAAAATTGGTATAGGCAGTCATCAAAATAGTTTAAAAATAATAAAGTCTTTAAAGACAGAATAAAGTAATATAAAAAGGAGAAACCATGGAAGGATGGGAAATACACAGGGTATCTGGATCCTGTATGGTGCTTTGTTGACTTTGAATGTTTTAAATGCTAATGAACAAAATACGGCAGCTGCTGAGAGACACTGAATTGTGGAAAAACTACTGAAGTAAAACATCCTATACATTTTAAGTATGTCTTAACTTTATAATGGAAGTCTGAAAATTTGTGGTGTTAGGAGAGAGATCATACCTTTTCTTCCACAAAAAAACTATGGACACCTTCAAAATTAATAAAGACTAGATTTGACAAGAGGAGACAACCTGAAAACCTTGGCTGGAGACATAAAGAAAAAAACCAAGAAAAAATATAAGACAGATGATGTATATGCTGATCCCTTGACATAGGGAAAGCTCTGAGGATGAAAGAGACATTATAAATCTTGTTGGCTACAGAGTCCTCATGACTTATTATTATACATTGTCTTATGGTATTGTGGAAATTTATATTAAAGTTCAGTTATGTAGTCCAAATGGACTTATAAAGTTTACAGATGTCTTTTATCTGCTCAAACATAGAAGAGAAACTCATCTTTAGCTGACTTGTGCATACCACACATTCATACTTGTGTTAATGCAGATATGTAGGGTTACCTTTAAAAGTTTGTGTGTTTTCAGAACAAAAGGATCATACACCAATGAAGACAAGTAGCTCAGGTTATACAGCCTCTCAAAATGTCTCTGTTGCAGTTTCCTTAAAAATCTGCATCTAGCACTGGGTGGCAGTGGCACACTCCTTTAATCACAGCACTCAGGAGGCAGAGCCAGGTGGAACTCTGTGAGTTCAAGGCCAGCCTGGTCTACAGAATGAGATACAGCACAGGCACCAAAACTACTACATGAATAAACCCTGTCTCAAAAATTCAAAAACAAAATCTGCATCCAGAACAACTTCAAAGTGGCTAGCTGAGAGGATACAGCCTCACAGCCAGGAATTCAGATAAGCTTTGCACTTTACCATCACACCAAGACTGGACAACAGCTAGCTCTTTCAGGACTTGATGATTATCTCAATTTTCTCAGGATCCCCTAAAGATGCCATCACCCCCAAATAAGGTAAAGTAATTTTACAAACATTACATTTGCATTCATGAGATGAATGGTTTCTAGTTGCTTGATGTGTTATGGTTGTTTGTCATCATTTGGAGGTGGTAGTGGTTGCAAATTGTTACTGTTCATGGTCAGGGATAAAACTAAGCAAAGGGCGTTAGACTGAAGGATCTCTTCCTGAAAAGCAAAAAGGGGGGATATAAGAATGATAGGATAAAAGGGTAGGTTGTTGAATCTACTTTCAAACCAAAAAAAGCAACTACTAGTCTCAAATATTTTACATTGGTATGGGTTTTTGTATATTGATACAAATTTACAAGTTATTTTTCTAATAACATTCTGTATATCTGTTTCTACTCTTTTTTAATTATTTAAGTGTTGTATATATGCAGCTCACTGTAATGTAAAGTTCTTGTTCTTAAAAGCTATTATTATAAACTATTTAGGTTAATTAAGAAATACAGGTTATTAGGTAGTCATCAATAACAATCAAACTTGTAATCATGTTTGGTATTTTTTCAAGGTCAAACAGAGTTGTATTTTAGATAGATGGTCTTCAAATACTTCAGAGACCTACAGAATATGGCATTTAAGTTATTTTAAAACAAAAGGCCTTTCATGACAATGAGATATGTTTGCTCCTGGCAGCACCAATCTACTTCAGAGAAGACGATGGGTATCAAAGAACCTCCATATGGAGTTGCTTTCATTATGGCACAGTTACCCACTGATCAAGAAACTTCCCTTGCCTCAACTGCTGACATTATGCTGTCCAAATTGGACAAGTAGGACACAAAGGAAGTGACTGCTGAACTTTGCCAAGACAGGGTAGGGGAGTCCTTCAAAAATTCCTGCTTCACAGAAAAGTGTGTCAGATATTCTAGGCCTGTAGGCTTAAGATGGATGCCCCAACATTGCAGAGGAATACTGGGTGACTATTCAGGCAGCCAGATGTCTCTGTCATTTCTATAGGTTTGGAAGTTGTTTGCTTTGCACTTCATGTTTATTTGGGTAATATATCCTTCTTGGGTTTCTGATACAGTTGAAGACTAGATAATTATAGTTACAGTTTTCCTTGTTACCAAATTCAGAAAAGAAACTCACAGAAGAGATATATAGTATAGAAGGATGAGAGACACAAAAGCTTAATTCATTTATCTTAACATGTTTTTAAATGGTGTAAAGTCTAAAAAGATATTTTAAGATGGTGACACAAGTTATGATAAAAAGTGATTTAGTTATAAAATTTTGGATAAATCAAAATACGATAGAGAATAGAGTAATTTCTCTGAATTTGCCAAATGCTAATGGACTGGACATTGTAAATGTAATATTTACTTGATAATTGTTCATATTATATAGTTTTACTATGATAGAGTTAAAACCTTTCCTTTTTATTTAGAGAAAAAGGAGAAAATGTTTGATATTTGTACACTGTGTGAAGATGTGTTATTCTGGTTGGTTTAATAAACAGATGAATGGCTACTAGCTAGGGAGGAGAGGTGTCATAGATAGGGATTTTATTGCTGTGAAGAGACAAAATGACCATGGCAACTCTTATAAAGGAAAAATTAATTGAAGTGAATTGTAACAGCTTCAGAGGTTCAGTTCATTATTGTCATGGTGGATGCATGGCAGCATGTAGGCAGATAGTAGCTGAGAGTCCTACATCTTACAGGCAAGATGAAGTCAACTGAGACACTGGGCAGTATCTTGAGCATAGGAAACTTCAAAGCCCACCCCACAGTGACACACTTCCTCCAACAAGGCCATATCCATCCCAACAAAGCCACACCTCCTAATGGTGTCGCTCCCTAGGAGATTACTGCAGCCAATTACATTAAATCTACCTCAAGAAGTTAGGTGGGACTTCTGGGCAGAGAGAACCTCAGGGTTAGAATCTGGTGTGGCAGGAGATCCCAGTAAGACACTGAGAAAGTCAGACATATGGAGTGGAAGAGAAGTAAAAAACCATGTGGTAGAATGTAGATTAATACAAACTGGTTAATTTAAGTTATAAGAACTAGTTGGGAACAAGCCTAAGCTAAAAGCCCAGTTTTCATAATCAATAAGTCTCTTTGTCATTATTTGGGGGTTTGTTGCCATAAAGAATGTCTGACTACAGATTCTGGCAGCCATTACCAATCAACCAAAAAGGTCCCTCTGGATTCTATTGCCTTTCCCCTCCTGATATAAAGATCTAATATGGCATACAAAATGAATGATGGATTTATATCTGTGGAGAGAGAGAAGAGGTAATGCAAACAGCTAACATTGATGAAATGGTTTATGGTATAGATAGGTGTGAAGCCTAGCTCATTAATGATGCTTGGTTAGAACTAGATATTACAACAATGTTGGGAATAAGGGTACTGATAGATGCAAAGGATGGTGTATCCCAACAATTGATGGGGTTTGTACTTGATACTAATCCTTAAAGTTAGAAAAATGACAAAGTGGTACATGTGTGGTAGCAGCTAAAACAGTAGGAAATATAGGTATAAAAAATCTCAAGTGCACACAGTGACTAGAAATTAGAACCTATATCTGACAAAAGCATGCTTTAAAATGATTAGGCACTTGCTCTGACAACATCACCCTATAGTAGATAGAATGATTCCAGAAGTACAGCAAGCCAAAATTAACAAGCCCAGAATGTTTATTTTTCTCCCATTAGCACTGGACAAAATTCATTTGATACTTAGGTATAAAATGGTGGCATTTATAATTTAGTGAGAGCTAAACTCAGGAGTACTCTAATGCATTATTAAGATTGAAAAATCAAACAGTACAGAGTAAAAGAATAACAAAGCCCCAGTTCTTATAATAACATATATTAGAAACATGTTACCTGAACTCCCCACTGAGAATCTTTCTAGATTTGAATTGATATATGAAGACCTTGCCATGGACTACAAAACAGTCCATTGAACCTTTGCTAACTCTAAATTCTTCCTATAAATTTTTGTATATGTTCCTTTCAAGGTAGTCTACACTGCATGTTTTTCTCTTGGTTGGTGATAATAGCTACTGTTATGATGTCTTTTTTGTTGCCAGGTCACCACCAGGATCCTTGCACATATCAAATCTAATGTGAACAGTATCCCAGAAATGACTGACACCATTTTTCTTATAGATAAAGCAAATACAGCTTAGATACATTGAAGAACTTGTTCAATTCAAATAACTAAGTAAACAATGGGGTTGAGACCTTATCTTACTCTTGATTTTAGGGCATGTTCAATGCTTTTTGTTTGCCTGTATCTCTTCCCACAGAAACATGTAGATGGGAAAAATCAGAGGATCACTTCAAACATCACATTTGTGTATGACTGCATTATAAGTTGTAGGATAAGGAGACAAGTGTAAAATATAGAACTGTTCTCATCTGGTGTTGAAAACAGATGAGATACTACTCATATATGGCTCTGAGATCCCAAATTGCTCAGACTCCCTGAGCAGCATGGGATTAGAACCTCTACTTTCTTTACATACCGTCATGCCATTGATTTTAACAAATGTTAATTTTTCTGATAGATGCCCTCATTTTACAAACATTATGAAGTACCATCCCCTATCTGTCTATAGACAGCCAAATGTACCATGTATAAAAACATTCTATGTATGTCCTCTTTCTTAGTTTTAGCTCTTAATCATCAACAAACTACACTGTAATCCCAGGCAGGAGTATAATTAAAAAAAAAAAGCACTCCTTTTCCTGAAAAGAAAGAAATAGTAGAAACATTTGTAGTGGGTCATAATGTGGTGTTGAATTTTTCTAAACAGGGTACCACTGAATAAATATTCAAACTCAGCTCATATCTCTATCACTTGTTTTCCTCATCCTGTTTTACATTTTGTAACTCATAAAAGATTGATCGATTTGTTATTTAATTTTAAGTTATTTAATTTATTTTAGATGTATGGATGTTCTTCCTGCTTGTATGTACATGCACCATGTGTATGTAAAGTATACTCAGAGGTCAAAAGAGCTCATCACATTCACTGGCACTGCAGGTATGGGTATTTGTGAGCCCCCTCAGTGTCCTTTGAATGATCACCCAGTTCTCTTACCCACTGAATCATCCCTCCAGCCCCAGAATGACATTTCTGATGCAGAGATAGGGACTTGTGTTCTAACAGTTCTTTCTGGCATATATTTCAGAAAAAAAAAAACTGAATGGAATAGCTGGTAAGATGAGAGAAGTGGTCAAGAAAGCACGGAGATCTAATGATGGGATAAATAAGAGAAATGGATGCTCTGTGCATTTTGAGAGGTGAGTATGAGTTATCACACCAGCCAGAAGCACTATACTTATAAAGCTGTAATGCTCTCCCTTTTTGTGCCTCCCTAAACTACTGTCTTCACTCTGATTTTTATTGACAACTCAGCACATGATAGCATAATACTTTGCTGGATGAACCAGATTGATGGTCTTGTGGATATCACTGTCTTCTCCCACTTTCTTCCCCAGCTTTCTGCACAGGCTGTGAGTGACACAAACAGCTCTGTCATTTGTTAAGGGAGTCCAAGTTTAAAGCATGAACTCAGTGCCATCCCAATGCATTTAACCAGAAAGGGAGATGGGAAAAAGAAAATCAACCTTAAAATACCAGAATGGCCTTGTATGAGCCAGTTCAAATATGGAGATGGGGGAGAACCTGACCACAGTTAATGACAAAGACTCACAGTCCCACTGCTTATTAGCACAGCTTGCTCCATTTGAAAAGAAATTTTTTTTCTGACAGTAAATAAAGCACAGGGCTACAATTAAAACCTTTCAATGCCTGCAATCCATGAAAAAGCCATTTAGTGATGAATTAGAGGGCAAGAGAAGATTATCACGCACTAAACTAAGCTTCCATTGATTCTATCGAGTTGTTTGCCTAGCAATATATGAGCTATGATAAAAAAGTTGAGAAATGATTTTCCCCATCAGAATATTATTAATTACAAGCATTCATTTTGCATGGTATGTGGCACTCCACCTTGTCGAAAAAAAGATTTAATGGCAACCTCCAATTATACTTAATAATAAATACTATTTATCATTTGAATAAACATTTTCACATTTTCAATATTCTCAGAGATTTTGCTTTCTTGTACCCTATAATGTACATAAGGACTACCAAATGCAACTTCACTGTCTAAGCCTCTTTCACTGTTTTCGTGGATTCTGAAAATAGTAAGCCTTCTTGGGGTAAAGTAAGGACTCTTGTATCTAAGTGTCAATAAACCATGACAAAGTGCATTTTCAGTACTTGGTCATGGGAGAAATACTGAGCAGTTACATTTGTGGAAATCCAAGGGCCTTTTTAGCAAGTGTTTAGTTAATTACTAAATTGGATCAAAAGTTTGGAAGAGGTAAGAATAGGAAGCAGAAAGACACATATAAAATATGATAGATATTTTCATACTGCTGGAAGATGCTATGTAGGCTACTGGAAGAGAACAATAAACATCAGTAATACCTAGTGTGAACCCTGTGAGATATAACAATAATTGGTCTGGCAAGACAAGTCCAATGGTGAAATAGTGGCATAAACACCATATGAGTTACCAACCACTTTCTGTTTAGATTTATTGCTCACTCAACAAGAAAATACCTATACTTGGCACCAACATTAGGCTAATAACTAATGGCTAGACAGATCTTAGGCCATAGGAGAGTACGTTAAAAGAAACAGTAATAAAGACAAAAAGAAAAAGAATATGTGAAATTAAAAAAAAACTTACCTCAGAGTATGACACAGGGGTAAAAATCATACAGGATTGTGAGAAAAATAATTAAAGTTCTGAATTTAGGTTTTCTGAAAAAAAAGTGTCTATGTGAAGTAAAAATTGGACGGGTAATGACAACATATTTTGAAATTTGTTCTATGTACCTAGAAAAGGTCAAAGGAGTCTATCTCCTATGGTATTAATCAGAAAACTACCAATAAAAAAACTGAAACAACTAAATTTCCTCCAAATGGGGGCTTATGTCAGAATATTAAAACACTTGGAAATTAGCCAAAGAGAGACTATTAGACATGGAGATTGACATCTTATAATTCTGAATAAAAATGTAATATAGATAAAAGTTATATTTGAATAGTATTCTTGGATATCATTAAATAGTATATACATAGAAATTAAATATATATGTATATTCTTACATGTGATACATACATAAAAAGTACAGAAAACTTAAGAACTGAAAGTAATATCAATTTTCTTAAAAGTACATATTTTCTCTATTTTTTATATTTATAACTTTCTTTAAGCATCTACTAGATGTTTTATGAGGAATTCTACATATTCACTTATGTTTGTTACCTGCATTTAAGGAATACAACATGAAGCTTTAAAATCCTATTTTTGAAATTTATTTTCATGTATGTATTGCAGGTGGATAATGCAGGCTGTCTTTGGAGGCCTGAATGACAACAATCAAGGACTAAACATTTAATATTAAAATCTCTAAGTTGGGTGGAGAGATGGCTCAGCAGTCTAGAGCACTTGTAACTCTTGTAGATAACCCAACTTTGGTTTCCTTAACCCTCATGGCTCTTCAAATTTGTCTATAACTCGAGCTTCAAGTTATCTAATACCCTATCCTGGCCTCTTCAGGACACACACATACACAGACACACCCTCATACACATAAAGAGATAATAAAATAAAATATTGACATCTACTTTGGCCTGACAATTCCCCATCCAGTTTAGAATTAGTTTACAAGTAATCTTTAAAGTCTGGGTGAACATGCCATACAGAACTGTGTGTTGCAACACTGTCATACTAAGAAAAACATGGAATCAACATTAATCTATATCAAAAATGGACCTATAAAAAGAGTCTGGAAATTCTACTGCATATAAATCAATAACAATTAAAATGATGGTGTACATGGAACATAAACCATAGTGCAATTATTATAGGATATCTGTAGGAAACAGGAAAAATGAATCAGGTACGCTGTAGAGAGGATGCTTGCCTGGTATAGACTGATATTTATTATTCAACTTTTTGGTATTCAAGTGCTGAGTCAGGGTCATCATGTTACCCACTTTTCAAGAGAAGCTTGCAAAATTTTCTGTTTCCTTCATGCTCTTCAGTTCTTGAGGAAATGAAATATCTGTGTTCTACCTTTTACCTATAAGCATACATTGATACAGAATTTAAATTGTAGCCAGGCAATAATGTTTACCAGTTTTAACAAGTTTTTTAAATGATATTAAAATACTATATATTTATTTAGGCATACATATATGTGTAGTTTTTCTATACTTATACATAAATGAAATGTATAAGTATACATGGATAAGAAAGGAATAAAGATAAGTGGACCTAAAAGTACAGGAAATTAATTTCTTCTAGGGAATGAATGCTCAGAATGGTTTCATGTTTTTTTGATATGTTAAATTGTTCTTAATTTTTCAATAAATACTCACAGATTTTAATCATAAGGTTATGTCTGACAGAAATATGTTTTTTCCGTGTATATCTGAGTATTTACTGTGCCATTTTTATCTTGGGTACACTATAGCAGAGCATTAGATACCAATATGTGCACATTTGGGGAACAAGATTAGAACACAAAAGCAAGGGCAAAAAGATGTTGAGAATATGACTCAAAAAATAGATTGAGCACCCATGATTCAAAGGAGGAGGCACTGAAGAGAAGACATCAGAGTATGACAATGTTCTAAACAACTGACTTCACTGTCATTATGCATGCTACTGTAGTACACCACGTCAAAATAAGTCCAATGAGTGAGATTCTGGAGAAAGACAGCTGTAAGGAAGTGTTTCCTAGTAGCCATAGTTATTCATAGATCAAGTAGAACATCTAGGTCACTAGAAGTGGTTAAAGTGAGACAGGATTAGAAATGACCTGATTTTCGGTAGTAAATTTTTACATTCAGTGAGGTGATAGAAAAATACTTCTACATCTGAAGAAAAGATCGTGTTTCCCTTTGAGACATAACTTGGCAGTCCAACCTGTTTGACTATAGTAAAAAGCAGCTACCTAGTTTGAGAAGGGTGTTGACTTTGAGGTATGATTGATTGATTGCTTGATTCATTTAGCCAGTGAATGCTTGCTGAGAGACAGTGCTGAGTTTCTTGCATCTGGTAAAACATAATTCCAGTAGAAATGAATTTATGTAATGGAAATTAAATTTTGGAAAAATGAGCCAGGAAATGCCCAGGGTATTGTATGAAATATATTCTGAAAGAGGAAATAAAAATGTGATTATAAGACCATTACTTCCCCAAAGTAACATAGATAACTTGTTTGTTTTGAGGCAAGGTCTCTCATTTAACCCAGAGGCTTTGAACTGTTGATTCTCATACCTTTACCTCATGCGTGGTAGTGTCAACAGCCTAGGTCATTCCATCAAGTTATACAGAGTATATTTGCTTCTCTTTCTTTACCTCATCTTTTCTACTTGTCTTGATTAACTTCATCAAAGAAAGCTTTTTTTATTTCTAAGACAAATGAAGTGACAGACATTGGGAGCCTATATACCTGTGGATCTCTTGTTATACAATAAGAACCAAAGTCAATAAATACAAAAATAATGCTTTCCCCCAAGGCCTTATAAGGAATCGCTGAAATTTTCAGTACTTTGTGGCTGTCCCTAATTTATCTCAATGATCCTGCTGCAGAGTGACCCACACCACAGGCAATGTCTTGTACTAAGGAGCATGTTGGAGATGTAGACTTAATACATTATGAGTACCTTTAATTAGTATCTTTTGCTCTTATAAATTCTTTTCACATGTATGAATAACAACCACTTAACAACATCCAAAACAAAAATGAAAACAAGCAAATATGTATTGAACACCCCTCTTATGATACCACAGACAGAGCACCTCATCATCTATAGTTCTCAGTCTTCATTCCACATTGGAATCTGCTCTAAGCCTTAAATATTCCACGATCTTGTTCCAGTTCCTCAGAAATTGGTATTGAATGGATATAAGTTATAAATTGAACTTTAAGATTTTTAAAAATTCCCCAGGAGATCCCAATGTTTAGCCAAAGCTAACAGCACCAAAAGCATAGATGATCTCTTTGAGAAGCATCATAAGGCTTCTCAGTTCCTCTTCATTACTGAAACATCCATATCTTTGAGGTACCTCCATAGAATTCACCTAGTACTTTTTGTAGTCAACATTTTCAAACAGACCATTTTAAAGCAAGCCTCCAAATTGATAAAAGTCGATTTAATCATTTTCCCCAATGTGGTAGCAGATATAGGAAATTTATGTTATATTTCCATTCTAATTGCGCTGCAGTAGACTCCAGTATTCCCATGTCATGAAAGATAAACTGGGATTCAGAAAAAAAAAATGAAGGAAATGTATATTGCCACAAGTGAGCAAATTAACAGAAAGGAAAAATTTCTCCTGTTTTCTTAATCCAATTTAGACACTATTCTGGTATCATTCACCTTCCAATGCCACTGAAGTTTCCTTTTGGGTAAAGAAAAACATACAAATGAAAATTATTAAGTCTGTGAGGTGAAAGCTGAGGCACTTCACACAAAATCCACAATGGGTTTGGCCACTGGCAAGGTTCAGTCAGCTGTATTTACGGTTCCATAAATGGGAAGAAACAACACGACAAAGGGACATGCTATGAATTCTGGGAGAAACACATGCAATGACATAAATAATTCATAGACAGAGCAAAGGTCACCAAGCTGGCTCTCATAACAAAGGGTCTAAAATAAGTGAGGCTGTGTTTCTCCAACCATACTGCCTCTATAGTCCAGGTGCTGGGGGGGATATAAAAAGATGTAATAAAGGTTAAACAAACGACAAAACCAACAATGAGAATGAATTCTAAAATGAGTAATCTTTGAACAATCCTCAAAAAAAAAAGAATGAAAGGAAGAAAACAAAAGTTTTGTTTACTGTTTGTCAAAATCCCAAGGTCATTTTCAAAAGAAAAGACCTTTTTTTTTGTTAGATTAAAATCCAGATGCTTTAAGACACATAAAGTTAGAGATCAAGCATTATCAAACAACCATGGTCTCTTTTTGTGCTCTTTATCTTCACTGTCAACTTAAGTGGCGTTACGGTCACCTGTGAGGTATACCTCGGGGTATACCCATGGGGGAATTTCTAGAAATGTTCATCAGAGGAGGAAATACTCAATCCAAAAGTGTATGATGACATCCCAAGAGCTAAATAAATATTTATCCAAAGAGAAAATGACCCAAGTACCAGCCCTCTTTTATCTCTGCTTTCTGACTGTGAACACATTGCAACCAGTGTGCTTATGCACCTGCCTCCATGCCCACCCTGCCATGATGGGCAATAGCTCTTCCAACTCAGAACCAAAGCAAACTTTTCACTTCTTAAATTGCAAGGACAAAAGTAACTAATACATTCTCTGACATTACAGGTAAGAAATAAAGTTAACAAATGATTGCACAATAGTCTAAGAAACATAATCTTGCCAGGACAAGGTTAGAGTGCAGGCTTTCTACATTTTCTTTACTTAATTATTCAACTCTTTTTATCCATTTAAGCAAAACTAATACCTCGGTGTTTAGACTTAGAGCATTACAATGATAGTCAGCATATTATCCTCCAACAGTGATTTCATTGCCTTTGGAGAGAACATTAACTGACAGTTATAATCCAAGCTTCTTTCCAGATGAATTATTGTACATTAAGCTGTGTACTTCAACAATAATTTAGAATGTATTTTTCTAGGTTATTCTTTCCCTAGTCTGTTCATGAAGTTCATTATGCCATGCAGGTAAGAGTTTCTAAAATGTGTCATTTCCTGAAGGATATGTTTATATTCCCCATGTCCAACAATAGCCACTGCAGATAGAAAGAAAATAAGAGTTCATATATGTTTAAATTAATGTCTTTGATTTGTTTGTTTTATGAAAACCAGAAACATGTTTGATTTGTGATCAAATTCTGCAAGCACAGAAGGTCTTAAATAAGCATAGATTGCTCCAGTGGGATACAGTCTTTACAGAATTATCAGTTGTATCAATCAAATAAAGAATGTGGCCAGTTAGACATGTCCACTAATGTAGAAGCCTTTCTTGGAAGTCATAAGTGTCCTTCTTAAGCAACAGATATGTATATTTATGATTGTTTATTTCTACCCAAACTGTAGTCACTTTTTACACTTTAATGATAGAAAGCGAAAATGCAAGCCAAGGAGATACAATCATTACTATACAGAAGTTAAAAGTATAGATCACATGACTTGGATGAGTCAGTCTTTCCCATTGAATATCTATAAAACTTCGAGTAAAATAATAAAACATAAGAAAGAGTTTCATTCTTGTTTTCACACATTTGGGAGAAAATAGTGCATACAACTTCACTGCTGTCTGTCTTGGCTTGGTTGAGCAATGCCTCCTGTAGTTTCATTTATTAAAATACTTGTTCTCTTATAGGTGACTCTGCTTGGAGAGGTATGAAAATGTTAGGGCAGCCTTGCTGGAGGGAAGTACTTGATTAGGGCAACATTTGATGTTTATAACCTTGCCCAACTTTCTGTCCTCTTCCTCTCTTTCCTGTGTGCATAGGAAATAATGATCAGATTGCTTTCTGCTCATGCCTTGATTCTGTATCTTCCCCCAACATAATGGGCTCAGGAACTGTAAATTAAAATAAATCCTTTCTTCCTTACATGGCTTTTGCTCATGCTTTTTTATCATTGAAATAGTAATAAATATGCCATCCTTACTTATCCTAGAAGAACTGCTAAAGTTAATGGCCAATGTCTATAACGACATTTCGTGTAACTAATGCACTAGAGATTAGTAGATATGCTTTGTGGTCTGTTTGAGCCTCTCAGCCTGTGAACCAGTGACTAACTCATGTGATCTCAGGCTCATTCTGAGACCTATTCATGATCTCCTAGGAAAGAGAGAGAGAAGAGAGACAGAGGTCCTTATGTAAAAATTCTAAAATGATGAAACAGGGGTCATGCTGTTATTAATAAATGATGTTTTGGTGGTTTCTGCTGTCATTCCTTATATGCAGAGCCTTAAGCAGGACACTTCAATAGGTACATCAAGATCTGATATTACATAAAGCATTGCATGTAAAGTACAGGATATGGAGTCTGATGTGCCATAAGCTGTCAAGGAATATTAGCTGGCTATGGGTTTCTATTTGAACTTTGTTGTTCCATCAATTTATATAAGGTGAGGTGTTCTCAGTCTTGGAATGGAATAGATTCACAGACAAAACATTTTTTTTTATTCTAAAGTGATGGTTGTGCTACTTCAAGTAAGGAAGAGCTGTTGGCTTGGCATTTTCTTGAGAGCCAAGTACTGATCGAAGGGCTTGGGGTGTTGAAACCAACCTGGCAGTGTATGGTAAACCATCACCCAGGCATGGCTGCATCCTGTTTCAGCAGAAGGTTTGAATGCAAATTGCTTTCTGAATCATTAGCTGTCATCTCCCCCCAGCTCTCCTCCTGCAGCTGTTCTTTCTGATTCTGCCTGCAAACTTTTCACACTGGGCATGCTCCCAAACCAAACAAGTTGCCTCTCTCCACAGCTTTTGTTCCCACTGGGGGATAAAACCAAATTACAGAGATAAGCCAGAGAATGGACACAGCTTAGGCTGCATGTGCTTAAGGGAGAGATTCTTCTAAGCCAATGTGATAGAAGCCTTTGTAATTACTTTTAAATTATCTACCTCTTTGGACTTTTCCAAAGTTTCCAGCACCTATCATTAGATCATGATCTTCATCCTAGTTCAAGTCATGATGAGAAACCGTTTGGTCTACTCAGGGAAAATTAAATGGTCCACGTTACCTTCCAGAAATTATTTCTAAGATACATAGTCTTCTTATGACTAAAGCACATGAAACAAAGATCAACCAGGTCAAAACATTCAAAGGCATAAGCAGATTCCATCCCAGGGCTTGGGAACTTGGAGTGTTCCTAGTGAACAAAAGCAAGGTGGACAAGGCATGAAAGTCTAAAGGAAACAGATCCAGCTAGAAGTAGCCTATAGAATTTTGAGGAAAAATGTACATTTTTATTAGTTTATAGCTTGATGAAAATGCATTTTTACTTTGGTTCTAATTACAGCTTACTTTTCTCAAAAATCCATTTGAGACAAGAAATTTCTCACATTTGTCTCATTTTTGTTTGTTTGTTTTTGCTTTTAGTAGTGATAGAATGTTTATTAATTATTTCAGAGTCAAGAGACAAAACAGAGCCTGGTCCGACCTTTTAAAAGGGATCTTATTCATGTGTGTGTGTGTGTGTGTGTGTGTGTGTGTGTGTGTGTGTGTATGTGTGTGTACATTTTTAGGGTAATCACGGAGATGAGAAGAAGGGGTCAGATTCCCTAGACTGGAGTTATAGGAGATTGTGAGATATCTCACATGGGTGCTGGGAACCTACCTCAGGTCCCCTGTGAAATCAGGAAGTACTCCTAACTACCCATTTCTATGGGCCTTAGTTGACTTTAAGCTCTGTGGTACACTTCATTATTTTCTTTCATTTTTCCTAAAATAAGAGTCTCATATTATCCATCCAGTCCTAGGATTTCTGTTGTGGCTGAAGAGGACCTTGGTCTCCGGATCCTCCTGCCTATGCCTCCTAGTGTTAAGATTATAGGCACGACCCATTATACCTGAGATGTACTCAAGTCTTTTAAAAGAAAGAAACACAAAAAAAGAAAGAAAAAATCAAACCACACAGCACATATTTACTAAATAACCAGCATTTTATTTGTGTAGACTGAGTCAGCAGAAACATATTCACTGCTGAATTTAAGAGCTCATCTGTTTCGGCATCTCACATAAAAGAAATTTTCATGTTATAGTGTCCTGCCAGATCTCAGTATAAACTATGTAGAATGCAATAATTCTGAATCACCTGGAATTATTTTAATCTATATTATCTGCAATAAAATTCATGATTAACATAAATATAATCAAATGTAAAGTGGCTCTCATCATCTTATATAGGAAATAAAAATGTTTGTAATTTCTTCGATTTTGGTCTTTTAAATGCAGAGGGTAAAATAGTTGATTAGAGCCTCCATAGGTGGGATGACAAATATCAAAATATTATTTTCCTGTGGTTTGAAACATAAAAATACACTTCTTTTTGAGATTTCCCCATTTATGCCAATACTCCTAAAAAACAGGCATTTAGTTTCATTAACTCAAAAAGGCAAGAATTTCTCACTTATAGAATAAATGGGTGTGAGTAGGGGTCATAGAGATTAGTCATATCATTAATTATATTATAAAGTACCTGATGATTTGGATAAGATGGCTTAACAAGCAGGCAAGATGGCTCAGTGGGGAAAGTCATTTGCAATCAAGTGTGACAACTTGAATTTGATCCCTGGAATCCACGAGTAGAAAAAAAGAGAACAGACTCCTGCAAATTGTTCTCTGACCTGCATAGACATGCATTGATGCACTCACATCTTCTTCTGGGGTCAGTTCAAGCTTTAGCTGTGTGATTTTTTTATTTAGTTGAAAATTCTTGCTGCCTGTTTAGTCATTTTTAGCACAATATCTGTCATGTATCTAGCACTAAAACAGTATTTTCAAATAAGTAAATTTGTCATCAATAAATATGTTGGACAGTATTAAAAGTGACACTTAATAGAACAATATATAAGCTCTGAAAGATATCTTCTATAAGGTTATACAAGTGGTAAATGATTGAATTAAAATTGAAATTATAAATCTCAAGTGGCAAAACATCATTATAGTCAGTTGTTTTTATTAAAATAGATTTTGTACAGTCTAAAAATTCTCTCTTCAATCTAAAAAGGACAAAAAGTAGTCCCAGAAATTCAATGACTTCATTTTCTATTGTATCTTAAAAGTGGTTTCCAACAATGATCAGGAACAAATGAACCAAAAACTTGTTATCTTGGCTAACCTCCCTCTGAATGTAGAGTCACTTCTGTGATGAAATCTATGTCTCATTGGCAGAATGACTTTGATCAAATAGTTTTTCTTTACCATTTCCATTTGTTGTTGTTATTGGTGGTGGTGGTGGTGGTTGGTTCTGTTCTGACAGGTCCTCTCTATGTATCCCTGGTTGATCCTAAACACACTAAGTGGTCCAGGTTAGCCTCAAACTTGTTACTTTTCTACCTGAGTCTTCTCAACTCTGATTCCATTTATTCCCCTATAAAAATACCAGTGACAGAACTTACTGTAGCTGTTTCATTGGGATGCTTATAAAGAACTTTGGAAAGTACAAAGCTCTCTTCCAAATCCAGTAAATATCTTAAATATCATTACTCCAAGACTCCTTAAGAGGGACCATTTTCTGGTAAAAGAAACTTTAGCTTATCAATTGAGCAGCTAAGCTATACAAAATTTAAGACAAGGCATTTTTGGTGCAATAATAATTTTAAATAAATCTCAGTAATGGCTAAGTAGAGAGCAGTCAAAACACCTTTCTTGGTTATTTTGAATGGATATGAAAGCCATCTCTTAAGAAGTTATGGGAATTTAGAAACAGAGACTTCAGCCCAAGATTGCAATGTGACATTTCCCCCTGAACTTCTTTTGGCCTTGCTATCAGCTCTCTTGCAATGTAATACATTAGTGCATTTTATTTCTAGGCAAGAACATTATTTACTCGCAGGAGAAATACTTTCCTGAGGAAAGACTGTCCTTTGGAACTTTCAAGGACATTTGAGAAATACTTCAACCCAAGGCACAACATTATAAGCATTTGTTTGTGTGCCTCCTTGTTCCAAGGGAACTATTTTTTAAAAATCTTTCATTTATGTTTATTACAAACATCAATTTCTCCCTTCCAAAAACTAGCAATTAACAAAAGTTCATTGATTTCCAGTTTTCCTAGTTGTCATTTTATCAAACATATTTTTAATCAGTTTCACAGTATCATTTTCCTCTCCTTCAATGTATTTTGTATCCTTATCTAACCTTTTTAAAAATGAGTTGTATCAGTTGAAATTTACTTTGAACAAAAATCTGTTGTCAGCACTAACCATTATTGAATTACCTCTATTTTTATCATGTTACTGCTAATTTAGTAGCTATGAGAAAATATATGATTTAACTAAAATGTCTGGTATTTATATGGAGACACAATGTTGAGTTTAAATATATGCATTGTGATTTAAATGTGAAATGTCCTCCAATGGTTCATGCATTTGAACATTGGTCCCTAAAAGGTAATGATAATGTGGAAACTTGTGGAACCTTTGGGGGGTGACACTTTGCTACAGGAAGAGAGTGGCATGGCTCCATTTTCTGTCACCTCTCTGCTTCCTTCCTTGTGGCTAGTGTGATGTGCTGACTCACACTCTTTCAGCCACCACTTTTCTGCCATGGTGGACTGCATTCCCTCAACCAATAAGTGAAAATAAAAACTCCCCCCTTAACTTGCTTTTTGCTACTTGTTTGGTTACAAAAATCAGAAAAGCAAGTAATACCCCAGGATATGATGATATTTCCACCAAACTCCTTAAAGTAGATACAAATGAAATCATTTACTGACAGTTGAGAGAAAATAGCAAAGAAAGACTGGGCAACTTGTCTACCTCACAAAACTAGTGACTGGTACAAACGGGTATCCCACAATAACTAGAAGGTTCTTTCATTCTTCCTAGTAACCAGTATCAAGAAGATGTCCTCATAGGATTTGTGGGCTATATTAAGAGTTATTTACAGTGATTGTTTTCTGGTAGTTTCACCTTGTACCTTCCTATCCCATCCAAGACTAGGGGCCACTCAAATTTTGAAGAAAAAATTTCATGTTTTTACATTTCTATGAGGAAAGAAATAGACACATGGTAGACTAGGGATTTAAAAATTAACAAGTTAACATATACCATTTTAATTATGTTCCGTATTTGTAAGCTAAAATCTAATGCCATATTTAATAGTACTAGCAATTGCCCTTCGGAGGGGCACCACTTGTAAGGGAGCAGACACTTGGAAGATTTGATGGCTGGAAAGCATTGACTCCTCACTTTGGACCATAAGGTGGGTAAAAGCAGGAGAAAAGACTGGCATTTGCTATCTCTTGTGTCTGGTTGTTCACTTCATCCCATCAGAGGCTCTTGCTTGACTGCACAGGTATACTGACACTCAAGGAGCCTTTTAATCTGCCTCATGGCCCTTCAAGGCTGAAGACATACATATAAGTCATTTCCCCATTAGTCACTTTGACTTTCTTCTTGGGTCACTTTGGACTCCAGGAACACAAGACTGATCAATAAGCAGCTTTGTGACAAAGAATGGAAACTGCATCTTAGCAATTGTGAAACAGTATGGCAGACCACTTCCATAATAGGAACAATTACCTACAAAAGGTGACATTCTAGAGCAGATAATCTTGAAGGAACCAGATTAGTCAGTCTGCTAGGGTAATGACAGGGGTTAGAATGTTAACATAGAATCAGATAACCTTGTAAAACTGAGAAATTAATGGGAAGGACCACACTCAATTGAGTCTCCTTTATTTTGTATGCCTCTTCCCCCATATCCCAAACTCTTCCTCTATTTAAATGTAAAAATTGTGTCAGTATCCTGAAGACACATGAAGGTGGTGTCATTGGGCCCTTGTTTTGTTCCTCTTCCCCAAATATTGAATAGATATCTTTTTTGTCTACTACTCAACTCTTTAATTGACATTGGGAAAGTGGTTGAGTTTAATTTATTAGTACTGCTGGAGTAGGGGCTTTGGCCCCAAAATTCTTCATACACACATATATTGCAAAGTTCTTCCTAAAAAGCAAACCTATTGGCATCTTGATCTTAGACTGTACAGCTCCAATACCATAAGAACAATAATTCCATTATTTACCAATTATGTATCCTGAGTAATTGTAATACTCTGCTAAGTGTATATAGTAATAAACTAACTTCTTTAAAGCACATAGATTAGCATATCTCTCAACCCTCTCATAAAAGCTTCTTTTTTGCAGTAGACAGAAATTTACACAGATACCCACAACTGGTCAGCTTTCAGAGAGTGACAGGTTGTGTGGTACTCATCTCTAAATGTGACATCTATATCACATCTCCTGCAGCCAAGGCTCAAGAATCACCCAGAAGAGGAAACAGAAAGGCTGTAAGATCCAGAATGAATAGCTGTCTGTAGCCAAGCAGTATTTGCCAGGCATGACACCATAGTTTTACATATGACCTCACAGTGACAAGTTTTACATGTATTAAACTTGTCCAGAGTAAAGCCATTCAAAATCCCAGTATAAAAATGGGAAAAGGGTTCATGAAAGCCTGCTCTATTTAAAGAGTTATTGGCAATTGATGGCTGCAGGAGGTGGGTAAAGAGTCAGTTTTCTCTTCAGGTATTTGTCTTCTAAGAGACTGGCTACCCATGCTCCACTGGGTAGTAGCATACCTATAAACAGGTAGCACTAAATGGCCTCAATGGAAAAACAAACAAACAAACAAACAAACAAACAAAAAACCAGAAGTACATAAAGATGGGAGGGAAAGATGGTAAAAGAATAAGGTGGAACTAAAAGGGAAGATTTGAACATGATACATTATATGTATATATAGATTTTAAGTAAAATGCTAAAAATTCCAGTCCCAGATATTTTGTTTATCAGCTATAAAAGACAAAAGTGAACTCTTTACATTGCTTATATACATGATTCCTTCTATTACTACCATTACTTGGCCAATACATTTTTCCAACTTTAGTTCAAATGACATGCAGGAAAACCTTTGTACTGAAAATTTATAGAGTCTCCCATAATGTCACATATAAATTATATCTTTCACTTTTATATGCATTTGTGTCACTGTTTATTATCCAATCCCTTTAGTCACTGTGCATTTCAAAATATGAGTCATAAGTAATTTGAAGGTAAAATATTTGTCTAAGCATATATGCAGCTATGAGTTCAATCCCCATTCTGTTCAAAAATCAAAGATTATCAAAATGCACATGAACTACATCAATTTTGCTTTTAGTTGTATCATCAATGCCTATACATGGAGATCCTCCAGGAAGTGTTCAGTGAAGGACTTAGTAAGAAGAAATAAATGTGTCATTGAAGTAATGATTTTGGTTGATTGTAACATAAGCAGTAGTGTCGTGCCAATAATCTATTATGAATCTTCTCCCAGAACCTTTTTACATTCAGGCTAAAGCTAATGGGCTGGGTTAATATAAATGATACATTTAGATGAATTAATTCGCAGGCAGAACTTTGGACAGAACAAAATGTTGGTGAAGTCATCTACATCTACTTGGGTAAAGGAGGAAATTGAGGCATCATGTATATTAGCTATGATAATTCATTCCTTTTCTATCATTTGCATATTACTTGAATTTTAACTTGAATACCTTTAGGTTAAGCTCATCTACTCACTGATACTACCTTGATACCTGATGAAATGTCAACTGATAGAAATTTCACAGGTGTTTGCAGAGAATTTATAAGTAACAACTCAGAACCACAGCACTTTGGTTCAGTTTGTGGGATAACAATGAAACAAATAAACAATCACTGTTAGAGTAGGAAACCCATGAATGTTCTTCTAAAATATCATATTTATAAATAATGTTTTGAAAGTACTATGGGTATTAATAGAGTAGAAGCTGAAGAAAAAAGTTATTCTTTAAGTTCCTAGTCATAATATGGCATATTACCAGCACACAGTATACACACATGCATGAGGAAACACACACACACACACACACACACACACACACACACACACACAAACACACACACAAACACATACATCCATACACTCACAAGAATTTTTACTCATAATTTTAAGTAAAAATAGAATACAGCTGTATACACTGGCTTCAGTCTTGAAATATATAGAAACTGTTCTTTTCTCCTACATTCCTGTCAAACACAGCTACTACAATAAAAATAATATGGAGCAGAAAAAGGATCATAACAGTTCTGAACAGGGTAAAGGAGGATCAGAAGTTTTCTTTCTTCTCTAAGAAGTCAAATTCAAATTTATTGAGAAATTAATCACAAAAGAGCACAAGAATAGGACATTGAAATATTATAAATTATAGCTATATAAACATTGTTTTAGAGATATCAAAACATTCAAATAATTACATTGTGAGAGAGTCTTTTGACATCATCTTAACACTTAGTCAAAAAAGAGGGAAACTGTGTTAACAAGAACAATAGAACTATAATTTTTAGTGATCAACAACTGTATTCAGAGCAAAGCAGAAACTTCGTTGAAGTAATGGACAAGGCTATTAATAGTTTATTGATTGAATGGCTTGGTGAATCTATTAAGGGAAGTTTTCAAAATCTTTACAAGCCAAGTAGGATTTATGTCTATAAATCATTTGAAGGGACTCTTTGGAGGAAATGTGGATACACTGGAACACAAGAAAAGGAAAATAACTATTTCCACAGATAACAAAGGAGGTCCCCGAAGAAGGGATACATAAAGGAAATGAGCAGAGAAGACAGATGGAAGTGAATATATGGACAGAAAATTACTTAGTGTCTTATCAATTAGAGATTTATCTTGCAGGCTGTTTTCCAGGAGAACAGCATGCTTAGCAGGCCACACCTGAAAAACAAACTGCTGGTCAAAGTCAGGAACTTTACAACGTTGTCTATTTTTCTTCAATAGTGTTGATCAGCAGTAGGGTTACGCGAAAGACCATGAATCCCCTGAGTACAATCCATACCTATTCTTAAGACTAAAAATATTGAAACTTCAGAGCCCTAGGGAAGCAATCTGACATTTAGAGTAGAAACTCTATGTCACAAGCCAAAGATGAATCAAAAGGTTCATCAAAGCTGAACTGAAAAATGGGGAAGCATGCAAATAGCCAGGAATCCAATGGAAATGAATATGGACTTTGTATTTAGTGAGACTGCTTAGTGGGTAAAGCACTTGCCATCCAAAGAGGAAAGCCTGACTTCAAATCCCCAGTACCTGTGTAAACACCAGAAAAGTGTAGTGGACCACATGTACATCAGTGTTTGAGAGGTAGAGATAGGGGAAAGTTAGGACACACTGGCTAGCTTGAAAAGACAACAGGAGACATTCGAATTCAACTGAGACCCTACCTCAGCATCCCAGGTAGAGAATGGTGGGGAAAGATACCCAACATCAACTCCTGCCTCCACATGCACACACATACATACATTTAGCTCCTCATGCCAGGATGTGATGGCTAATCTTGCTGGTCAATTTGACATACCTGGGAAGAGGGACCACATGTCTGTGGGCTTGTCTGTGGGACATTTTGTTGATTGATAATTGGTGTCAGAGGGCCTAGGTAACTGTATTCAGATTTTAAGGTGGAAAATGACATGAAAAGTTTTCCCCAAGTTACTTTTGGTCATGGTGTTTACTACAACAACAGAAACCAACTAGAACACATATATGAGCATGCACAGACATACCAGGTATAGATGGAACAAAAAGAACTACATAGCTAAATAGTAGAAGGGAAACAAAAATCTATGCCTGGATTTGGGGGCTCATTTATATGGATTTTTACTTCACAAGTTTTTTTGTCATCCAAATTTTCATTATCCATTACCTCATGAATAATTTATCCAAAATACCCGTCCTTTCAGAGTTGGTAAAATATCTTTCTTCCCATAAGCTGATCTCTCATCAATGAATACATGATTTAAATACACTACACAGAAGAAATGAAAGACCAAAAAGCTACATAAGAAAATCTTCAACTACAGAGCTAGGACCACATGAATCCAATGCAACTCATGTTGAAAACATGCTGGATGAAATGCAAAAAGTTTTGCTAAATGAGATTTTGTAAAAGATCCACTATGTACTGCAAACCACATATCGGATAGAAATCACATACCAGAGGGAAGGTTTGTTTTGGCTCTTGATTCTGGCTACCCTTCACTGTGGGGAGGAGACAAGAAGCAAACACAGTGGATGGTACCAGAGACAGACACAACCTTCAAAAGCCCATCAGGTGGACCCCACTTTCTAAAGGCACCACATACTTCAAAACAGAACTACAAACAGGTGCACAAGTGGTAAAATGGTGAGCCTGTGAAGGATATTTCAGAACTGAGCTCACACATTTGAGTGTTAAAGGATTGAAATGACTTACAGAAGTTGATAAAGGGATAGAATACCTTGTCATAATTATATTGTTCAGTATTAGGGAAGAACAGGGTTCTGTTGCATAATCCAGTTTTCTTAGAGTTATCGCTGACGATTACATAATTATTTCTCTCATTGTAAAATCTGTATGAAATTATAATTTAGCACAAATTATATTATATATGAGAAAAATTACTGGTTTCATTTATTTGAAGATGATTGATTTAAACATACATTTATATTATTACTTAAATTTACTTAAAATTGAAATTAATCTTAGTTAGTATTACTAATTTTAGGAACTTTTTTTCTGGGAACAAACTGTCCTTGAATAAAATATTCTGTTACTGAAGTAAGGTTTTCCTGAGTTCAGCAATTATTTTTATATTCAAGGGGCAAATTGTAATAGTTACAGTTTTCTAAGTGTGGATTTAAACTTCTCAACAGAATATTTCAAGTATAAGATAGGCTGTTCAATCTTATGTGGCATTGAACTTCTGACTGTCCCACCTGCATCTCCTAACTGCTGGGATTACAGACACCACTACCACACTCACTTTCCATGGTGCTAGGTGCTGAATCGAGGGCCTTCGTATGCTAGTCAAGGACTAAGTCCTCCGCCTGAGTGTTTTTATTGAATGCTCTGTTTGTAGAGTACTCATTCACAAAAAAATGAGCCCATAGTACATAAAAAGGGTAGACTTCAGCATTCAGAATTGGTTGAGCTTGTCCGTGGGCCTTCCTCCAACTGCCAAGATGCCAGTAGAACAGCTGAGAAGAGCCTAATCTTCTAAAGAGACTAGAAATATGAATCTGTCAAAATGTTCTACAAATGAAGGAAAGTGTAGCCACACTAAAACCTATTTAATGAAGAAATCAACAAGGCACAGCATACTTCTTTCCACACTCTTAAAGCCTTATATTTAAAAAAATTAGTTGTATTCTATCTAACATAGCTTGAATATTTTTAATATAAAAATCCTCTCTCATTTCTTCCCTCACTGAATATCACCTAATGTCCCGTGGAAACATGAGTTATGTATTAACCCATGTCAATTAGGGAAAAGACACTAGACAATTAGACAGATGACAAATTAGAATGATAAAGAAGCTAATATGTTCTGTAGAACATATTTAGAAGGGAAGAATCAGGTTTAAAACTTAAATTTTATTTAATATCTCAGTTCTATCAATATGTAACATTCCTTTAATTATCTGACCACTTTGCTTACATTTCATGAATAAGAATGTAGCTGACATGAGAGAATCGACATGAAAAAGTTTTATACATATGGCTATCATATTCCTATCTTCATATCCTTTCTTTAAGCATAAAATAAACTTCCTTTTAAGAGTCAGTTTTCTCCACCTTGAAAAATTTGGTCAAAACCTAAATAGAGCCAGTAATCATTTTTTATCATAAAAATAGAAAACTTAAAAATAAACTAGTAGGAAAAAGTGAGAGTTCGAGTATAACTATTCAATGGCATGAAAAATCTTCTTCATTTGATAAAATAAATAACTCAAATAGCTTATCAGGGTATCTGTCTGCAGTGAGTACTGCATTTCTTGGGAAATACAAACACTGAGATAGAAGATGTGTCAGTGTCTGGCTTCTGTGGTTTCATGACATAAGAACCTTTAAATACACACACACACACACACACACACACACACACACACACACACACGTATATTTGTGCAAATGCAAATGAAATACATATATGCATATGCAAATATGTCAGTCAAGCCTATAATGGACATGAGAGAAACTATAACAACAAATGCATGAACTATGAAGGCTCTTAATGACAGTTGGGTGAATGAATTGAGTCCCCATCAGGACTCTCTGTGGGTTATCATTTTATAATGTGTAGTAACAGACCACAGGACTGTATCAATTATTCCCAAATATGTATAAACACATAAATATTCTTATACAGAAGCAGACTGAAGAATATCTGCTTGTAGACTTAGTTTTTTTTTTAATGTGGGTTCAATTTAGTTTTGTGAGACAAAGCGTTTCATTCTCTAGGCTTGGCTATTCTGGAACCTGTCGTGTTGCCCAGGTTGGCCTTGAACTCATGAGAATTTGCCTGCCTCAGCTTCTCAAGTGCTGGGATTACAGATGCAACCTGCTATACTTGGCTCTGGTTGTGTGCTTTGACTAAGATAATTATGAGTTTTATCTTAATGTTAAGTAGACTGACAAATGTGAAGAAGAAAATGTACTCAAATGTGGCAGTGGAAATGTTAGAATTTAAGAGGCAATTTCTGAAAGAGAACAATAAGTATAGCCCCTTTCTTTTCATGGTAAGATGATCCCATGAGGGAACTGGTGTCTACACAAACTCATTACTCACTATTTATTTAAAAGCACTAGAAATGGTAGTGGGCCAAGATGTAAAGTAATAAATTCGCTTTGCAACCTCAATGCCTGGTAGATGCAAGCACTCATTGAATGGATAAATGAATGATAAGACTATACTTCTCACCATCTTTCTCAAACTATATCGGTGGTTTCCAGTGGATGGTTTAATTCATTTTAGTAAAGTGGAATGTAATAATTAATGGCTGAGTAATCCATATGTTTCAATCTTCACTCAACCCCATCCTTCAAATATCCTGCCACAGATTAGTCAAGTGCAGTGATGCCTTAGTCACACAGACATTATATTTTCCTCTTCATGGACCCAAAAAACCAACCCTTTTTTACAAGCTCCTTTACACAGAGATAAAAACCATATTTCTGCATGTAAGCCAAAAGGATGTAAGTATACTTCTTGAAGCCTAGCTGGGGTGACATGCATTACTGACCATATTCTGTTGGGTAACAATTTTGGAGGTCATGTGTCTAAGACAAAGCAATTCCAAGAAGAAACAGTCATGGACTCCTTAACTACTAATTGAAAATAATCTAATAAGAAGTTCCTGATCCACAGTGACTTCTGACATGGGCAATAAACACTGTTGGTTTATATTACTTGAGGTTAAAAATCATTTATTATTCCTATCACTCACCATAAGGAATTAACTGCTAAAGAGACATGGTGATAGTCATAGACTCATGATGAATCTATTCAATAATAACATGTTCTACCTTCTATTGTCTATTTGTTCAACTTGTCAGACTTGTTTATGTGTGTGTGTGTGTGTGTGTGTGTGTGTGTGTGTGTGTGTGTGTACCTCAGGCATCATTCCTCAATAGGGCCATGCACTTGTTTTTGAGACAGGGTTACTCACTGGCCTAGAACTTGCCAAGCATGTGAGACTGGTTACCCAGGGTCCCACTGACCCACCGGTATCTGTCTCCCCAGTATGAGGATTACAATGTACACTAACACACCTGACTTTTTAACACATATTCTGAGGATCAAATTCAGGTCTTCACAATTGCTTGGAAAGCACTTTACTGACAACTGTCTCCCAGCCTCATATCCTGTTTCTTGAGACTATAATAGCCCAAAACTACCCTTTATAACTTTCTGTGTATTTCTTTCTCCAGGACATCTGCTCAGTAAAGAAGCTGGTGTTATCCACCTTATCAGACAAATCCCTGAAAGTTCAGGCCATAGAGATAAAGTGTGTGAGTAGAAAGCTTGTGGTCTGTAAGCCTCATAACTTATATAAGTTCATTTGTAGAGTTCAAATCAAGATCTATAACTTTGGAGAAAAGTGATTGACTGAGCAAATTTACATACTTAATTACATGTACATTTTCTTTCTGGAGTCTGTATTAAGTCAATTTCTGAAAGCCACTCTTTCTGCTGTACCCATATAAATTTATATGCCGTGTATGCAGCTCAGTAACAGAATGCTTGCAAGGCACAGTCTAGGTTCCCTTCCAGCGCATACACACACACACACACACACACACACACACACACACACACACACACACACACATTGTACCATTCTTGGAATCTTATGCTAAGTGATGTAATATCTCTCATTTTCTTGTTCAAATAGAAAATAATAGATGGTTTCTACTGTGAAGAAGGTGCTTGAGATCATGCCAACACTTAGAGGGAGGATGTCATGATATATTAGTAACTGTTGTAATGATCATGAGAAAGAAAAGTGGTTGCATGTGTACCAGGCATTTACTTCCCTGACATAGCCCTTTCCTCATTACACAGAATGAAAGCCTCAAGCGTCAGTTACATACTGAAAGATGTTGGCAATCCATCTCTACATCAAACTGGACTAACATCTCTGAGTCCTTAATGTGGACCAGTCATGAACTATTGACTAGAAAGACAAAGAAAAATAAGATCTCAGATCTGTATTGAAGAACCTCAGAGAGGAACACTAGAGTTATTCATGAAGAGTAATTAACATAGATTAATTAGAGGGTCAAATGACTGGTTTGACTTATAATGTGCTTGAGAAACAGAAAGCAGAGATAATATTATCGATGAAGTTTTAGAGTTTAGTTCTTAACATTGTTTCTGGAGTAACTTATCCTCGAGAGGCAAGCTCAGAAGGTAGAAATGTGCATCTCATTGAATAACTTTATGAGCTTTGCCTTCTAATGTTTTCCTTAGCCTCTGAGTTCCATTGCCATTTCATGAAAAGCAGTGTGGTAAGTTTGAGGTCAAGTTCTCCTGTGTCCATAAGAAGGATGATTTAATATACTTAGTAAGCCACCTGCTGGGCTGCCACATAGGTCATAAGACTTGAATCATGAGAGGATTTAATGACTTGGGCAACTTTCTTTCCTGCAAATATGTGCAAGACAGATGATGAATGGTACTGAATTATAATATATAGTGTTGATCCTGAATTCTAAATGCCTAAGAACTGGGGTAGAAATGACTGGCAAAAGGCATTTTGACTTACCCAAGCAGCAATGTATCTCTGACACCTAGGGCACTCATCTGGGAAGTCAGACCACAAGATATATCTCTAATTTTGCAAAATACAGTTCTAGCTAGAGCTAATGGTAATATGATCTTAATAGGTGTCTCAAGTTTCTCATTAGATTGTGGCTATGAAATTTCATGGGAGACAGTCAACAGAAGAGCTCATCCATTTAGACAGCATTCTTTGTATCTAGGCAGTTTTGACACCGTCTTCACGTCATAATAAAGGACCTTGTGGCTGAGAGAAGGACAATGCATTTTATCAACCAGGCTATGAGAGTGGACAAAGAATCACATGGGAGAGGGTAAGCAGACAGATGTGCTATTCCTGGGGCTGGCATCAACTCAAAGGATTACCTTGGCTAAGCCATTTAACCTCTCTGAACCCTCACTCTTCTCATTGGTGAAATGAGAGAAAGGACATTTGTGTGTCTCTGCTCCCTCGTAGGACTGTTGGAGAATTAAATGGGTGAAAGCAGTGGGCTACAGTGTGTTGAGAGTATGAAAAAGAAAAGCATGTCATCTAACTACACTGTGTTCTTCTCAATGCTCTTCACTAGCAAAGGTGAAGACAACCTCGTGAAAGACCCATGTAAGCTGAGTGCTCTTCTGGGAACAAAGCCTCATTTAACTTTGCTGAATTCAAAAGAGAACTATCACCTTGGAAACTGCTCTATGAATCAGTGTTAGGTCAGAGAGGATCCAGAAGTCCCAATCACTATTCTGAGAGTATGTGTGTATGTGTGTTCATGTTTGTATATGTGCAGGTGTGCCAGTGTGCAGGCACACACTGAGGTCAGGTGTCAACATTAGTGCTTCTCCTTCATCACCTTGTGTTATTGAGACAGGATCTCTCATTGGTCCACATAGTAGTAACTCACATATTAGTAGGCTCACTGGCCATTGGACCCCAAGGATCCCCTTAACGCTTCCTACACAGAAAAAGGATTAGTATCTACATATAGGCAAATGGACATAAAGTTTGCCACCATAGCCTGCTTTAAAAAATATATGTAGATTCTGATGAACAAATTCAGGTCCTCATGTTTTCATGGCAGCACTCGACCAATTGAGCTATCACTTCAGTTCTCTCTCTCTCTCTCTCTCTCTCTCTCTCTCTCTCTCTCTCTCTCTCTCTCTCTCTCTCTGTGTGTGTGTGTGTGTGTGTGTGTGTGTGTGGTGTGTGTGTGTGCTTGATATCACTATAATCAGAGAAATGCAAGGCTAAACCAAAATAGGATGGCATATTATTAGAGCTAGAAAGCTACTATCAGAAAACTTAATAAATACATAAATAAAGACATATGCTGGTAAGGAAGTAGAGGAAAAGAAGATGTTACACATGATGTCACACCTGGTTGGTTGATGGGAATGTCAAGTATTTGGCCATTATGGAGATTCAAAATAAGAAAAATACAAAAAGAAATAAAAGAAAGACCTTGCTTCTGATCTAGGTATATCATTTCTAGATAAAATCAAGAGGTAATAAAGTCTGCCTGTAAGAGATAATATTTTGTTTTGCTTGCCGCATTAATGATAGGCAAGATATGGAGTTATCCTAGGACCTACATTTAGGCAAATGGGGAAATCACATACCTGTAATATACAATATCTGTAAGTATTATTCGACCATAAGCATGAAATACATTTATTTTCAGCAAAATGGATGGAGGTAAGAAAAGTACACCAAGAAAGAAGCACAGGAACTGAAGTATCACATGTTATTTCTCATAGGCAAAAGTGAAAGGATAAAAAGAAATGAACCAACCCAAAAGTACAATGGATTACTTGAGCTGGCAAAGGCCCAAGAGTGGTAGTGGTAGTCGACATGTGGACTGACATGGTCAATTCATGTTCCAAAGCTTTATTCATATATGGAAAATCACAGTAAATCATATTCTATATAAAATGCTCTATATAAACAAGGTTACTCAAAATGTTTGCCCTGGAGAGGACTAAATGTAAGGGCAAAATTGTAGTTTTCTCGATAATGTTCTAAATTTCATTTACTTTGAAGAGATCTTATTCTATTGCTGAGGACACCACACACTTGACTTATAAAACATGGAGCAATTAGTATGGTGCTGACCAGGAAGCTTTCTTAGTGCTGGCTAGCTTTCAAAGTACTGGAAGATGTTACCTGGATACTGAGAGAGAATAGTCATGCATAATCTTACCAAACTGTGAACCCCAACAGCCACAGTATCAACTGCCCTAGCAAGTTATGTCGCTGGGTACTACAGTGGCATGAATATCATGGGGGTAACCAACTGCTTTCTGGTTGTATTTGAGATCTGCTTCATAGGAAGAAACATGCCTGATAGTATAAATCTAGCCACAAACATATGTTTTGGGGAGCACAAGGACCTATAGGTGAGCCTACTACCAGTATTTTACAAAAAAAAAAAAAAAAGCACAGTACTGAACTGCTCTATAAATACATACTTAAAAAAAAAAAAAAACATGCATTACTGAAGTCCTCAGTCCTCGTCAAAGAAGCTTCTTTTTTCAGTGGATGGAGGTTAATACAAAAACTCACAAATGGTCAGAGAGCAGAGATTAATTTTCTGTGCAGTGCTTGGCCATAAAATAGACATCTACATCACATAACACTCCTGCCCCAAGTCTCTGGGAATATCCAGAAATATTGTAAGAGCCAGAAACCAGGGAGGACCAGTACAAAGTAGTATCTCCTAGTCATAACAGTACCATTGAACTTATGAACTCCTAGAAGCTACAGTTCTCTGCACAAGATCAAGCCAGTCAACATTCCAACAGAAAAGAGGGGCTCGTGAGTCTCCACCTCAGCTGATGCTGCCCATGGAGAGGGATTCAGCTTTCCGTAGGAATGTGGTCCCTAGTCGCTTAACCATTCTCCAGTGGCTGGCCCCACCCCATGACTATAGGAGCACCACAAA
Organism: Peromyscus maniculatus bairdii; assembly: GCF_049852395.1. Classification (NCBI taxonomy): domain Eukaryota; kingdom Metazoa; phylum Chordata; class Mammalia; order Rodentia; family Cricetidae; genus Peromyscus; species Peromyscus maniculatus. The sequence continues at coordinate 132,827,442 of NC_134854.1, read as the reverse complement.
CTGGAGTCAGTGGATTCTACATAAAATAAAGGTCATGAAGGTGAGAGTAAAGGGGGGCTAGAGAGAGTAGATCCTAGTGTGGCCAAAGCAGGGAATGAGGGATAAACATGATTAAAACACAGTGTACACATGCATGATATTTTCAAATAATCGATGAAAGGATTGTATTTAAAATGACACACATGGTCTTAAGAAGTTTTGTCTAATAGAAAATGATAAAAATAAGCTATCTTTCTCCTTACAAATTTCCCTAAAACCAAAATGTACTTATTCAATCTTAATCCTCTCTGTAATGTCACTCTTTATCATAGTCAAACTAAGCTGAAATAGCATTTTGGAATTATGTAAAAGTAATTACAGATCATTCAACCATTCATAATTTTCAGGTTCTTCTTATGAACAATATGAGATTGGGCCCAGTGGTTTCTTCTGATTTTCTTTCTTTTTTTACTTCTATCTACAGATCTTTGATTTGTGACCATATTGTCAGAGGACTGTTCTTGCTGCAAATTACCATTTTTATATTTGAAATCAGACTATTGCTCATTTCCTTTAACGTAACCCTTCAGTATTCTAATGTACTATGGAGGTTTTTTGGAACCAATTTTTTTATCTACAAACCTGTATTTTAATGGTGCTAGGGGTGGAACCCAAGGCCTTGCTCATTTTTATCACTAAGCTACATATCACCTTCTCATTATTATATTTAAACTGATAGCTGGATGGCATAGTAGCTTCCATACGATACACAGATGATACGGAATTTTCCCTTTGTCCTTTGTTTTTATTTTTCTATATATTTTTTATAATTTTATAAGACACCAGAAACTCACAAAACATTTTTGTCTTCTGTCTTTTTTTTTTTTTTATTGAAACAGAGTCTCTTGCCTAGGTTGTCCTTAAACATGAACCCCTTATCTAGGTAACAATGATGTTGAAATGCTGATCTTCCTGCCTCTACCTCCTAAATACTGGGATTACAAGCATGCCCCACCATGTGAAGTTGTTATGCAGTTAAGGGGATCCAACTAGGGTTTCTTGCATGCTAATCAAGCATTCTGCCAACTAAGCTACAGTCCTAGACTCCATGTTTGCCAATCTCCAGTTTCCATTTAGCTGATATCCATTCTAAAAGTTGTATTAAAGAAACATCAAGGAGAATTGTTACATCTATTCTCTTGTTTGTTGTAACACTTGTTAAAGAAGCAAGTACAGATCAGCTTTTAAGATAGAAACTTTAGAATTAGTGATTCAACATCCAAATCTCCAACACTTTACACCTGCCAGCAGGGAGGGGGCAGGGAGTCAAGTTGCAGGTCAGGGTAAACTCCCTTTGCTGTAATGTCACAGAACTTTTAAATACATATTTTTAAGCTGCTTTTATGTTTTTTTTAGAAATAATAGTCACGAAGCCAAGTAAAATAATGGTCCATTTTAACACAAAAGCTCACAGAAGTTTTAACTCTCAACATTTTGTATTTCAAAGTAGGTGTGTGTGTGTGTGTGTGTGTGTGTGTGTGTGTGTGTGTGTGTGTGTGTTCCATAAACTTAATTACACAGTATACATCCTGCTGTCTTCTGGAAGTTCTTTAAATCAAGCTGAAGGTCAGTAGCAAACAGGTAGAAGCCACATGCGTGATACTCCAAACCAGTAGATAATCTTCAGATCAGTGTAGACAACGATACATTCCTTTAAACATGATATATCGCTAACTTCCCACTGGGAAAGTGAGAGTCTCATTATTTTGTAACCAACAGGATAGACACGACAGTATCAAACCCCAAGTTAACAGAATGACTATCCAAGTATTTGATGTAGTGAGATTTACCTTGTAAACTTTGAATTAAAATAACTTACGTATTCAACACCTCAAATTATTCTCTTTCCAGTAGAAACCCATGAAACTAAAATACTAACATCCTATAGGCTTAGATTTGGGGGTGTTCAAAATTCCTCTCTAAATGGTTTAACAATGACATTGGGCTTATCCAAATTTTTTCTCTCTTTCATACTCATATACAACACTTCAGCTTCCTTTTTGGATAGCTTTTATTTCAAAAAAAAAAAAAATGTGCAGTTTCTGGGCTAGCAAGATGACTCCATGAGTACAGGAGCTTGCCACCAAGCCTGACTACCTGAGTTTAATTGCTGAGACCCAGAAGGTGAAATGAGAAAATTAACATCTTCAAGTTGTCATCAGGCCTCCACAATATATGCCTTATGAGACATGCATGCCCACACAAAAAATACCCAAAATAAATAAAAATAAATTTAAAAGATTGTAAAGTCAATGTCTTGTGCTCATCTGCAAATAGGGTACCTGCATCACTCTCCCAACTCTGAGACTCTCACTGAGCACTGATGAAGAAGAAGCAGAAAAGCTTTAAGACCCAGGGGCTGGGAAAGAACAGAACTTGATGGGTTATTATAAAACAAATGATGTGAAGTTAGGAAAGAATAGGCAGTGGGGGATGAATCTGGGAAGAGTTAGGGATTTCAATGGAGGATGAACACAATAAAAATAAGGATATAAACTTCTCAATTACATCCTTACTTAATAAACATTACATCTTTAATTATCAATGTCTTTTATAAAAAAAGAATTCCTGAAGTATAGAAAAGAAGGCACTGCTGTGTAGTAGACATACATTTTGAGACTGACATTAATCTGGAGGTCAAGAAAAGGTTATCTAATTGAGATGTATAAATTAGTTCAAATGGATATAGGATGTTAACTTATTTTGTAAGAGAGTCTTTGCCTTTTTATATAAAAAATTACTTACTCTTTCTAGTCTAATCTGAGGGAAATTACCATAAATTCTGCATTCGATTAATAAACATAAAGAGTTCAAAAAGTTCTTATCAAACATGGAGAAAATTAAAAACATTGCAAAAGTTATAAGGAATCTAAGAGAGTTTGACAAATCAAAGTATAAGAGACTGTACTGGGATTGCAATCCTGAGAAAAACAAATTATTTCTAGATGGAAAGACAAATGGGGCATTGAAGATGAAATCCTTGCAGAAGCAATTAAGAACAATAACACTCACCAACACAAAGTTAAAACCCCATTTATTTTTGCCCATTACCAAAGATCTCAAAAAGATTCCACCACACACCTTACAAGTGAAAACAAAGAAAAAACAATCCCTCCATTTCTTATTTTCATCTGATTATCACTAAACTGATAGAAATAAAACTGATTTTTTTTTTTTACAAAAATGCACTCTATCTATTAATGATTTTGTTTCTCAGATGGATTTGTCAAGTGCATGTTGTGTGATATAATGTTGTATGTGTGTGTAGGGTGTACTCATACGTTGAGGAATGGAAGTACAACAGCCTGTGGGGCCTGGGGATTAACCTCAAATGTAATTCCCCAGGAACTGTCTACATTGTTCTTTCAAAAGAGGGTCTCTCACTGGCATGCAGGTCTCAGTTAGGCTAGGTTAGCTACTCAGTGAGCCTCAGGATCCCATGTAACTCTGTTTTTCCAGTGCTGGGATTATAAAGGCAACCCATCACACCTGCTTATTTTTAGGTGGATTGGAGGAATCAAATTCAGGTCCACATACTTGTACAGCAAGCACCTTCTCAACTTACTATCTTCACAGAGTAATCGGTACGATTTTAAAAGAAAACATGTTGCTAGATCAATTATTGGTATTTGTTATTAGCTCATAGTTAATTACCTCATCCATCCTTATTTAACAGCTAACAAAAACACATGTAGATGTACGAGGCTTTATAATTATTAATTTCAGAGATCTAGGAGGGAAGCTTAAGATGGAGCATAAACTTTAGTTCATGGAATGAAAAAAAAAGGGGGGGAGGGAGAAAAAAAGAAAAATGCTTTTAGTTCAGGAGACCAGAGATTAATCACTTTGAGTAGAGCAGGCATCATGAAGGCACAAACACAATGCTGGCGGCTGGGTTCTATGCCAGGAACACTGTGAATACTGCACCGGCTTGTGTAAAAATAGCCACCACCCTGGCAATCACAGGTCTGGGTCGTGGTGTGTTAAACAATAATACCTTACCCTGATGGAACTCCTTTGAGCCAAAAAGCTTTCACCTGCATTATTCCATTAACCTCCCTGCATTGTTATGGGAAATGTGTTTATTTTTTGAAATGACATTCAAATATGTCCGTAAAAGAACACTTCAGGTCTCCCCAGTGTTCTCTTCTCTTTTGGTCAACACATTACCTTTAAAAAAAATCAATAGCTTATTTCTTTTCTTATTTCATCACATATTAAAACTGTAGCAGGTAGAAAAAATGTCAGCATGAGTTTTTCAATGATGCTGTCTTCCTAAATTACTCTAGCCTCATCATTAACCAGAATACTTAGAGAAAAGAATTTCTCTTTTTGCTCTCAAGAATAGCAGTGAATGATATGTTTTTAATTCATTTGTAGTATTATGTTTTGTCTATGTGCATAAATTAATGTAATATAAAACTAGTCCTTACTGGTTGATTGAATTAATACTCATGATTTTGAAACAACTTCCTTCATGCTTCCAACCCATTCAAATACTCAAAACCATCACTTTAGAGTGGTGTGACTATTTTGGAACACTGTTTTAAAGACAGTTATATCAGCCATTTCTTATCATTCATCTGTTGTTCAGATGATAAAATCTCCCTTAGGGTCCACACTTTTTTTTTTTTTATTTAAATGTTTACTCTCAGAGGAACTTGCTTTCCAAAGTGCCATATCTGACTTCCTTGTATTTATTTACACATTCTCTCACCTGGTAATCACTTTATATTTTATAACTAGCTTTGGATTCCTTTTTTTTTGGGGGGGGGGGAGGTGTTGAGACAGGGTTTCTCTGTGTAGCTTTGGAGCCTTTCCTGGAACTCACTCTGTAGCCCAGGCTGGCCTCTAACTCACAGAGATCCGCCTGCCTCTGCCTCCTGATTAAAGATTTGAGCCACCACCACCTGGCTTAGTTTTGGATTCTCAACTAGATGTTAGTTCTGTATCCTTTATTGCTCAATTAATTTTGTCATGCATTTATCTGAAGTAAATTTGACATCCTAGATTTGACAGGCAAAAACTTGGGTTTTGAGAGCATACTGGCCTGAGGCCTTAAAATAGGTTTCAGTCTCTCACAGACCCTTTCTTTCTTTCTTTTTTTTTTTTTAACATTTTACAATGAATTTATTTTAAATTGACAAGTTGATATGCATAGTGGGGATAAATAGCAATGTTTTAATTTTTTTGTTAAATATTTTATTTTGCAATACTATTCAGTTCTACATAACAGCCACAGATTCCCTTGTTCTCCCCTTTCCTGCCCCCCTCCCCTTCTGCCCAGCCCACCCCTCATTCCCACCACCTCCAGAGCAAGGCCTCCCCTGAGGACTGAGATTGACCTGATAGACTCAGTCCAGGCAGGTCCAGTCCCCTCCTCCCAGATTGAGCCAAGTGTCCCTGCATAAGTCCCAGGTTTCAAACAGCTAACTCACGCAATGAGCCCAGGACCTGGTACCACTGCCTAGATGCCTCCCAAACAGATCATGCCAGTCAACTGTCTCACCTATTCAGAGGGCCTGATCCAGTTGGGGGCCCCTCAGCCTTTGGTTCATAGTTCATGTGTTTCCATTAGTTTGGCTATTTGTCCCTGTGCTTTATCCAACCTTGGTTTCAACAATTCTTGCTCATATAAACCCTCCTCTTTCTTGCTAAACAGACCCTTTCTTAACTGCCTGGCTTAAGGTAAAAGTTCCTTTCTGTCTCAGACATTCTATTTGCACCCAAAGCAAACTGATTAAAAATGTAAACATCAGTCTGTAGAGATGGCTCACCCTTGCCCCACAAGGGTGAAGACCTGAGTTCAATCTCTAGAACCAAGGTTAAACTAGTCCAAGTGGCATGTGTTTGTAATCCCAGTGTCCCCACAGAGAAATGGAAGGCAGAGAAGAATCTCTGTTGCTTCAGGGGCAAACTACATGTCAATCACCGCAGTGAACTCCTAAGAACCTGTCTCAGATAATGTAGAAAGAGAGAAACAACACACCAGGTTTCCTACAGATTTTCACCTTTGTATGAGGTACCCATGCATCTACAGTCATGAAAATGAACACACACACACACACACACACACACACACACACACACACACACACAAATACAGAGACAGCACTATATATGTGTGCTATATAAACTTGGTAATTATTTTTTATTTTATTAAGAAAATATTTTCATTCATTTTACATACCAATTAAAGAGCCCCATCTTCCCTCCTCCCCGGCCCCCCAGCCTGCCCCTCCCAACCCAACCCCCACTTCTGCCCACAAGAAGGCATGGCCTCCCATGGGGAAGTTCATCCAGTAGAGGCAAGTCCAAGCCCTTCCTTCTGCCTCAAGGCTGCAAGAGGTGTCCCATCATAGGTAGTGGGCTCCACAAGGCCCGCACCCGGGATGGATTCTGTTCCTACCGTCAGGGGGCCCTCCAAGCAGATTAAGCTACACAACTGTCTTGCCATGCAGAGGATTTAGTTCAGTCCCATGCAGGCTCCACAGCCATTGATCCAACTTTCATGAATTCCTACTAGTTTGGTTTGGTCGTCTCTTCAGGGTAATTTTTTTATTGTTACTGAAGCTCAAAATTACCTGAATTGTCTTCAGTTTTAGTCATTAGTAAGTTTATCTAAAATAGATTACCATTTTATAAAAAGGATTCATTTCATTTTTAATTGTGTACATGGGTCTGTGCATGATGCAAGTAGAGGCTAGAGGCTTTGGATCCCACAAAAGCTGGAGGAACAGGTAATTGTGAGTAACCTAACGTGAATACTGGGAACTGCAAACGTAGGCTGCACTCTACTACCAAGCCATCGATCCAGAGCCTTAAGTTACCATTTCTGAAGTCAGTGGTTTTCTTTTGCTGGAACCCAACCACAGTAAATATGCTTCATGAATTCATAATCAGTGCTTTTGAGCACTGTGGCTTCTAACATATTTGTCCCTTCTAAATCAAATGGTTTCCCACAGAAGTTTCACAGAAATCCTTTTCTCTTTTCTGGTACTGTTTTTGGCCTCTGGGGATTGCCAAGCTGTCAAAAGATACCACACTAATCCTAATGTATCCTGGTGCAATCCCCAAATCCCCCAACCCACAACTACCTTCTTATTAAGACTTAATTGCCAACTTGTACAATAGGGAATACCATGAATAACTGTGTGCCAAACACTGCAAGAATCCAGTATGCTATGAAGGTGACAGATTCTCTACAAACTGATTTTGTGGTATGTTCCCTTTGGTATTTCCTTCTCAACTAGGTTATCTATTTGTGCTGCTCCTAGAAGAAGATAAAGTCAAATGAAAAAAGATAGAGGAGGCAGTAGCAGCATGCAAGGCACAGGTCAATGACTTAAGAAATCAATGACTTTAAGTCTCATCACTGGACTTAGCTTTTATCTCTATTTGCATTACACCTCCACTGCAACCAATGTAGAAACTGCCTTTTCCAACATTTTGAAGATAGGGATAATGAGACATGGGAAGTTCAAATATTCCAACTGAAGTTAAATGACTGAGCCTAAATTTGTCAAAAAAAACATTGGTCTATCTATCGTTTGCTAGAATCACAGTAGCTCATCATCTATCCAATGTCATGAGACACTATTACTCTATGTAGTCTTTATTTTGCTTATCTCTCTGCTGTCAATTGAATTTTACTTGCATATCCTGGTTTTGGTAAAAAAAATGGTTAGAATGTTAAAACTGGACTTAAAGGAGGGACCCTGATGCTATTCCAATGTTAATTCAGTCTTCACTTCTGTCATTTTTGCCCTTTGATGGCATATCTCCAAACAGCTCTGTGCTGTGGAGTTTCAGTCTTCTCTTAAAGGCTGTCCTTGCCTTCTGGCTTGCATTCACCAGTGGAGATCACCCACTGGAGATTAGGGTTGAGGAATAATAGTGGACCAGGACTTAACTCCTTTGCCTCTTTTTTAGCTGTGTTGCTTCCAGATATTTGCATTGTCTTCTCAAAGTGTGGGGTCAGAAGTGAAGGTTCCAATTTCTAAATATGATATCCTTCTCCTTTCTCTCCGAGACAACTTAGACATCTCTTCTTATTTCCCTTCATCCTACTAAAATGCATTTTAGTGTCACAGATTTCCTGCTAATACTCATCCTAGTAAATTTATTAATGTTTCCATAGACTGTTGGTTTAACAATGCATATTACACATTTATTAGAAGTGTGTCCTTAGAGTGAATCAGTGGGCTCAGAATGATGACAAGGGTAATGGCTAGCACTTATTGAATACCTGTAAGGTTTTCTCATTTGTGAGGAATGTGTTGAGTTGGTGAACATAAAAATTGTAAGGAATTAGAAGTAACTTACCCTAGCTAATCATGGTAGCTGAGTAGAGCTTAGGTGGCAAGTTTGCCTGTGCACCGCATAACCTTAGGTCCAAATCATGAGTTCCTGAATTTGATGATGAAACAAACAGAAGAACAAACAAATAAAAAACAGACACTGGCCTTCACTGTCACTGTATATGCCTTTATAGGTGTAAGATTACAAGACCAAAAACTTTCATTTTAAAAATGGTTTACATGTATTCAGTGGTGTGTGTGTGTGTGTGTGTGTGTGTGTGTGTGTGTGTGTGTATGTGTGTGTATGCATACACACAAAGATTAAAGGAAACTAGCAGACCTCAGTTCTTCTCTTCCACAACATGAGTTCCAGAGACTGAATTCAGGTTGTGAGCTTTGGCAGAAAGTGCCACAACTCACCAAGCAAACTTGCTGGCCCAATAATTTGTTTTTCTTTCAAATTCCCTGGTAAAACTGATGCACTGGACTGGGTACCATACTTGGAGAACATCCCATTTCCTTATGCTAAAAAGATAGGTAGAGAACAATATGACATCCTCCTGACATCCAATGTGCATAGAAAGACAATGTGGATGGTTGTGTTGGATTTCTCTATTGATGAGAAGTAAATCTTTGTTCATCATATTGCACACAGTTTAGCAGAAATATTAAGCATGCCCTAAATCCTAGATGCTTAACCCAGTACCAGGGATGCTTAAAGGATTTGGTTCTAGTATGAGTCTGGGAGATTGTGCATCTTATACTATGTTTACTGGTTAGAATTCTATGTAGTATATTTTGGAAATCATGGTGAGTGAATATTTAGTTTCAAATAAAACATATTCACATAAGTGAATATGAACAAGACCAATATAAATAGCACCTGTTGAAATATTAACATGGACAGGAAAAAAATTCACATGTTCTTGTCCCTAGATAATGCTACAGGTAGTTGATAGCTGCTGAGAGATGTAGAATCAGTCTCTTCCCAGGATGAGCACCCATATAGATTGTCTACTTCAATATGGTTAGCCTTAGACATATGCATGTACAAGCAAATCTAAGTGGATTCACCAGATTATATATACGTGCATGTATATGTATATATAAACAAGAGATCAGGTTTGGAAGGTGGTATTGGGAAGATTGGAGAGGATTAAGGAAGGGTGGGAGTCATATAGTTACAGTGCTCATGTATGAAAATTTTATATTTAGATTTAAGAATAAAAAATTAAAAAAATTAAAAGAATTGATCCAGTCGTCTAGCAGGACAAGTCCTCACCTTAGAACCAGTGTTCATATTCAGAAGCAATAGGGAAAATCCACAGCTATTTTCTCTGTGAAGATAATGCTTAGAAGACATTTGATTCCATTACACATACAAAAAGAGACAGCTAATAAACAGGTGAATTTCTTTCCAGGAAAATTTCCTTTCTTTCCCAATAAACTAAATGTACAGAGCAGGGATGAGAATACACTCATAAAAGTGGGCTCTCATTCCAGATGCTCAGCACAGCTCCAGTCCACATCCTTCTGAATGGTTTCTAAACTTAGTCACTTAACAAAGTGCTGAAGAAAAAAATGACACATTAATCTTATGCTGCTCTTTATAATTTAACTTTGGCTTGGGTATATGAAAATATTATGTGCATTAATATGAAATATGCTTGATAGCTGCATATATTATAGGCTTTGAACATTTTTAAACTATTGCTTTGGGTGACATAATGAACTACATAGGAACGCTATCAGGTGGTTCTACTGCAATGTCACCTGGGCATCACATCATATTTATTTGGGAATCAAGATGTATACTTTAATGCATACTTTTACTTCAACCACTGAAATATGTCAAGTTTCACTCAGTAGCCGTAACCATAAAGATACTAAATAAACATAATTATCTGCATACAATTAAATTCTTGTGCTAGAGATACAGCTGTTTTGATAGGCTTTCCCACATTGATGAACCCCATATGCTAATGTACCCATTCAAGTTGACTATAAGGAATTACTTCACTTTCAAGGGCCTAAGACTGCGGTCTTTGGGCCCCAGTGAAAACTATATAGATTTATCTTTTTCTGACTGTATGGTTTTAGCCACCTGACATAACATCTCAGAGTTTTATTACACTAACCTGTAAATGAAAACAGGCACAGGCTGTACAACTGCAGTGCTCATTGTTTGCAGACTGGGAGCACATTGCCCTCCATCACACAGTTCCAGCAAGAAAATGCTGTTCTCTCAAGATCAGACCAACTGACTTCTTGAAATGTTTATTTCATTCTAAAGTCAGAACCCAACTAGAAGTCCACCCAGTAGCCAACCTCCTTCTCTGTAGTCTGCTGAGTTCTTTCATTGAAAACAATTTCATTTATAGATGTATATATGTATACATAAGCCATAAATGTATGCATATATAGGTATATCTATACCTATACATATACATACATATATATTTATGTTGATGACTTTGCTCCCTAACTAAACTGATTCCTTTAAATTGTATAGTTCATATACATAGTTACATCTTCCATAGAATCCAAACTAATAACATATATTAGTTATAATGTTGACTAACAGAAAACTATTTATTGGTCATTGTGGAATACTATTGGCTCTCAATGTGTGCCCTCTGCAAAATGAGTCCTACGATATAGTCCATAAAGAAGAGCATTGAAATTCCAGCCAATTAGATATTTTCTGCTCCCCATATCTTCATAGAGTTTCATAATTCTATTTATAATGGCTACATCAGAAGTTTCATAGAAAGCTTAACTTTTCTTAACCTAGTATTTCACACATACACCCAAATTAGCTCCCAAAGGCAGGGACCTTTTCCATGTCTAATGTAATATTTCTATTGTCTCCTATAATAGCTGGAACAATAGCTATTCATTATATACATAAACAAGTCTGAATGTAGACCATTTTAACACATACAGAAAAACATAGTCTACAATATACCTTATTTATGTAATATTGGTTATCTATATTTATTTATCTGTATATACTGTGGTAGAATATGTAGAGACTAATATAATGTTTTAATAAAACATAAAATACACTAAATCACTATTATAAATTTAGTGGCAAAAGTAAGTGAGCCCCATTTTTTTAGAAAACTCACTAAAAATGGGACCACTAAATATTACAACTTTAACCCCAATTGATAAGTTTAGTTCACTGTTTCCTGCTCTCCAATATTTCTAGGCTACACAGAGCAGATGACAGAAATTTGCTGTTACCACAATATAACATCACCCAGGAATTATTTTGTATTAGCTGGAAATAAGATTGGCTTTCACTATTACAGTATATTTGATGAAATAAGAATATTGCAGAATGTTTTTTTCCGATGTGAATTTTATTGCATCTAAATTTACTTGTGAGATTCAGATCTAATGTCATATCTATTTCCTAGACTGTTTAATATGTGACACCACTTTAGACTTTAATCTCAGTGTGGCCATGGAAGAAAAATGTAGAGAGAAATATGTGTGGCCAGTATCAATTCTGCTAACAAAATTTCCCTAAATTTGGGAGTTACCAAGAGGTGGAATTTATACTTACCATAATTTTTACCATAGACCTTACAGTTACTGGGTTTTTAAGGATTTTTCATTGTCAAAATACATATAATTTGAGAAATGTGGTGAAGCCCGGGCAGTAAACTGATTGCCTGGCATGTACAGGGCCCTGGATTTGATACCAGCAACATATAAACCAATGGGTGTAGTGGCACATGCCTGTTATCCTAGCATTCTGGAGGTGGGAGCAGGAGGACCAGAAGATCAAGGAAATCTTCAACTATATATTAAGTGTTTGCTATACACCACACATTTGTGATCTAGGGTAAAGTTCTTAATTTTTTTAAGAGTGGGGAAACTGGAATAATACTATTGCTATTTCATAGAACTTTAGAAGTGATAAATGGTTATTACAATTATGTGCCTTTCATCCGGAAAAACCCATAAGTTTTACTGATTATTATCAGCAACATCATCACCAATATCACCATATAATCACCAATATCATCATAATCATCACCACCATCACTATTGAAATCACAGTAAACGAAAGACACATGAGTACATTCCCTGAGCAATGCACAGCTTTCTCTTCAAGAATAATGTTCCATATCTGGTCTGAATGCCATCAGAAAACTGAAAATAAAAATTAGTATGTTTTCTTTCTACCTAATGCTGGCATCTTTCACTTTTGTCGATCTACGTTTTGGTTTAGTACAGCCTTGTTGTACACAGAAAAAGCTGCTCTCTGAGAAGTGAGGTGAAAAAATATCAAATAGGAGAGACATTGAGTGAAGGCTTTCATGCTCCAGGAATACCTTTGGCACAGCTCAGTTGACTTCTGAGTTGCACATGAGGGTTATCTCAGCTGTTGTGGTAGGGTAAGTGTAAGAGTTGCTTAGGATGTGGCGTGTGTGACAGAAGGTACAGGCTGGAGAGTAGTGATATAATACAAACACAACTGACTTCAGTTTTTTTCTTCTTCTTCCTACTTTTAGATTTTCCAGGCATATTCTTGCTCTTTGCCCATGAATAGGAATATGTTACACCTGGCTGCTTAGTTGGGTCACTGAGTATATAAAGAACATCCTTATTTGGGAGCCAAAGGAAACTGACATGGCTATTAGGAGGAGAAAAGGAAAATTTTCAAGGTTATAGTCTCAGCGTCATTTATCTAGGCAAAGACTGAAGAACTGGAAGTCCATACTTAATATATGGTCATGTCAAAGTAAAGTGTAATGTCCCTGTTTACCCTGCTGACTCAGGAGGAAAGGGACACTATTGTTGATCCACATGCCACTACAATATTGGTGCATAGAGAACTCCTAACACTATCCACCCAATGAGGAACCCCTATTAATCATGCCACATCATTAATGTGTTTCTACCTTAAAAACAAAGAGGAACACAGGTGAAACAGACCAATAGTGTCAACAACTATCTTAATGTTATATGTGACATCCTCAACTTTTATAATGAGAAGACTCACAAAATTTAAACTTTCCCAAGCAAGTAATTTAAATAGATGCTCAGAAGTTAAAAAGAATAACAAACAAGCTCAGAAGTAGGATTATAGACTTTGTATAGTTTAAAACATATGTTTGCAGTGATTTACAACAGAATTTGTATCTTGGAAGAGCTATTCCATTTTCTCCAAAGGAAAATAATGGGGATGATAATATCAACAGACTAACATTGTTGTGCTGATTACATGAGATAGTTCATGTAAAGCACTTGGCACACTCCAAAGACTCCATGAAAGTGTTTATCACTATTTTTACTGTCATCACTGAATACTTAAAGGACTGCAAGGGTACATAAGGAAAATGATGATAAATGATAATATGGTACTGTTATATTTATTATCTCAGCTGAGCATCTGTTGCTTCAACATACATTCCACATATCAGACTATAGTACATACTGCTTTAATGAAGAAAGAACTAAGAAATATAAAGCCTAAGCTATAAATCAAAACCCTTCAGTTTTGAGAAAGGGAAGATGAGATTCCAATATATGATTATCTTACTAAACCTGAACTCTTATCCTTACTAGTATAGTGTCAAAATCAAAAAAAAAAAATACCATACCATGACAGTAGTGTTGCATTGTTTACTTTAATCTGTTTTTTTTTTAAAAAGCAGATCATGAGTGTCCTCACTATACAAGCACACACATGCATACGAACCCACACACAATGTTAACCATGTGTGCCGATGGATGTGCTAAGTAATTTAATTGTGCTAATAATTTAATAATGTATATCGCACCATGTTGTATATTATAAATATATGCAATTCTTAGTTATCAATGATGCTTTCTTAAAGCTTGAAAATTCCTCTCTTTCAAATATATTATTATTGACTATGTGTCAGTATATTATTATTATAAAACATTTTATGTTAGGATCATTAAATCAGCAGTATTTATTATAACTATTATTCAATTATATAATAGAATGTAGGTACTTTTTTATTTAACATTAGGACAGAATTTACAAGCTTGATTTCACCAGGGACTCCTGTTTCCCAAACACCTATAAAAAATCAAGGGTATTTATTTTTCATGAAGCACTTGAGCTCTCTACAGTAATTTCAAGTTGCATTGTTTTGTAATTTGTGTGTGTATGTGTGAGTGAGTGAGTGAGTGAGTGTGTGTGTGTGTGTGTGTGAGAGAGAGAGAGAGAGAGAGAGAGAGAGAGAGAGAGAGAGAGAGAGAGAGATGGATTTGCTTCTATAAGAGTGGGTGGTAGAGGTTCTTCTTGTCAATATCTGCATTCCCCCATAGAAAGCTAAGGGATCGGCATAACAGGTGGTAAAGAATTGTAGCTTCTTACCTAAACTCTCATTGAGTTTGCTATTCCCCCATCCACTTCCTCTATCATGTGAAAATAATAGATGTCCTTCATTTTCAGAGAGCTTCCCTAGTGGTTTGAAAGAAAATAGCCCACAAAGGGAATGGCACTATTAGGAGGTGTGACCTTTCTGGAGGAAGTATGTCACTGCTGAGTCAGGCTTTGAGGTCTCTTTTTTTCAAGCTTCTTTCAGTTGACTTCCTGTTGCCTGTAAGATGTAGCACACTCATCTCCAACACCATGTCTGCCTGTATGCTGCCATGCTCCCCTTCATGATAATAATGGACCTCTGAAACTGTAAACCATTATGTCAATAAAATATTTTCTTTGTAATACTTTCTGTGGTCTTAGTGTCTCTTCACAGCAATGGAAACACAAACTAAGATAGCATCCAAAGCTATTCACCTTCCTAGGTGTGATACTGATTCTTCACATTGCTTCTCAGCTATATGAACTAGTCAGAAGAAAGTCATTCATTCCAGTTGCACCTCACAGTGAAAGTAATAATGAATACCTAGTGTATTGTTGGAGTCCACAAACATACCCACACATCTTTTGACATGCCTTTAGTGTATATGATACTGATTTAATTTCACTGATGACTATATTATATATTGTATAATGAATATATTGGCTCATATATTGTTAGAATTTTTCCTAGTAATCTGAGTGCCTATATGGAAGCAATGGAACAAAATGAAAAGATGGGTCCTATAATTTGCTAAACATACAAAAAAGCTTTATTATTGTTGGAGACAAGGAGCTGGCTACTTGATGAAGCACCTCCAGAGGTCAGAAGGGATAACATCTTGCTACCTGCAATATCATCTTTTTCTACCTGGAGGGATGAAACAGAATAAGTGGCCAATGTTGTTGATAAATGGATACAATTTCAATTTTTCAAAATGTGAGTGTCAGATTCATCCATTGTGCCAAATAGATATATCAAGTGACCTTGCCCATTTACCAATGGATGGCACACTGCAGAAACATGTTGGGGCCTTTAAAGGACTAAATGTCACTGTGTAGATATTGTCATCAATACAATGTATATTGGCATTCTGTCACACACTGACTTTGAAGGTCACAGATAAGCTAAGCATCTGTGCTGCACACAGTAGTCTCTGCTTACTTCCCAAGAAGACCACAAATAACTTCATGAATCTATCAAGCAACTTACCCTACCTGTCAACACATGATTGCATCCAGACC
Source organism: Peromyscus maniculatus bairdii (assembly GCF_049852395.1). Lineage (NCBI taxonomy): Eukaryota > Metazoa > Chordata > Mammalia > Rodentia > Cricetidae > Peromyscus > Peromyscus maniculatus. The sequence continues at coordinate 132,811,506 of NC_134854.1, read as the reverse complement.
TGGAACAGGACTAGAGAGTTGGTAGTCCTTGCTCCTTTTGCTGCTTCGACTCGATTTATGCTGTTAGTTTTAGTCTGTCCTTGTTAATATACACATTGAATTGTCCTTATCTGAGACCATATATGCAAGCTAAACTGTTACCTTCAGAAACAAAACCATCACATACACTTGGTATGGGGTGGTGGTGGTGGTGGTGGTGGTGGTGGTGGTGGTGGTGTATGTGTTTGTGTATGTGTGTGCATGTATGCATATGCACACACTAACAATAAGTATTAAACACAGAAGCACACTCCATCACTGATCATTGAGAAATTTCTCTAACATCAATTCCCACAGTTTGACTACCACATCTTCCTTTAACAAAAACAGTTTAAGAGAGGATAGATTCTTTGTATAACATCAAAAAAATAAGATAATTGTAGTTGTATGCTCCCCTAAAGGATATAAAATGACCATAAAATATGAGAATGATTAATAATTTTCTTCATATTAATGCTTTTGAATGAACTGAAAAATATAAAAATAAATCTACAGTGTAAAATTATAATTGATAAGTTGAAAGAACACAAACAACTAGCATTAATAATTTGATATAATATAAATGTGTTAGTAGATTAAAAATTGTTGTAAGCCATTGCAAAACATGGATAAAGTTAATTAAACCATAAAAAAGAAATGTAAGCCGGGCGATGGTGGCACTTGCCTTTAATCCTAGTACTTGGGAGACAGAGGCAGGTGGATCTCTGTGAGTTCGAGGACAGCCTGGGCTACAGGAGTGAGTTCCAGGAAAGGCACCAAAGGTACACAGAGAAACCCTGCCTCAAAAAAAAAATATGAACATAATAGGAAATATATTCAGCCTCACAAAAGAAAAAAAAATTGAGGCAAGGCCTCAGAATTGCAGTACAGTCGAGGAAGATGGCCTTAATCCCTAACCCTCCTGCCTCCTCCTTCAAAATGCTAGGGTTGCAGACTTGTAGCACCATGTTCATCTAACCCTCATATTTATTTTCCAAAGAAATGTAGTTAAGATTTAGGTGCCATGCTTTATATATCAGAGTGGCATGACACCAATGAAATGAATGGAAAATGACGGTATTGGCAAGAGTGTGATTTACCATGTATGAAATTGAACACGTTAAGGCTGAGTCACCTTTTTGGAGTACATAACCAATCTACTAAACCTGAAAAAGAGTAGCTCTATTACTACAAATTCATTGTAAAGGAATAAAATAATGAATGCTCAACAAATGTACAAGGAAGATCTATATGCTGTGAATATGTGTTGCTCTGATTGGTTGATAAATAAAATGCTATTGACCAGTAGCCAGGCAGGAAGTATAGGCAGGATAAATAGACAAGGAGAACTCTGGGAAGAGAAAGGCTGAGTCAGGAGACACCCACCCTCAGGGAACAGCATGTAATGACATATAGGTAAAGCCACAGAAAACATGGTAACATAGATTAATAAGAATGTGCTGAGTTTAAGTGTAAGAGCTAGTCAGTGGTAGGCCTAAGGTAAAGGCCAGGCAGTTTTAATTAACATAAGCCTCTGTGTGTTTACTTGGGTCTGAGTGGCCATGGGACCATAGGGTCCAGGGAGCCAGGCAGAACTAGGAAAGCTTTCAGCTAGATAACTTTGTCTGTGGTGGCCACATGAAAAGGAGACTAAACTTCTGAGCAGTGGAGATGGAGAGTGGTCACCAAATAAGAGAAAAATATTAAATAATAAAGTGATTATGCCAGTTTTTGCTAAGTGACATGACAGGCCACTCACACTAGATTATTAAGTGACTACAGTCACCTAATAGTTCATTATATTATTAAGTGACAACAATTACCTAATAGTTCATTAGTTTGATCTAACAATTAATGATATCATGTGTTTCTATTGTATTTGTGTATGCTAAAACTCTGAAAACATATAATGATCAATTTTTGAAAGTAGAATTTTGTACTATTTTGATGTGTTTTCTTTATAAAAATCATCACTTTTAGACTTTCAACCAAGACTTTGTTATTTTTATAATTTTAAAAATAATTATTTTGAACAAGATTGTTTCTCTAATTCTCCAGTTATTGTGTACTGTGGCAGGGCTATTAGTGAAACTATTTCCAATTATTGAGTAACATGGCTCCAGCTGTTGGCATAAAGGAAAATTAAGTGCTTTTCTTTTACTATATAAAAATGGATTTTCTGTAAATTCATTATTTAAAATTGATAAATCTTGCATAGAGCAAAAGAGTTAGTGACTGAGTATGCCAGATCCTTCCCCACATGGATAGAGAGACCCTGGATAATTTCATTGAAAGATTCATCCAGTGACCATAACATAGGTGTGAGGCAAGTGAAGGAAAGGAGTAATCACTGTGACCCAAGGAAGACTAGAATAACAAGCAGTTGGATATATGGCCTTTTGATAAGATAGAAGAATTCAAGTGTAAGGTTATACTGTGTTCATTATGAACACACACACACACACACACACACACACACATACACACACAATCGCTCCACTTTCTGAGTCTTACATTTCTCTGAAACAGGGTTGACCCAGTGTGTACAATACATTAGAATCCCCTCCACATTATAGAGACAGTTCTAGGACCAAGTAAAGCATCTTCATTTGTATTAGATCATTACCACGTGATAAAATACTTGCTCACCCCCAAAAAACATGAGCAATTCATATGCCTGTAATTCTTTCTTTCCTTTCCTTTTTGAGATAAATTTAGATGCACATGATGAAGACACCAGACTCCTTAGTCACTCTGCAGACAGTTGATCAGCCAAGTTCTCACTAAATACTGGTAAACAAGCAATAAACCCCTAATGTGTCATACCACTGACACTTAAGGGTCATCATCTTAGCATTGCTTATTTATTCCAGTGTTTAGAACTTACATTGTTTATTTGAAAAAGTGCCAAGATAACATGAATTCAGTTGTCTTCCATTGACTATATATGTGTGTGTTATGTAATGTATATACATATATATGTATATGCATATATATTAATTCTATAAACCATTTCATGGGTTACGTTGCATTTTAAGGGGATTTTTATCTCTATTCTAGAGAAATTGTGGTCCACTATTTTTTAAATGTGACTTTTTTTTTCATTTTATTCAGGAAGAATTTCACTGTGAAAACCACTCTGTTTTTTAACTTGTCAACTTCATAAGTACTAGGGTTACAGTTCTGCTGAGTACTGGGGTTGCAGGTGTGGGACCACAATGGATTCCTCCAGTTTGAGAAATAGGTTAAAATAGGAGATAAGACAGGGTGCTATACAACCAGAGAGATCTTCTGGCAGAGCATAGAATAAGAGATGGAATCCTGAAGAATTTCTACTAATAAAGAGGTCAAACAGAAAGAGACAGGTGAAAGCACAATTGATTCAAGAAAGAATTCTAGAGGGTGAAATTTGTTAAAATGTGGAAAGGGAAAATATAATAACAATTTGTGTTTTGGGGATTTTAAATGCATTTTATTTCTGAGAGGTTCGTATTGTTTACTTGTGAACACCAAAAATCTTTTGTTAACTTCTAGAACTGTCTTAATCCTGACAAAACATCTGCAGAGAAAGGATGTCATTCCAGGATAATCAACTGCAAGTTGCTAAATTAAGATCAAACTGCCCTTAACCTTGAACATTTTTCTAAGAGATTCAGAAGAAAGAGGTTCACTAGGGAGTGGTATAATTATATGATTGTATCCTTCTTAAGAGGCTATTTACAGATAAGGATTTTCCCACCATTCTTTACAGTTAAATATATGAATTAAAGTTCAGTGGGATTTTCTTTGGGTGACTGGGAGCAATCCTGGTGAGACAGTATGAGCTAGCTCTCTTATATAACTCGTATATCCCTTGCTTTCAGATCCTGGGTTTTGCTGTCCCATACATTCTCAAGGACTACACAGCCAGACCCATACTATAACTAATGGGAATGAAGCTGGAAGAATGATGATCATTTGGGGCAGATAACTGACTCTTTTAACTTACAGCATGATCTTTGTTCTATCTTTTTTTTTCTTTTCTTTCTGAAATAGGCATGATTATGACTGATCAGAAATTTCAAGTTGTCTGCCAGTTATGGGGACGGTACAGTGTCAGCCACACAAAGAAGGATGGAGGTAGAACAGAGGGATCCAGTCTTTTCAGGAGCTGAACTAACATAAGAGAGACTATGACTAAATTTATCACAAAAGGAAATGATAAGAATTATTTGTATTCAGCTTCCTATTTAAGGCAAAGTCACTACAAATGGACACTGAATTACAACACTGGATCTCCCCACCAGAAACCCACCTTTCTATTCTTCTTTTAACTCTTAGGTCATAAATGCTTAGACTGAATATGAGAAGAGCCCTGTTCTTCTAGAAGCCAAAATTCTCTTCATAGAACATTTTAAATACTAGTATTTTTATGTTCATTTATCGTTCTAACTTTATTTATGGGTCTGAAAATGGAATGGGGAATATTTGATCTGAGTCTATGCAGAGAATGGTTAAACATAATAAGTAAAGCAAAATGGTTAAGACTCTAAAATAAAATAGTCAAGAGACTGAATTTTAAAAGTATCTCCACAAAAGGTCAAGTGAGATCATAAATCCACTAATTAACCTGCTATAACTATCCAAAAGACATCCGTGCATTACCCTCTATGAATGCAATGCAAGTATTATTCATCAATTAAAAGTAATACTGAATATAGACTTGATAATCAGAACTACTATATTTGAATTCTTAAACTGTCACTGCCTAGTCATATGTCTTTGGCAAACTGATAATCAACTCTGGATACCCCATTGGGTAGGGACAGTAAAGACTACCTACCTAATGTATTTATAACATCACATAGGTTACTCTTGGTGACAATGTTATAATCTTAATGCATAAGTTGTAATTGTTATTGTGACTTTTATGTCATGATAGATCCTTCATTATCCTGAGGTTCTGTGTGAAAAACTTATTCATAACCCTCTTAATCTTACAGAGAAGAATTTTTCTATCAACTGCTGGTTTTCAAAGTGTGATCACTGATTCAAAAACATCTATGAGCTGGTGAGAAATTCAAATCTAGCAAACCCACACCTCTAAAGGGTAGAGCTCAACACTCAGTTTTAACAAGAATTTTTACATGCATTGGACTCAGTCTAAAATTGGAGGGCAAGTGTAAACTGAGATAACAATCTGAGAATCTCATTAAGATAATCAACAAACATAATGTGTACATCTGTCCAATTGGAGAGGAGGTCATGCAACTTGCTGAAAAGACGTGCTTGCCAAGTGATTTTATAATATATTAAAGTCTGAGAAATTCTGAGAGTAAAAATAATTGTTTTTACATATATGCATGTATGTGCATGTGTGTGTATGTGAATGTGAATGTGTACATGTGCATGCCCATGTGTGTGGAGTCCAGAGCTCTGTCTCAGATGTCTCCCTTGGCTACTCTGAGTTTTAGTTTAAGGATAGTATTTCTTAATGAATGTGGGAGTTCTCCAATTAGGCTAGCCTGGATGCATGGCGAATGAGCTCCTTGGATCTGCTTGTCTCTTCTTCTCTAGTGCCAGAAGTACAGATGTGCACTACTGCCCCTGGCTTTTTCAGGGGTGTTGGGGATCTGGAGATCTGAGCACACATCCTCATGTTTCTGTGGTAAGTATTTTATCTTCCCAACCCCATTTCTGATATTCCTAATACACGATTTCCTGGTCTGTGTTCTTCCTTGTCTGAGAGGATTTGTCACTGTGATTGGAATTACCATTACTTTTTTTAAATTTTATTTTATTTTATTTTACAATACCATTCAGTTCTTACTTTTTATATTCACATCTAGAATCTCTGGTAGAGAGTACAGTTCCAGACACAGAATAGCAAAATCTCACTAAACTACCTTTTCTCAAAGACTCAGCAGATCTTTAAGATGAATTACTTTAGGGAGGGAGACACTATACTCATGAAAAAGCAGCTTTAGAAGTTCAATGACATGAATATTTTTGTCATTTACCAAGTTCTGGTCATTTTAAATAATGTATACTTAATTTTAATGTCTTGTTTCTCAGTTAGTGTTTGCCATCTTCAGTCAGAAATAGAGAAACAAATACAATTAAGTATTTACTTTTCAAAATTGGCAAATGTAAATAAGTATGAAATAATTTTAAATATTAAAATTTCAAGTGAGTTTATGGGGTAAGTATATAATCTTTTCCTTCTGAGGCTATTAAAGATTAAACTGCATGAAGACACTTGGGGCAGTCAACATTGGCCTTAAATAAATATAATTCTGTTGTAGAAATTGGAAGAAATGTTTCCTTTAAATATAACCACAAACTTGAAAAAAATCAAGCTACAGGATTAAATCTAATTGACTACTTCCCAAATTATATATGTCTGTATGTTGCTACTCATGGTTCCATTTGCTACTTCCTAGGAGAAGACAAATGAATATTTCTAGCTGGAAATAGTGCATTCATATCAACACATTTATTTTCAATGGAAGAAATTGATCCCACTCCCCACCCCCGAGTTGTAAAAAAAAAGTATAATTTTCTTCTCATTCAATGATGTATCAAGTTTGTTGTATAGAGTTTCCAAGAAGCATATTTGAAAAAAAATCACTGCTTTTTCCAGTAAGATAGTTACTAGGGGCTCCTGGACCACCAGGTCATGGACAAGTACTTAACCACAGTAAAATGTGAGGCACTTGTGTAAACTGTGACAAACAGTAGTGGGCAATGGCAGGTAGATGCAGACTGATGATACTTGATGTCCCTTCGTACATAAGATCAATGAATTCATGAATACACCTACTTCTCACCCACAAACTATGTTTATTTGATCAATATTCCACTGCAAATTTCCTAGGATCCAAGTGTACTAAAATACTATAGCATCTGGTGCTTATGGGTGCATCTTAGTGGGATCTGTATGAGACTAGCTAGGCTCCCAGGACCAAGGGCCCCATATATGGGGTAAATCAGCCTAAAAGAACACTCTGACTGCTGAGGGAGAATCAGGTTGAGGAGGGCAGTTCATTACCCTGTTCCAGTGTACTACACTCTCTTTATACATTTTTTTAATATTTAAGGAATGTATTTATTTTATATCCTGACCACTGTTTCCTTTCCCCCATCTTTTCCAATTTCCTTCCTCAACCTCCCTTCAGCTCTCCACCTTATCTACTCCCCCTCTGTTTCTGTTCAGAAAGGGCAAGCTTACCATGAGTATCAACAAAGCATGGCATATCAAGTTGCCATAGGACTAAGCACTTCCCATTGTATTAAGGCTGGTCAAGGCAATCCAGGATAAAAAATAGGGTCCCAAGACCTAGCAATAGTGGATAGGTAGCCTGAACTGGCCATCTCTTGTGATCAGATTGGTGACTATGTGAATTGTCATCAGAGAGCCTTTGCATGTTTTCAATCAATGAAAGCACAAAGGAATGAAGTGCAACTATAAAATAGACCTTATCCATATCTGAAGATAATAATATTCATTAGGATGGAATTCTTTTCACCTCCTACAAATTTGTAATCAGACTAAATTATTAAAAGAGTTGCAGGACATATTTAAGTATCTAATCCTCCCTTATAGAGTCATACAATTTTTAACTCAGGAAGAAGAACTTCTGATTTGTTGATCACAGAGAACTAAGTTTAAAGTCCACCTCTACCATATGTTAATGTGAGAGGCTCAGTCTCACATGCACAGATTGAGACATCACACTAACACAGCTTTCATTATATATCAGGGAATTAAGTGACAAAACCCAGTCAACAGAAGTTTGTCAAAGACCCTGTACCTAGCAAGCACTCATAGCAGCAGCAGATATTAATATGGGACAGACATGTGAAACAGCCAATGCCCAGGAGCCAATGACTCCAACCTAGATGACCTCCTTGCATCAAGTGATAATTATTTTTCTCATTGATCCTACTCTATCTATCTATCTATCTATCTATCTATCTATCTATCTATCTATCTATCCATCCATCCATTATCTATCTCCCCCCCCTCTCTCCCTCTCTGCATTAAAAATAATGTGGGAGCCTAGTATGGTAATACACATCAGGTCCAGCACTTAGAAAGCAGAGGCAGGAAAATTTCCACAAGTTCCAGGACATCCAGAGTTATATATACTGAGATTATGTATCAAAAATAAATAAATTTAGTGCTAGAGAGATGTCTAATGGTTTAACAATGCTGGCTGCTCTTCCAGAGGCCCTGATTTCAGCTCACACATCACATAACTCACAAACTCCTGTTGCTCTAGCTCCAGGTGGTCTAAGACCTTCTGACCCCAACAGGCACTGCACTCATGTGGTGAGCACGCGCGCGCGCACGCACACACACACACACACACACACACACAAATAAATAATTACTAACCTAACTAATTAACTAAGTGTGTGTGTGTGTGTGTGTGCTCATGCGTGTGTGTGTGTGTGTGTGTGTGTGTGTGTGTGTGTGTGTGTGTGTGTGTGACATTCAGGATGGTTCAGTGGGTAAAGGAACTTTCCACCAAGTCTGACAACCTGAATTTGATCTCAAGGACCAAGATGCTAAAAGAGAGAAATGACTCCTGAAAGTTGTCCTCTGACCTACACATACTATGGCATGAGTGCCAACACATATCTATGCATATCATACATCACACATGGACATGCACACAAAATGAATAAACACACATAAAAAGTCACCATTTTTAAGTAAATAAATAAAAGCAGACTGAGAGAGATGAACAAAATTGAACAACTGTAGTTCATCATGCTACTTTTCCAGAAAACTAATTTTCATGTCTAATATGCACCTTCTAAACCCACTCTACCTCTGCCCTGATCAAATGGTGTTACTGTAAATGGATTAGTCAATGATTTAGTCAGTGAGCTAAGCTACAAATAAGTGACTGTGCATAGGATTGATAGAGAGTACTCGGGTTTATCGGTAGGCAGTGTGGTGATATTTTCTTTGTGCTCTAACAAATAAAGCTTGCCTGAAGATCAGAGAGTGGAGCTAGCCATTAGTTAATTGTAGAAGTCTGGCGTTCTGTACAGACAGGAGACAGGAAGTGATATGACTGGGCAGAGGGAGGAAAAATACAGTGTAGGTGGGGACAGGAGCTCAGCCCCTTTCAGTCTGAGGGAGTCCTGGAGGTCAGAGGTGACTTTGGCTGCTCCTTTACTTCTCTGACCTTTTAGCATTTACCCTGATATCTGACTCCAGGTTTTTATTACTAAAACCAATTAGAATTTGTGCTACAGGTAGTTCCCATACGGAAAGAAGTTCAGGGTAAAAAAAAAAAAAATCCCTCATCTGAAACACTTATGAATCATTTTATCTTTTCAATTAATTTTTCAGATTTTATCATGTTTGCATATAGATAATAGTTTGGCTGAGGGGGATCCAAGTATAAGCATGGAATTCACTTATGTTTCGTGTGCACCTTCTGCATAACTTGAAGGTGATTGTACAAAGGGTTTTGAATGTGTTAACAATCTGACTGTGACTGGTCACATGAGGGCAGATAGAAATTTCCACTCATGGCATTTTGTTAATACTCAGAAAGTTTCAGGTTTTAGGCTGGAGAGACACTGGCAGTGTCAGCATGAGGAGTTGAATTCAAATCTTCAGAACCCAAGTGAAAGCCCAACACAGTAGTACATATCCACAGTCCCAGTGTTCCTATGTCAAGATGGGAGGTGAGCCAGGACAATCACTGCAAACTTGCTGCTCAACTGGTCTAGTATAGTTGGAAACAATAAAGAGAAGAGACCTTGCCTCAAACAAGGTAGTAGTAACCAGCTCCACCCAAGTTTGACCTCATACTTACATATGTGTAACGTCCATGCAAATCCACAGTCATACACTCATACACACACACACACACACACACACACACACACACACACACACACACACACGTACATGCACAAGCATACATACATACTAAAAAGTTTCATATTTTAGAACACTTTCAGATTTCATATATTTGAATTTGGTATGCTCAACCTATATATTATCTAAAAGGACACAATAATGCCCTCAAAATTAGGAACTCTGTAACAGCTCTGTGTTTTAAACCTATGAATTCATTTAGAATGCTTCCTTTCTGCAAAAGTGCTTTCTGTCAAACTTTTTTGTGTGCTCTTGATGAGCACAGTTCAACAAAACCAAATAAGTGTTTGCAGAAGCCTTGCAAGATGAAAAGTATGGAGTCAGATGCCACAGGAGATGATTGTACTTCGGATGAGTAAGACCCCACACTTGACCTCAGATAAATTAACTTTAAATAGAGTGGATGAGTCAGTGCCTGGAATGTAAAAATTCTAAAAGATCAAGGTTAAGTACCAAATGAACATGTAGAGACTTTAAAGAAGGAAGTAGAATAATGGTTATCTGGTAGAGGAAACGATGAAGAAAGTAAGTCTCTTTCATTCTTAGAAGTGTTTCCCTCTAATAGCTCTGATCCCCGGGCACTTTATTTATTAACATACAATTAAAATCACATTTCAGTACAATTATAATACCACCACATTTCCCCTTTTCTATTTTAATAAAAAGAAAAAAAGCAAAAGGTTATAACTAACAAAAGAAAAACTATGTACAAAAGAACAATAACTATATACAATATATACAAGTAATAAATACCTAAACAGGTATTTGACAAATCAGAGAAAATAATTCCATTATCTATCCTACTTTGGTAAATCCAAGATGTATCTAATGCACTTACTATCCTAATTAATTTTCAACTATAATTAACTAATCTTCAACCATAACTAACTAATCTTCAACTCCCTCAGAGTCCCAAGAAGAAAATAATATTAGCTAACAAAAATAAAAACAGGAAGTAGATGCAAGCAACTTCCAAAAAATTTGTGAGTTGACAGAAACGAGCCATAGACAGAGTGTGGCGGTGGTGGCACACACCTTTAATCCCATAGATCTCTGTGTGTTCAGGGATACAGCCAGCATTGGAGACATATGCCTTTAAGACCTGGGGGGCTGTACATACAGACAGTGACGAGGCAGTCACGTGTTTGGGTTTACAACCAAGGAGAAGGCAGAACAAAAGACTATGAAAAGACGGACAGACAGGAAATAGGTCTCTTTCTGGAAGCTAGGAGCTTGCAGGAGGAAGGGTAAGATTTTAGCTCTTAGCTCTGACCTCTCTCTCGGCTTTCTCTTTAAAAAAAAAAAAAAGAAGTGTTTCCCTCTACATCCTGGTATTGAGGCAAGGATCACTCAAGGAATAGAAAGATACAGGGACCAGTATCTTCTCTAGCCCTACAGGAGTGGGTGAAAGACTGACTTCTTAACAAGGTTCAGTACAAGACTAACAGCCTTTGGGGATCATAAAGGCAGGAGTATGGAAACTCTGGCTCCATCTGTCTTACAGTGACTCACGTTGCTTATCTTAATACCTCAGTGTCTTTATCTATATAAAACAATGATTTCTTCTACACAAGTGGGAGAACAAAATGATATGAAGCAGATAGATAAGCTGGCCATCTAAAACAAAGGAAGCTCTAAGGGTGGTTAGGGGAATGATGAGAGGAGGGTGAGAATGGTGAAGGTGATAGTGATGGTGATGGTGGTACTGTTGCGGTTCAAGCCCTGCCTATGAGTGGGCCATAGTTAAAGGATTTCTCAGTTCTTGCAGCTTTAGAAAGGTAGCTATCTGCCCAATGATTGTGCACAACTTTAGAATGGTAGGATTTTAGATATGTTCACCTATTTAGTGAAAATACCAGGGGTGGATATAGTCACATTAGGAATATTTACCGAGTGTTTATTGTATGCCAAACCATATGTGCCCTTAATTCTTTACAGTAACAGTACGTAACAGGTTCTAATATTATTATTTTCTATTAGGTAAAGATTCAGGCTTAGAAAGGTTTCAGCATCTAAGATTATATTGTCATTATGATGAAAACACATCCAAACTATCTAATTGGCTACTGCTCAATTACTAAGGAATAATATCAAGCATTTTGTCCTTGGCTCTATTCTCATTCTGAGGCCTGGCTACCATGTCCAGTTCTTCAGGTGAAGAGGAATGATGATTGTATCCCCTTGATTTTGCTTTTCTTCTATACCCATATCCTCCTGTCAAACAAGGAACTATTTCAGAGAACAGCAATATCTGTGGCAACCTGGTACTGTCAGAGTGATGCTTAAAACAAGATATCAAGAGAAATGACACCGGGCGGTGGTGGTGCACGCCTTTAATCCCAGCCCTTGGGAGACAGAGCCAGGCAGATCTCTGTGAGTTTTGAGGCCAGCCTGGTCTACAGAGTGAGATTCAGAATAGGCACCAAAACTATACAGAGAAAACCTGTCTCGAAAAAACAAAACAAAAAAAAAAAAAGAAAGAAAAGAAAAAAGAAAAAAATGGCAACCCAACCACAATACACAGACATGGCAGGGGTGAGTTATGGAACACTGCAATGAGGCCCCAACATTCCAGAGTAAGACCAATACTATCAATGACACATTTTGTGCTATGGGCTGAACTAAGTGTCTGACATGATTCATTATACGTAAGACTTAAGTCTTATAAGAATAGAACTATTATTATTATTTAAAGATAGAAATAGTGAATCTTAGATATTCAAGTGGGTACCCAAATGATTAGCAAAAGAGGGAGTTCAGCTATGTTTAACACCTATATTCTTCTAAGACAGTGTCTTACTGTGTAGTCCATGCTATCCTTGAACTTACCATTTTGCCATCTCAGGCTTCACAGAGCTGGGGCTGTAAACATGTCTCACTGGGAACAGCCAGCACCTGTATCTTTAACTCCATGCTCTATTGCTTCTCATTGAAATAAACATCACAATTACCAGACTCCATCATTGCTTTCCAATGTCAAACAAATCCAAGGAAGTATTGGGAAAAGACAGGTGAGGGAATACTGATGATTTTAAACAAGTTATTTGCTTTGTGACACTGTCTTCTGACACACTTCGTAACCAGTTATCAAGAAACAGCAAGCAAAATGTAGGCAGCAAGCATGTGCCCCCAGGTGTCTGGTGAAACAACATATTTGGCATTAAAACTTATCTCTTCCAGAAAACAGTGGTTCCAGTGGTTGTTTAAACTAGAAAATCTTCTCTAAATCATAAACCAAAAAGCAACATTTCATTTATGTAGATCAACTTTTCTATCTGAATCCTGCTATTCATCTACTGTCCCGTTTCAGGATTTATGCACAAAAATACGTTAAATATGCAATCTCAAATGTGAAAAGGTTGAGTGAGAGGGAGCTATGATGCCTCAGTGTGTGGTTGGGTTTTTTTAAATCTTAATTCTATTATCCTAACTCCATCCAGCTTAATTATAATGAATAGAGAATTACACAATTACCCTCTGTTCTGTTCCTCAAATGCTATATTTTGATGAAATTCACTACATGCTGCTCTCCCCCTGAACACTAAAAATGGATGTGTGTTGATATGAAATGTGATATAATTACAATTAAAATATACCTTACATAATGATAGTGTTAAAATAAAATTATAGATGTGTAGAGACAACATGGTCATGCATTTTGAGTACAATGCATGCTCACAGCAAAATCTGGTAGCTGAATGAATGAATAAACATGATTTTGGTTTAGCCAAAGAGGCTATTTGGTAGCTTCCAAGTATCTAACATCTAAAGCAAGTTTAAAACCAGTGAGATAAAATTTATCCCAACTATGTTTTCAGCTTAAAAGGTGACTTTGGGGGCTGGAGAGATGGCCTATCAGTTGAGAACACTGGCTCCTATTGCAGAGTACCTGAGTTCAGTTCACAGTACCCACTTTGTAGCTTACAAACATCTGTAACTCCAGTTCCAATGAATCCAATGCCCTCATCTGGCCTGGGGGTTGTACTGGACACACAGGTAGTAGACATACATACATGCAGATCAACACTCATAAACTAAAACGAAATCAACAAATAAAATTTTAGATAGTTGAATGAGAAGCTGTGGGTATGGCTTAAGGGGAGTGTGTGTGTTTATCATGCAGGAAGTCCTGGGTTCCATCGCTTACAACAAAACATAAATAAAAATTAATGTAATAATTTAAAAGTTAAGCAACGATATAGAATTCCTGTTGGGATTTCTCAAAGTAAGTATTTATGTGGGTATTTTACAATAAGTACATTCTTTACTTTTCTTGAATGCTCGCATAACTTTCTTTTAACTTCAACATGTGTACAAAATGGCAATTTCTCAACTGTCAGTAATGAAGTATAAAATAATAATGATAAATATTAGAGTATAAATATTTGTGAATTAAAGTGGCACCCAAATACAATAAAATATGGTTATAATTACATTATCAGAGACTATGCTAGTGTTATGTTGATGGTCAACCTGAGAGGATCTGGATCCACAAACCTCCAGGATCACCTCTAAGAGATTACTAAGATTCAATTAGCCTTGGAGCAGGCCTCTGAGGTATTATCTTGATTAGGTGGTTGAGGTTGACACCATTTCTAAAGGCAGGTGGCACCATTTCCCAAGCCTGATCCTCAACCAACAAAAAGAAGAAAATTAGCAGGACATAAGCATTCATCTCATCTTCACTGAAATACAGCCTCACACTCTTGTCATGAGGACATGTGAACTATAAGCCACGATGAACTGTGAGCTAAAATAAGCCCTTTCTCCTTTAAGATGCATTATCGGGATACCTCATCACATCAATGTGAAAAGCAACTAATACAGGGAGAAAGACAAAAAACCAAAATGTATCTCCTAAATATTTATACTGTGATAGCATCTTTGTCATTGTTGTTGATATCCTGGGGATCATACAACATAAAAAGCAAGTGCTCGAGCACTGAGCTATATCCTCAACCCTGAAGTTGCATGTAGTATCTCTAGTTTATACAGTTGCATCTCTAATCCAAATCCTTCTTCAGAATTTCAGACTTACATATCCAATTATTCATTGAACATCTCTACTTGGAGTTCAAGAAACCAAATATTCTATTTTCAAAGCTGATTCTGAATCCCTCGACTTGCTTTACCTAACCCACTTTTTACATCTCAATAATAATCTCACTTTTCTAGATGCCTGAGTTCCAAATTTTGGGTTCAACATTTTCTCCTTTCTTGCCTTCACATCCAATGTTCTACTCACTGGGAAATCTTATCTCAAGATTCAAAACCAATCTTTTTGAAATCTCTTCTGGTAGCATCCTGGGTAAAACTACCAGCCCAATATCACCTGTTTCTCCTTCCTACCTGTTTTCCTTCACTCTGCTCTTTGCTCTCATCCTCAGTACCACAGACATAGTTAGCCTATTTAAGCAGAACACAGATCATCCCACACCTCTGTTCAAATCCCACCACTCCCTGGCTATGTTTAGAGGGAAAATCAAAATGCCTATAGTAATATCCAAGGCCTTTCATCATCTGCTCATTACAGCCTTGACCTCCTATCTTGCTTATGTTTCTTCCACTCCATTTCATCATCCAACATGTCAGTGCCATGTTTCTGCCTTAACAATTGTGACACCGGTCATTCCAGCTTCTGGGCAACAGTGTTCCTATGAAAGAGATGTGCCGGCTCAAGTCTGACTTCCAGTCCTTGCTCAAATATCAACCTTCAATTCCATCCTGAATATTATATTTATAATTGGAACCCTCCTTTATATACCTTCTCCTTTACTATGTTCTGCATTGTTTTTTCACACTTCTGGGTTTCTAATGTGCTTTAGCATTCATTTCTACCACCTGTTTCTATGAATACCAATGGTGCACACTGAGAGAGAGAGATTTTTATAGAAAGAGAAACCTTACAGTTTTGAAATGGAATGCCCCAGTAGTTGGGCATGTACACACAGAAGAGGCTTAGTAACTATTTCTAAGTAAAATTGCAAGTAGAGAAAGCAGAAGTAAAGCTGAAAGCATTTAACTATTGGAATGAAATTTGAACTAAAGTTGAATGATGTCCGCAATTAATTCTTCCATAATCCTGAACCAACATAATTATCTGGGAAGGGTATACATGCCTGTAATTTCACTACTCTGGAGGTGAAAGCAGGAGGACATCTGAAAGTTCAAGGTCAGCCTGGTGTACATAGTAAGCTTCAAGTCATCTAGGACAGTATATTGAGATCCTATCTTCAAAATAAAACTAAATAAAATAAATGGAGAGAAAAGGAGAGAAAAAATTAAAATTTCAGAGAATTCATTATTCATTTTAATCACTTAACAAATTGTTTTATTGAATTGAATTGTTAAAATCTCAAGCTCAGTTATTAAAGTCTACATACAGATGTGTGTTTATACATATACATATATGTATGTGAGTGTATATGTATGTATATATTTAAGTATACACACACATATATATGTGTATATATAATACAATATAAATGATGTTATAGAGAGACATTCTAGTAAAAAGCAGAGTGAAGAGTATAACACATTATTGTTGCTATAGCTATTCTGTAGCAAGTTTAATAATCTTGATTATTTGGCAGTCATAACACCTAATTACAGGACAACAATAATGAAATTTACTGAACACAGAGGGCATGTTTAACTTAGTACTAAACCAGTTACATACCTATTCCATGTTATCTTCACAATTACTCCATCAGATAGGTATTGTTTTAAAATTATTTATCATTATGTGTATAATGTATAGACATATGTAAGTGTGGGGGTGTATTCATGTCCTGGTATTTATACAGAGGTCAGAGAACAACTTGTTGGAATTGGTTCTCCCCTTTTACCATGTGAATTCCAGGGATCTCTCAGGTCATCAGGCTTAGAGGCAAGTTCCTAGACCTGCTAAGCCATCTTGTGGGCCCAGGAATGTTTTTTTTTTTTCATTTGCTCATTTGAAAGATACAGTCATTGATGATAAGAGTGATTCCTGTTTGAGCAAGTCAGTAAAAAAAAAAGGTGGCACATATACATTTAAACTTAGATCTAATTCTTGAACTTGACTGTGAACAGTCAGTGACAGGAAGGGGTTTCTAATGAGAACCATTCCTGTGATGTCTGCCTGATCTGTTGCCTTCATAGAAGTCCAGCTTGAAACACAATAAAAATGCTTGATCTCTGTTTTAACAAACAGAAATAGCCTCCTCTGAGCAGTATTGCTAACAGGCTGAGCCTTTCTATGTGGCTTAGCTGACACCGTCCATCAGCACTCAGAACAAGCAGCAGCAGCTGCTCCAGGAAGAAAGCATAACACCCAGAGATGGAGAATTCTGCAGATGACCAATTATAAAACTATTAAGCTGCAGCACTTTCTGAGCAAGAGGCAAAATAATCCATTAAACTGGAAATTCCTACCCTTCCCTCCACAGCCCACACAAACATTAGTTTTGCATTTATTAGGATGTACTTCCTGCGCTCCATCAACTTGACTTTCTGCAATTGTATTAATACAGTCCCCTCACTTGGCGCATATATCTAAATGATGGATTTCCTCACTTGAGGTCTTGAGAGAGTGGAGTGAATAAAATAAAGTTTAGGACACACTGTCACAATCCATAATGACAAGCACTGAATTGGAACAGGAGGAAACATCTTTTCTCATTTATTTAATAAGAGACATTTACTGTGTATTTGTGTCCACATGCCTAGCCACTGTTTGAATACTGGAGGACAGATGTCTTTCACTGGGTGACAAGAGTTTGTATAAATTTCTAGGGGTTTACACAATCTTGCTCTACAATTGGAATTCAGTATTTCTATAAACAGATATAGGTAAACAATTGACAAGGTTGATATCTTTAAACCATCATGATTTCAAGGTAGGGAAGTATGTAATAATTTTTAAGCTTCTCTGCATTTGTATAACAATTGAACACTATGAAAAGTGATTCATGGGGGTGGGCGGGGGGGGGGGGGAAGGAAAGTGATTCATTTTTTGGTGTTAACAGAAAAAAATTTAAGTCTGTCAACTTTGCCTATCAACCAGGTAGGTGACTTTGGACTGCAAAAATCCCCCTTTTAAATGCATAGTAGTACAACAATATGGGCATGTAGTATCATTGTGGCAACCAAATGAGATGACATTCTTAGAAGTACATGGCACAGTGATTCACATTGAGAACTCTAACAATTACTACCATCACTACTAATACTGAAAGTAAATTAGAATTCCTCACAAAATATGATGCATATCCCATATCATTGTAAAGTGACATACATTATTTTTGATGCTATGATACAGTAATGGCTCAGGAAACATTTAATAGTAAATATAGTGGTAAAGAAGTTAACTGTCAGTCCATGGGGATCTCATACTATTAAGAATAATGTAATGATACTTCTCTCAGATAAGTATTTTCTTTTAGAAGGATTTATTTCTATGTTTTTTTTTTAAACAGAGTAACATCAATGTTGTTATGTCAGTTTGGAAATGTTCATTAATTAATTAGCCTGACTTTACATTGTACAATTGTTGTCCTCTAAATACTGATCATGTATGCATTTTAGTTGCTGGGAACATGAGTTTGCAACTATTCTTAATTACCTATTTAAAGTCAAAGGGGACGAGGAGTGGAGTCAGGCTTGTTGCTTACTGTACAGGGACCTGGGAGTTTAATATACTTTGTACTCCATTATAGAATGAAAATGCTTCTGTGCCCTAGGGATATCAACAAAAGATTTGCTTTAATGAAAGGAACTGAGTGTGGCTCCACAGCTCCTAGAGAGGAGGCCTACGGGCTACAGTTTGCATCTAAAGTATCTGCCTTCTTTCTCAACTGCATGCAGACAGGAAAGAAGCAACTGCAAATGTGAAAAGCAAGTGCAACCACCACTCACATTATGAAGAATGAGAAAGAATATGGTGCTTTTGAACAACTAAAAAATGGGCATAAAGACAACATCACAAACTAATTTTAGCTTGAAGAATGCCAGTCACTACAGGAAATAAACTGTCTTCCACTACAGGTATCAAAAATCGAACTCAACTCAAGGGCAATAACTGTGTTTCTTCTAATTATTTTAAAGTGTGTGTGTGTGTGTGTGTGTGTGTGTGTGTGTGTGTGTGTGTGTACATGAAGCATGTGAGTCTATGGACCACAGTGCCTTTGTGGAGGCCAGAAAACAGCTTTATGGAGGCTGTTCTCTCCTTCCACTTCTACGTGCATTCAAACTCAAGTCACCAAGCTTGCAGGACAAGGATTTTACTAGCTGAGCTGTTTGCCACTGTTTTAAAGGCATTTTCTAGAAATTCTGGAATTAATCTTGATTCAGATTCAATTGACTTAGGGGCTCCAGGTCAGGAAAGCTCAGGCTGTCTGTCTTCTCCTCAGCCTTGCTTTTCCTCTGTCTGATTGGCTATCAAGTCTCCTGGTGTTGATGCCTCATCTCCTGGGCACGCCACCTCACAATTCCCTAGTCCTGAACTTCCAGGGAGCAAAGACAATATACTCATTATTTCTGACAGAAATCTCTTCGGAGGATTCTGATATATGTAGACCCAGGTGCCCACAACTAAACTAGTCATTTACTTTACTTAACCTGAGCCATGTGACTTAACACTGGGACATAAGAAGGGTCTCATTATTTACACCTTTCTAAACAAAGAGGCTTAAAGTTATTATAAGACAAGATAGGGTAGGTCACTGGACAAAGATTTAACTGCTAGTATAATCCTGAGCGTTTCTAATGCCTATGACTTTTGGTAAATGGACCTAAGTTCAAAGTGGAAGAGCAAAAAATGATGTCCTGGGTTTTTCTAAAAGCCAGTGTGATGCAAACTAGACAATAGGATTAGACATTTCCAGAGACTAGACTGTACCTGTATATGTGTTTGTTGTGTGTTCATGTGAACATGTTCATGCATGCGTGAATATGTGTGCACACAGCACATGTGTGTACAGACCAGAGGTAGACATTTAGTGCCTTCTTCAAACATTTCTCTACCTAATTTTTTAAGACAGGGTCTCTCACTGAACCTGGAGTTCATTATGCCTGGCTTGTGCTTGGTGGATCCAGACTCAGGACACCATGCTTGCAGTCATCACTTTACCCACTGAGCCATCTTCCCAGCCCCTAGAATCTAAATTTTAAACGTAGAATCTAGATGAAGGAAATGAGGCCTATACAAGTTAACTGACATGTTTAGGGTAACAGGAGTGGCATTCATAGCACTAGAATACATGGTGTAATTCACCTAATGTCTTTTTAAATCATATATATCCTGTACGTATGTTGAAAGCAGAACACTTTTGATTTCTTATACTCAAAATGTCTGTGAAATTTACCTAAATGCCATCTTTGTTTCAATTATTTTAAGAGAAAAAAAATGCCCAGAGACATCCTAATTAAATGGATTGTATATGCATAAAATATACATGAAGGTAGCTTCAAATATAGCATGTGGACGTTTTGATTTCTTCCCTCTCTGCTCTTTTAAAAATGCCCCTTTAAAAATTTCCCACTCACCATCTGTTAGGTAAATTTCCTACAACACAGTAAGTGTGGAGGCAGAGGTTGTTTCAGGGATGATCCAAATGGCAGTGATACCTATATTTATGCGATTTTAAAGAGTAGGTTAGAGTTGCCTTAAAAAAGAAGCCCCTTCCCCCACCTAGAGTAATCCAACATCACCCTATGAATTGATGAGAGAGAGAGAGAGAGAGAGAGAGAGAGAGAGAGAGAGAGAGAGAATGAAGATAGGCATCTAAGTATAAAATAGTGTCCTAAAGATTTAATGTTACATGCAAGTTCCAGTGAATGGAAAGAAACCATTGACACACTTGCAGATGAATTTCATTTATGATACAAAGTTCATAGGCTTAGATTTGTACTATTACATTCAATAATGGTACAATTTCTCAAGCTAGCTATTTCAACAACAAAAAACTACACACACACACAGAGAAAGAGAGAGAGAGAGAGAGAGAGAGAGAGAGAGAGAGAGAGAGAGAGAGAGAGAGAGAGAACAGATGCCATGCAATTCTGAGCTCACAGCCTAGATCATGCCAATGCACATAAAATAGTATTCTGTTAGAATCAGGATGTGAAAGTCATGAAAAGAGGATCCTTAATCACAATGATCTTCTTCCTCAACACCGTAATGTTTCTCACTTATGGCTATGAAAAACTGTTCAGGGGAAATTCATCTTTCAGCCACCACATTATGTAACCTCCCCACTTTAAGCCATGCCTATCCTGTGATTAGTTTTTAAAAATATGTTACTCCTCGTCAGTAATAATTTATGTTTAATCTTTCTGAGCATTAAGAGAGTATTATTCTGCCCAGGCTCAGAAACAAATCTCCAGAAATTCCTCCCCAATGCTTCTTTGAGGCTGAAAATGCATCGCGGGGCAGTTGCTGTGATTTAATTCTACTTGGCAGAGCCCTGGCCACAAGCTAATTTCATTAGCCTCAAATTCCTGGATTTGAAAGACCTACTAGATCTGATTCTTGTTCTCAGACATGTCATTTACTAACCTATTCAGGAAAGATACAGGAGAGAGAGAGAGAGAGAGAGAGAGAGAGAGAGAGAGAGAGAGAGAGAGAGAGAGAGAGAGAGAGAGACTGACCTGACTTTCCAGACCTATCACTGGCCTTGCACACCCGTAAGAAGAGAATTCCGAGGGATGGAAAGGCAATATTTACATCTGAGTAGTCATCCCTGTTCAGGTCTGCATTTTACAGTTCTGCCCTGGCTGTGCTGGCAGTAACAGCATTTGTTGTATCTCTGAGTATCTCATTACTTCCTCCTGGCCCCCAGCACTCAGCATCCCCTCATTTAGTCTGCAAGTACCTCCTCCCCCAGGCTACAGGCTCATCTCACTATAAATTCATATCTCAAGTGATCAGTTTGGCATGGTCCCCACAGCCACCCACGAGGACCAGAGCAAAGAATAAAACTCAAATCACTGTAAAGCTCAGAATTCAGTCATTTGGAGGAGTTTGTTTTATATAGGACAATTTTAATTGAACAGAACCCAATGGTTCCAGAGGAGATTCACCTCCTCGCCTTTTCCTCTTCCTCTTTTTGAAGGAGCCTACTGTTATTCTACCTTTATTCTCGTTAATCATGTTGCAGGTTGACAGAAGCTGGAAAACTAGTGGAACTTGCAGTCTAGGGGATTCTAACACCACATTTAAAAAAAAAAAGCCACTAAAAATATCTACGTGAAATACAGAGACAGAGAAGCACACTGAGATATATGCTCATATCTGTGTTTGTGCATGCACACGCATGCACACATACACACTTACTTCAACATGAGGAATGGCTAAAGAAGGGTGCATAGTAACTGCTATGCCCAGTTTGCAGCACACGCCACAAGTTGGAGCATCCCTCTCACTGTCAGCCTCTTCTCTATAACTACAGGTGAGAATCGGGGCTTCTTTTGCCTCAGCTCTACAATCCAACATGAATAGCTGCAATTTGCAAATTAGAGGAAAATGACAGTGTTTTCCCTGAATGGTTTTAGTCCCAACCCACACTGTTCACACTGGCATTAGGTTCCATCCCTCCCCAGCTCAGAGAACAGGGGAGGGGGTAGAACACCAGCCATTTGTTTCTTTGGAAGTTGCCTCAGTTTTAAATGCAACTGAAGAGAAATCAGCTCCCCCTGGAGTCCCTTTGCACACTGTCCCTAGCTTCATCTGCAATGACTTTCTTAACTTAAATATTTCACTCTGTTTCAGACACATAGGCCCAGCTGGGATGATGTCCATGTTCCCATTGAGGAGAAAAGCAGGCAGAGAAATAACACTAAAATGCTAAATCCAGAATGAGCAGCCCACCCCTCAAGGCTTGGGAGGGTACACACACACACACACACACACACACACACACACACACACACACACACACAAACACACTAACACACTAACACACACTAAACATCCTCAGGTATTGTCTCAGCTCATCTTTTCATCCTTTCTGTAGCTACAGCATCCCCACTCCCAAGTTGTCCAGCTTCAAGCTCAGAGATGAAGGAAACTCTTTTGAGTTTTCATGACAAAAGCCAGGGGCTGTTCCAGAATGCAAGCAACCTAGCATTAAGGTTGCCCTCAAATCACTTTAGGGGAGTGCGAGCAGCAAGAAGTCTCCATGCTGGCACACTCAGGAGGAATCAGGATGCTCCAGAGATCAGAGGGGCCTCACTAGCTTCAGGTGAGCACCTCTGCTGCTGGACTACAAACTTCCCACTCCTGGAGATCAGGCAGGTCCTGTGCTGGCCTGACCATCATCAGCAGGCCCCTCTTAAAATTCACACTCTTAGGGGAAACATGCCAGCAAGAGTCACTTTTTAGACTTGGGCAGCAAAGTCCTGAAGGGATCATCTTGCACAACTAACAGAAAAGGCTGGCTGGATTTGACTACTACCAAACCTGGGAGCAAGCCTTGGATTAGCAAAGTCGCAGCAGAACTGACAAGAGGCAAGAACTTGGGAATAAGGAAAGGAAATAGAGGCTGAGAAGGGGCCATGAGGAGGGGTCTAAAAAGGATAACCAAATAAAGAAACAGAAAGAAAAAAAAAAAAAAGCATACACGGAGACCCGGTCAGAGAGTTCCGCAAACTCAAAACCCTCAAAGCCATCCATTTTTACTCAGAGCAGCCAAGGAGGCACGGGTTCTGAGGCTGCAGGGACCAGAGGCAGAGCACTGCAGTTGGACCCACTGCTCATCAGTCCTGGATCCGCCTTCCTCCTGTTTTGGAACCCAGGACATGAGACCTGCATGCCCCCCGCCCCAGTACACCCTACTGTTCCTGGGCAGAGCAGACTCTATCTCCAAGCTCAGATCCTGGGATTCGGGTGTGGGGCTGCATTAGTGAGGGAGAGGGACTGGGAGTAGAGGGAGCAGTCAGTGAAAGCGATTTTATTTCGCAGTTAGCATGAGCTCATCCCCAGCTGAGGTCTGAAGTGGCAGCAGAAAGCTAGCTGATCGCCCTGCTCCTGCCACTGGCCGGACTGCAAATGCAATTTAGGCGGTGCACAAAAATTGCCAGGAGGAAACCAACTCTGCGGGGATCACGTCAGCAGGCGGGGTCTCCCTAGTGGGGCGGGTACCCCATGCCTCTGATGGAGACCGGCTACAGGTCGGAAATTCAACCCCAAAGAGATGGGCAATTAGCATCCACATGCGGGTAAACCCCAGCCCTCAGTTGAAGAAGGGGCTTCTTGAGGTCTTTGTGAATATTTCCACGGAGTCGAGGTTTCCTAGGTGGCTTGGGCATGGGAAGCAGGGGAGTTGAGAAATGCCATTTTTCAGAGCATCTTCTCATTTTTCATATTCCGTGTGCCTAACCTGCTCCCTTAGGAGCCCAGGCACTTTTACAAGCCTGTTTCCGACCATATTTCACTCTAATGCAAACCCATTTAAATCATCGCCTTGTTTTTCCGAAGATTGCTTCTTGTAAATGGGACCATAAATCCGGGGAGTCAGGTCGGATGGAGTGGAGCATGGACAGGGAAGACATGAAAGAGGAGTAAACTAAGCAAGGAAGATACCTCCTTGGGTGGGGTGGGAGGGATTCGGCAGGATCTCCAGGGAAGAAATGCCGGAGTGCTGGCCTGACCCCTGCAACCCACGAAGTCCAAACCAGCCTTTAAGGTTAGAGCGCAGGGAGCCACAGAATGCTCCTCCCCAAAGGGAGCGCCCCCCTACCTGGAAAAGCCTCAAGATGTTGGCTACCATGATGGAGACGGAGCTCCCCGAAGCCCCAATCACTCCAACTACTTTCTCTGGCTTGACGAAAACCGGGGGCTCGCCGTTGGTGCAGCGCACGTCGGAGGTGTCCTTTTGGATGAGCGCCTGGACGAAAGTGAGCGACTGTTCGAGCGCATAAGTGTCCCTGGAACAAGTGTCCAGGATCCGCGCGCCTAACGTTACGTTGGGCAGCAGGTTGGGATCGCTGTTGATTTGGTCTAGGGCATAAAGCATAGCTTCCAGCCTGTGGATCCCGTTCTCCCTCTTGATGTCGCCGCAGGGCACTCCGCTGGGACCCTTGGCGTGCACTGGGAACAGCCCCCCAAGGGTGACGTCCCCCTCGATCCGGATCGAGTGCGGGGCGTACATCTCCTGGCCGCGCGCCGCCGCCGCCAGCACGCACAGGAGCACCTCCAGCACGCAGCAGGGGAACTTCATCAAAGTCAGGACGCGGAGCAGCTTCCCCAGCTGGACCATGCCGCTCCTCCGGATGCTGCTGCGGTGGCGGCGGCGGCGCTGGAGGGAATGCTGGTGGGCTCTCCTAAGTCCGGGCTTCTCGAGGTGAGCTCCTTTGGGGGAAGCCCGGGGACTTCTGTAGGCACAGAGGGTGGAGGAGCCGGAGGAGGTGCAGCGGGAGAGGGTGGGGGGTCCCAGGGCGCCAGCTAGCCTTGGGCACCTAGCGCTGTGGCTCTGCTGGCCCGCGCGCCGAGCTTGCGCTCCCCGGCTAGCGGCTCGCGCTCTCCAACAGCCAAGCACTGGGGAGAGGGCAGGGATTGCTATCGCTTTAAATGGTCGTTGGGCTCCCTCTCCTCCTCCTCCTCCTCCCACTCCCTCTCTCCCTCCCTTGCTTGCTATCCATCTCTCCCCACCCTTCCCAGCGCCCGCCCTCCCCACCGGTTTGCATCATCACGCAGGGAGGGGCTGCGTGCTGAGGTAAGGGGGGGTGGAGGAATGGGTGGGTGGCCCGGGAGCAAGGAGGTTGCCTCTCCAGGGGAGTTTCGTGGTCCCCAGGAAAGCCAGGGATTTCAGGATAGCAGGATACCAAGGGAAGCTCTTGTCTCCAACTCTGGAATGGAAGCCTCTAGTCCACCAACACCCACGCCCATGTTCTAGGAACCGCAGACCTACACTTGGGATGAGATGGGGATATGGGGGCTGACTGATTCGGAGCCCCAAAGTCTGAGCCTTTGACTCTCAGCTCTAGCAGAAAGAGAGGCAGTCCTGAAGTGGAGCAGCCAGTTGAAAGAGG
This sequence comes from Peromyscus maniculatus bairdii, assembly GCF_049852395.1. Lineage (NCBI taxonomy): Eukaryota > Metazoa > Chordata > Mammalia > Rodentia > Cricetidae > Peromyscus > Peromyscus maniculatus. Next base: position 132,785,591 of record NC_134854.1, on the reverse strand, counting down.
GCGGAAAAAGGGGAGACCCCCGTATCTATGACTGGCACTCTTGTGCTAGCTTATGCTCAGAAAAATACAGGACAGTCAGTAGCTTGATTCGTGACTTAACTATCAGCTTCTCCAGGAGAAGGCACCCTCTAGCTTAGAGGAAAGCTGAAGCCAAGGGGAAGCCTAAGGGATGGTACTGCACCCTGGATCTTCCTAAAGGCTAATGCTGGCCGAACTGTCCACCTTCCTCAGCAGGTCTGCAGCAGAAACTGGGATCCTGTCGGTGTGGTGTCTTTTCCTTTCTTTCTACAACAGAAGAAACAACTAAGAACTCCAGCACTTGCCCCACTAGCGCTGAGGTGGCAGGTGTAAGGCTCCCTCCTACCTATTTCCAGAGATACTTCTGGGCTGGTGACAGATTTTTTTTGTCCTTGTTGTTAGGAAAGAGCATGAAAGAGGTGAGGGTAGGAGGAAGAAAGGGGAGCTGCAGAAGTCTCCTTGAACATGAGGGATGCTGTTTTTCACTTTCCTTGCTGGGGATTCTAGGAACAAAGCCAGGATGTTAAGGCAGGTCCCACTGCAGTGCCTCCTGGAAGGTACCCCCACTGAAACTTAGCCCTTTAAAGCAACAAGTGGCATTAGCTTTGTTACAGGGAAATTTAAAATTTCTCTGGGACCTTAACGCAACTGTTGGTGATGCTTTCTGTTGGAGTGTATAAAAGCTATACTAGACACATTTGAGGGTGGAAAGAAAGCCAAAAACAAGGCCATGCTTCGTGTTGTTGGTGGGAAAACTATTAGATATAACATACAATGCTGTTATATTGCCTCCAACAACAACTACCTGTGTGTCCTTGGCATTTCAGTGCCTCTGCCTGAGTTTTAGTTTTCCCATTGGGAAAATGATGAGATTGAGTTGGATGCCCTCCAACTTATTTTTTAAATCAAATACTTTGTTAAAATAGGCCACGTCCCTTTGGCTACGGTGCTCTTTTTAGGCCAACATTCTCTGTTGCTTTATGCTTAGGAAAACAGCACAAAGATCTCCACACTCCATCACCAACATTTACTGGCGATGAGGACTGCATGGGTTAGGTCAGGGGCTTCTGCTGTCTATTCTTCCTTCCATAGGGACAGTCCTTCACTTTCTTTCAGGACATATTCCTCTCTATTTCAATTTTTATGGTTTTTTGAACTGAGCCTTCTTCCTATAATCTAGGTGTGGCTTAATAGTTCATCTGCTCCTCTAGCCATAGTGTCAAGGTCAACCGAGGGAATAAAGTTCAACCAGAGTCTTGCAGAACTCATCCTGGTGGGGCAGCCAGGATGGAGACATGAGGTTGGGGGTGGGAGTGGGGGTTGTCACTGGAACTAGACACATGTCGATGGATTAGAAAAAATTAGGCCCTCTGCTCAACAGAATTCATGTATCTTTTCTGGAAAACTCTTATGCCCTTCTGATTTTGTAAGTACAAGATATTTTACTGTCATCTTCTACAAAACTGTACTGTGATTCATATGCAAATTACATACAATATGCATATCAGTCACCCTCAGGCTGGATGCCTTACTACACAAATGCACACACAACCTAACTTTATTCCATGATGGCTCCTGCTGTTTGCTGCAGGTCTGCACCTTTGAGGATGGCCCCTGTTCTACATACTGTGGAACTGGAACGGGGACCTTTTTGAATCCCAGACTAAGATAGAGGGCAGTGATGACAACAAGTTCAAGTGGGGGGGTGACAGAGAAAGATGGAGACACACATGGATAAAATGGATATAGACAATGATGACATGAATGAGGTGAGGGGAAGAAGTAAAGGAGAGAGAGATTAGAGGACAGAGACACACATACAGGAAGACACATAGTAACAGGCAGATAGAAAGGTATTCCATTAAAGTACATGGGTGCTCCAGATCCAGGCCTTCTTGAAGGATTGTTTTTGTTGTTTTCCATTTACATGGTAGTTTCTTTCTATTGTTTGACATAAAAAAAAAAACTGGCTGTAGTTACTCTTCTATTGCCATGCTTTAGATCAAACCCCAGATTGAAATGGCTTGGGTAGGATTCTGTCAAGATATAATCATCTAAATTGAAAGAGAAGAAAAAGCAAATGAAACAAATGAAAGGCCTACTATGGGACATGATGACAAGGGCTGCTGAGTTTAAACACCAGTAGCTTGGGCTATCTTTGACAGAGATGGAATCCTATTTTTAATTTCACATTGTTTTATGAAGTTGATGCCAAACAGTACTCAGAGAGATGAATAACAAGTAATAACCAGCTTTCACCTGTGCAGGTATTCATCCATGTCTTTCTCTACCATTCTCCTCTCATAGCTCATGGTAGTCCCATGAATATCTTGTAGCCATTTGTTAAAGGTTACCTCATTTGGTGGCTAGTTTTATATCAACTTGACAGAAGCTACAGTCACTGAAGAAGAGGGAGCCTCAATTGAGAAATTTCCTCCATAAGATTGGGCTGTAAGCAAACCTGTAGGGCATTTTCTTAGCGATTGGTATGGAAGTGCCTAGCCTAATGTGGGCATGTCTCCCCTGGCAGGTGGTCCTGGATTCTATAAGAAAGAAAACTGAGCAAGCCATATGGAACACGCCAGTCAGCAGCAGCCCTCCATGTCCTCTGAATCAGCTCCCATCTCCAGCTTCCTTCACTGTTTTGTTAATAACTTCCTTCAGTGATGCACTATGATGTACAAGTGTAAGCCAAAAATTGTAAGCCAAACTATTTTCTCCAACTTGCTTCTGATCATCATGTTTCATTACAGCAATGGTAACCCTAAGATATCACTCTTTTCTCTTTTCATTCTCTCCAAACACCTGGCAGCCAGAATTATATCCCTTGTAGTACATTGATTGTGTTTGTAAGATTCTTAAGGATATGAAGTGGGGTGTTAGTTATCTCTTCATTAAGGACAATGTTTTCAATGTTGTCTGTTTCTAAGATTTGCTCATGGTTGAGTGAATCAAAACTGATTCTCTTACTCTGCTGCTTTTACCTGGAAGCAACCAGAAACAAAAATAAACAGAGAAGAAATATGGACACATAAATTGCCCAGCCCTTAGTCACTATGTGTGGTTTCTGGAATATAATGGATAATAAATGTTCTTTGAAACACTCTTGTATAGAAAAAAATTGGAAGACTGAAACAGCCTCACCTAACCTTGAGGCACTTGATCAACTTTCATGAAAGCTTAGATTGGTTCTTCTAGAGTTAAGACCTCATTCTCAGACCAATAACTGAGCCTACTGTCATAAACTGCCTGAAGGAGGTGAGAGACACTGAGCTCCTTTTTGTAACTAGACACTAGCATACTTGAATCACATAGAACATGAAGTCTGTTACCAGAGAAACTACAAGTGATACTAAGCCTGCAGAATCACTATGCATTTAGAACCCACATCATCACATTCATTTTTCTATATTTAGCCACAGTGGAGAATCCAACCTTTCATATTAGGTACTCTATTTTTGCATTGAGTAGATAAACTGAAATCTACCCATAGAAATAGTTCAAGTAGAACTTGGATAACCACCATTCTAAGGGCATATTTAGCAGGAGGAGGAGAATCTAGTTTTGGCCAAAGATGATATATTATAAAGCGTGTCTGTAGGCTTGATTCTGTCTAAGCGTTCATCTTTACTCATGGCCTCACAAAAACCATCTAACTGAATTATAAGAGTTCCATCCTATTTTTTGTTGTTGCTACTGCTGTTCAATTTTGTTTTCTAGATCAGCTCCATTTTAAATGTTTTTTTAAATTTTTATTTTATGTACTTGAGTGTTCCTTTTATGTATGTATGGGCACCTTGTGCACGTGGTTCACACAGAGGAATGGATCAGCAGTTAAAAGCACTTCCTGCTCTTCGAGGGGATCTGTGGTAAGTTCCCAGAGCCCATATGGTGACTCACAACCATCTGTAACTTCATTACATGAATTCGGGTTACTTTATCTGGACTTCCTTAGAATCAGACACATGTTGAACATATATACATACATGTAAAGCACTCAGATGCACAAAATGAAAATAGATATATTAAAATTATCTCAGTATTAATAAATATTATATTAATGCATTTGTGTTAAGGTTGAATGTTTTCTATGGATAAGCATTACCATGACCTTTTGCTTTTCAAATGTCCCTAGAACATATCAACTTAGTCCTCAACATATGTACATTTAACATATTACATTACTACTATCATTGTTTTTATTGACCAGGAGATAGACTGGACAGAGCATAACAGATATGGGTTCATTTCTTTTGTGACTTTAGGTTGCTTTCTGAGTTATCTGTATGCCATGCAGCTTTTGTGCTTTCTGTCTGGCCTTAAGATGCCCCACAGGCGCGCTCTCTCTCTCTCTCTCTCTCTCTCTCTCTCTCTCTCTCTCTCTCTCGCTCTCTCTCGCTCTCTCTCTCGCTCTCTCGCTCTCTCGCTCTCTCGCTCTCTCTCTCTCTTATCCAATGTGCTTAATTCATAGATTTTGCCTGTTGCATCTCTCAAATCTCATAGGCCAGTCTAGGTGTAGAGGCTTTAAAACCACAAAGAGAATCTAATTCAGAACCAAAGGAGACCTCAATGATCTAATTGCTTTCTCCTTTGACTATAGAAGGAGAACATTTTTTACCTGCCCTTTGGTTGAGAGTGTCAGTTGAATTTAGAGAAAATCAGTTGCAAACGTGATTCTTTGGGTAATGCTAAGCCTCCCCTTCCCTATAGTATTTTGTTGCCCTTCAAAAATGTATCCCTTCTATGGATGTGAAACAGATAGCAAAATGACTTGTTACTTGCCAAGCAAAAATTCTTCCCTGTGTTGGTTTCTAGACAAGCCAGTCTGCAAGAACTTATATCCCCTCCCATTCCCCAAATCTTTTCAATGTCTCCTTAACTTGGTAGAGAATGGGAAGTCACTTCTCTTACACTGACAACATCGAAAACCACTCCTTTGAAAACACATCTCTTTTAGTCACTTTTCTGAGTAAGGCTGATAAGTTAGGACAGGAGAGGAACTTAGATTTTGATGTAATGAAACTCAAACGAGGCAGTTCTCTTAGCTATTTATATATGAAGATAGAGACCAAAGATTTCTGGGAGCTGCCATTTCTACAATATGAACAAAAAAAGTCACAGAATTAAATGAAACCACAAAGGGAAGAAGATTAAGGTGTGGAACAAAGGGTAGAGCCCCAGCAAGGTCATGGGAGATGCTGAGTTCAGCCACGGGTCTAGCTCCATTTACCACTGAGCTTTCCATCTTCCTACTCACTTCCATCTGTTTTGTTGTTAAATTTATTTGATGTAGGGCTTCCTGTATCTCAAACTTGCCTTGAGCTTGCTGTGTTGGTGGCAACGACATTGAACTCCTGATCCTCCTTCTTCTTCCTTCTAAGTGATGCAATTACAGACACACTTCACCACCTTTGGCTGTCCCATCCTTTTGAAAAGCTAGTTTGAGTTTGTTCTCTCATAATCAGGGGTGCTAATTTAGACAGTTAGAGCTTAAAGATAAGCAGATAATTAAATATATAAGAAGATACTGCTTATTAGATTTCCGTGAGAATGAATTACTGAATCTATAACTTGGTGATAATAGAGTGCAGTGGCCTTCAAGTTAGCTCTCCATATGACTACTGACCTTGAGAAAATAATGGTAAGCACCAAATGATCATTTTAGGGAAGATAAAATGAAAATATAGTAAGCACTAAGTATATATGATGAGTCTTTAAAGAGTCTTAAGATTCAGTGTATTATACTCATCTCTGCATAGCTGAAGATGGCCTTACTGACCTTCTGATTATTCCGTCTCTCATCTCCCAAATACTGACATTACAGTCATCTGCCATACCTGGTTTCTTGCAGTGCTGGGGATAAATCCAGGGCTTTTGAATCTGGGCAAGTCCTCTACAAACATTTCTACACCATTATCCCCAAGTTCAATGGCCTTTAGTGGACAGTAAAATGCAGCCACTTTCCTGTGATAGATTTATGCTATTTAATATTCAATAAATATTAGGAGGACATTTATAAAATGGGGGGAAATACCTAGTTAATAAAACAGATTTTGAAATTGTCAACTTTGAATTAGCTCACAAGTGCAATAAAATAGCAAGTTAAACAGACTACTGAAATTCCTTCAATGACTTTTGAAATTATATGGAGGAAAGTCTTTTGCAGATGCAATTAAAAAAAAAAAACATTAATCGATTGACTCAAAGATAGATTATCCAGTGAGTTTATTGACATCACATAAGCACCTTAAAAGACAAAAGAAAAGGGCAGAGGTTGCAAGCAGGAGAGGGGATTTCACTCAAATGATACTCTTTCCTTTCAAGAGAGAGGCACCTATGCAAGGACCTGAGAGTGGACCCAGACACTCTGTATCTTTTGGAAGGTGGCCAGAACGGAGGCAGGCAGATCACTCTTACATTTTCAAGGAGCCAACATCTACTAACAATCTAGAGAAGGCTGGAAGGGGATTCTTCCCTGAAAGCCTTCAGATAATGGGTTGCTAGCTGACATCTTCAACCTTGTGATACTAAGAAGGGAATCTGTGGACCTGAATACACTGCACTTGATGTGCAGAAGAGTGAGGTAAATTATTGTTGGCTTATGCCACTAAATCTTTGTTCTTCAAACATAGGAATAGGGAACTAATACAAAACATATTTTAAAACCTTGAGCATTTTATGGGAAAGTGAGGTCACTAAGCTGGGTAAAGGGCTTGTCTCCAAGCATCTGGACCTGGATTCTACCTCAGGGACCCACATAGTGGAAGGAGAAATTTTACTCCTCCATCCTGTCCTCTGACTTCCACAGGTATGACTATATCATAAATGATGTAATTAACAATTTCCTCAAAGGTTCAACAATTTTAAAGTGTGTGGTGAGATAGTTGAAAACATTTAAAACACCAAACAAATGAATGCCTAAAAATGAAAAACAACAGGAAATACAGTATCCTTAATCCAAAGTATCCATATAGCACCAGGTGTACATTGTGAGGGAAATGATCTTGAAGTTTCCTAGAACACCAATCAAAACATAACAGCCCCTCCCACCATATTACTCTCTAAAACACATCTTAATACATTTTAAAGGATGAAACTTATTCTGACAGTAATGAAATTAAAGTAAAATCAACAAAAATATTACCTAGAAAGTGAACCTGTATTTAAAATGAAACAGCATAACCCTCCCCAAACCCAAGAGCCATTCAAAAGAAATACAAAGAAGAAAATATTTTATAAGACTGAAAATAAAAGTATGTTTTCTAAATTTGTATAATGTGAGCAACTAATCTTAGGGAAATATTGACAACTAAATCCTGACACCAGAAAAAAAAATTAAATTCAATCACCTAAACTGTACATTAAAACACAGAAAGATTTTAAAAAATGAATGACACTCCAATGAAGCAAAAAAAAAAAAAGACTAGGGAGAAAAAAATCGGAAATGACAGAAGCTGGTCTGTAAAATTGACTCCTTGACTGTACAGATGAAGAACAACAGGAGACGAGTGGTGGGGGGAGCACAGAGATTGCCAGTCTGAAGGGAGAGTCCATGTCTTGACCTTAGACATTAAAAAATAATGTGAATGATTTCATGTCCAAAAAGGAGTAACAGAAGGAAATGTACAAATTTACTGAACTTCCCACTTTACCAAAACTGACTTAGAAAGAAAAGGAGAACTCTGAAAAAGATTTATGTCTCTCACGTTTATTTTATGACCATAAGCTTTCAAAATGTTGCCTCTGGCAAGTGGTGGGAGTAGAAATTAACTGGAAAAGGGCACAAGAGATCTTATTAAAGGTACAGAAACATTCTAAAACTGATTTATGGTAATGGCTGCAAAACTTGGTAAAGTTAGTAGAAATTATTAAATTGTACACTTGAAATGGATGGTTTTCATAACTAAAATGTATCTCAATAAAGCTGTTTAAAATAAGATATATGAAATAATATGTTTTTAAAAATACTTCCCTGAGGGGAAATTCTAGATCCAGATGATATAATCAAACATTTAACAGGGAAGTATCAATTTTTCACAAGCTTTTTCAACACATGAAATAGACAAGAGCAGCAATGTAAAGAAATTAATATTACATGTAATCTGATGATCTTCTATATAAATCACTTTATAATTCATGCATATACACACATTGAGAATAGGAATATATATGCCTACCAAAGAACATACATACATGAAACAGGTATATGAGAAGATGCTAAATATTGTTTACCATAGATAATTGAATTCAAACTACAATGAAATACCAATAACCTTTAGAATAATTAAAACAGAACTGTTCAACACTACACATGTTGGCCAGGATTGCAAGAATAAGTACTTTTAACGCTGGGCAGTGGTGGCGCACGCCTTTAATCCCAGAACTCGGGAGGCAGAGCCAGGTGGATCTCTGTGAGTTCGAGGCCAGCCTGGACTACCAAGTGAGTCCCAGGAAAGGCGCAAAGCTACACAGAGAAACCCTGTCTCGAAAAACCAAAAAAAAAAAAACCAAAAAAAAAAAAAAAAAAGAATAAGTACTTTTATACATTACTCAACAGAATATGAAATGGCATGACCACTGTAGACATTTCTATCAATTTATTTTAAAAGTACTCATTCACCTGCCATGCAATTCGACAGATATCTATCAGTAGCATTCTGTCAATGTTATTCTGTAGCATAAATAGAGAGAGCTAGCCATACAATTAAGCAATCAAATACCGTTACCCACAATTAGTCCATGTGCAGAAAATAAGAGACTACAGAATGCTCAGCAATAAAAAGAGGCATGTATCCTGTACCCTCTATTCCCAAACGCTCAGGAATCATCATGGAAGAGGGTGACTACAAAGAAACAACGCCTCCCAAATGCAATAAGGCAGCTGCACATATAAACTCACAGACGTAGGGCAACACACCCAAGAGCTCTTCAAGCTTAAGCCAGGTCAAATCACAGTGTGGAGCAGGGAAGTGGAATAAAGTTCCACTCCCAAGGGGCTGTTGGCAATTGATACTGCTGGAACAGGAACAATCAGTTTTCTTTAAGAATAAAGCCCCTTCTGAGTCAACCATCACTCTCCAGTGGACAAGGTCATGTATCCAAGAATATGTGGGAAGCACAAATCAGAGGTGATAGATGAAAAAGAAAAATAGATATAAGTCGTGAGGGTAGGGAAGGGAATATGGATCTGGGAGGAACTGGGAAGGGGTGAATGAAAAAGAAAATGAGCAAATGGTTGTACTGTTAAATTTTCATTGGAAATCATGTTTTCTCCTTTAACATAATGAGTGCCCTCAGAGGTCAGAAGAAGGCACTGGATCTCCTTGGGATTGAGTTTACAAGCAGTTGTGAGTCACCATGTGCATTCTGGGAAATGAATTTAGGTCCTCTGTGAGAGCAGCCATTGCTCTAATGGCCCACATCTCCAGCCCTGGGGAATCTGTTTGTGTTCATTCCAAATGGAGGGGGCAACAACAAAATGAAGAAATGGTTCCACCCACACCCAGCTTGAAGAGTCAATATATTCCTGGGTTACCTACAGGAGCACGGGTGACTGAAAGGTAGCTGTATGACATAAAAGCCTGTCCTGGCAGGAGTGACTACTCACAAAAGCTATGTTACTGTAGTTCCTTGCACACACCTTGCAGGCAGTCACATCACAGTGACATCCCTCAGTAACTGTTGATAAACCTGGAGAGAGGCCCCATAGTCTACTAAGTTTTGTGAGCTCCCAATATTTATGAATTTCTGTGAAGTTCATGCACTTTTTAAACCTTCCTCTTCCTTCCAGGAAGGATGTTTTGGAAAAGGAGCTAACAGCGACACAAGGCACGGATACAGCAAATCTCATAAACACTCATCTACATGGAAGTACACAGGGATATAGGCAAATATTACAAATATCATTACTGGACATCCTAGTAAATTAACATACATGGAAAGCTGATCAATCCAGGTATGGGTGTAGCTAATGGATCTAGAAAATAGGGGTTCATGATACATTTTCATGGTGATATAAATGTTATATAGTTTGACTGTGGTAATTGTTGCTATGCAAAGTTTCAGGTTTAGTTTATCTACTTATAAACATATCAATCTATGTACTTAACCTAAATGCATTTTTATATAATTAAATTGTACCTCAAAAAATAAAGCATAATAAAAATATTTAGAAAATGAAATCTTAATAAATGAGTCAACTCATTTTTTTAAGTTTTTTTTTTTTAATTTAGTTGATGTTTGTGTTTGAGGGTAAGTATTATCACCTGCTTGTGGATGCCCACAGAGGCAGGAAGTGGACCTCCTGGTGATAAAGTTGTACATGGATGTGAGCTGCCGATGTGCTTGGTAGGCACTGAATCACCTCTTCTGCAAGAATAGCAAGTCTCAAAAGAAATCTCTCCAGCCCCTAAACTTTAAAAATATATATATATATACACAGTCATCTATAGTATATTTTCCCTTTGATTCTTAACATTTCTTTCTGAGTCCTAACTTCTTGTCATGATTGTTATAATCACTGATAAGGCATAAAATTGTATCATGTCTCCTCAAGAACTCTTTTACTTAGATTTGTTTTGTTTCTTGTAAAATACAGTGCTTTCCAATAAATTATACTGTGACTAATGTTGTAACTGACACTATTAAGAAAGTATTGATAAAAAAACTGATTTATAAACCTCTCTCAACACAGAGAAAATCTCAGGAGGGTTGCATTATAACAACATGTTCCAAACTTCAGTGAATCTGAACAAAATGAGCCGATCTTGCCAGGTTAGGGCCAAGGCTCATTCAGTAAAGTACTTGTTGTTGCAGATATGTTCAGATTCCCTGTCAAAATTAAAGAAAGGTGTGTGCATCTGTAACTCCAGTACTGATATAGAATCTACATAGACAAATGTAGATATGCATATAGACATGCATATCTACCTGAATATACATATGTATGAATGAAAGGGAGCATGTGTGCTGTGGTATGGTCTTTCTGTATGCTGTGAATATGTGTTGCTCTCATTGGATGATAAATGAAGCCAATTTGACTGATAGGCAGATAGAACAAGGCTGGGTGGGAAAGCCAAACGGAGATACAGGGAGGAGGGTGGAGTGGGTCATAAGCAATCCAGCCTCCCAAGGAACAAGATGTCAGAGAGCCAGCAAGCAATGGGCTGCATGGTGATGCATAGATTAATAGAAATGGGTTAATTTAAATGTAAGAACTAGCTAGTAATAAGCCTGAGCCATTGGCCAAACATTCTGTAATTAATATTAAGCCAGTCCGTGATTATTTAAAAGCAGCTGCGGGAATGGGTGGGACAGAGAAAAGCCTCCAGTTACACCTGTGCATACAATACACACCCCAAAACACACATGAAAAGTGGCCCTTAAAATTTTGAATATAAAATCCCACCTGCTCAGTGCATGAGTTGGCTGTTTGAAACCTGGGGCTTATACAGGGACACTTGGCTTAGCCTGGGAGGAGGGGACTGGACCTGCCTGGACTGAATCTACCAGGTTGATCGCAGTCCTCAGGGGAGTCTTTGCCCTGGAGGAGGTGGGAATTGGGGGTGGGCTGGGGAGAAGGGGGGAGGGAGGGGAGAGAACAAGGGAATCTATAGCTGATATGTAAAATTAAATTATATTATAAAATAAAATTTAAAAACTCCCACCTGATTTTATTGCTTCAGACTATCAAGATGCCTTAGCAGGTAAAGGCACTTGCTGCCAATCCTGACAACCTGAGTCTGATCCCCAGAACCCACATAGTGGAAAAAGAGAACAGACTCCTAAAAATTGTCCTCTGGCCCGCACAAGTGCTCCTGTGCTACATAATGGAACCTCTACCAAAAAAATATTACTTAATTAGTGTGGGTATCCTCTCAAAGACTCATAACCTCATTTTAACTAAGAGAAATGCAATTAAATGACATTCCATAAAATACCAGGTCACTATTCCTCAAAATTATCCATGTCTCTAAAAACAAAGAAAGCCTAATAAATACAGCCCAGTAAACACAGATACAGATGGGAGAAAAAACTCTAAACAGATTATAATTTGTTTAAAAATATACATATGCTTGGAAGAGAAATGAGAAATAGTATAGACAGTCATAGAAAAAATAGTTTAAAAATAATAAAGTCATTAAAGAAATAATAAAATACTATAAAGGCAAACAGCCATGCAATGATGGAAAATACATGGTGATTCTGGATCCTGTATGTTATTGTGTTGTCTTTGAATTTTCTGATTGTTGATGAAGGAAGGACACATTGGATTATGGAAACTGCTAGATTAAACCAACCTATATATTTTAAAAATATCTTGACTTCAAAATAAAAGTCAAAAGATATGTTACTTTGGGGAAGAGGTTATGCTTTTTTTTCCACAGGAAATAAGATGCTGTGGATGCATTCCAAGTTGATATTTGACTGGGGAAGAACCCCTGAAAATCTTTGATACAGACATAAATAAATAATCCTAGAGAAACTGCACAAAAAATAACAAGTGTTTTATCTGCTCAAACATAAAACAAAAAAAATTGTCTTTGGCTAACTTGTGTACAACAGAGTCTATACTTGTATAAATATAGACATGTATGTTACCTTTAAAAGTTTATGTATTTTTAATTACAAGGAGATCACAAACTAATAAAAATGGATGGCCCAGGTGATTTAGCATCTCAAAATACCTCTGTTACAGTCTCCTCAGAATACTGCATCAAGAGCAGATTTAAGGTTGTTGGTTGAGATGGTCCAACCTCACAAACTACTCCAGTCAAGACAACAATTATTCTGATTTTCCCAAGGTTTCCCTAAAAGCACCAGTGCCCTCAAACAACAGGAAGTAATCTAAAGAATGATGCTCATGTTCCCAATAGATGCAGTATGGGTGGGTTTTGGTTAGTGAATAGATTATGGAGGTTTATCATTGGTTAGTGGGGTTGGTTACCAGTTGTTATGGGTCATAGTCAGAAAAAAAGCTAAACAAAAAAGTTAAATTCAAAGATCTCTTTCTAAATGCAAAAAGGGAGATATGATATAGAAATGATGAGATAAAAGAGTAGATTATTGAATCTACTTTAATCCTAAAATCAACTATTAATATAAAATATTTTATATTAGTATGGATTTTTGGTTTATTGATACAAATGTAAATTTAACTTTGTTATACTGTATGCATGTTTCTACTCTTGTTTGGGTTGTTGTGTTTAGGCAGCTCATTTAAAAAAGTAATTTACAATTAAAACATGCAGGTTAGTAGTTAACAACCTATTACAATCAAGTTTATAGTCATATTAGGTATGTTTCAATGTTAAACAGTGTTATATTGTAGATAGATAGGTGGTCTTCAAACATTTCAGAGATCTACAGAATATGATATAAGGCTTTTTTTGACAATGAGACATGTCTGCTCCTGTCAGCATCAATCTACTTCAGAGAAGATGATGGACATTGAAGAAATTCCGTATGGAGTTTGCTTTCTTTGCAGCAAATATTAGCCACTGGGCAAAAAACTGCCCTTGTCTTGAATGCTGACAGTATCCTGTCCAAAATGGACAAGCAGGCCACAAAAGAAAGTGACTGCTGAATTTTGTCAAGACAAGGCAGGATCATCCTTCAAAATTTCTGTTTCACAGAAATGTCTGTCAGATATATTAGGCCTGTAGGCCAAAGATTGATGTCCCAACAGTACAGTCGAACTTTGGGTGACTGTCAAGGCAGTGAGATGTCCCTGTGGCTAGGTAATATTACACACTTCTTTGGTCTTTGACAGAGTTTAAGACTAAATAGTTAGACTTAAAGTTTTACTTAGCTATGATAAAAGGTAATTTAGGTATAAGAACTTAGACTAACAAAGATAAGATAGATAATAAAATATTTTTTTGTAAAGTTGTCAAGTACAAATGGACTGGATATTGTAACTGTAATTCTTAATTGATAACTGTTTTGCTATATATATTTTTACTATATAAAGTTAAAAAATCTTCCTTTTTAATTAGCCAAAAAGGGAGAAATGCTGTGGAATATGCTTTTATATACTGTAAATATGTTTTGCTCTCATTGTTAATAAAGAACTGTGCTGTGGGATGGTTTGTATGTCAAATTGCTCTGATTGGTCAATAAATAAAACACTGATTGGCCAGTGGTCAGGCAGGAAGTATAGGCAGGACTAACAGAGAGGAGAATTGAGAGAACAGGAAGGCAAAAGGAGTCACTGCCAGCCTCTGGCAGGAAAAGCAGCATGTGAAGATGCCGGTAAGCCACGAGCCACATGGCAAGATATTGATTTATGGAAATGGATTAATTTAAGCTATAAGAACAGTTAGCAAGAAGCCTGCCATGGTCATACAGTTTGTAAGCAATATAAGTCTCTGTGTTTACTTGGTTGGGTCTGAGTGGCTGTGAGACTGGCGGGTGACAAAGGCTTGTCCTGACTGTGGGCAAGGCAGGAAAACTCTAGCTACAGAACTGATTGGGCAATAGCTAGGCAGGATTTTCAGGGCAGAGGGAACACAGGGAAAATAAAGGCGGAGTTGAAGAATCATAAGGAGGTACAGAGAGAAAGAGATGAACTTTCCATACTGAGAAAAGGTACCAAATTGTGTGGCAGAGTGTAAATAAGAAATATGGGTTAATTTAAAAATGTAAGAATTAGCTAGTAATAAGCCTGAACTATTGGCCACATTTTAAATTAATAATAAGTCTCAGTGTGGTTATTTGGGAACTAGCTAGTGGAACAAAAAAGTCTGCCTACAAAAATCTACCTAAAAAGAACTGATATAAGTGACCAGTAAATATATGAAACATTGTGCTCAATACCAATACTTACTAGGGAAGTAAAAATCAAAACTAAAATGATGTATATCTCATCCTAATTAGAATGGTTATTATCAAAAGGGAATAAACAAACACAAACTAAAAGTAAACAGACAAAATCAAAACACAAATCCCCAGGTTAGAAAAGTAGAAATGAATAAACAATAACAACAACAACAAAAACCCTTACACTGCAACTGATGGGGATATAAATATGTCTGGCCACTGTAGGGAACTGTGCAAAGCTTCTCCTCAGAGCTGAGAATAGAATTACAACATGATCCAGCTGTCTGATTCCTGGCTGTGTTTCCAAAAGAAATGAAGAGGATGTACAAAGCAAAGCCCATACATCTGTGCTTATTATGGTGCTGCTCATAGTCATAGCCTTGGTGCCTATCAGCACACCAGCACATGAAAAAAATGCAATATGCATAACCAAGCAAGTATTATCTAGGTATAAAGAGTTATGGAGTAATAGAAAATGCCAAAGGAAAGGATAAACATGGAGGAAATTACATCAAGAAAAAAATATATATGTTAGGTCCAAAAAGAAAAAGTGTATTCCCTACCTTAAGTTGAAACTGAGAAAGGAGTTGGCCCAAAGGCAGTACCCATGGCAATGGGGCATGAGAGTGTGAGGAGGACAGTTGGATGTGATGAATATACAGTATAGGCATGTATAAAGTTTCATACTTGTTGCTGGGTAGATGGCTCAGTGGTTGAGAGTACTTACTGCTCTTGCACAAGACCTAGGTTCAGTTCCAAACATCCACGTGACAACTCACAACTACCTGCTACTCCAGTTCTGGGTGAACCAATGCTCTTTATGGATCTTCACTGGCACTGCAACATATATGCATACATATACACTCAGGCACACACAAATACACATAAAATGAATACACCATTAAAAATATCACACAGAATCCCATTAACATATATGTGTTTAAAATGACTCATAAATTTAAAAAAGCATATAGTGTGTGTGTGTGCACGTGCATGCATGTGTGTGTGTGTGTGCGTGTGTGTGAATATTAAGGTATTCATATAATTCACTGTTTAAATCAAGACATATTTGGAATAAAAGAGAATGCCGTTATGTTCAGGGACAGGCATGGAGGTATATGTCTTTAATCACAGTCCCTCACAAGTAGAGGAAAAGGTAGAAGTTGTGACAGTGGCAGGTTGGTCTCAGCAATGAGTTCTAGGACAATAGGGTTATATAGTAAGACCAGTCTGTGATATACAGACACAAAGAAGAAAACACATTAAACTTGGTTGCTGTTTTATTCTTCCACTGTTTCAGTACAAGCTACACTATTTCAAGCTGGATTTGTTACTTATTCTCCAAACAGTATCTGTGGTCAGAGGAGAATAGTCACATTAACCCTACCATGTTAAGAGGAAGCCATAAATAATGAAGTAATGAGATTGTTTACTTAATGAGACACCTCGTATATAACGAATACTCCAGAAACAACAGGTAAAATTTATGTACATAGAGACCTTACTGAATTCCACTAAAATATAGTTTCTATGACAAAAATATTTGACAGAAAAAACTTAGGAGAGGACAGGGCTATCTGGAGTTTTCATGGGATTTTAGTGATTTCTGGCAGAAATCCTGGCTTCAGAAAAGCCTCAGTCTGTGGTGGCAGAAACAGGAACTCATGTTGGTAACTTGTTTGCCTAGATAGGACTGGAATGCAAAGGTTGGCAGGAGGTAGGCTAGATAATCACCATTAAGGGCCTGCCTCTGGTTATCTACTACTTCTGCTAGTCCAGGCCCATCTTCTGAAGCTTGACATAAGAACACCATAAGGATCACTCAGGTGGACAAAGGTATTCGCTGACATGCCTGATGTCCTGAAACTACATGGTTGAAGGAGAAAACTGACTCCTGAAAGTTGTTCTCTGACTTCCACATGTGTTCTGTGACATGTGTATACACCTCCTCAACAAAATAGATATACAAATAAGCAGAATTTGGAAATTAAAAGATAGAAGCAGACCTGAGAGGAGAATATTGATTACAGTGGAAAACAGTATGAAAGATGGGTGGCTGGATATGTTGAGTGTATAATATAGGCATGTATAAAATATTGCACTTGGGCTGGAAAGCTTGCACAGTGGTGAAGAACACTCCCTGCTCTTGCAGAAGACTGGAGTTCAGTTCCTGCCACTCACATTAGGAGTCTCAAAACTGCATGTAATTCCTGTCCCAGATTTGATGTTATCTTCTGATCTTTGTGGATACACACATTAACATAATTAAACTACTAATAAAGTAAATATAAAATAAAATAAAAATAAAAATTTTAGAAATAACATCACAACTTGGAGACCAAGCATATAAACATATGTCTGTGAAAGACATTTTATAATCAGGCCATTACTTACAAGGACACAAAATTCTTTATTCTAGTGGATCCTCTTGTATTTCATCTTAACTCAATGGTGGTCATAGGAATATTTACTCTTTTATATTTAGTATTCACACT
Source organism: Peromyscus maniculatus bairdii (assembly GCF_049852395.1). Taxonomy (NCBI): domain Eukaryota; kingdom Metazoa; phylum Chordata; class Mammalia; order Rodentia; family Cricetidae; genus Peromyscus; species Peromyscus maniculatus. Next base: position 132,768,258 of record NC_134854.1, on the reverse strand, counting down.
CAATTTATATCACTTAATCACTTCTATTTTCATTCAAGATGACTTAGAAGATATAATAATAACAACAACAACAATAATAACAAAAACAGAAGAAAAATAGATGGTACTGATTACACATCTTCTTTTCCTTTGAGGAGCTCACCTAACCATTTATCAAGATGTATGTTAGTAAGTTCATACTGCTCCGCACCCATCAGCAGATGCTGTCCATGTATAGGGCTTAAGTATGTCTTATTAGATGCAAGTATTTCTTGAAATATGGACCTACAGTAGTTAATAGTGTAATTTAAGGAAGAAATTTAATTCTTGCACCTGGATTCAAGGCCTCAGATGATAGAAACCTAGAGTGATAAACTCCTTCCTTAGCAGAATAAGGAGATAAAACCTATGATGTAAAACCAATGCAGAAACAAGTGACCAAAATGGTAGGCTGTGGGTTTAGCTGTCAGGAATGTACTGCTCATAAAAGGGTGTTTTATCTTAACATTTTATTTATTCATTCATTGTAGCTGGAGAGTTTTCTCTCTAGGTCCCACCAAGCCCCAGCAGTCTGACAGCCCACTTATAAAATAAACACACAGATACTTATATTATTTAACTGTTTGGCCTAATGGCTCAGGCTTCTTGTTAACTGTTCTTATATCTTAAATTAACCCATTTCTATAAATCAATACCTTGCCACATGGCTCGTGGCTTACCTGCATCTTCACATACTGCTTGTCATGGTACCGGCTGGCAATGTATCTCTGACTCAGCCTTCCACTTCCCAGAATTCTCCTCTCTCTTTGTCCTGCCTATACTTCCTGCCTGGCTACTGGCCAATCAGCATTTTATTTATGCAGTGATATCAACAGCAACTCATTCTCTTTCTGTCTCTCTCTGTCTCTCTGTCTCTCTGTCTGTCTGTCTCTCTGTCTGTCTGTCTGTCTGTCTGTCTGTCTGTCTGTCTCTCTCTCTCTCTCTCTCTCTCTCTCTCTCTCTCTCTCTCTGTGTGTGTGTGTGCATGAATGCATATGTGTGCATGAATATGTCTTGTTGGATATATGGGTGTCACAGGAGGAATCCTGGGTGCTGGTTCCCTCTTTTCATCATGCAGGCCCTGAGTTTTGATCTCAGAACACCAGCTTAGGCAGTAGATGCCTTTACAAAGTGAACTGTTATGGAATATTATTTTAAGATGTGTTACATTTGTTTATGCTATGGAATATTTGTTTAATGATGCAAAGATGTGCTGAATTCTTTTATGTTGCATTTGTTCAACTCTGTGAAGCTTTGTTATTTTGCCTGTCTGAAACACCTGATTGGTATAATAAAGAGCTGAATGGCCAATAGCAAGGCAGGAGAAAGGACAGGCAGGACTGGCAGACAGAGAGAATAAATAGAAGAAATTTGGGAAGAAAAGATCGAGGAGCAGGAGGAAGAGCACACCAAGGGTCAGGCACCCAGTTACATAGCATGCCGCAGAGTAAGAAATAAAGAACAAATATAAAGAAATGGAGAAAAGTAAAAGTCCACAGGCAAAAGAAAGACTGGATAATTTAAGTCAAGAAAAGCTGGCTAACAACAGGCCAAGCTAAGGTCAGGCATTCATAAGAAAGAATAAGTCTCCTTGTGTATTTATTGGGGAGCTGGGTGGCAGGCCCCCCAAAAGGGCAAAATGTGGTGTTATATTGTGTTCCATAATAAAATTTGCCTGAAGATCAGAGAACAGAACAAGCCAGTAGATTAAACATAGATGCCAGGCTGGGTGGTGGTGGTGCACGCCTTTAATCCCAGCACTAAGGAGGCAGAGACAGGAGGATCTCTGTGAGTTCAAGGCCAGCCCGGGCTACAGAGTGAGTTCCAGAAAAGGTGCAAAGCTACACAGAGAAACCCTGTCTTGAAAAAACAAACAAACAAACAAAAAAACAAAAACCAACCAAACAAACAAACAAAAAAATATAGATGCCAGGCAGTGGTGGCACACACATTTAATCCTAGCACTTGGAAGGCAGAGATCCATTTGGATCTCTATGAGTTCAAAGCCACACTGGACTACATGAGATTGAGTCAATCTAGGAGAGAAACAGCCAGGCAGTAGTGGCACACCCCTTTAATCCCAGTACTTGGGAATCACATGCCTTTAATTCCAACACTAGGAAGGAAGTAATATGGCTGGGTAGAGAAAGATATATAAGGCATGAGAGACAGGAACAAAAGCTTTTTGGCTGAAGCATTTCAGCCGAGGAAGCCTTTTGGCTGAGGACTCAAGAGGCATTAAGTCAGGGGATTCATGGAATTCGCAAAGTGAGGCATGGCAGTGGCTTGTTCCTTTGTCTCTCTCATCTTTCCACATTTACCCCAATATCTGGCTCCAGGTTTTTTATTAAAAGACCTATTTAGCCGGGCGGTGGTGGCACATGCCTTTAATCCCAGCACTCGGGAGGCAGAGGCAGGCGGATCTCTGTGAGGCCAGTCTGGGCTACCAAGTGAGTCCCAGGAAAGGCGCAAAGCTACATAGAGAAACCCTGTCTCAAAAAACAAAAAACAAAAAAATAAAGACCTATTAGATTTTGTGTTACAGCAAAGAGCCAAAACAGTAAAAGAATAATACAACAACTACAGTGAAGCATCTCACCTGCCTGGTTTTGTTTGTTTTTATTAATTATACAACCAAGTTACCTGGATTATTTTTTTTAACCACTGAAGAAACATGAAGTGGACGGATAAGGATCCTTTGATCTTCTAAGTCATATTAGATGCATCTTGGACTTGAGCAGGTAACATCAACTATGGATTGACACTAAATATTATCAACCTCACCCTGTGCCTATCTCCATTTCAATGGTTCTCATACTGTGTGTAAAATCTTGACGACTTCACTCCTCTCTAAATTTGATGGGATGTCTTTTAGCATTTTTTTTCCTTTCATCAGTTTGGTTTTCCTCATTCTGGCTTGATGATTTCTACACATTCACTGAAAAAAAAAGTCACATAGTTTTTACATGGTTATGTTGAAACATGTAATTCATCATAAGGATATGCAAAAAGTAGAAGGACAAAGGCTTTGATTTTGAATGTTCTCCTTCTCCATTATCATTTCTCATTATTTCTACTCAGGTCATTTTTATCTGATGCCTTTCTTGTCTTTGAGAAAAGGTGTACATGATTACACATATGCTTTCTGTTCATGTATGTGTCATTTATGCATTGAAGTTCTAAGGACTTTCTATTACTTATTTTAATTGTTGATTTTTTTTTTTTTTGGTTTCTTGAGACAGAGTTTCTCCGTGTAGTTTTGGTGCCTGTAGACCATGCTGGCCTTGAACTCATAGAGATCCTCCTGGCTCTGCCTCCCAAGTGCTGGGATTAAAGGTGTATGTCACTGCCACCCAGCCTAACTGTAGACTTTTTAAAATATCTACCTATGTCATACATCTCTGACAACTCTCACAAAAAGATAAACATTATCTATAATCTGTAGATCTCCTTTAACAATAAATTACAGAATTCCAATGCAAGCATAATTAAGAAAAACATGATTTTTGCTGACTTATGTTGATGGATAATACAGAGAAACAAACAGGCTTCAAGGGAAGTTGGTTCAAGGAGCTTGGAGAAGCCATGAGTGTAGGCTGAAATGATAGCTCAAGCAGGTAGTACTCACTGCTCTTACGGAAACCAGAGTTTGGTTTTTGATGCCTATATTAGGCAACTCAAGATAGCTCCAGCTTGAAGGGACCTAACATCACTTCTTAACTCCATAGGCAAAGGCACTTACTTTAAAGACCCATAGACATGAAATTTGTAGGTTTTAATAAAAGAAGTTATGAGCTACTAGGGATATAGCTCAATTAGTAGGGTGTTTGCCTGGCATGCATCAATCCCTGGTTTTGATATATACTAACATGAAAAATAGGGTGGAATTGTGTGCACATAATTCCAGAATCTGGGAAGTGAAGGCAGAAATATCAGAAGTTCAAGATCATATTCCACTACATAGAAGCTAACTCATGCAGTACTAGAACATGTGTCTGAAGGAAAAAAAAGGAAAGCCATAAGAACATGTCTTTCAAGATCTTTGGCTTTTTCATCTGTTGTGATTCATCTCTCAGTACCGCTAAACAAGAAAGATACACACAATAAGAGCTACTTTGAAGCATCTTTAAAGGGAAAATATCCAAACATAATAGAATTCTCTTTGCTAATGTTTACAGAACAATATTTTAAAAAGGAACCATAAAAATAATTGGATTGAATAAATTGAGTCATGTTTCAGGACATCATCAGCCACAGGGCTTGGTGCATTAACCAGAATCATATGGGGATGGAAGAGCTATGCTGTTTTGTAAACAGCAGGTGCTTACTCAACATAAAGTAAAAAAAAATCAAACAATAATAATCAAGTAAGCCAATAAACACCTTCCTTTTGTTTTCAGTACAAGAATTTCATGTACAGATCTCTTAGAATTTGGGAAGTAAAGTGACATGTTCAAGACAGAAGCTACAGAGTGTGGTGGTAATCTAATTGTATTGAAATATTATTTTGATTTGTACTGAAATATTAATTTGATTGTATGTTAATAAATAAAGTTGTCTGGGGGTCAGAGCTATTAGAGCCATAGCAAGAGTGTGGCGGTGGTGGCACACGCCTTTAATCTCATAGATATCTGTGTGTTCAGGGTCAGAGCTATTAGAGCCATAGCAAGAGTGTGGCGGTGGTGGCACACGCCTTTAATCCCATAAGATCTCTGTGTGTTCAGGGATACAGCCAGCATTGGAGACATATGCCTTTAAGACCTAGGGGGCTGTACATTCAGACAGTGACGAGGCAGTCATGTGTTTGGGTTTACAACCAATGAGAAGGCAGAACAACATACTTTAAAAATACGAACCGACAGGAAGTAGGTCTCTTTTCGCGAAGCTGGGACAGCAGGAGGAAGGGTGAGATTTTAGCTCTGAGCTCTGACTTCTTGGCTTTCTCTTTTACATTGTTTCTGTGTTTCTTATTTAATAAGACGGTTGGTTACATCTACAACAGAGCATGTTGTAACTGACTGTGCCAAACAACCCATTCTCCACGGCATTTCCACCTTCTGCTGCATAATACAGGCTGAGATAAAAGTGTAAGGGCAAGGCTTACTACAAAGAGATGAAATAGGATTCCTATGATTTGGCTGCACATCTTGTGGTGTGACAATCAAAAGAAAGGCTTACTATTTATTTGAGTATAACATGCCTCTTTGATAACTTCTCTTGGTAGCCTTACAGATACATGGCAGATATCTTGTGTCTAGATAGAACTCCCAGTTCCTATAGTAGACCATGGTAATGTAAGGTTTATCAGTTTGTAGTAAGCCTTAGCTCTCATAACTGCAACACTTCTTATAGCTCCTGTAATTTTTCTCAGAATTTCTAAGATAACTTGTGTTGCTTAAAATGTAAAAAAAATGTCAAGATTCAAGAATCAACATATCATGGTAAAATCTCTTACTTTAGACCTAATTCTACTTCATCTGAATCTGTTGTTCACCATTAGGGTCAATATTGCCCTCCAGTGGATATTTTAAATGCTCTGGAGGAATTGTTATTCTCCAAACTGGGAAATCTTTTCTGATAACCAGTAGGTTGATGCCAGAGAGTCTTAAAATAAGTATTTCCTGTCCATAGGACTATAACAACAAAGCATATTTAACTCCCAAATGTATATAATGCTGTTAGAGATTATCTAGATTAGTAACCTAGAGAAATTAGAAAACCTCCCGCATTGCACTACCTTTACATTTCACAGTAAACACAAACAGCTAGAGAAAGGATTGAACATTGGCACATGCAATAGAGTGTCAGTAATGATTCTAGTCCTCTTCCTGACCCTTTTATTGTCCTATTTTTTTCAAGGCCTTAGGTCCTATTATGGCATCAGAATCTGGGTTCCTAAAGGTTTGGCAGAATAGAAATAAATATGAAATTAGAAATACAGCAGTTGGAAACCAAAGAAACCTTGGTGCTGATTCCAATTACATTTTTATTATAGTGTCATGACTTAAAAAAATCTTATCTAATCCCTCAGAAACTTACTTTCTATTTGTTACATATAATGTATTTACCTTACATCATTCTTTTAAAGTATTCCTTTAATCTAACAATGATGATAAAAATGCAAAAAGAAACACAAACAAACAACTGGATGGAAGAAAATCAGGCAAGGAAGCATTCTACTGATGAATTTGTTTCCTTGCCCCAGAGTGGCACCAGAGGCAGTTCTTCTCAATTCATTTCACGAATTGCTGAATTCAGCAAACCGTGCTTTCTTTCCAGCTTTAATATTTGATGAGCAAGGCAGCCTCTCCCCACCCAAGGTCCAGTTCCATAATATTTTGTTCTTTAATAAGGATAGAAGTTGTTCTGGTTTCCATATACAGTGTTCCCCCAAATGCTAACATTGAAATCTTGGTTTCAAAGGCAAGAATATTCAAACTGGACCTTTGGGGAAACTGAATGGATCATGAGTACTTTTATTTCATCAATCACCTAACTAATTGATAAGTTTAAAATTTGGTGATAAATATGGAGAAGTACTAGAAAAAGGAGGCAGAAAGTGTGGTTCTGAAGAATTTATTGAATCCCTGGTCCCTTTTTGTCTCTTCCTCCTTCCTGGCTATGGGAAACAAAAAGGTTTGCTTTGCCAGTGATTTTTTTTTTCTGCTATGATGCTCTGTCTCACCAAAGGCTCAGAAACAATAGCACCCAGAAAACTTGGCCTAGATTCTCTGAAACTCTAAGCTCAAAAAAGCCTCTCTTCTTTCTTTCAAGCATTGGACAGAAAGAAAACACTAAGTTCAACTTCATAAAAAAATAAACAATGGTCTTAAATACCATCAGTATGGGAATATTTCAGAGATAATCACAGAAGGCATTCAAGATTCATTTGTATCTTACCACCTAAAGCACTATGCCTATATAGCACAGGTGGCATTTTAGGTTATGACAATATCATTTCACACCTGTCCAATGATGTGAAAAAAGTGGCTTATTTAATGTTTCCAAAAATGATTGCTCTGATATATGGGTATCTTAGTTTTATTCCTATGACTGTGACAAAACACTGACCAAAAGCAATTCAATGAGGTATGGATTCATCTTATACTTCCAGGTTCATCACTGAAAGAAGCAAAGGCAGGAATGCGAGGCAGAAAATGAAGCAGAGTCCATGGAGGAACATGTGGACTGCCTTGCTCCCTCTGGCTTTCTCAGCTACTGTTTGTGCCTAGGTTTCTTGATAGTTTTCTCTTAGATTACTTATCTTGCCTTTTACCCATTTGTCCTACTATACTCTCATGGCTCTCTGTTTATCATTTAAGCTTGTATAAAAGTACTCAGATTTAGGAGCTAGGGAGATGGCTCAGTGGGTAGGAGCACTTACTCTGTAACATAATTACCTCAGTTTGAATCCATAGGACCCTGTAGAAGCCTGGCATGGCTGGGCATGCTTATAACCCCACTTTCATGGGAGTTGGTGGCAGAGATAGGTGAGTCCTAGAACTTGCTTAATTTGCTAGCTTTGCTGAACAGAGAGATTCTCGTTCAACAGGAAGTCCTGTCTCATGGCAATAAGTTGAATAATGGGAGAGAAGGACACCTGATGTCCTCATCTCTAGATATCCATGCTTAGGTACACATGCACACTAGACATATACACACATGTACACAGATACAGACACACACATGGACAAGGACATGGTTGCACACAGATACAAACATACACATAAGAGAGCTTAGGGGAGCGGGGGGATCCCAGCTGGATCAAGAACAGAGAGGGAGAACAAGGAATAAGAGACCATGATAAATGAAGACTGCATGAGAATAGTAAGAAGCAAAGTGCTAGAGAGGTCCCCAGAAATCCACAAAGATACCTCCACAATAGACTACTGGCAATGGTCGAGAGAAAGCCCAAACTGACCTACTCTGGTGATAGGATGGCCAAACACCCTAACTGTCATGCTAGAAATCTCACACATTCATTAAAAACCACCACCACTGAACAATCAACAACCAAACACAACTCAGATTTGTCAAATTCTTTGGGTCTTCACCACCTGCTGAAGGCTCTCATGTCACATAGTTGGCTTAAACTTTCATGTTCTCTGAATTTGTCCTTTGCTCCAGGCACCAGTCTAAAATCTAGAAGGGTAGAAAATAGGTGTTTCTTCACTGTATTCTTCACCTTCCTGCATGCTTTGGCAATAAGGACAGGATCCATTTACTAGGAGGGAGCCCAGCTTATTTCATCCTGAAATTTCAGTGGCAGTATGTGACTTATGAGAACGCCAGTCAAAATGGCAACTCTACAACAAACTCAGTCTCCTGTATCTCTCTGAAGACTCTAACTCAATAAATTGGTGAAAGATTCTTTGTCCAAATTTAGATATGCGTGAGGGAAGAAATGTTTTCATAATTTATTCTTTGGACTGTGTCTCTCTCAAATTTGGTTCTGAGTGATCATGAGTTATTGATTCTGCCGCCTTGAGTGACGGCAATTGCTTACCTTTTTGTCTAAGTGTGTGTCCTGTTGCATTGCCTTTATAAAATGTTTGCTTTCCACCACCTGCAGAATTCAGGGTGTCAGGGCACATCAGTGTAGGCTCATGTTGGGTTGAAGCCTCTAGATGTACAGAGGGCTACATAGAAATGTGAGCAAAAAAAAAAAAAAAAAAAAAAGCCAGACGATGGTGGCGCACGCCTTTAATCCCAGCACTCGGGAGGCAGAGCCAGGTGGATCTCTGTGAGTTCGAGGCCAGCCTGGTCTACCAAGTGAGTTCCAGGAAAGGCACAAAGCTACACAGAGAAACCCTGTCTCAAAAAATCAAAAAAAAAAAAAAAAAAAAAAAGAAATGTGAGTTATATCCCATCATCTGAAGCTGAAGCTGTGTTGCTTATTGTCCATTCTTGGCTGTTCTGCATAATTTCTTTTGCTGTCAAGCAGTGGCTCTTTGTCACAAGGATGCTGCTTTTTTTTCTTGTTTCCTTTTTGGGGATGTTTACATCTATGGCTAAGCCCTAAAAGCTTATTATTTCTAGATTTGGGTCAAAAGGAGAATATGTATGCTTGTGAAATTTTGAACTTTTATACTTACTAGGTCTTTTTGTTGTTTGCTTTTGAGATTTTTTTGTCTTAATTTAATACCATATTGGAACCTATGGCAAGGTCATATTCAAAGACAATGGGGATGGAATTGTAGAATTTTTAGCTGGTATGAGAAAAACAAGAAGCAATTATCTTGACAAGTTACAAGTGAAGGTCAAACTGAAGACTCTTGTAAATGCTGATGTCCAGAAAGTAGCATTGACAATGTCTAGAGAACAGAAGGAAGTTTTGCGAATACCTCTTGCAAATCCTACTAGTTAGTTGAGATACATTCTCATTATATTGACTGGGTAGGCCTCAAACTCAACATCCTTCTCTCTCAATTTCTTCAAGGCACAGATTATACCACACAAGGTAAGACCACTTATATCTTGATCTTTATCATCTCCTTTATCTTAAAGCCTTTATCATCTCCTTTATCTTAAAGCCTTCCCATGTAAAGTATATTAGAACCTTTATTTGAACTTCAAAAAAATTAATACACTATAGTATACTCAAAGAAAAAAGTGAAAGAATACTAGTCTCAGATTTCCTGTAATATGCAGATATGTCGTGGAGTTCCTCCTTAGACATAAACTACATCTTTTTTCCTTTGGAGATGTGAATGTTACCTTTTCTCCGAACTAAAAACTTCCAAAGAGATAGCTCTACTAATGCAAAGGGAAGACAAAGGAGGTGCTTTGGGAACACATGGTATTTTCATGGGCTCTTCTTGCTCGGAAAATTCTTCGGGAAATTTAGTGCACATGAGCATATTACTGTGTCATTGGCAAAATAAAATCTTTTTAAAAAGGAGACTATATATGAAGGTTGATGATCTCAGCCATTAAGAACACTTGCTGTTCTTGAGGATTTGAGTTCAGTACCCAACAGTGACTGACATTCAACTGCACACAACCTCCTGTCACTTCAGCTCGGGGGATCTCCTGCCCTCTTATGGACTATGCTGGTACTCTATACATGCACAACATAATTTTTAAATTAAATTTTACTGCTCACAAACACATACACATGAATAAATTTTAAAAGACTAAAATAAAAGTAGTGCTCAGAGTTGAGAAGTTAGCTTTAATTTGCCCTATGGGTCAAAATATAAGTCAAAATGAGGATTAATATATTAACTAGCAACTTTCATTTTTACATATTTATATTTAGCTCATAGCTAGGATTTAGATTTAAAGTTATATAAGATCTCTATATCTGTCTTTATGTTTGTGTTAAGTATACAGAATATTTCCTATATCTAGATGGCACAACAAAATTAATTTTTAAGTTGAATAAATTTGATCAGATAAACACATGTAACTGAAATATTCCTAAATATCTCAGAAATATAGAATACACAGCAAATAAATTTTAAATTTATGTAACTTTGGTATCTCTGTGATACGTTTACTCAATAGTATCAGTTTAATTAAATGAAAATACGTTCTGTTTATCAGTATTAAGTACCATATGAACATATATATTTTATTTTTCTTGGATTATTAGTAAAGTTTAAAGATTAAAAATAGAAAGAAGTATAGGAAATGGCTATCTTAATTGGTCCTGTAATAAATCAGCACCAACACAGCTTCAAGCTTATTCATTAGGATGGACTTTTCAACTTATGTTGGGGCTGGAGAGATGGCACAGTTAAGAGCAATGGCTGCTCTTCTAAAGGACCCCAGTTTGATTCCAGCATTCACATGGCAATTCACAAGTATTTGTAGCTCGAATTCCATGGTATATAATGCCCTCTTCTGAACTCCATGGGCAATACATGCATACATAATAAATAAAAATCAAAGAAAAAATAAGTTGTAATGAATTAAATTAAACACTAGATGTTAATTGAATCTCTAGGTTATTTCTAAAGTGAACTATTAAAATATTAATCACTAAGTTTAACTTTAGATGGTTGAGCTTCTTGCTTTTGCATAATATAGGGATGCTAAATATATGTAGGGCTGTTAACAAACGTGAGAAACTAAACTATGAGGAAGCATATGCCTATAGGAAAACATGAGATTTATATATGCACAAAATTTGCTAGTCTGCAACAGAATGCTGGTGACAGACAATTCATGCTTGTCTGGTTTCTATTTTTCTCTATAAAAGATGACTAACAATTAAAAATCAAAATCACTGCATGAAATAATAGGAAATAACATGCATATAGAGTAGGCAAGGATCCAAGCTCATGTGTTTTTCTTGCTGTTGTTATTTTTATGGTGTTCTTTTACTTGCTTTCTTTGTTTTGTCCTTGAGGTTGATACACCCCAGGCAGGTTTCATCTGACTGTACTGCAGAAGCTACCCTTAAACTCTTGATCCTCTTGCCTCCAAATATCTCATAAAATAGGATGTAAAAGATGATTGCCTATTTTCTTGGTTGATTATTTCATTTATTTATTCATTTTTATTAAGATAAAAATGAAAGAAAATGACATAAGAATGGAGGGATAGAGGGAGAAGGAGGGAGGGGCAGAGAGAGAGAGAGAGAGAGAGAGAGAGAGAGAGAGAGAGAGAGAGAGAGAGGAAAGAGTTTGATTTTTATCCTAAAGTAAGGTGCTGGTTGTTCAAAGTAAGAATGGGAACAAATTCTGAATGCAAAGATGAAAATGGTTTATAGAGAAATGATCATACCCCATGCTGTTGGGGGCTGAATTTAAATGGGTTAATTTTAAGGTTTGAAATGAGCTCTAAGATCAATAGTGTACCCATGCAAAACTAGATCTTAATTTTCTTTCTCCCTTAAGAGACTGAGTTTTGTTGTACTTAAAAAAATGTTTTTATTTACCTGTTAAATAATTCACCTAAGAAACTAATCTGCTGAATTTTATCTGAACTTTTTATTTTGCTCTTCATGTTGTCTTTATTAAGTTATTGATAACGTAAGAAAGTTACTTACCTTCTGAATAGTAAAAGAACTAAAAGGATTTTGCTTTTGCAATTATGCCACTTTTGTCCTCACAATCAAAATAATTCACTATCAATGTGATTAAATGGTGACAACTGTTTAACTCTAAGTTACCATCCAGTTTTACTAGGTATTCAAATGTCTTAATACTGTTTTTGTTTGTTTATTTGTTTTTGTTTTTGTTTTGTTTTGTTTGAGACAGGTTTTCTTTGTGTAGTATTGGTGCCTTTCCAGGATCTTGTTCTGTAGACCAGGCTGGCCTTGAACTCAGAGATCCACCTGGCTCTGTCTCCCGAGTGCTGGAATTAAAGGTGTGTTACACCACCGCCGGTCATGTCTTAATACTTTTAAAAACTTTCCAAAGGCAATTTTAAACATCTTTCTGCCTGCAAATTCACACTGAGTGTGTCCAGAGGATCCACAGAAAGCCTCAATAGAATTTCTTCTTTCACCTTGTAGAAGAAGAGAAGTTAAACTAATTAGATGATTTCATATGCAAGCTACATCAATTAAGCAGTGATAATTAGCCTGCATGTGACTGGTTAAGGATATATACTAGCTACATGCATTTCAGATACTATTTTAAGTTCCTAGAAATAGTCTTCTGTCCTCATTGTCCATACAATCCATTATAAGCTTAGTAATGCTAGCAAGTATGTTATAATACATGAATGCAAGAATTTTCATCAAATCTTCAACTAGGATCATTTCAAACCTCTGTCAGTTGGATAGTGTTTCACGACAGTTCTTTTCTACATGCATTTACAATCACCTGTGAAAGTTTCTAGCATTCCATTGGAAGAATGAATTAGGGATCTTTGGTTTAAGACATTCCTGGTCCAGTGGTAGAGAGTTAAGAATGTGTTCTGCCCCTACAGAGAACCTAAATTTAGTTCTGAGCACTCACATGGGGCAGCTCATAGCTGCCCACTAGTCCAGATCCAAGGGAGTCTGATGCTCCTTTCTGGTCTCCATGGGGCACGTGCATTGATGTACACATACTTATACACATATATACACATATGCATAATGAAAAATAAAATAAATATTTAAAAATATTCCTCTCTTGTTAGGTATTTGGACAAAACAATTTGAAAATTAATACAACTTCCAGTAAAAAATAAGACAAAACAAAAACTTGGATTATTCTTCAATATTTCCTTACAGACACAAGGAGCCCTTGAAATCTTTTGCCTCGAGGTATTTATAGCTTACAGCTATTTGGTAAATTATATCTTTGTAAGCAGAAATAAAACATTTACTGTTTCTCACTACCTGATCCTTCCACATTTCAGAAACTGTTGTTTTCATGGCAATTTAATATTTTTGGATAAATTCAGCAAGATTCTGCTCTCCTTGTAAAAGACAGAATTGGAAAGGTTGGTTATTTTAACATTTGATAATTGAGTACACACAATCAGATATTGACAGGAACTTTCATGGAACTGAGATTAAGTTGATGTCTCCAGTAACTATGAAATGTCCTGGATTACCCTGTTAACTGATTTATACATTAGTCAAATTTATGGATGACTAAGTCATTTTCAAACGTGCCCACAAATCTTAGGATATGCTTCAGACTTTGAGGAGATAAGAATTTATCCAAACCTGTTGGTGGTACAAGAAAATCTAATTTTACATTCCTGGGTCAGCTTCACAGTCTTGAAAATATCTTACAAGTCAAAAACAAAGTTTCTTATGAAAATATCCATTAAAGCCTTTTATGAACCCACTGAGTTGACTTAGTGTTGCCTTTATGTGTATGGATGTAGGGCCATCTGCTGGATCAGGAACAGTCTATCAGGAACTACATTCTAGAACACTGGTTGCCTGCACAACCCATTTAATAAAAGAATATATGAAATAGAGAGGGAAAGTGATGAGAGTCATGGATGGAACTTAAAGTGAGGGAGTAGGGGTGGATTTGATGAATGAACATTATATTCTGTGTAATTTTCAAAGAATAAAAATAGGTTCTTGTAAACAAACTAAAGAATGAGGCTATGATAAATTACTATTCTTAATATACACGTAAAAAACTAGGTGACATCCAAGTCAGCTGAGGGTAGACTCCTCTTACAGATGAATTATTTCTATTTTGTTAATTTTTAGTAGAAATGGGATGATTCATGGAGAAAAGGTAGGTATATTCCTGGAGATATCTCTAACATATCCTGTGGGTTATTTGAGTTTGTTTTAAGCGTTAAAATATTTAAAGTTCCATAAGCTATGTGTAAAAACTATATAGAAACCCATTCAGTTCTTTCTGATCACTCAAAATCTGTCAGAACCTGTGAATATTTTTGCATCATTCTTTCACTCCTCTAATTTGGTACCACTGGAGGTAAAAACTAACTGTTCAAATCCTTAATGAAAATATCTTAGCAGGTCAGGTGAGTCTGTGATCTCAGACTGAGACACTGAGGTAAAAAGACTCTAAGTTCAGGACCAGCTTGGGCAACCTTATAAGAACTTGATAGATAAAATGGGAAAAAGAAGGAAAAAAGAAAGGATGAAAGAAGATGATACTAAAACAAGATGTGATGAGATAAAGTTGTAAGCTTTAGCAGAGCACTGACACATTTGCTATGTAAAATATCTGCCACCGAGACATTCCTAGAGCATTCAGTCTTCACACTGGCCAGGTGCTTCCCAGGCCCCACTCTTTTCATAGCCTCATCTGAACATCCTTCAAGATCAACTTCTGCAGACCTTTCTGACTGCACCGAGGACTAAAAAGCAAAGTCAATAGCTGACTCTGACCCTTAATTTATGGCTTTTCTTGTCGCCAAGGAAGTACCCCTTTATTGCATCATTTTTCCAGCTGTATACAGTCTTACTTTTGGCCGAGGTACACTTACAGCCACCCTACCTCCCATAGTTACAAGACAAAACTCTACAAGTGGATTTACCTGTTCCTAGAACCGAGGCTGGTCCACTGGGATATAGGATCATCTTCTATTTCAACTTCTCAGCCAGGGCATCTCTTGGAAATAGTTTTAAATGGAGCGAGGGTGCCAGGATCTAGAATGTACTGATCCTAAATCTGTTGTCTTGGTATGAACTGAATATGGGACTTGGATACGTTGCAGATGTGGGAAGAATTGTGGGATACATTCCTGAAGGTCAGAAGAGCATCCTGTTACAGCTGTCCTCCCTATACCCAGGGAACTGGATCATCTTTATTTCCAAAGATGGAGGAGCCCTGAATGAACAGGACTTGTTAGGTTCCCCTCAGTTCATCATTCTTGCCTCATGTCTCTTCCTACCACATTTTTCCATGACTTTGCTTCCTCCATCAGAACTTTTGTTAGGTTTAGCTATTTCTTTAGATATTCAGAAGATTCACATTTTAAAACATGTATGAAAATATTTTAATTTTACTTATTAATATACAATGATGATGTGCATGTGATGTATGTGTGTGTGTGTGTGTGTGTGTGTGTGCGCGCGCGTGCGCGCGCGCAACAGCATACGTGTGGAGGTCAGAGGACAACTTTGTGGAGTTTTTTCTCTCCATCTCCCTTCATTTGGTCTTTGGGGATCAAACTTGGGTCACCAGACTTCTGTGGCAAGCAGAAGTCTTTATCCTCTGAGTCTTCTCAAAGGCTAATTTGTTTTTTTGATGATGGCCTCAGCTGAGATCACCAAGCAATACAAAAAAAAAAACAAAAACAAAAAACATTTTTTCCTATCTCCTATAAAAGTACTGAAATTGTACTGTTTCAAATTTTGTCATAACTCTCCAGAGGTAGAAGGGATTCACTCATCAAATCAATAAAATTTTCCTTTGAGCTATTAGAGTCCTACATTTTCCTCTCAGTAGGTAGTGTGAAATATATTGGCTTTTTCTTTATATTCAAAACCAAAACTTCTCAAGTGACTGCTCAGGTAGAATATTATTCTTAAAATATGTTCATTTGCTTTCTCTCTCTCTCTCTCTCTCTCTCTCTCTCTCTCTCTCTCTCTCTCTCTCTCTCTCTTTCATAAAACAAGTAGCCGAACATGCATTCTTATGGATATTTGCTGTTATTTGCTAAGGACATTTTCTAAGACTCTCTGCACCAAAAACAACTACTAATGATTTCGCCACATGACTTCACTGTAGGATCTTATCCTAGCCTTCTCCTTTACATTTTTTCAGGCAGTGGTTATTAATGCTTCTGAAACTTAGAGAACTGTGTCCAAGAAAGCCAGAGATATGTTTTTATTTTCTTTCACTTTTCTTTTCTGTTTTTCACTACTTTTGAGACTCTTAAATATTGGCCAGCCCTTCATTGGTAGTAAATGCACTTTTGCAAGAAAATCCACTGCTTTTGAAAAATGATTTCAATGTTTCTCTTAATTCTTCATCCTAATTGTGTTTCTATAATATTCATATGAATTTATATAAATATGTATGTGTGTGTGTTGGGGGGGCAGCATATATATGTGTGGGTAGCCTCGGAGGTCAGAATAGCATTTTACCTCACCTGGAACTAGAGTTGTAGGTAGTTGTGAGGTGCCCAGTGTGGGTGCTAGCATGCCAAACTCATGACCTCTGCAAGAGCACTACATGCTTTTAACAGCTGAGTCTACCATTTTATGCTTACCAGTAAATATTGAAACACAAATCAAAGTCAGAGAAACCATAATTCTGTCCTAATACTGATCTGGAGTGATGAAATCTCAAGTAATCTACTCATTATTAGTACTGGGAAGTTAATAAGTTATGGTTAACTAAGTAAGAGGTTATGAACCTTCCACATGGCAAGAGTAAAAGCAACTAGAAAATTTTCTGGGCTTTATCCTGCTTTGGATCATTATGGCTTTTTAGAGACACATCTGTAAATCAGAAGTTTTATGAAACACAGGTCTATTTACCATCAATATCCTTACACTGGATTGGAGAACACAGCAAAAGAAATAGGTGACTCTCAAACTCTCATAGATCCACAACCAGTAGTGAAGAACCACAATTTTCCCATGCTTTCATTCTAAATTATGCAATAAAATTTTGAAACAAAAGTTGGTATAAATATATATGAGGAAAGGGTTATTTCTAATAGTTGAAGCCATGTACTTTTATTTTATTTTTTCCTCATGAAACGATGTGTAGAACTCTAGGTGAGCATTCATTATCATCTCTTTAGTCCTTGTTGTACTCGAGACGTAGTCCTTCCCAAACTTGGAATTGCTAACGAGTAATAGATCATTTGGTCTGGAACTTTTGAAGGCCTTTGACTATTCTAAACTAGAAGAAAATGAGAGAGGAACATGTACTATATGCATGATAGATAATAATCACAGAAAAATGTTTAAATACAGTGCAATGTTTATTTGGTATTTCCCCCCTATGGCCTGAATCTAATCAACCTTTCAAATTAACTCAGAAACTCAATTTCTATCACAAAGCCTGCAAGTTATGTCTATTGCCTAAGAACTGCTCAGGGCTACTTGATTAGTATCCAGTTTGCTTAATTTTACCCCATCACTAAGCAAGCTATATGCTCACTAAGAGGCATCTGTGCCTCTTCCTAAATCTTCTTTTTTTACAAGTATACTTTTTTATTACTTCTTTCATTATTTATACAATTTAATGGACTATGAGCCTGCAAAAAGAGCAGTTTCTATGAAAACTGTTTATTGCTTTCAAAATACTAATAAAAGCAAGTTAGGGAAAAAATCCTCTTGAACTGCAAAGAGGACTAAAGATTAAAAAGATGGAAAGAAAAATATAAAAATCTATAAAGATTCTAACATTTGATTGTTTCACAATCTATGTGATTTCTCACTTCACTTAAAAAGAATATGGAATTAAAGACAAATAATAAATAGTTGTTTTACTTATTGAAAAGAGGGAATGTAGTTTTTCAAACAGCAAATATGTGAAGCTAAACTAAAACAAAACAGAAATAAAAAGGAAACTGTAGCCATACTCTAGCTGCAGAAATAGTAAAGCCATATAATATGATATAAATTCTCTCCTTAAATGGGCTATCCCCTGCATTGATCATTTAGATCAAATAAGTTGAAAAAAGATTTCTATGTAATACATGGCACCAGAACTCTATTCTAAAACATCAGTGGTATTTGGTTTTTACCCTAGTTCTTTGGGCTATCTAGTCTCTGGTTCTTGGTTACTCAAGCAGTGTCATGTATGGGTTACTTCTCTTGGAGTGGATCTGAGTCAAATCAGACATTGGTGGACTACTCCTACACGTTCTGTGCCACTATTGCCCTAGTATATTTGGCAGGAAGGACAGATTGTAGGTCAAGGGTTTTGTGACTTGACTGGTGCCCATATTTCTCTCTCAATAGTCTGCAGAGTAATATATACAGTATCATCATTTATCTTACTAGAGAAAGGACCACTTGGAATCATGAATACTTTATGGTTTGGTGGACATATAGAGTGTGAAGGAACTCTGACAGGGGGAAGAAAAGATGAAATAGATTCAAGTTCCCTCTAATACCTCAGAATATACATTCATCTCCTAAAAGCTCTTTAATATGAGGTATAGAATAATGTTTAGCCTATCTTAGATTCTGCCATATGGGGAATATCATTTGGTTCATACAGGAGTAGGACAGGTATATATTCTTGATCATACCATGAATCATATATTAAAAAATATTTGTGAAAACTGTATACATGAGTTCTGCAGCAGACATTTTCTATCAGTCATTTCAAAACTACCAGCAGGTAATCTTTAAACACTTACAGTCTTGTAACAAAACTATCTGGAAACTTGTGTGTGCATTCCTTCATAGGGGAGCCTTTAAAATCACATTGTTCTGGCTATTTGCCTGATAAACAGCCTGTTAGGGTATTCACCTTCCATAAAAGATTTCTAGTTGACAACAGAGCAAGCAGTGTTGTATAAAAAGAGTCAACAGGAGACAGTACCAACTCCAGAGTGTGAGAGGGATCTACAGTGTAGTATGTTTCCAAGGGAAATGTTCAGGACTTAGAGGCAAGCTTATTGAGTCTGAGATGACAAAGTTAAAGGAAAGTGCAACCAAGGTATGCAAGATCCATGAAAAGGCATGAAGTGGGCATTTCTAACACCTAGAGGAGTGATGTATCAGAGAAGCCAAGTGATTAGGAAGGAAACTGCTGAATCAGTTATCCACTGATGACAACACTGAACATCTCAAGATTCAGTATTAAGTTATAAGGCCTAAGGTTAATGAGAGCTACCGGTATCAAAAGGCCATGGAATGGCATATGGTAATTGATAATTCAGGTGTTGACCCACCAGATGAATAATTCTCTGATGGAGATAATCTTGTTTAGTAAGGCTTACAGGACCACTGACTCTGAAGACCAGTTGCCTGTATCTGTACTTTCTCTCATGTTCTACTTCATTTCTTCACTAAGAATATCTTTCCTTCCTTAATAACAGCTATGGTGTTTTTCCACTGCTTACGTTTATCTCATGTATATATTCCATCTATTGGGCACACATATCCATGGGTGGTCAGATGTAAACCTTTATTTCTAGCACTCAGGAGGCAGAGCAAGTGTATCTGAGAGTTTTTACCCACCATTGTCTACATGGTGAGTTCTAGGTCAGCCAGGGTTTCATGGTAAGACCCTTCCTCAATAAATCAACAACCTAAATCAACCAACACAGCTTCCTATATAATGCTATCAGGTAACTATAAGCTGTGAACACTTAATGTGAAACAAAACAAGAAACTATAAAGATATCCAGGTATTTGTTTGAAATTTTGTTTTGGAGCCAGGTGGCGGTAGCACATGCCTTTAATCCCAGCACTCAGGAGGCAGAGCCAGGTGGATCTCTTTGAGTTTGAACAACAGTCTGGTCTACAGAGCGAGATCTAGGACGGGCACCAAAACTACACACAGAAACTATGTTTTGAAAAATCAAAATAATAATAATAATAATAATAATAATAATAATATTTTGTTTTGGGTATGATTTTTCTCCCCAAAGTATTCATTTTAATAGTGTTCTGGGAATTACACATCAATTCTGGAAAATACAGGGGACATGAAGTTGGTCCAACAACTAAAATTTATTAAAAGGACTTCCATTCACTCTTATATTCTCATCTACCTTTCTAGGCAATGGTCACAACTTCTTTCCTTCCTTCCTTCCTTCCTTCCTTCCTTCCTCCCTCCCTCCCTCCCTCCCTCCCTCCCTCCCTCCCTTCCTTCCCTTCTTCTTTCATAATGTTTTAAAATTTGTTTTATGTGTATGGATATTTTACTACCATGTTTATCTGTGCACCATCTGTGTGCCTCCTACTTATGGAATCTAGAAGAGGGTGTTGGATCCTCTGAAACTGGAGTGACAGACATGATCTGCCATGTGGGTGCTGAGAATTTAACCTGGGTTCTCTTCAAGATCAGCTAGTCCTTTTAACTTATAAGCCATGATTCTAGCCCCAGGTTACAGCTCTTTTGATTAAGTTAATTTTTTTTCATATAATATGTCTTGATCATATTCTTACCTCTCCCTCAAGTCTTCTAAGATCATCCTCCATGGCAGTGGTTTTAATGAAAATGCCCCCATAGGTCCACAGTGAGTGGCACTCTTAGGAGGTGGGGCCTCATTGAAAGAAGTGATAGTGTGGCTAGCTTTGAGGTTTCAGAAGCTCAAGCCAGACCCAGTGTCACTCTCTCTTTCTGTTGCCTGTAGATTCAGACATAGAATTTGAAGCTACTTCTCCAGCACCATATCTGTCTGTCTACCACCATACTTTCCACCATGATGATGATGGACTAAACCTGTGAACTGTAAATCATGTTTTCCTTTATAAGAGTTGCCATGACTGTTGTGTCTCTCCACAGCAATAAAAACCCTAACTAAACTAAGATAAGTTATTATCAGAAGTGGGGTATTGCTATGATAGGCCTGACCATATTACTTGGTGGAATATGGACTTTGGGAGTTTGGACTAGAAAAGCAATTGAACACTTTAAACAGAGTTTAAAGGGCCATACAAATGGGATCATGGAAAGCAATGGTGCTGAGGGTGATTTGAACTGTGAGGGCCTAGAACAAGAGGTTTTAGAAGAGAAGAATATAAGTATGTGATCAAGAGACTGGTGGTGTGATATTTGAGCAAAGAATATGGCTGCATTTTGCCCTTGTCTGAAAGGTCTGTCTGAAGCTAAATGGAAGAGTTTTGGAATAATTTCAGTGGCAGAGGTTATCTCAAAACAACCTAGTATTGACTCGGTCATATGGTCATTAATGTTCATTCTTCTGCAGCTCTATAATGAAAAGGATCAAGTTAATCAAGGTTTGACCAGCCAAGACCACCTGAAAGGTCTCCGATGACACCATGGCCCAGATGATCCAACATCCAGAATCGTTTCAAGGCAACTGGCTCAGACGATACAGTCTCACGGACCACTCCATGATCCTAAAATTTTCTTTGTGTCCCCATAAGATACAGTGGCCCCCTCCAGCAGGAAGTAGTAAGAGAAGCTACGCCCAAATTCCCAAATATACCAAGCTGGCTTTGGAGATGTGTAAAAGTTAAAACCTTCCTTTTTAAAAAAAGAAAAGGAGAAGTGCTGTGGGATGGTCTGTATGTCAAATTGCTCTGATTGGTCAATAAGTAAAACACTGATTGGCCAGTGGCCAGGCAGAAAGTAGGTGGGACAAGGAGAGAGGAGAATTCTGGGAAGCGGAAGGCTGAGGCAGAGAGACACTGCCAGCTGCTGCCATGACCAGCAGCATGTGAAGACGCCGGTAAGCCACCAGCCACATGGCAAGGTATAGATTTATGGAAATGGACTAATTTAAGCTATAAGAACAGTTAGCAAGAAGCCTGACACAGCCATCCACGGCCATACAGTTTCTAAGCAATATAAGTCTCTGTGTTTACTTGGTTGGGTCTGAGCGGCTGTGGGACTGGCGGGTGACAAAGATTTGTCCTGACTGTGGGCAAGGCAGGAAAACTCTAGCTACAATGGGGCACTAGGAAGTGGAATGGCGTGAAATCCTATGTTCAAGGAGATAAACAAATTAAACTAAAGCCTGAGGTTAAATGAAATAAAGGAAGTGGTGACCTCAGGATAAGATCCCAACACAGCTAAGCTTATAAGAAGGAATTAAAGAAAATCTTAGGGCTTGGTGTGGTGGTGCATGTCTTTAATCCCAGTACTTCAGAGCAGTGGCAGAGGGATCTCTGAGTCTGAGACCAGCATAGTCTACAGAGCACGTTCCAGGATAGCCAAGCTTAGGAAGTGAAGGAAACCATCAATAACAGAAAGCTGATGAAAGTGTATTTGAACAACCCCAGCAAGCAGTAGAACTTGAAAGCTTCAGGCACATGGTTCCAGCCTTGAAATCAAGGGTAGAAGAAAGATGTTATGGAATCTCCCTCCATGACGAAGGAAAGCCATTGAGGCCAGGCATGTGCAAGGAGTGTCTCTACATGAAGGCCTAGAGTGACCATTGCATGAAGCTCTGAAGGTGAAGCCTGGATTGCCTTGGAGACCCCAAGATGTTCGAATAGCCAAAGTCATGGGATGCTTGCTGAGGAAAGCTGCTAACAGGTAGCAGAAACAGCCCAAGATAAAGAAATGTGTTGAATTCAACAAAGTTGAAAGGAGTTGGAGACCTGAAGAGCACATTGACATGAAGATGCAGAGTTTGGAGTTTGCCTAGCTGATTATCAGTCTTGCTTTGGTCCAGTATTTCATCACTATGTTTTCTAGTGCAATGGTAATGTATATTCTCTGCTATTGCATGTTGAAAGTATATGATATGCTTTTCAATTTAGATTTTTATAGGGGATTAGAGTTAAGATATTCTCACGAGTCTCAGAAGATACATCAATCTTTAGTCTTTTAAAAAATAATTAATTTGTTTTTTCTTCTCTATTATATTACATTCTAACCACAGCTTCTCCTTCCTCTTCTCCTCCCAGCCATCCTCTCCCCACCTCCCCTCTCATGCAGATCCCTTTCTCCCATGTTTCCCTTCAAAAAAGAACAGACCTTCCATGGATATTAACTAAACATGGCATAACAAGTTATAGTAAGTCTAGTCACATATCTCATATCAAGGCTGGTCAGAGCAATTTAGGATGAGGAAAAGGATGCCAAAAGCAGGCAAAAGAGTTGGAGACATCCCCTGCTCTCACTATTAGGAGTCCCATAACAACATTGGGCTACAAAACCATGAAATATATGCAGAGGACCTAGGCCTGATCCATACCGTCTCCCTGATTGTCACTTCAGTCCCTGTGAGCCTCTATGAGCCCTGGTTAGCTGATGCAATGGGATCTGTTCTTGTGGTGTCCTTGACACCTCTGGATCCTACAATCTTTCTTCCCCATCTTCCATGGAATTCCTCAAGCTCCACCTAATGTTTGGCTGTGAGTTTCTGTATCTGCTCCTATCAATTGCTGGATAAAGCCTTCCTGACGATTATTATGCTAGGCTCTGGTCTACAAGTATACCATAATATCATTAGAAATCATTTCAATGACTTTTTTTTTCTCTTTTGCTAGTCATGTTTAGTTCTATCCTAAGTCTCTGGGCTATCCAGCTTCTGGATCCTGGTCATCTAGGCAGGGTCAGGAAAGGGATCCCACTCATGGCATGGATTTTAAGGACCAGATATTAGTTGTCCACTCCTACAAGTTCTGCATCACCTTTATCCCTGCCCATCTTGCATGCAGGACAAATTGATTTCTGGACTTCGTTTTTAATATCAATGATAAGCTTTTATTTGTATGTAAATTATTTACTTATTTATTTTATATCCTGGCTGCAATTCCCCCTCCCTCCTTTCCTTCAAGTCCTTCCCTCAACCCCCCTCTCTGGTCACATCGCCTTATCCACTCCTCCTCGGTTTCTGCTTAGAAAAGGACTGGTCTCACATAAGTATCAACAAAACATGGCATATCAACTTGCAGTAAAACTAAGCACCTCCCCATGTATTAAGGCTAGGTAAGGCAACCAAGTATGAGAAGTAAGGTCCAAAAAGCCAGTAAAAGAGTCAGGGGCAGCCCCTGTTCCCCCGTGGAGTCCCGCAAGAGGACTAAACTACATAAATGTAACATATATGCACAGTGCCCAGGTCAGTCCCATCCAGGCTTCCTGGTTGTCCTTTCAGTGTCTGTGAGGCCCCTGTGGGCCCAGTTTAGTTATCCTGTGAGTTTCCTTATGGTGCTCTTGATCTTTCTGGCTCCTACCATCTTTTCTCTCCTACTTGTGCAGGATTCCCTGATGTAGAGCAATCCTTTTCTATACTATGAATATTTATTACTCTCATTAGTTAATAAAAAGCTGACAGGCTAGTAGCTGGGCAGGAAGTTAGGTGGGAAAGCCAAACAGAATTATGGGAAAAAGGAGGGCAGAGTCAGGAGAAGCCAGCCAGCTGCCCAGGAAGCAAGATATGCTTGAGTACAGGT
Source organism: Peromyscus maniculatus bairdii (assembly GCF_049852395.1). Taxonomy (NCBI): domain Eukaryota; kingdom Metazoa; phylum Chordata; class Mammalia; order Rodentia; family Cricetidae; genus Peromyscus; species Peromyscus maniculatus. Next base: position 132,743,846 of record NC_134854.1, on the reverse strand, counting down.
AAAGCCACAAGCCACATGGCAATACATAGATGAATCGAAATGGGTTAATTTAAATGTAAGTGTTAGCTAGGAACAAGCCTAAGCTATTGGCCAAGCATTTATAATTCATATTCAGTCTCTGAGTCAGTAATTTGGGACCAGGCAGTCAGGACAGGAAATGTCTGTTTACAATTCCTTGAACTCCACCTAATGTTTGGTTGTAGATCTGCATAAGTTGCTGGATGAAGCCTCTCTTATGACATGTACCCTTCTTGTTACCCAATCTCTCTAGGTCTATGAATTGTAGCATAATTATCTTTTGTTTAACAGTTAATATCAAGTTAGGAGTGAATTTATAGTATGTTTGTCTTTTACACCCTGGTTTACCTCATTTAGGATAATTTTTTTTTTCTAGTTCCATCCATTTGCCTTCAAATTTGGGGTCACTGTTTTTCTCAGCCGAGTAATACTCCATTGTATAAATCTACCACATTTTCTTCATCTATTCTTTGGTTAAGGGACATCTAGGTTGTTTACAGATAGTGGCTGTTACAAATAAAGCTGCTATGAACATAGTTGAGCATGTATCCTTGTGGTATGATTGAGTATCCTTTGGGCATATGCCCGAGTGGTATACCTCGGTCTTGTGGTAGATTGATTTCCAGTTTTCTAAGAAACCACCACACTGACTTCCAAAGTGGTTGTATAAGTTTGCACTCCCATCAGCAGTGGAGGAGTGTTCTCCATGTTCTACATCCTCTGCAGCATGAGCTGTCCTTTATGTTTTTATCTTAGCTGTTCTGACAGGTATAAGATGGAATCTCAGAGTCATTTTGATTTGCATTTCCTGGATGCCTAAAGAAGCTGAACATCTCCTTAAGTGTTTCTCAGCCATTTGAGATTCTTCTGTTGAGAATTCTGTTTAAATCTATACCCCATTTTTTCCTTTTATTTTATTTTATAATACCATTCAGTTATACATAAGAGCCACGGATTCCCTTGTTCTCCCCCTTCCTACCCCACTCCCCTTCCGCCCAGCCCACCCCCCCCATTCCCATCTCCTCCAGGGCAAAGACTCCCCCGAGGACTGAGATCAACCTGGTAGACTCAGTCCAGGTAGGTCCAGTCCCCTCCTCCCAGATTGAGCCAAGTGTCCCTGCATAAGTCCCAGGTTTCAAACAGCTAATTCATGCAATGAGCACAGGACCTGGTACCACTGCCTAGATGCCTCCCAAACAGATCAAGCCAATCAACTGTCTCACCTATTCAGAGGGCCTGATCCAGTTGGGGGCCCCTCAGCGTTTGGTTCATAGTTCATGTGTTTCCATTCATTTGGATATTTGTCCCTGTGCTTTATCCAACCTTGGTTTCAACAATTCTCGCTCATATAAACCCCCCTCTTTTTCAATAATTAGACTCCCGGCACTCCACCTGGGGCCTAGCCATGGATGTCTATATCCAGATTCCTCAGTGATTGGATTGGGTTTCTGGCACAACTATTAGGGTGTTTGGCCATCCCATGACCAGAGTAGGTCAGTTCTGGCTGTCTCTCAACCATTGCCAGCAGTCTTTTGTGGGGGTATCTTTGTGGATTTCTGTGGGCCTCTTTAGCACTTTGTTTCTTCCTTTTCTCATGTGGTCTTCATTTACCATGGTCTCCTATTCCTTGTTCTCCCTGGATGGATCTAGAAAAAAATCATCCTGAGTGAGGTAACCCAGACTCAGAAAGACAAATATGGTATGTACTCACTCATAGGAGGATACTAGATGTGGAACAAGGATGACTGGACTCTACTCACATCATCATTGAGGCTACCTGGAAAACAGGACTCCAAGAAAGACACGAGGATATCCCAATGACGGAGAAATGGCTGAGCTCTACTTGAACAACCTGGACATGAGTGGGAGTAATGAAGGGCCAGGGTCGAGGGAAAGAGAGTGGGAGATCCCAGCTATAACCCATTTTTAACTGGATTATTTGCTTTGTTGCTATCTAGTTTCTTGAGTAGATCCACATCTATCACCTTGCATGAAACTCAAGTCCATGTGGATCAAAGACCTCAACATAAATCCAGATACACTGAACCTCATAAAAGAAAGTGGGAAATAATCCTGAATGCATTCACACAGAAGACAACTTTCTGAACAGAACACCAATAAATAGCACAGGTGCTAAGATTGGCAATTAATAAATGGGACCTTATGAAATTGAAAAGTTTCTGTAAGGCAAAGGATATTGTCAATAGGAAAAAATGGCAACCTACAGAAAGGGAAAAGATCTTTACCAACACCACATCTGACAGAGGGCTTATTTCCAAAATATATAAACAGCTTTGGACTTTTAAACAGTACTGATACTCTGAAAGACTATGGGGACTTTTGAAATTGGACTAAATGCACTATGCATTGTGATATGGCTATAGGCCTATGGGAGCCAGGGAGTAGAATTTTCTGGTTAGAATGGAAATACCCACAAATGGAATGGCACTATTAGGGGCTTTGGCCTTGTTAAAGCATGTGTGACCTTATTGGAGGAAATGTGTCACAGGGGTTGAGGGTTGAGGTTTCGGGAGCTAAAGGTGTGCTCAGTGTCACTCTCTTTTTCTGCTGCCTGAGGATTCTGATGTAGAACTCTAAGCTACTTCTCCATCTTCATCTCTTCATCTTCATTTTCACCATCATCTTCATCTTCATCTTCATCTCTCTTCATCTTCATCTTCATCTCTTCATCATCTTCATCTTCATCTTCACCTTCATCATCTTTATCTTCATCTTCATCTCTCTTCATCTTCATCTTCATCTTCATTTCATCTTCATCTTCATCTCTTCATCTTCATCTTCATCTCTTCATCTTCATCTCTTCATCTCTTCATCTTCATCTCTTCATCTTCATCTCTTCATCTCTTCATCACCTTGTCTGCCTGTGTGCTGCTATGCTTTCCACCATGATGATAATGGACTAAACTTCTGAACTGTAAGGCACTTTCAATTAAATTATTTCCTTTATAAGAGTTGCTTTTGTCATGATATCCTTGCAGCAATAAAATCCCTAACTAAGACACTCACTTAACTACCTTCCTAACTTCATGTTTGTTCTTTCCTCTTCTCTTTCTCATAAATGATAAAACAACAAACAAACAAAAAAGAAACCAATAATACAAACAATGAATACCAAAACAAAATTAAAAGCACTCAAGAAACATGGGCTCCATTTTGTATTGGCCAACAAGAAAAAAAATGTCACAGCTGCTTAAGCTGTGATAAGTTGAACAATTTTATAAACTCTTGTAACTGAATGTGAGGTTGTGAAAAATTTGGCAACAATAGAGGGGTTTCTAACAATGCAACAATCAAAAACAAATTTAAAATCAAATACATAATGAACTCCAGGTGTTGCTAACATTGCTTACACAAGCTATATCAAGGAACCTCTCTGCTGCTTTAATAGTGAACACACATCACATGCACTCTGCACAGTACATTCTGTCATTCCACACAATGCCTATGTGCTCCATCTTCAATACCCTTCTGTTGTGGGATGTTCTGTTTGCCGTGAATATGTGTTTTTCTGATTGGTTAATAAATAAAATGTTGATTGGACTGTAGCCAGGAAGGAAGTATAGGTAGGGTAAGCAGATGAGGAGAATTGGGGAAAGAGGAAGACTGAATTAGGAGTCACCAGCCAGACACAGAGAAAGCAAGATGTGAAGGCAAAACTGAGAAAAGGTACCAAACCACATGGCTAAACATAAATAAGAATTATGGGTTAATTTCTGTGTAAGAGCTAGTCAGTAATAAGCTTGAGCTAATGGCCATATAGTTTGTAAATAATATAAGCCTCTGTGTGCTTACTTGGGTTTGAGCAGCTGCAGGACTGGTGGGTGAGAGAGATTTGTCCTGATTGCAGGCCAGGCAGGACACAGGTAAACTTTAAGCTACACCCTTTCTTACAGATGAGGTTGTTTTATGCTACACATTTTTTATCATATATAGAGAGACCCCTCCTATCCTTATTGAAATATAACTGTTCAATTATGGAAAATCTAGGTCTTTAGTATTCTCCAGCCATTATTGCTCAGCATGGAAGTTTAAAGTCCTATGTTTGGAGGTTGCTTTATGTTAGAGTGCTTGATTTTTAAAATTGTTGCTTGAGTTGCTAACAAGTTTATTGAAAAAAATCATTCCATTAATTTTGGCTTGGTGTCAGGAAAAAATTTCCAAATATTTCTGAAAGGCCCTGGATGTGTTTCTGCATTTGTTATAATATAAGGAATTTTATAAAATATTTTTCCTTTTAAAATTATGTGTAGGTATGTGCACGTGAGTGCAAGTGTCCATGGAGGCCAGACTCATCTGTCCTGGGGCTGAATTTATGGACAGTTGTGATTCATGTAGATGCTGGCAGTAGAAACAGGATCGTTTGAAAGAGCAGGTAGTACTCTCAGTCGTGGAGCTGTCTTTCCAGTCCTATTTCTGCCACTTTTCAATATTTATGTGATACATAAAATAAAAATTCTGATGACAAAATCAAAACTTCAATCAATTTAAAAAAGTACTAACATTGCTTCATGTTCTTCAGTATCAAATATTCAGTCAAGATTTAATTCCTCATGTATAGATAAACAAGCACATCCATCCTTTTAGTATGCAAATTTGCTTTTGTCTTTAATAAATAGTTAAAAACATGTTTATTAAATAATTTACTTAAATTATTTTAGGATTTATTATCAGTATATATTTAACCTGGATGCCTATTTTGTATACCATGTCATATGACAACTTCTTGGGTTAAAGGGGTCAGAAGTGGTAAAAGTTTAAGAAATCCAGATCTATTGGAAGAGTGTTTTGTCTTCTTAAGTACATTTTCTCCCTGAAACTAATTAAGTAATAAAGTCACTTTTTGCTGCATTTACTAGCTCACCATGGTCTTCCAGGCAGTTCCTAAAATAGTACAGAAATACTGCATGTTGTAATGACTTTGTTCTCATTACTACAATTATATCCCACAATTTCCTAGTTTTCTGGAAAGTGTGGATCCAAATTCTATGTATTCATAATTCACCAATGAGCACATGTAAAGTAGTCTGGTTCTTATGGACCTTACATTGTAGGGAGGAGGAGGAAAAGTACATCCCATATACAAGCTAGGTTCCTGTTTTCTATGACTTACAAGAAAGTGCCATAATAAAAAAGATGGTATCAGAGAGTGAAGCTGGGAAAGCATTTTATAGTAAAGTGAACATAGAAGATAGAAGATATCTCTAAGCAAAATATAAGTCAAGGTGTGCTTCAAAGAAGATTGCAAAGGGAAGAGATGAGAGGAGAGAAAAATTAAGGGAGGGAATGAAGAGGAGGGAGGCAGAGACAAAGAGACACAGAGAGATATAGAGAGGAGAGGGAAGCTACTGGTGGAAAATATGTGTTCTGGTGTAGGAAAGGAATTTAGATCCTGGAATTAAGCAAGGTCAATGTAGCACTAGCTGCTGAGTGCATTCAGCAATATAAGTGATACAAAATAATTTTTAAGCATCAGGACATAGCTAGGACATAATAGCTTTGACAAGAACTGGTTACATCACCAAAAAAACATAAAAAGAAAAGGAAAAGTGATGTGTTACTTATAATGTTTGTAAAATCATGTGATGTCAGATGTTACCTAAGCCTTTAGAATCCATACTGTCACAAACATAGCTCCATATTTCATCTGGCCCTGATGTCATCCTTACCATTAACTTTATTGTAAAGCAAAGACAACCACTAAACAACTGTAGATAGTGTATTTTTTCTGGACAATGCTATTCTTTTCTACAATATGATTAAGACATAGTGTGTCAAGATTCTTTGCATAAACAAGATGACACAGTTACTTTAGGACCTATGTCTTGCCTAAAGACCCTTGTACCTTCTAGACACTGGCCATAAGTTCTGACCACTCTATCTTACCTCTACAGTTATAATGGCTGCTTCCATGTTTATCTTCCTCATTTGTTGTAAGTTTCAAGCCATGGTCCAATCATCGATGGACCTTAAGAGTAAACAATTTGCAAATGTCCCTGTTCTAGAACATGAATACTTATTCCCAAGAACAGTAAGAACAACCATATGGTAAGACCTGTCCTTGACATACCAATATAACTCATCTTGCATCATGCTATAGCTGAGCCTTTCAATGCTCCAGATTGCAGTAGTGTGAGCCATCCTTCCCATGGCTGAATGGTGATTATTGGAGTCAAAGGACTTTTTGATAAGGGCAATTGTTGGATATACATAAAATGACTTCCCAGATCCTGTCATTGATTCATGTTATTGAAGCCTGTAGTCACCTCTACTGCTGGAATGCTGAGGCAGTACTCTAAATAGAACCAAGCTTATATGAATTCTTTTGTTGCATTGCTCATGTAAAGTAAGAGACTTGGAAGTGAATAGGTAATCAGTTTCAAAATGCAGTTGTCAGTGGTTGTGAATATTTCTATTAAAAAAAAAGCCCCCACAAACTCATTTTAGTCATCAGGTAAGCTTGAGTGAGCTATTCTATAATTTGTTACTGCCATACCATTTGGGGCAGAGATCAATTTTAAATGTCCCAGAAAGAGATATTTTACAGATGGTTAAGAGTCCCAAAGTGGTGATGAGTGGCTTTCATCTCTGAGGAATATCTGGGCTCTGACAGGAGGAAGGGCTGTGATGATTGATGGGTGCTTTTGTAAAACGTGGCATCCACTGAAGTGAATTGCAGACTTCCACCTGTTTATAAGGAAAGTGACAACACTCCGAGAACTATAAAATCTTAAATGAACAGAATTTCAACCATCCACAAATGATATCTTTATTTTATTATCAGTAAAAATAATTGTGAAACAGAATGTGCTTTGAAAGTCCTATTTATTCATTAACTGCACTTATACTTAGTAACCTCCCAGTGGATGACTTACTTTTTATTTTGTACTGTAAGGTTATAGAATGCTAAAATATGAGTGAAGTAGATATAACTACTGATGATAAAGACATTTTCCCCCAAAATATTGTTTATGTTTGGTTAAAAATAGTTTTATTTTCTTCATATGGGTGATGTGAACTGAGCACAGGTCTGTTGGAAGAGTGACCAGGGTCTCTAGGCCCTATGAGTGTATTTTGTTTGTGAGTTATGCTCCAATAATTTAGATATATAGGTACAAGGAGAAAAAAAGATGATAATATCAACATAGTAAATAAACCAATTCTTATCTTCAGAGATTCCAAAATTAATTTTTCTTTTTAGGTTGTATAAACAATTCCTAGTGAGATAACAGAAAAATGGCCCATGAGTCCAGATTGAACTGACTAGTCTAAAGAGCACACAGACAATATTTAGGCCATTAGGATTTATCATAAGAAGTGAAGTCCTTTCTATTCCAGAGAACATTAGACTTTGCAGCTAGTCTGGATCTCGTTCTGATGAGCGAGCCCATATTTCAACAGCTCTGGCCAGCTCAGGTAGAAAAGAGTGGTTTGAATGATGGGTACAGAGCCAGGATTTAATTGCACAGAACTGTAGTGTTCATAACAGCATTGTGGTGCTCTTATCTCAGTCTGCACAAAAGTTAAAGTGACACTAACATGGTTATGTTGAATATATTTGCTCCTATGCAATTATTGATTACAGGTTATCAGGTAGAAAATATAAAGGCATTATAAAGGTATTTTTCATTTAAGAAGTTTGAACCACTTAATACATGAAGACTGTCTTCAAACATGCAGTAATATAACATGAAGTGATTCTACCTTGCAACCTCTTTTTGAAAACAGCAACTGAACATTTTCAGAAACACTTTGTAAATAATATTATTTGCCCTCCGATTAGATCTGCAATATTTTTATCTTTTATTTTACAAAAAAGAAAAAAATTCCCATCTCCATTGCCCTCAGAGTTTGCAAATTCTTCTTATTCTATTAACTAATTTTATCTTCATAACACCTGCATGCTAGGCTGAACAGGTGTTAAAATGTCCTTTAAAATTTGTATTACATTAAAAATTTAATTTTTGGTTATGCAACACACACATAGAGGTCAGAAATCAGATTATAGATTCTTTTTTAACCACGTGGACTCCATAGATCACACTCAGGTTCAGATTGGTGGAAGATGACTTTACCTCTAGTGCCATCTCACTGGCCCTAAAATGCCCCATTGACACATGAAATAAACAAAGGTAAATTTATTTGTTCATGATCTCTTCTCAAACCTACACAATTGGGAGATTTACATTCAGTTTGCAAGTCTCTGCTCTAAGACTACGTTTTCTTATGAAACCATAAAACACATAAAGGTTCTTCAACTTGCCTAAGGGAATTTACAGAGCAAGAACAATGGGGGAAAATCTATATTCTAAACTTAAGTGTGCCCAACAGTCATTGGACCTTTTTTTAAAAAATGGAATTCTGCATTACATAACTTCTGTGATTCTGATCATGATTAGGGCCAAGGAAGCTGCTTATTAAAATAATCCAGTTCCTTCTCATTGTAATGGACTAGAAAGTGCATTCTGTGAAGAAGTGGCCCTCATGTCAAAGTATTAATCCATATATCAATAAAGCAAATTGATTAGACACCAAAGAATGGCACTACCTCTGGTGTTGCATACAATTTATTTCACAAGGGTGAGATAGTTTCGTGAGAAATTTATGCTATAAATATGTAACTATGCAATATAATTCCACTTAAAATACATTTATATATTTTATAATTCTAAACATGTCATTATACATTAGGTATATAACATACACAATATATAATGTTTGTATTTTTTTAAGGAAAACATTTAATTAGGGTGCCTTACAGTTTCAGAGGTTTAGTCCATTACCATCATCACAGGAAATGTAGTGGTATGCAGGCAGGCATGGTACTGGAGAAGGAGCTAAGAGCTCTACATCTTAATCTGCAGGCAATAGGAAGTGAACTGGGACACTGGGCATAGCTTGAGCACTGAAGAACTCAGAGCCCATTCCCACAACACACTGCCTTCAACAAGGTCATACATACTCCAACAAGGTGATGTCTCAATTTTGCCACTCCATTTAGAGTCCATTTTCTTTCTTATTTATTTTATTAAATTTTCTATTCATTTTACATACCAACCAAGGATCCCCTCTCCTCCCTCCTCCCACCCCCCCAGCCTCCCCCTAAAACCTACCTCCCATTCCCACCTCCTCCAAGGCAAGGTCTCCCATTGGGAGTCAGCAGAGCCTGGTACATTCAGTTGAGGCAGGTACAAGCCCCTCCTCCCTACACCAAGGCTGCGCAAGGTGTCCCACTATAGGCACTGGGCTCTAAAAAGCCAGCTCCTGCACCAGGAATGGATCCTGATCCTACTGCTTGGGGCCCCCCTAAACATTTCAAGCTAAACAACTGTCTCACCTATCCAGAGGACCTAATCCCAATAAGTGGATAAAGAAAATACAGTACATATACACCATGGAGTACTACTCAGCAGTAAAAAACAATGATATCATGAAATTTGCAGGCAAATAGATGGAAACAGAAACTATCATCCTGAGTGAGGTAACCCCAACTCAGAAGGGCAAACATGGTATGTACTCACTCATAAGTGGATACTACATGTAAAGCAAAGGATAACCAGACTGCAACACACAGCTCTAGAGAGACTAGCTAGAAAGGAGGACCCTAGGAGGGACACATGGATTGCCCAGCAAAGAAGAAATAGATGATATCTACATGAGCAAACTGGGGGTGAGGGGGAATGATGGAGGGCAAGGGATGGGGGATGAGAAATAGGGGAACGGGAGTTTTGAGCTGGAACAGGGACAAAGTGGGAGAGCAAGGAAAGAATTACCATGGTAAATGAAAACATCATGGGAATAGGGAGAAACAGAGTGGTAGGAAAGTTCCCAGGAATCCTTAGACTACTGGCAATAGTTGAGAGGGTGCCTGAACTGGCCTACTCTGGTGATCAGATGGGTGAATACCCTAACTGTCATCATAGAGCCCTCATCCGGTGACTGATGAAAGCAGAGGCAGAGATCCATGGCCAGGCACCAGGTTGAGCTTCAGTAGTCCAGTCAATGAGAGGAGGGATTCTATAAGCAAGGGACATTGAGATCATGATGGGAAAAATGTACAGAGATGGCCAGCCAAGCTAGTGGAAACACATGAACTGTGGACCAAGAGTTGTATAATATTTTTAATAAATACATAAGTATATTTTGTTTCCATACTGAAAATTGAACCTAGGAATGAAAAAAAAACAATGCTCTAAGGATTACTCCCCAAATAAAGCAGGTTTCTTTACAATTATATGCATAATTCTGGCTTGAAAAATGTACTTTGTTTTAAATCTACATTTTCTCTTATCTGAATACTTGAGAAGAACTCTTAGACTGGGGACTTTTTCCATCTGATACTTTCTTGGTTTTAATGGATGATAAGTATACTTAGATGTCTATTATTTAAAGTCACAACTGAGACCAGAAAAAAAAGGTTAAAGACTCAAGAATCCCAAGAATAAAGATTTGGATGTGTATACATCCCTGATGATGATGCAACAGTTTCTGTTAAGACATAGAACATGATTCTGTAGGGAATGTTACTCCGCTAAAGGGCTTTCTGGAAACATCCTAAACATACTCTATTGAGCAGCTGAGGTTCTCTGAGAGGGTCACATTGTTCATTGTAACACTTTATAAATGACCCAGTTTAGAGAGAACTTGGAGTTGAGGCTCACTTGTCTACCTCCCTCCAGTTTAGCCTTCTTTGTTTTAGTTGCCCTCACTCTACACTCACATTTAGACCTTTCCCCTGTACCCAGGAAGTATTCACAAGTGTGGCACCATTCACTCAACCTTTAAAGCAGTGTTCATGTTATTATTCTGGGGCTACATCTATACAAGAGAAATTAACATTCATCACAGGAATCCAATCAATGCACAACATTTATATTGCACAGGATAGGAAAATATACCCCATTTCATTAATTAATTATTTAAGTAATTCAGGCCAAAGATATATTCAGGTCTGACTGTTAAATAACTGAAAATGATGAAGTTAATTCTAAAAAGAGTATAGATGGTTATTTAGCCTGAAAACACTCTAGGTTCTGCCTGTATGATTTTTCCCACCAATGGTAGCTAGATAGGCAATTTGATTGGATGAATTTAAGATTGGAATAAGAAAATACATTTTGTATTTTAATTATTAAGTGCAAAACATAGTTACCCTGCATTGTTCTATTAATTCTTCTGCTTTTACAATCCTCAGCAGAGTTGTGGGGATTGCAGTCAAATGGTCTGGAGGCAAATCCTTTGTTAGTCTTCCCATGTCATGGCTAACTCACCACACCATTATCTGAGATACCAAGTCCTATATCAACAGGAAGAAGCCATGAATGAGCACACCAAAGTAGGAAGGAACAATTAAAATTTTGAAAACACTTTTTCTTTGTGTGTTCCTTGGTTTTCACAAGCATGAAATGAGGACTGTGAGCATTATATCTCCTTGAACACCTTGTATTACTCCTCTTCAATATGGTTATTTCCTTCTTTTATTATTTGGATATCTCTTAAGCCATGTGATTTTATTGTTATGCCAGGAATAACTATTCAATGACAAATGGATCTTCTCCTTCTCCTCATTCTTCATCTTCTTTTTCTTTTATTTATTTTTCTTTTTCTCTCTCTCCCTCTTTCTTTCATTTCTTCTTTCCTTCCTTCCTTCCTTCTTTCCTTCCTTCCTTCCTTCCTTCCTTCCTTCCTTCCTTCCTTCCTTTCTTTTTTGAGTCATGACAGTGGCCTCAAATATTCTATGCCACAAGGAGTAACCCTGACTGTCTGATCCTCTCGCTACCACCTCCAATGTAGTGATTATGAGTATATTTCACCATGCCAGAGCACAGTTTTCTTGCCTTAACAGTGCATCTATCATCCACACAGATGCAGGAGAACAATCACCATAAGCATTTACTTTTGTTCCCAGTACTATCTACAATAATCCTTGTAGATAGGTATCACAAGGCAGGAGATATTGACTGAGAATAGCAGGTTTTTTTAAGACAATGTATTTGAAAGTCATTATTGATTTTAAGTGAATCTCTTGGAAAATATCTGGCACATTTTTGTCACTCAATAAATATTTGTTGACTGAATGAATTAATTCAAGTGTGGAGCAAATTTTGACATAGAGCAGAATTTGGATTGCTAAATAAATTAAAATGGAAAAAATTACCTGTGAGAAACAGTCTCTCTTGTTTTATAAAAGGATATGTCTGGCCGGGTGGTGGTGGCACATGCCTTTTATCCCAGCACTTGGGAGGTAGAGCTAGGTGGATCTCTGTGAGTCCAAGACCAGCCTTGTCTATATAGAGAGGTCCTGGACAGGCACCAAAACTACACAGAGAAACCTTGTCTCAAAAAAACAAAAAAAAAGGGGACATGTCTATTATGTTTCATAATGTACTCTAGATGAGAATCCTTGTCAGAGTAACAAAGAAATATGCATTTTAAAAAATAAATCCAGATAGTGCATATGTTTGTGCCTATGCACGTATGTGTATTGCTGTTGTATCTTGGAGGAGGAGGGCGAAGGAGGGTAAAGAAAGCAGAAGTAGATTTCATTAAGGACAAAGATGACAGAGAAGAGGACTGTTGAGAGGTGAAGTAAGAGAGGAAAATGAATGGAGAATTAGATGCTTCCATGGTGTCACTCCTGTACTATCTGACTTAGACTGTCTTAGGAAGTACTCAGGAACAAGTCAGAAGAGTCTCCCCTGCTCTTTACTAGAATGCTTATCTAGCTTGCTTATCTAGGATGTCAGAACATTGGAGTCTGCCTCTCAGTACGTGGAAAAAGAGAGGTTTGTTATATTTTGGTTTATATGTTGAGGGCTGTTTGTTATAGGCAATCCCACAGAAGCCAAGATAACCAGATACTTATTTTTTTAATCATTTTTAATATTTATTTTTTTATTTTTAAATTATATGTAAAGGTATGTGTCTGTCTGTTGGTATGTGCATGTGAGTTTATGTGCCCATGGAAGACAGAGAGGACATTAGTTTCCCTGGATTTGGAGTTACAGGCAGTTGTGAGCCACCTGGTGTAGGTGCTGCAAACAGAACTCAGCCTTCTACAACAGCAACAAGTGCTTTAAACTGCTAAGCCTTCTCTTGAGGCCCCATCAATCATCATCATCATCATCATCATCATCATCATCATCATCACTCAATATTGAAAACTGATGCCTCCCCTCACACTAGGCAAATACTTTGCCACTGTGCTACACCACCAGCTCTTTATTGGATTGTTTGAATGGTTTCTTTCATTTAGACATGAGTTATGCATGTGTGTGTATATCTGTATGAGTATGTACAAGTATGTGCAGGTGCTCAAGCAGACCAGAGAGAGCATCAGATTTCCTGGAAAAAGATTTACAGGAGGTTATGAGAGGACCAACGTGGGTTCTGGGAATTGTACTAGGGTCCTCTAGAAGACAGCAATTCCTCTTATATATTGAGCCATCCCTCCAGTTCCATTTATATTAACTAAATTTCCTCTCTTCAGCCTTATACTATACACACAATGTCAGCACTGCATAACACTAAGCCAACACATCTCCAAAGCGGGGACAATAATCAGGAAAAACAGAAGTTGCAAATCAAATCTGCTGAATGTCAAGGACATGCTGAGAAAAATGAACCCCGAGGAAAGGCATGAAGGGATCGTTTGCTTTAGAGTCTCACTTCTGTCACAGTCTTTTATGTTCAGGTCAGCTCAGCACGTGAGCCTTTATACTTAGATTCTGAATATTTATTTATGAAAAATTTAATGGGTAGTTTATGTAATTTAAAGCTATGACATATTGAAAAGATAATTGCAATACATACTGAAGAATGTTACACTTAAGCATGAATGAAGCTATTCAAAGATTAATGTTAATAAGATGATTGCAATAAATTAAAATCAAGGTCACCTGCATACTTTTGTAGATTAAACTGGTTAAGTACTCTAAATGGTTTAAATGCATCTAAAAGGGAATTTAAAACAGGTCTGTCAGAACATGACCAAGACAAGATAAACAGGTATATTACATGATCATTGAGTATTTTACCCCATTTCAAAACAGGCAGATAAGTTTCCACATATAAGCTAATTCACCAAAATTTATCTTTTGAGTGACATAGTTAACTCTTTTATAATTTATATGCACTAAAATAACTTCAGATTAATTTGAAAAACATTATAAATTAGCCTTTCATATAACTCAGATTTCCCTTGTGGTCCTCACATTTAGCACAAATTAAATGGTATCTTACTATTCTTTTAATTTTTTTCATTCATCACAAATTTAAGTATGTGTCACTGCCCAGGCTTCTTTCATAAGACTACATTCTATATGAATGAATCAAATAGAATTCTTTTGAGCTTACTACCTAGAAACATAAATGAATAGGCAGCCAAAAGCCAAACAAACAAAGAAATCCAACACATGTTAGAAGATTAGTTTTGTTTTATGTATGCATATTCATGTATGAGTATGCACACACATACACAGGTGCCTGTGGAGTTCTGAAGAGGGTGTCCTATCTTTCAGCAGTTGGGATCAACTACTATGGGTGCTTGAGACCAAACCCATGTCTTCTGCAAGAATAGCAATCACTCCTAACTACTACTGTCTAATTTTTCTAACTCACAAATATTGTTGAGATACTTTCAGTGCACTAGATATCATTCATGTTGCTGGAAGCATCATTGTTAATGAAATATACCTCTCCTGTGTACTTTTATTACAAAGTTTGTATTTGAATATGAACATGCTCAATACACTATTGAAAGGTAATGTTGAAAATTCTGTTTTGTTAATGTAGAAATGAAACAAATTCCTATAGAAATCATCACAGAACTGCAGTCATTGCTAGAGCACACTAATGGACAGCATGTGATTATAACCAATGAGATTCTGATTGAGAATCACCTTGGACATTAACTCCATTTATGCAATTAAACAGCTGTGCATAATTAGGTCACAATTCCTCCTTTGTTCTGTCAAATGAGAAGATGGGCAAAATAGTCTGTAAATTTTTCTAGTAATAATGTTAGTTTCTGAAAACATTTTTTGTGATTTGGTGGTGTTTGTTGGGAAAAAATGACACAATGGGGGATTGCAAAAGGTCAACACCATGCACAGTTTTGGGTGACATGGTTAATTCAGGAAACATGGGTCTCTGACTGAAGTGGCAATTGGGGTTGTTTATATGCCTTCTTCAGTCCTGGCTCTGTTCTTCCCGGCCCTCTATCTTGGAGGTGGGGTTGAATTGCACTTGTGTTATCTTGTGGCTGGACCACATCCTGGGATCCCAGATAACTTGTTCAGGGCTATATCATGCAATATGGAATCTTAATGAGTGGCTAAAGCACCATTCTGTGCCTTCCCTTCTTCTTCCAAGGTGACAGTGATATTCCAAAGGATGAGAAATTAATAACCTGTGACTCTGGGTAAAGATGATAGGAAACAGAGACTAATGTTGACAGACATTATGGTAAGGGAAAGACATCAAATCTCTGAGCTACTGATAGTTGGGGATGTTTGCTAGAACAGAAGAACCATTTCCATCCTTATGGTTAGTTAGACCGTGCTAACAAATTAATTACTTAAATTGTGTATTCTTGTCTCCACACTTCTTTCTACATAAAGCCTAAATTAAAATGATAACTCTCACCACTTTACAGGTATTACAAAAAGAATAAAAGAATAATTAAAATGTCTGATTCTATAGGATCAAATAGATATAATCTGTGAGAAATTTAACACATGCCTCAAACTGAAAATTATGTGTTCTCTATCTTTCACCCCTGGAGTAAGTTTGGTCAAAATTGGTAGATTCAATGAGCATTATTTGAACAAATTAACCAAAAAGGTATGTCATATTTGGACAGGGTGGAAGAGAGATAATATGGATGTGGGATCCAACATTTCTGCTTTTATTTCCTTTTCCACGTTTTTTTAATGGGATTTTCATCCTGTTTAGAGATCCTTCTGGAGGCTGTCTGTACAGTCGGTATGATTACCATCTCAAAGTTGCCTCACTATGTAAAAGTTGCCAACTCTGTGTCAGGCTGACTCATGCAACAACCTGCCTGTGCACACACCACCCACCTCTCACATGTGGAGCTCTGATACCACACTGGATGCTCCCACACTGAAAACTCCAGTTTACAAATCCAACCCACAGTGTAACACTGAAGAATAATAATATTATGACTGCAACTCACATTGCTCAAACGCAGACCAACAGCACTAGGAAAACACTATCTTTAGCAATACTAACTTTTATTGCATTTTGTGTGTGTATGACACACATGTAACACAGCAAACATGTGAAAACTTAAGGGCGACTTGCAGGGTAAATTCTCTCCTTCTACCTTGTCGGGTTAGCAGGAAGTGCTTTTATCTGCTGAACCATCTGGTTGGTCACTTAGTCAGTTTTTTAAAAAAAATTACTGGTTACAAGGAAAGTAAAAAAAAAAAAAAAGAAACATGGAACCAGAAGAAGACAGAGGAGGTAAAAGAGGAAGCATGGAAGGAAATGGAAGAGGAGGAGAAGAGGAAGAGAGAGGAGGAGGAGCAGAATAAAGCAGAGGCAGCAGAAAGGATGTCATGAATTGCTGGTGACTTTTTCTTATCTTTCAGACCAAAGACACAATTCAAGAACCTGTAGAAAAAGAAATGATGATCCTATTCATCAGTTCTTACTAATAATTCATAAGGTCTGAGCTATTTTACTGATTTTTGTATCTTTTCCTGCCAGCTTTATTTCTGCTGGTAAATAACAATTCATTTAATTACAGAAATAAATCTGTAAGACTACCACCATGAATTGGAAAGTGATAAAAAAAAAGTTTAATAAAAACAAGTCCCAGGAATAGAGAGCTCAATTAGTTGCCATTCCTGTTCTCAACATCATTTTATTTTCGTTCTCAAAAGACCTTCTGACCCCCCTTCAACATGGAAGCCTACTGGAGATAATTGCTAGTTCTTGTTAGTGGTTTCCATTCCTAGCTTCACTCTGTCATAACTAGTTAGCATCTTGTTAGTCCCAGGCTCTTTTTCTGGCTCTCTGAACCCCTGCCTACAATGTGTATTCTTTTGTCTTTCCTCTTGCCATTTTTCTCTGTCTTTTTTGCTATGATCTTCTTGTCCTAGAAAAGGTAATTTCACACATACTGAATTACCGCAATTTAGGTCAGACAGACCAGGCACCATGAAAATAAGTTCTTTATTTAGACAAAAAAAAAAAGAAAGAAAAGGAAAGAAAGAAATAAAAGCTTCTGGTCTATTTCTCCTGTTAAGCTTGTGAGAGCCTCACCTTCTCTGGTGTTATGGAGATTGAGAAAAGAGATATTTTTAAAGTGCTCTTTTAGGAAGTCCAGAGAGGTAATAAATACATTGGTACGTTTCCATAAAATTCTGCTTGGAACAAGAAAGATCACATTATAGGAAACAAGAGCCTCTGATTTGGATGCTATTGTTGAGCTTTTTCTAAAGCTGGATCTCACTGAGATTTTCTTTATAGTCATAGAGAAATTTAGAGTATTACAATATACTATGCAGGTTTGGGGGAGATCTGGGGTTATATGTCACTATTTGTGAGGGTTACATTTAGCTTTATATGTCATTGTAAATATTTTCCTTGCAGGAAGATCTACATATATGTCCACATGCTACAAGAATGATTTTATTTTAGCAAATACATAATATTTCATAAGGGAAGAAACTAAGAAATCAAGAGTTCAAGCAAATGACCAAACCACAAATCCAAAAAGCCAACAAGTTCTAATTTTATCAAGTCCCACCTGACCCATCCTGTACCTGCCAACAGCCCAACATGACTGAGTGAGTGCAAGAGATCATTCTCGATTATCTTCCCTGGGTAAAGTGCCAAGATAGATATAAGTCATCTATAAGAGTGTGGAGTCAAACCCACCAATATATATGGTCATTTTCATTATTTTGCACTGGAAAACTTATTTGGCCTAACATTTCTTCCTTATGGCAGGTATGCAGGCTACCAACCAAAAGATAACAGAGTTTGGTAGATTTTATTCATCATTATTTTTTCTATATTATGCAGGAGTACTTTTGTACTATATGACTCTCTGGAGGGTTTTGAGGTATGCAAGATACTTTGAAGAGTTGAGAATCCTCAGGAAGATCTAGGGAGATTACTCAATAGGTAAAATGATTGCTGCATGAGCATGAAGACCTGAGTTTCTTCCTTGGGACCAAGTTAAAAATGTAAAACCTAAGTATTGTCATCCATATTCTCAGAGCTTGGGAGAAAGAGACAGGAAGATCTCTGGATCTCACTGGCCAGCTACCCAGCCTGAAATCTCAGGCCAAAGAGAAATTCTGTCTCAAATAATCAAGGTCGACAGCTTCTGAGGAATGACACCTGAGGTTTTTCTTTGGCTCCCATACACAAATGCAGAAATGCCCAAAAAGAAACATGCATACACACACCCACACCAAAACACACAGAGAATATAAAATACACAAAATATACAGGATGGACACATGTCAAAAGAAAGTTAAAAGAACAAATATAAATTCTATATTGGAGAGAGAAAGGATGAGAGAGAGAAAGGGAGGGAGACAGACAGAAAGAAAGAGAAAGGGAGAAAGATGTTTGTGACTTGCCATTAAATCATGGACCTAGATCTCAAGATTGGGGATGATTCCAGTGTTGTTCTCACTCAATGAAAACACCTAACCCTTTACTGAAAACTACTAAAGATCCTACTGTATGCGAAGCCCTGGATATGGTCCCAGGGATTTAGAGACAGGTGTGTGTGACAAATTATATATGGTTTTGACACCAAAGAGTTCCTACATATAGTTTATTGATGTAAGAAAAAAACACGACATTATAGGTACAGGGTAGAACTACGGCAAAGATGAAGCAGGCATGGAGAACATGGGAAAGGCTTACTTAAATCCTGAGTTCAGTACCTCACTTGTGGTCACTTTTACCACCCAAGTATGTTTCTCTTGTACATGATCACCTTCACAAACCAACAGTACACTTATTGGTTGGTCTCACTGTGACAGAAGTTTGTTTTGTTCTTTCTTTTCTTTTCTTTTCTTTTCTTTTCTTTTCTTTTCTTTTCTTTTCTTTTCTTTTCTTCCCTCCCTCCCTTCCCTCTCTCCTTCCTTCCTTCCTTACTCCCCCTTTCTTTCTTTCTTTCTTTCTTTCTTTCTTTCTTTCTTTCTTTCTTTCTTTCTTTCTTTCTTTCTTTCTTTCTTCTTCCTTCATTCCTTTTAATTCTTACTTATTTCTCTATTGGTTGGTGGATGTATGTGTGTGTATACTACTACAGGTTGAACATGCTGGGCAAGTGCTCTAACACACATTTCTATGACTTTCTAGCCTGGATATCAACCATTTTAAAGAGCTAACTAGAGTATTGCCATTTACATTTTCATCTGCAATAAGCATTGGCTGTATTAGGAATCACCACCCACACTGAATATTATCAGTTATTGAGGCCACACTCATCTATCTTTAGATGTCTCAGCCTGAAAATCCAAATGACACCAGGTAATTTACAATTTTCTTCACAATTAAAATGCATATGAAAATGCCTGAGCATAAGCCAGTTTTTGACTGAACAAGCAGCATCAACTCAAATATGATTTAGAACACACAAGATAGTTGACTACTGAGCCTTTGCATATGGGGCACGTTCTATTTAAATTCTTTACAGAGAATCTGAAGACTGTTGTCAGTATTTTCTTAAAGGCGGCAATAACATTACAATTTCCCAAATCTTATGCTAGCAATATGCAAAGGAGGATAATTCCATCTCAGTAAGCAAATTTCCCCTCATATCCAACCATCTATATCATTTGTTTATTGTGGTCCAGTGAACTAAGAAAAAGACCAAGAATGCAGTTATCGGTCATTCCCAGTGACAGCTGAAGAAGGGATCAGGCGGAGGGTACAGTGATGACTGACTATGCTAGAGTTTACTGTGGAACTCAGAACTGACAGCTAAGTACTGCACATATGACTCTTCATACAAAAAAAAGTAAAAAGGAAGACTAAAAGTAAAGGAAGCCAAATCTTTAGTTTTTAACTTCATAGTCTGGTAAATACAAAATATTCCAGAAGATTCTAAGAGATAATTGCTCTGGGTACAATAACCAATATGATCAATTTGAACAATATGATCAGTATGATCACTAATCATTGTGATCAGTTGTAGTTGGCTTCCTTTCTTTTCTGAAGTTATATGGTCATGTTTCCACTTACTAAGAATAAAATAGTTTCTTTGTTTGTTAAAATGAAAAAAATAGGGACCTGGGTGTCCTGGCACATCCCCTTTCATGGTATGTCCTCAGTACATGGGAAGCTAAGGCAGGCAGATCTCTGTTAATTCTCAGCTACCCTTCTCTATATTGTGAGTTCCACACCACCCAGGGCTATATAGGGGAAGTCTGTCTCAAAAGTAAGTAAGTAAATACATAAATACATAAAAAGAATGTCCAGTTAGATGGCTCAGCAGGTAAAAGCATTTGCTATTAAGCCTGAAGTCATAAATTCTGTGTCTGGGACCCAGGTGATTGGAGGAGAAAACAGACTAGCATATTGCCCTCTGATCTTAATACACCCCCAAATAAATAAATGGCATGAACATATTTAAAAACAACTCCAGACAATGCAAAAGAGTAGTATACAGTCTGTGACATATCATAATTGTTCAAGCTATAATTGTGTTTCTGATACATTTCATAGTAATAAAAACGCAGCTAAAGTCACAGTTGGGTATGGGTTTCTAAAGTTACAATGGAAAAGTGATGAAAAGAATCATTCTACTGAGATATCTTCCTCCACCACTCACAGATGAATCAGAACTGATAGTTGGATGTTTTTACATAGGGGCATTGAATCTTTTAAACTCATGACTTAATGTTCAACATTCTTGCTGATTATTTTAATCACAGCACACACAGAAGCACTTCAGTCATCCAGTATCTCCCAGGAGGCACAGCCTCAATTGCTATCTCTAATCTTTTCAGAGCACCCTCTTTGGCTAGTGTTCATTAATTAAACATCCTTCTGCCGATGTTCCTTTTGGCTGCTGTCCCCCTAGAAGCTTCAGGATCACTTGTCATTCTATTACGTCTTTTATCCCAACTATACTAGTTCATCTTCAATTATTTCCTTCTTTCAGAACTATTTTCCTCTCTTACAATATTCTTTGATGACTTGATAAGTCTCTACAATCAAATTCCACCTCATTTGTTTAAATTACTATTCTCAAAAGCATGGCAAATCTTTCTTTGTAATCATTTCCTTAGTCCCTAGAGGAGTTTAAAACTCTGATATTCGCTGTAAGCATACAAAAGTAAATGCGCAGATTAAAGAGTAAAAGAAAAACAACCAAGCCAGGAGTCAAGCTGGATACCACAAATCAATGTTAGAAAAGGCAGAGATTAGGATAATGACATTGATTTACTTATCTGTTTTTGTACATTGAATTTATTCACTCAATGGACAAGTATTTATTTACTATGAATATTATATCAAACAAGGCAAAAGTGACTTTTTCATGAGAACACCTGTTTGCATGTTAGCCACACCCACATAATCTATTTATGAGGTTCACCTCAACTCTGTAGAAAGAGATAATCTTTGTTTCTTTATTTATGAATCTGAGATGGCTTAAGACAATAACAGAACTGATGCTATGTAACTCTTCAAGATAGGTCACTAAGGCCACAGTTTCTGCCTGCCTATTTCAGGACCCTCTGAGCACCTTGATAGAAGTCTGACTCCTCTGAGGTCACAACAAAGCAAGGAAGTACAAACAAGCAGCTGAAAAGAAATGCAGTCCTATGATTTTGCCTGCGTTCATTACCAGGAGCCATCATCAACCTGCCACCTAGTCAGTGCATTATCTTCAGGGAGGATCCCCAGCTCTGATTCAGGCTGCCCTAGCTGTTGTTTTATGGAGTAGAAAAACGCCTGTTCACTTAAATTTATGAATAGCTTATTTCTCCCTCCTTCCCTGCTCTCTCCTTTTTCTCTTTCTCTCAATATTTATGCCTTTTTGTTTTATATGTAAGGGTGCTTTGCCTGAATGTATGTCTTTGTATCACATGCCAAGTCCTTGGTGCCTTTGGAATACAGAAGAGGGCACTGGATCCTCTAGAACTGATGTTACAGATGGCTGTGAGCCACTGTTTGGGCACTGGGATCAGAACTCATGTCTTGTGCAAGAGAATCAAGTGCTCTTAATGGCTGAGCTATCTTTCCAGCCCTTAGAGTAACATTTTACTCGTCAATAAGTTATTGATATAGCCCATGTCTCACATTACTCACCCCTATAGCTAAAGATAGAAACACATTAAGGATTAATATGCAAATTACATATTGCAATGCATACAATATTTTCATATAGTTCATTATTGTTAGTAGGGATATTTTAGGAAGCCCCTTTACAAGATCTTTATATAAATCATAAAGAAAGTTTCCCCACAAAGTTTCACTAACGTCTCCTAGAAAACAAGAGATACAAGTCTTGAATCATTAGGGATATAGAAAGGCCCACAAAGTCTGGGAAGCCCACAAAAACTAGGAAGCAAGTACTAAAACTTCAAAATTTATTCTAGACATACCTTTGAACTTTAGTATTTATTTGATTGGGAAGTTTTCTTTACCATCTCTTGATATGGGTTTCAATAAGAATGACAGTCAAAAATGATAACAGTAATAATAATGCACCACTATATCAATTGGCAGGTTACTAATTCCTAAACACCTTATATAAGTACTTGTATATATTTTTCATTTTCTCACTCAACAAAGGCTGGAAGGAAGGTTCAGCAATGAAAAGCACTTGCTGTTCTCCCACAGGATCTGAGTTCAGTCTCTAGCATCCATGTGGAAGAGCTTATAACCCTCTGTAATTACAGCTCTAAGGGATTTGATACCATCTTCTGACCTTCAGAGTCCTACTACACGTGTAACAGATATGTAGACAAACACACTCACATATACATAAATTTAAAAAGTACAGTAGTTGGAGAGATGAATCAGTGATTAAGTATATAATTCTCTTACAAAGAACTGCAGTATGGTTTTCCGTAGCCATGCTAGACAGCTCACAACCATCCCACTGATAACTCCAGCACCTAGGATGTGATGTTTCTGTGGACACTTGCACTCATGCCCACATATTCTCCCCTCAAATACACTTTAGTGGTTTGAGTAGGTCTTGTCACCATAGACTCATGTGTTTGAATGCTTAGCCCATAGGGAGTGGCACTATTAGGAGGTATGGCCTTGTTGGAGTATTCGTGGCCTTGTTGGAGGGCATGTGTCACTGTGGGGGCAGGCTTTGAGGTCAAGCTCTACCCAGATGGGATACAGGTCTTTTCTACTGCCTTCACATCCAGAAATAGAATTCTCAGCTCCTTCTCTAGCACCATGACTGCCTGCACACTGCCATATTTCCTGACACGATGATTATGGACTAAACCGCTGAAACTATAAGCCAGCCCCAATTACATGTTTTCCTTTATAAGTTTTGCCATGGTCATGGTGTCTCTTCACAGCAATAGAAACCTCTAGTTGAAAGTCCTAAGACTGAAGTTTGTCCCAGGGACTGGGGTATTGTACTAGTACTGACCATTTTTTTTTCTTTTTTCTTTTTTTTTTTTTAGAAAAATGTAGACTTGGAGAGTTTGGATTAGAAAAGCAGTTGAATGCTTTATGTGGGACTTAACAAGTCATAATAGTAGGAACATAGAAGACAACGGTGTTGAGAGTTATTTGAATAGTGGGGGTCTGTCTCAAGAGATTTCAGAGGAGAAGAATGTTAGTATGTGGCCTAGAAACTGGTCTTGTGATATTTTGTTGAAGAATGTGGCTGTTTTTTGCCTTTGTCCAAAAAGACTGCCTGAGGCTAAAGTGAAGAGTTTTGTATTAATTGCATTGGCAAAGAAAATCTCAAAATAGCCTAATATAGACTCTTTCGTGTGATTACTGGTGTTCACTCTTATGAACATTTATAATGAAAAGGAGCAAACTGAGCAAGTAAAAATGAAAATGTACAGATTGAGGAGAAAGAGGGAATTGGGAAGTGTAATGCAGCTAAATCCTATATTTAAGGAGCTAAACAGATTAAAGAAGAGCCGGATGTTAAATAGAAAAGGTTGTGGTGACCTCGGGGCATGACCCTGCATAGCTAAGCTTCCAATTTGTAAAAAGGAATTAAAGAAAAGCTTAGAATCAGGTGTGGTGTAGTACACCTTTAATTCCAGTACTCAGAAGGTAGAGAGGTTGGTGGATCTCTAACTTCAAGACCATCCTGGTCTACAGAGAGAAATCCAGAACAACCAAGTTTAGGCAGTGAAGGAAGCCACTGAAAACAGAAAGCTAGTGAAGACATAAATTAATGGAGGGGGCTATGTTTGAGCCCCAGCAAGCAGCAGAATTTGGCAGCTTAAGCATTGTGATCATAACTTTAGAGTCAAAAACAAAAGGAAGGGGTTATGGAATCTCCCTCCATGACTAAGGAAAATCACCGAGGCTAAGCATGTGTCAGGGGCATCCCTGAATGGAGGCCTAGACTGGCCATTGCATGAAGCTGTGAAGGTGAAGCCTGGACTGTCTTGGGTACCTCAAGATGTTAGAAATGCTAGAGTCATGGGATACATGTCAAGGGAACCTGCTAACAGAGAGTGGAACCAACCCAAGAGAAAAAAAATGTGTTGCAATAAACAAAGATAAAAGGAGTTGGAGATCTGAAAAATATTTTGACATCAGAAATGAAGATGCAGTTTGGAGTTTTCTCAGATGTTTTTCAGTCTTTCTTTGATCTAGTATTTTCTCACTATCCTCCCTTTCCTCCATTTTCAAATAGTAACTGTATTCTGTGCCATTGTATGCTGGAAGAGTGTGATCTGCTTTTTTTTTTTAATTTTGATTTTATAGGGAATTATAACTAAGAGATTTCATTTAACTCAGAAGAGACTTTGAACTTTTAAACATTGTTGAGACTTTGATAAACTATGGGGGTTTTGAAGTAGGACTAAATGCATTTTGCATTGTTATGGCTTCAAGCTTATGGGGGCCAGGGAGTTGAATGTGGTGGTTTGAATAGGAATGGCCCCTATAGACTCTTGTGGTTGAATGCTTGGCCCATAGGGAGTGGTGTTATTAGGAGATTGTGCCTTGTTGGAGTAGGTGTGACCTTGTGGGAGGATATGTATCACTGCAGGGGCGGTCTTTGATGACTCATATGCTCAGGCTATACTCCTTGTGGGACACAAGATATTGAAATCTCAGCTCCTTCTCCAGCAACATGTCTGCCTGTATTCTGCCATGCATCTCTGCATGACTCTCTAAGTTAAATGTTTCCTTTTATAAAAATTGGCATGGTCATGGTATCTCTTCAAAGCAATAAAAACTCTAACTAAGACATACACATACACATAATTTAAAATAAGATAAAATTTAAAAATATCTAATCTAAAGAATACTATTGAAAGATTTTATACATTAAAGCTAATATAAAACTAAAACAAACAAATGAAAAACCAAGGTGACCTCATTGCTTAAGGTCATAAGGCATGTAAATACACATAATTAGTTTGAACTCTGATGGGCTAAGGACATATTCTGAACTTATAACCACTGTTCAAAGCAGATGAAGAGATTCCTCTGTCAGCTCTGAAAATATGACCACTTGGCTTGGACTACTTACTCAGGATTGCTGTTTCTTAGTTTTGCATATAACAAGAGTTTCATTGGCCTTTACCTAGACTGGTTATTGAGAGCTGCAGGTAGCAAAAGACTGTGGGAGTATACAGCAGGTGACAAGTAGTGCTCAGAAGGTCAACCTATCAGAACCAGGGAGGAAACCATCACCCAAGACGTTATGGAATTACTGCCTTTTGAATGAATTGTCTGTTTCTTGTTATAAACTTCTTGTGCAATAACAGCTATGATATCTCTCCATTTACCATGTATTTCCATGTTACATGTACATCTAATTTCATGATTGCATGCCAGTCTTATGGGCACACATAATTATGGGTAGTCTAGAAGATGGTTTCTTATTTAACTGTATAGTTTATGTGAATAGAAACATACTAAAATATGCTTCATAACAAGGTCTATTGTTCCATGTGGACTGTAGACACTTAGAGGTCTTGTTCTCCAACCTTAGCCACTGACAAGGCAAAATTGGCCAAACAAAGTGTCCTTGTAGAACTTTCACAGAACAGAATTGCATGTCCCTGGCATTGTTGGATCAAAACCCTTCAGAAGAATTAATTATAGAGAAATAGAAGTGATAGTGCAGGAGTCTGGCTTTGGTATATCTTAGTGCTTCAAAAGATCAATAGCACCTATTGCCCTAAGCTTCCTCCACCAGCACCTCCCCACTCTTATTCAAAAAACAATTAACACTTTGTATTTATTTCTACACCAGTTTTTAATGCAAGATTTTAGGCTCAGTAGACTAATTATTTATAGGTCCTGAGATTCATGTAATTAAGAGAAAAAGGCTGTTAACTGACTAATCGTGTCTGGATATTATTAATCACATAAAATAGTACACATATTCTTTGGCTTTTCCTTAAATTTCTCATTGGTTTAATTTCTTCCCTTGTAACCTTTGTAGCTATCCCTTTAAGAGATAGCCAGATCTTTTTACAACCTACAGCTCTTGTCAGTCACCAATTAAGCTGACCAAATCTTTGCCAAGTGTGACTCTTATCAGAATACTTGTCCTTGAGAGTTTACTTTGTAGTTTTTACTAACAAGTTATTAATGAATGGACATACACACACACACACACACACACACATATACATGCTTGGGGAAACAAAGATGCAAATCAAGATGGAAAGAACTAGTTAGAATAATGAGAGAACAGCAGAAGCAATTGAGAGAAGCTAAGTATGAGAACAGGAAAGAAGCTGTGTAGATGGAATTGACTGAGAAAAATAATGTGGATGGACTAAAGAACTCAGTGTGAATAGATTTATTTAATATCCTTCTTATTAATATCATAGCCCCTGTAGCTTCTGTTCTGGACCCTGATAGAAATCTCCTCAGGGCAGGCACCTGTGGAGAACTTGTTAGCTGGATTTCCCTTTCTTAGAGCTGGCTGTTTCCTAGTTGTCTATAGTTAACTAATTCAATTCTCTGAATGTTAGGGAAAACTGTAGTTGGGGTGGGCAATGTTTATGTTTTATACCAGTGGGGAACATGGATGTTCTAAAGGTCTACAGAGCAAAGCATCTCTGAGCACAGTCATAGATCAGCCCTTTGATGCCATTAAGATTCTTTTAGGTTTCTTTGTTGCTCAGACATAACCTATCTATGACCTCTACATCATGATGATGATAAGGTAAGAGAAACAAAAAGCTCAATGCCAAGGTAACAAAATGAATCTGCCTGTTATATTATAGTCCCTGGAATTTGATCCATAAATGCTGTGAAGTGCTGACTCAGCTAAGAGGAGGAAGAGGATATAGCTCTTCTACCAAGAGTAATTTTGCAATTTTTTTAAATGGGAGAAAAGGGAGGGAGGTATTAAGTTCACTGCCAAGCACAATTACCCTGTGGAGCTCTCTCCTGTTTGCTCTCACAGAAGAGAGGCAGCTCTCTGTCCCAGTTTCTCTGCTCCATTTAGGTGTCATCGTCATCATGTCAAAGTCATTTTTGTGTATTTGCTCAGATATGCTCATATTTCCTCACTTTGCAATCTACTGACTACTCTCCTGTATAATTTTCCTAGACTTCCTGGGTTGTTCTATTTCACTATCTCCTCTGTGATGACCTTAGAAAAGGAATTTAGTATCAACAAGACACAGGACCTGCCCTCTTTTTCTTACTTTATATTCTTACTAGACTGTCTGTAAGAGGAGTCATTTCACTTACTGGCTGACATGATAAAATCAAAATTCACTCTATTCAGGGTAAAGAGTCTGCCCTTAATCTTAATTATTAGAAACTCTTACTAACTGAGAGGTTAATATATAGCTTTGAAGCTTCCGATGTTTAAGATTTTTCCCTGTTTATAAGCCTGAAGGGTCAATATGGCATTTCTATTGAGTCTTGCTTCTCATGTTGCTTTTCAAGTGCATGCTCATTTTAGTGATAATACTTAGATCTTTCTTGCAGTTCACCTATGTCCCCAAGCCTGGAGTTGCCTATATGTTCTAATTTGTCTCTGTTTCCTAGAAATCACATCTAGTCGTATCTCACTACAAATCCTTATGGATCCCTGTTATTGTGGATATATTGTCCTATTATGCAATACTGATAGACCTAATTAACTTTGAAGAACATACTAAGATGACAGATTTTTCTTTTTTGTTTGTTTCTTTTATAATATTTTTAGTTTATAATTAACTTAATTTCACATATTTCCCCACCCTCCCTCCTCCCACTCCCCAACCCTCTCCCCCCAATGCACCCCCCACTCCCACCTCCTCCAAGGCAAGGTCTCCCCTGGGGAGTCAGCCCAGCCTGGCAGGCTCAGCCAAGGCAGGTCCAGTCCCCTCCTCCCTACACTAAGTCTGAGCAAAGTGTCTCAGCATAGGCCCCAGGCTCCAAAAAGTCAGCCCATGCACCAAGAACAGGTCCTGGATCCACTGCCTGGGGGCCTCCCAAACAGCGCAAGCTAATCAACTGTCTCACTTATCCAGGGCCTGGTCAAGTTCCATGGGGGTTCCACCGCCATTGGTTCACAGTTCATGTGCTTCCACTAGTTTGACCATTTGTCCCTGTTCTTCCTCCAACCATGGTCTCAAAATCTCTTGCTCATACAATCCCTCCTCTCTCTTGCCAATTGAACTCCCAGAGCTCTACCTGGGGCTCAGCCATGGATCTCTCCATCCACTTCCATCAGACACTGGATGAGAGTTCTATCATGACAGCCAGGGTGTTCGGCCATCTGATCAGCAGAGCAGGTCAGCTCAGGCACTCTCTCGACCATTGTCAGTAGTCTACAGTGGAGGTATCTTTGTGGATTTCTAGGGACCTCTCTAGAACTCACCTTCTTCCTATTCCCCTGGGGTTTTCATTCATCATGGTATCTCCCTCTGCATTCTTCCACACTGCTCCTGATCCAGCTGGGACCTCCTTCTCCCCTAATCTCTATTCCCCCTGACCCGTGCCCTCCATTACCCTCACCCCCACGCCCAGTTTGCTCATGTAGATCTTATCATCTATTTCTCTGTTGTTGGGTGATCCCTGTGTCTGTCTTAAGGTCCTCTTTACTAGGTAGCCTCCCTGGAGTTGTGTGTTTCAATCTGGTTACATCTAGTATCCAGTTATGCGTGAGTACATGCCATGTTTGTCTTTCTGAGTCTGAGTTAACTCACTCAGGATGATTTTTTTCTAGTTCCATCCATTTGCCTGCAACATGATGTCATTGTTTTTCTCTGCTAAGTAGTACTCCATTGTGTATATGTACCACATTTTCTCTATCCATTCTTCAGTTGAAGGGCATCTAGGTTGTTTTCAGGTTCTGGTTAATACAAATAATGCTGCTATGAACATAGTTGAGCATGTGCCCTTGTGGTATAATTGAGCATTCTTTGGGTATATGTCCAAGAGTGAAATAGCTGGGTCCTGAGGGAGGTTGATTCCTAGTTTTCTAAGAAAGCAATGACAGATTTTTCTAATGGTTAACCAATTGCTTGGTTCCCATTAAACTTCATGTGTCATCCAGTTTCCTCCAAATGAATAAGAATACTGAGTGGTTGCTTGTGACTTCTTCCTCCCTTCCTCCCTCCTTCCCTCTCTCCCTCCCTCCCTCCCTCCCTCCCTACATCCCTCCCTTCTTCCCTCCCTTCCTTCCTCCTTCCCTTTCTTTCTTTCTTTCTTTCTTTCTTTCTTTCTTTCTTTCTTTCTTTCTTTCTTTCTTTCTTTCTTTCTTTCTTTCTTTCTTTCTCTATTTTTGGTCCCCTGTTTGTTCTTTGACAACAGAAGCTAATGACCACACTCGCCCTCCTGTTTCCATGGCTATTAACGACAGGGTCACTTTTGACTCAGAGTCTTTCTGTGAGATGCACATTAGTCAGACAGTCAGGGGAATTAATGTACATACATCTTGGTAAAGAGGTACATAGAAAATTAGAATAATGGTCACATACTCCTTTGGGTCTCTGGTTTCCCAGGTTGCTTCCCCACGAGTGTATCAATGTGTAAAAACATTGCTTGTTGCTATCCTTTGAAGATATGGTGCATTTTTATTGCCTTCAGACTTCTTGTAAAATCTGAGCACACATATATTCTTTCATTTATACCTGCCATGTGGATGATTTCTTTACACTTTGGTCTGTGTGAATATCTCTCATTTCCTTCTCTCATCCACCCTTCGAGCCCTCTCTCTTCCTTCTTGTTTCTTCCACTTTCACATTCACTTATGGAGCCCTGTTAAGACCAGGAATTGTTGCAAACACTGGAAACAACTCGAATGAAAGAAGAGATGCCATGTCTGCCGCCAACATTTAAGAAGAGAAAAGAAGGAATATCACAGAAAAAATTAGGTAGAATAACATGCAAAGAGTATGGAAACAAATAAAATGTAAATTACCAATGGGAATAAAATTATCTAATAGCAAATAGAAAAGGCAAAAGAAATAGTCGTCAGGTTTGATAAAGGTAGATTGTAAGTTGAATTTATAATGTAGAGGAAAGCAAACACTTTAATGCTTAAAGTAAGAATAATTCAGGCTACAAAAGCAGACATAATGCAATAAAATCAGTAAAACCAATGCAAAGAAAGCAACCTAGCATCTCACTCATGTTACTAGTAGTTAAACAAATCGAAATGAGTAGTCATGCTCCAGAGAGGACACCAATCAGCTGTTTTCCCTACTCACTGTTTCATCTTAGAATCAGCTTAACACAATAATATAAAACTAAAAATCTGTGAGAATGTAATCAGACAACTGAGGATATTTATTTGGATCCACTGCAGTCTGTCAGTCTACCCTTCCAAAGTTCTCAGAAGAAAATATTGTAGAACCATCCTATGGATGTGTAGATGCCTTATATATCACAATGCCAAGATGCATGGATTGGAAGATGAACATCTTCACACATGTGGGACAAGTAACAAAGAAGAGACTTTAAAGAACTGAGATGTTGCCAGCAGTTTGGTGATCAAATGTCATTTGTAGTGAGGTGGATAAATTGAACTGTAGTCAGTGTTAAACTCTGATGTATTTATGGAGTGGATTAGAAGAGTCCAAGTCATCTTACAAAGGAATAAATGTGTGAGCATTATAAATCTAGAGTTGATTCCATCAGTTACTGGATGAAGGCTCTCTGATGACAATTAGAGTAGTGACCATTCTGATTACAAGAGGTGGCTAGTTCAGTTACCCTCCCCATTATTGCTACAAGACTTAGCTGGGTCCATCCTTGTGAATTCTTAGAGTTTCCTTGGTACCAGGTTTCTTCCTAACCCCAAAATGTCCACCATCAGGACATCTCTTATTCCTCTTCCCCTCCATCACATACCCAATACACACAACCCAACCCTCATGTTCCCATCCCACCCCTGCCCCCAGTTTACCCAAGAAATCTCTTCTATTTCCTCTCCCCAGGGAAATCCTTCCTTGTTACCTAGCTTCTCTGGGTCTGTGGATTATAGCCTGGTTATCCTTTACTTTCACAGCCAATATCCATTTGTGAGCGAGTACATACAATGTTTGTCTTTGATTTCTTTCTAGCTCCATCTATTTGCCTGCAACTTTCATGATGTCACTTTTTCACAGATGAGTAATATTCTATTGTGTAAATATACCACATTTTCTGTATCCATTCTTCAGTTGAGCGGTAGTTGGTTGTTTCTACAGCCAACCATTGGACTGAGCTCTGGGAATCCTGTTGAGTAAAGGGAGGAAGGATTGTATGAACCAGAGGTGATCAAGGTCATCACAAGGTAACCCACAGAAACAACTAACCTGGGCTTATAGGAGCTCACAGACTCTGTACTGACAGCTAGGGTTCCTGCATTGGACCCACCTAGGCCCTACATATGTGTGACAGTTGTATAGCATGGACCATTTGTGGGCCTCTTAGCAGTGGGATTAGAGCCTGTCCCTAATGCTTGAGCTGGATTTTGGGAACCTATTCTCCATTCTGGGGTGCCTCACCCAGCCTTAATATAAAGGGAGGAGCTTAGTCCTACCTAACTTGATCTGCCATGCTTTGTTTACACCCATGGAGGCCTGCTCCTTTCTGAACAGAAAACAGAGGATTGGATGGGGGTGGGGCAGAGGAGAGGCAAGGGAGAGAACATGAAGAGAGGAAGGAGGGGAAACCAGTTCAGATGAAAAATGTATGAAAAAATTAATAAAAATTGTAGAGTTTAATAAAATACATATAAAATATATTTTATATTAATGTATTTAAACATATAAAAAAGACTGGAAACAATTTTTTAAATTATTTGTTTTATTTTATTTATGAATATGGATATATATATATATATATATATATAGAGAGAGAGAGAGAGAGAGAGAGAGAGAGAGAGAGAGAGAGAGAGAGTTTTAGGCACTTTTGTGCTACTTGTTATGAGTGCAGAAATCAAATTCTGGTCCTCTAACCAAAGCACCAAGTGCTTTGACTAAATAGGCCATCTCTCTAGCTTCTGGAACACAGTAATTTTGGAGGTGTGCTAATGTAATAAAACCATAAGGAGAAAAGATATAAGTGTAGCTCTTAGAGGAAAGGTTGAAGAAATGTGGGAAGGAAACATGCTCTCTCTATCCACTTCCTTTTCTCTTTCTGAAATAGATAACTAACCTAGATATCCTTTATTACTATGGTGGATTCAGCTAAACTCATCTTGGATTTCACAATTAAAAGTTGCTAAAAATAAGTCTTAGCACAGTTGTTGACCCAGACTAAACAAATTTTTTTTTCTATTTCAAAAGATAGTACTAGAATTTCAGTAAAGATTTTTTTCTCATCTATAAAATGGAAGGTTGAATGAAATGTTTCCAAGCATTATAGTGCAAAGAAAGAAAAATGCTTCTGCCTTAAGAAATATTTTAAGTGCTAAATTGGCTAGCCTTTTCTAGCCTCAGTTCTCTGTATGCAGATTATAACATCAAGATTACTTTTGGCCCATAGTAACATTTGAAAACAATAAATACAAACATTTTTTTCTCATCCAGTGTAATTTAGAACTTATGATAGTATACATTCCATAAGAACTTAAATGTCATTGTACATTTCTTTACACAACTTACATATATGTACATATATACATACATACATACATATATATGTATACACACACACACACACACATATATATCAAGAGTGGATTGGTACAGTTTCTGTTAGATCCACTTTTACCTTGAGTCAAACAAGTCTATTCTTGTTTTGTCTATGACTGAATCCTTGGGGTCTACAGTGGGTAGCACACAGCATGCAGCCAAGGGTGGTGTGGTTCTTGAAACTGAAGTCAGTCTATGCTAATAGTTTATGCATGACAGATTCATGAGTTAAGACGATGGTAGCTGCTGGGGCAAGTACGCCTAAATTCTCAGGGATTGGCAGGATCTGTGCAGTCAGTGATGATGAACTCTGACAAGACATCTGACTTCCCACACCAGTGGAGTAGCTGCTGACATTCCATTGGCAGGGAGAAGGATAAGAGGCATGTGAGAGCAGACAGGGTAAGTGTGTAGGGCAGGCCTAGGACTTGCAGGCTTTGCTTCTGCTCACATTCTACTGAAGGAAATCCAGTGACAAATATTTCATAAGTACCAACAGGATTGGAGATGAAGTCCTGTCTGATGCAAAGAACAGCTGATAAGTAATTGGACCTGCAGAGAGCTTGTTCTCTATGACTTGGTAGACACTGGCCCTCCCTGTCAGGTAACTATGTGATTAATGGGCTTAATCCTACAACCCTTAGACCCCAGCTCCTTACACAAAACTGAGCAGATGAAGGAGAAGAGGTTACAATAGGTTTTTGAATTTTAAACAGATTTTCTTTGGTTCTTCTCTTAGACATCCTTTCATTTTTTTCAAAACTGGGCTTTTGCTCAGGGATAAAGAAGTAAATGTATGATACACTATGATTTACCAGAGTTCTTTACGTTCCCACCTCTGTCTCTCTGTCTTTCATCTGTATGTCTCTATTCTCTTTCTTTCTGTTTGTATCTCTGTACCACACACATAAACACACACGGGGGGGGGGAGGGAGGGAGGGAGGGAGGAGAGGAGAAAGATGCTTATCCAGAGTTCAGAAAGAATGTTTTAAAATATTTGAGAGTCAACACCCAAAATGAAGAAAAGTTCTGCTGTTGGAGTAAATCTTTATCTTTGCCATCCTGGGTTCCTGATTTCTTAATGTCCAAATATAGCAAACTATTCCCAGGAGCCTCTCTTGTGTATCAAAATCTTAATTGTTAAAGTAAAACAAAAAAAAATGGTTTATCACCTTTTCAGACTATTCCCAAACTTTTCATCTCTGTTCTCTTCTTATTGAAAGTCAGCTGCTGTTACAGTACTTACCCAAGAAAGGAGGTGCTGGAAATTTTAGTTTCCTGACAGACTACCCCCAAATACTGAATGATCATCTGAAACTGGGAATCATCGAAATTCTACTTCTGTTATTTCAGATTAGAGCTCACAGTCCTTTGGCATCATCTACATATAAAACATTGTATTGGCATTGGGGGGATTTAAAGATGAAACACAGGAACAGGTAATGTGGTGTAGAACCAAATCACTCCACGAATGAAGATTAAACAGAATTAATTAATTTTATGCTGCAGTCTCTATAAATGAGCCAGCAAACTATGCAGTGAAATCCTAAACCACAGCCTTGAAATAAAGAGCTTAATGTAATTCAGTGCTTATCGGTTGCCTAGAAACTAACTTGGAAAGGGGTGGGGGAAGCAGGACTCGAAAACATGAAGAGTTCATAGGTTTAATAAGGAAATTATTAACTCTGAACTGCTCAGGGATGTGATATCTACACTCCACAGATCTTTCCTATCCCAAGAGTCCTTTAATATAGCAGAGAGCGAGGTCAGAGGGCACATGGAGCAGGCTGCTGTAGAAAGAGGAGGCAGTAGTTAAGGCTCCAGGCAATCACAAGGAGCTGGCAGCAACCTCTATAAACCTTTAAGTCATTGCAGTTCTACATCAGCTCAGTGTGTTGACAAACTGAATCTGTGAATTTGCTTTCTCCTTAATTTATTTTTGTAGAAACACACAGCTTAGGACTTGACTATTACATGAGGCACTTTCTCTATTCTTTCTGGTATCAGGGATGTTTTCAGAAATACCATCTTGGAAATTTTACAGACCTACACAAAGTGTCTTGATTACATCCACCCCCATCCCTTTTCGATTCCCCCATTACCACCCTCATCTCTCCCTTTCCAGCTCCTTTTACTTGGGTAGATGCGAGGTAGGTTTGGGACATTTAGTTGATTTTATAATACACAAAGGAAATGAGCTGAGAAACAGGGCATGTGTCTTTATCAAAAAGCCCTTTTCAAGATGAGAGGCTGGCCTTTCAGTTTTACTTCAAACCCTACCGTGTGAGAAGAAGCCTGACTTATCTCTCCCATCAGAGCCCCTCCTTCACTCAGCTTCTTGTCTTCAGTAGAGAAACTAAGCAGGCGATGATGCTTAGGTGACAATTCACAAGCTAGTGTTTTAGCTTCGTCTCTAAAACTATTAAATAAATGATTCCCTCAATTTTAAAATTGTACACACACAGGAGAGCTAGGGCTTCAGCATCTCAGCTTGAAATAGTTACTTAGGGAGGACATATTTTACCCTAATTATTTTTGACAGGAATTAGGTCAGATTAATTAGTTTAAAATTCAGCTGAACAACAGCGTCTTTGCTAATTACTTCAGGACACATACATAATTCATTTACAATAGCAAGGAAAAGAAAGGAAGAAACAGAAGAGGATACTAGAGGATAGCGCAAGCAAGCCAGACTTGACCCTATGGATGGGTCGCTCACAAAAAGAAGACTTCTTAAGAACTTAAGGATTGATGGGAACAGATATGTGGAACATCTTATTATGCCTAAGTACAGGTATCTATGTAAAATATGTCCTTTCTTAGCTTTATGCTCCATGCATCTGTATTTAAACATTTAAAATACTTCAAAATAGTATTTGATTCTTGGGACAAAGTAAGAGAACGGTGAACATGATTTTATAAAAACAATTCTCCAGCTTTGCTGACTTACCATTTTCAAGACTGTGGGTAATAAACACAACCTCACTGATGTCTAGTACTTCATCATTTGTTGTTATCAACAAACTGAAAATAGTTAATACCTCATTCCTGGTATGGAAGGTATTGATGTGATATTTGTACTTGACCATATGTTACATAGGCACAGTATTTGACAAATGGAATTTAATATTTCTTAGCTATTGTCCTCTCTTTGGAATAGTAAATTAAATAAATACTTGCCACACTGGCTGTACACTTTCAAGTTTCCTTCAAAAATGCCTTTGAAAGTATATCGTACCTTTGGGCTTAGATTGTATGGGGAAAGCTCTTACAAATTTCGCTTCAATTTTCAATAGTTCAAAATTTTCAGTTAAAATATTTCAATGCATTAAATATCCAGTGATATTAAACAAATCACACTCTTCTCCTCAAGGGACTTGGGGAAGGAGTTGAGTGTGTGTGTTACCTTTTTGACCATTCTGCTTGAGGCCAACAAGACAGTTCAGAATCCAGATTCTATCTCAGAAGAGATCAGACGGAAGTTAATGTGTATGCATGTGTAGTAATTGGGTGATTTAATGCAGGATCATGAATGTGCTGATCTCATACAGCTCCATCCTCACATTTAGGTTTCTATATGGAGTAGGTCTTTCTTCTTAATATATTTTATTTTATTCTTTGAGAATTCCACACATAGGTACAGTGTATTATATATTTTTATAATTTTCTCCATCCTCCCATACAGCTTTTCCTGGATCTCCTTTACTGTCCCTCCTCCCAAATTTCTTTTTTTCACCCTTTCCCTTCTTCTCCCTCTTCTCTCCTTGTCCCCTTCTTTCTTTCTTTCTTTCTTACACTCATGGAATCCAATCAGTGCTGCCATTTTGTCATGGATGTGAAGGAGGAGGGGTCTACTGAAACATGGGCCACCAGAAAGGTCCATGACCACAACAAACAACTTCATTTCCCTCCTGAGCAGCAATCAGCTTCCAATAGCTCCTCCCATAGGGGTGGGGACTCATCTGTCCATGATGGAACTTTAAATGATTTGACCTTGTGCAGGTCTTATTCAGGTAGCCACAGCTCCTGTGAGTTTCTGAGGGTAGTGATCCCGTCATTTCCAGAAGATACTGTCTTTTTTTTTTTTTTTTTCCCCAGCAATCCTCTGGGACCTTCGGCTCTTACAGTCTTTCCTCTCACCACACAATAGTTATCTTGATGTGAGGATGTGTAATATAGAGGGCCTATTTGAGCCAGAATACTCTTTGTGTGGAATATCTTGACACTTAAATGCTTGCCCATGGATATTGGTTTCAGGTATAAAGAGCAGATAAACTTCTCTGCACTTTTAATCCTATTAAGCAATTGTAAGTCAATCCCAATCAAGGAAATGTAAGTCAACTTCTGAGTGGCTTTGGCAACTTGTAATCAAATGTTTAGATAACTGTAGACTGAGGATTAGAATTGCTGGCATTCCAAAGCAGTGCAGGTCCAGCCACAGTTTTCCCTTCCAGATACTTACAGGTGGAAGTTTTCCTGTGTCCTGCTGGGCCTGCAGCAGCTCGGGCCCAAGTAAACACACAGAGTCTTATATTTTTTGTTGTTGTTCTGTTTTGGTTTGTTTGTTCTATTTTGAGATTGGGTCTTCTGTAGTTGGAGATAGCCTTGAGCTCCTAATCCCCCTTTCTCCACATCCCAGGGGCTGAATAATCAGTGTAAGCCACTACATCAAGCTTCTTTTTTCTTTTAGTGCACATTTCTTTTTTTTATTAAGAAATTTTCTATTCATTTTACTTAGCAACCACAGATCTCCATCTCCTCCCTCCTCCCTCCTCCCTCCTCCCACTCCCCAGCTTCCCCTCCCCAACCCACCCCCCATTCCCACCTACAGAGGCTTATATTAGTTAAAACTATTGGGCCTATGACTCAGGCTCATTAATAAGTATGTCTTATAACTTAATTCAACCCATTTCTATTAATCTGTGTATCACCACATGTTTCATGGCTTTACCTGTGTCCCATAAAATGTTGCTCCTTGGATGGCGGCCTGGCATCCTCCTCACTCTGCCTTTCTTCTATCACTATCTCTCTTGGATTTTTCCACCTGGCTCCATCCTGCCTACTTTTAAGACTCTGCAAGAAAGGAAAGTGAGACAGATAAGGACATCAGGAAAGAGGAGGAAGATGACTCCATAGGAAAGGCTTATTTGCTGAAAGTATTTATCAATTTTTGGTTAGAGATTCTTATGTACAGGATCATAGCATCTACAACTAGGAAAAAAACGTGACTTCTTCCTTTCTCATTTGTATCTTCTTTTTTTTATCTTATCTGTTGTTGTTTGTTCATAAAAGCAGCCTTTATAAATGACAGACAATTTTAAAGTAATCCAGACACTCATGTCTTGATAAATAAACATATCAAAACATATATATATATATGGAATATAATTCAACAATGAAAAAATGGAGTACTATCAGTTGATGCTTGCTAAAAGTGAGAACCTTATAGGTCATATCAAGGAA
Organism: Peromyscus maniculatus bairdii; assembly: GCF_049852395.1. Classification (NCBI taxonomy): domain Eukaryota; kingdom Metazoa; phylum Chordata; class Mammalia; order Rodentia; family Cricetidae; genus Peromyscus; species Peromyscus maniculatus. The sequence goes on along the minus strand of NC_134854.1, from coordinate 132,705,096 downwards.
GAAATGGTCTTCAAAACTGTACATAACATGATTTATACAAAATGTCTATAAAAGCAAAGTTCATAGAGACAGAAACAATGTTTATGTCTTATATACGACTGATTATGGGAATAGGAATTAATTAACTGTATTTCTTTTAAAGGGATGTGTGTGAGGATAATGAAGATTTTATAGTATGTACATTGGTGATGTTTACACAACATTATACTTTTTGAAAATGTATTGAATTGGGTATTCATATTAAATAATCATACAACATGTAAGTAATACTTCAATGAATCTCTTATATTTTTATAAGAATCTCTTATATTTTTAAAATAGAATTTGGTTTAAAGCATGCTGGGTGTGAAGGAGAACTTGCACACAAGTCATTTCCTGTCTCAAAACCCTCACTCTCCATTCCACCTTCTGCCACAGCAACCTTCTTTCCTAAACTCTCACTTCTTTTAAAAGATCATGTCTCTGCTTCTTGTCCCTTCATCCTCATCACACATTCAACCCTCAACCCACAGCAATCTGGCTTCAGCCCACAACATTCTACTGAATTTCTTTTGCCAACTTTATTGTGACCCCCTTTTGTAAAATGGAGTGGGTGGATTTCAGCCCTCATCTTTCTCTCTCAACACTTTCCCTCTGCTGGCCATTCCTCTCGTGAATATATTTTCTTCTGGAACTGTCTATAGTGTTCTATTCTTTTAATTACCCTTCCATATCTATTCATGTGTCTTTTTATCTTCTTTCTGAATTACTCTTCTATCTAATTCTTTATTTTTCATTTAGAGATTAATTTGTTTTTATTTTGTGTGTATGAAAGTTTTCCCTGAATGCTTATCTATATATAAACACATAAACCCAAAGACACATACACACACACACACACACACACACACACACACACACACACACACACACATTGTGTGCTTGTATAGTGTCTTCAAATGCCCGAATTGGTGCTACACTCCATGGAACTGAATAAATGGGGCATTGTGAGCTACTATGTTGGTGCTGTGCCTCATGTCCCTGTAAGAGTAGCATATGCTAATAGCCAGTACTACCTCTCTTGGCCTTTCGGTATGTCTTCTGATTTGGTACTTGTTAGGCTACTGTGTGAGATTCTCTTTTCCTGTTACTTCTGAATGGGATGAGAGGGTCATCTCCATAAGGTTAACAAAAAAGTGCATCTACTTGTTAAAAATGCAGACATGGACTACATTTTTATGAGGTGTTCTGAATTTGGTACTCAAGATTTTGAATCTTACTGCTTTGCTTGTTAATTCTTCTGACCAAAGAGATTTAGAGTTATTCTCTTTTTTGTCACACCTAGTTAATGTCACACACTCAATATGCTCAATTATGATTCATCTGTTGTCAACTCCAAAACTGATCTTCTGATTGTTCGGGTGTGAATGGAGGGGAGAGTCTTGAAAGAGATAACTGAAAGGGAGGAAGTTTGGCATAGGTAGAAACCTAGTGCAATAATAGTTTCAAACCAGTAGCACTTACTGTTCCCAAGCTATGTTTTATCCTTTCAAGAATTCAAAGAGAGAGAAAGTGGAGAGAGACAGCAGGAATTGGGGTGGGGGGGCACTTTTGGGTGATACAGGTACCTAGTTTTTTGGAAACTCCCTGTAATGTGTGAGGGTGACCCTAGTGAAGACTCCTAATAATGGAGGATACAAGATCTGGACTGGACATCATTTGTAGCCAGGCAAAACTTTCAGTGATGTGGCTAGATTGCATTTGGTTGAGTTGTTGGCCAAAGGGGTTCGATGGAGATCCTTAAACAACCTAGATGGATGCTAGAACAAGGGGGTGGTTTTCTGCAAACTGACAGAAGGACCCCATTGCTAAGTACAACATCCACATGGCTCACTGAACAGTGAGAGGTCAAGCTACCTACACGAAGCCTTCATCCCTGGTTCTAGTCTCTTTGGTGCATGAAGGTACTTTACAGACTATGGAAAAAGAAACCTAGACACCAATCCAGCCATAAAATCCTCAACTCCACTTTGTCCTGCCTCCAAGATATGCTGGGGCAATGGTGCCTCAAAACGTGTGGGAACGGCCAGCCAATATTTGGGTTAATTTGAGCCCCACGCCAAAAGAATTACCCCATGCCCTACATTGGCTGGATGACCAGCAACCAGAGACTGGATAACTCAGAGACCTGGTACAGAACCAAACACAACTAACCAAAAAAAAGTCAATAAAGTTATTTTTCTAATGATACTCTTCTATACTCATAGATCAGTGCCTTGTCCAGTCATCATCAGAGGCTTCTTGCAGAAGGGAGTGGGTGCAGGAAACAACAGCTAGATATTATGCAGAGGGAGTCTAAATTGGGGGTCTCCATTGGGTCCCTCCCCTCAGAGATCAAGAGCCCCACAGAAGATGAGGAGGAAAGATTGTAGGAGTCAAAAGGATGGATGACACCATGAGAACATGGCCCACTGAATCAACTAAGTGGGGCTCATAGGGGGTCACAGAGACTGAAAAGGCAAGCACAGGGCTTGTATGGGTCTGCACTAGGTCCTCTGCATATATTTTGTGACTGTTAGCTTGGTGTTTTTGTGGGACTCCTAACAGTGGGAGAAGGTATGTTTCTGAGTCCTTTGCCTGCTCTTGGGACTGTTTTACTCCTGTTAGGGTACCTTGCCCAGCTTGATATGGAGGTTTTTTTTTGCCTTGTCTTATTGTGTCTTGTTTTGTCCTGTTGTCTCTTGGAGGCCTGCTCTTTTCTAAAGAGGAAACAGAGAAGAAGTGGATCTGGAGGAGAGGGGAACTGTGGGGGGAAAGCTAGAAGAAATAGAGAGAGGGAAAACCATGGTTGTGATGTATTGTATGAGATAATCTATTTTCCATAAAAACATTTACTATTATTATAAGACAGACATTATAGACATTTAGAAACTGAACTTCTTAATTTTTTTGTCTTTGAATCAGAAGAGATTATGTTACATTAATCTAAAATAACAAATTTACTCATGTTAAAAATTCAAACTTTTAGCTATGTGGTACTTTTTTTTCTTCTGTTAAAGAAAGAATACAGTACCCACATGAACTCTAGATCTTTTGTGTATAAAGCTCACTTTATTAGAAAGGTTTTTGCCCTCTTGGTGTTCGGCAGACTCATACTAATGAAACAGGTATCTCTCTCCATATCATTTTGCTTGGAGACTCTAACACATCAATTTTAAATCAAAGATCCTCTAATATACAACTTCTATATACTTTGTTGAGCCACCTATGGGGTGATTAAACTACATTATGAGTCTCAGCTTCCTTAGCTTTCCTTAGAGTCTTAATGAAGGCTGGAACCAAGGCACAACCATTTGGACTGCACCAATATATACCAACTGAATTATTTAACAGGGAAATTTTTGTGTATAATGTGGAATCTGAAAAAAAAATGCCTATTACATTATTGTGCTTTAAGCTTTCATAAAATTGTGGCCAAAACTAGGAAACTGTATACTAGGTTTTTGGATGAAAATATGTATATTTGTATAATATTTATTTTTAATGGATTAAGTGGAAATATGGGGATATTTTAATGAAGAAGATAGGAAGTGTTAAATTTCTCACTACTACTTCAGTATAAGCCATAATGAATAACATAAAAAATCATTTCCATATATTTGGATACAGGAAATACTGCATAAATTTTAAGCTGTTTTAACAGTACCAGAAATTGAATACCATTTTTATTTAAATAGACATGGAAAGAGCCTTGTTCAAGGTCTTTTGTTGCTGTTGATTCACCTTCCCTGAATTAGTGGCATTTAAGATGCTATAATGAAGATTTTCTTTTCTGAAAATACATTTGCTCCTTCTAAAGCCTGTGCTCCTTTTCCTTTATATGTTGACTTTGTGTATGGAGTGCCTGCCTCAATTATAATTTCAAGGTACTTCATATTATTTTACACGTGAGATTTTAAAATGGAAATGTACCCCTTTGAACTTTTGTATTAAAAGTACAGAAAGCAAATTCTATGGATTGACTTTAAAATTCTTTAACTAGAATCTTGGTTTGTATATACCTAAAATCCTTCTCCCTCCCTCCCTCCCTCTCTCTCTCTCTCTCTCTCTCTCTCTCTCTCTCTCTCTCTCTCTCTCTCACACACACACACACACACACACAATTAAAGAAACAAAGAGGATATGGATTTGAAAGAGACCAATAAGGGGTAATGGGTAGATCTGAAGGAAGAAAAGGGAAAGGATAAATGAGACAACTCTATTACAATCTCAAAACTAAATCATACATTGCCCATTACCTTTGCTCTTTCCTTCTACTTCAAAGTATGCTATAGTGACAAATTCAGTTCTGGACAGCTCCCTCGGAAGCTTACCTGTAGCTAGAGTTTTCCTGCCTTGCCCACAGTCAGGACAAATCTTTGTCACCCGCCAGTCCCACAGCCGCTCAGACCCAACCAAGTAAACACAGAGACTTACATTGCTTACAAACTGAATGGCCGTGGCAGGCTTCTTGCTAACTGTTCTTATATCTTAAAGTAACGCATTTCTACAAATCTATACCTTGCCAAGTGACTGGTGGCTCCCGGCGTCTTTACATGCTGCTGGTCATGGCGGCAGCTGGCAGTGTTTCTCTGCTTCAGCCTTCTGCTTCCCAGAATTCTCCTCTCTCCTTGTCCCACCTACTTCCTGCCTGGCCACTGGCCAATCAGTGTTTTATTTATTGACCAATCAGAGCAATTTGATATACAGACCATCCCACAGCACTTACCAAGGTGGTATGCAATGCTAGCTATGAACATGAAGATTATGTCACATGCAGTATTGTGGCAAACCAATGCTATACAACTTCAGAATACATTTATGTATCCACTTCAGCCTAAAAATTAATAATACAGCTCCAAAAATAAAGTTATTCCATTTTCTAGTTCTGAAAGCACATAAGAGCATCTCTGAATCTGTGTTCTCTTCTAAACATTAATTGTATTAGTCTATATTATACCCCAAATCTAAATGTTTAGTCTATGTTTCTCTGGTTAACAATCTATTCTAAGCTCACCTTGGTGCACACATTGACTTTGAGCAGTTTTTCTTAAATATCTTAAATTGGACACATGGGTCAATCTACTTCTGAGGGAGATTGAGTGTCAGCTGAGATGTGACTGGAGTCCACATTTGCTCCTATCTTATGATACACATTCCATCTTTTTAAAGTGGCTGTTTGATATAGGCTACTAGCTCTATAGCCTTGATTCTGTTGCTTTTTTATTAGTCAATCAAGTCACAAAACTACTCCAGATTCAATGGCCAGCAAAAGAATTCCCAAACCTTTCACTGGAAGAAACACAATTACATTGCAAAAGAATCAAAGGTAGTGATGTGGGATGGTGGCCATACTTTTAGTTTACTACTTTCATAAAATGTTAAACTCTAGAAAAGCACAAAATATAGATTGAAATTATGGTTCCAGGGTGATGAATTTATTTATTATGTCAGGCATTGACATGAAGAAGAAACTAAGATTTTCAAGTTCTTGAATTACAAAGTGAGAGCCTCATCCGTGGTCCTACTTCCTGTCTACAGAAACTACAGAAACTTGTGTATTATACCTCATCTCACTAGTCGGAATAATACCTATGATTACCCTCTTTGTTATGGTTGTTGTGTGGCTACAGAATGTTTACCTTTGAAATTTCTTCAGAGGCTTAATTCTGCAGGTGCTTCACATTGCAGGTGTTTCATGAACACTGAGAAGAACTCACTATCATTTTTATGACTGGTCTACTGCAGTCATCAATGGATGACATTGGACCAAAAAAGGAAGCAAAAATGAAATAATTCACTATATTAAATACAACATCAAAGAATTTGGTTAAGATTAAGTATTTCAGATTTATGTAGCTTGTACAAGTAAGCATGGTGTTGTTTTTAAGGAAGTGAGGACCATTGGCTCTTATATTTCACTGTGTTCTAAAAATAAACATCAAATCTTGCTTTCATATTTTCCTTTACAAGGATTTATTACTGTACATCTGACAAAGGATCACACCATCTCTCAATCCTCATTAGAAAAACTTCTCGTTGCAGTGAATGTCAACTATTACAGAGATTCCCCAACTGGTCAACATACAGAGAATAAATTAAATTGGAAGGTACAGCCACACATGAGACATTCCTACCACACCCTTTACTTCAAGGTTCAGGGCTCTTCACAGAAAACAGGGCAGAAATAATATAGAATATAACAGTCAGAAGTGATCAGTAACATCAAGGAAACATTGTTTTTCAGACACAACAGTAAAGAGGTACATATGGACTCATAGTGATTGTGACAGCATGCAAAAGACCCATGCAAACTGAAACTAAACACAATTCCAGAATAGATGGGTGGAAGGTACACGTGAAATCCCACCACACCACTGGCTAAGGAGGCACGGACATTTGACAGCTACTGGGAGAGGGAGAGTAATTTTTATGTAATTATGTGACATTTGGGTAGGTTGAACATACACCTGAGGAGACCCTATTTTCAAGACTTCTGGGACACACAAGCTGGACTCTATGGGGAAAAGAAAGAATTTTAAAACATAAATAACAAAGTTGAGTGGAAAGGGATGGGAGGGTGGGGAAAATGGGAATGAGACGCATTGGGGAAGGTCAGTGGATATGTTTGAAAAACATTATATGAAATTCTAAAAGATAAATAAAATATTGAGAAAATATTGCTGTTGAAAAAATGATCTTGTATACTCTCCATTGTATCATCAATTTTCAGTGAAAACAGAGGCAATCAATAAACACTGTAAGCTTAAGATTTGGTGAGCCAACATGAGGAGACCCATCATTACTGCCCTGGATGTTAAATAGTTATATCTCAAAACACTATGAAGCAACTCTAGTCCCTAGGGCTGTTTGAAATTTATTCTACAAGGCTTTTTCTCATGCTGTAGCTCTGAAGTGTGCTCTTTCTCTCTCTTTCGCTGTATGTTTAAATTTAAACATACAATTACATACTACTTAAGTGTACTTTAAATGAAATCATATTACACAGACATTGGACTCTAGATAGCTGAATATGTGGATTATATAAAAATACATGTTGTAACTAAATATATTACTGTACCTGTCAGTATCCTCCATAGCTTTGGTCAAACCCAATGTCTCATGACGATGAGAAAAATATAAGACCAACAGAGGGTAAAATTCTACCAAATCACACTGCACACTTCTATTTATTAAGGAAACAGGAAGAAAAGGAAAATATGAAATATTGGTAGTTTCTTTGGAAGAAAGCTTAGTAAAAATTGGTATCCTCAGGGTGGGAAAGTATTGTGAATGAGAATTCACACCCAGGGCTGAGAGTTGAGATGTTTGCTCACAAAGCTATTTACTTTTCTGGAGCTTTCCATTAAACATTATAAGTAGTTTAACCCTTTACCATTTTGGTCACAAGGCTAGATTCAGCCTTAAAATTTTTCATTCTTACATTTCCATTGACTAATTTTTTAACCAATCTCCATGATGTTTCCTTTCAAAGAGCAGACATTGTCTCCCTCTTTTACTTTAAAGAGATATCATTGGTGCTTTTGATGTGGCTCAGTGGATAGAGAGCCAGCTTAGCATACTATACACAATGGATTTGGTCACTAGCACTGTCTAGAATGGGATCATGGATGCATTCAGAAATCCTAGGCACTCTGGAGAAAGACGTTGAAGAAAGGGAACTTAAAACCCATATGGCCTCAGAAAACTTGAGAGGCACTTGTGCTGTAGGAGTCCTTGATGAGAAGGACACCAGGAAGCATCCTTACAATTCTTATGACCCTCCATAAGTGTTACCCAGTTTAAAGGTGGAGAGTCTATGTAAAAACATTTTCATGATGTTCAGATGGGACTCAGAGAGCTAATGCCTATACCCTTAGGTAGCTTAAGATGACATTGTGGATTTTCATCTGTGGAATATGAATCATGATTGACACTGTTATTTTTTCTTTTTCTTGAAAAATTGCCTTTAATATTTACAATCTCATTTTATCCTTAATATACCTGTGATGCTGATACTTTCACACTTGGCAGCATTTTATTATGGTCTCACACATCTTCATGGAGGTGAGTGTGAACAAGCAATGAGTCTTAGGGAGACTGGTTAAAGCTGGAGGGAAAAGTCTTTGTGAATTTACAAGCAATCATTCTAAAATAGTGTCTATCACATGGTCAGTATATCTATTACTGTTGTCTACAATGACAAAGTAGTAGTCAAGTGAGGCTATGTTCCTGTCCATAGAAAGATAATATATGAATGGAAATAAAGAATGACTATTAACTAAGAAAGCACATAAGAAACAATATAATCCAGAGAGGGGAATGCTATAATGAAGGCTAGAGAAGATGGTAAGACACTATTTTGGGAATAGTGTGGTGATATATTGTGTACCCTAATAAAATTTGCCTGAAGATCAGAGAACACAACAAGCCACTAGATCAAACATAGATGCCAGGCAGTGGTGGCACAACCCTTTAATCCTAGCACTTGGGAGGCAGAGATCCATCTGGATCTCTATGACTTCAAAGCCATCCTGGACCACATGAAAGTGACCCAGTCTAGGTGAGAAACAGAGCAAGGAAATTTTGGCACACACCTTTAGCTCTAATACTTGGTAACCACATACCTTTAATCCCAGCACTAGAGAGGTTAAGAAAGGAAATGATATGGGTGGGTGGAAAAAAAGGTATATAAAACATGAGGAGACAGGAACTAAAGTCTTTCAACTGAGGAAAGCTTTTCAGGCTGGGAATCTTAGAGGTAAGAGGTGGCTTGTTCCTTTGTCTCTCTGATCTTCAGGCAAATTTTATTAGGGTACACAATATATGAGCACAGAATGGGGTTTCTTAGAGATACTACAGATAAGATGATCAGGATAAGGAGCAGGTACCAACTGTCATTGTGATGTTTTTTATTTCACATTGTTCTCAAAATTATCTTCCCATTAAGGAAAGAACAACTACAAAATCCTGAAATGAGAGTTTTCACGCTATGTCCTGAGGTCAGCAACAGACTTGACAAACTATAGTAGGCCCAAACCACATCATGAAGAACCTTATAAGCCACATTAAGAAAATTGCATGTATTCAAATTGCCACTAATAGTGAGGCTTTGAATATGAAATTGACACGACCTAAACAGTTTTCTAAAATATTCTATATTATGTGTTTTTTCATATGAAGAAAGGACCTCATGGGGCGAAATGCCATGATGGAGCAAAAGGAGTAAGGCAAAATGCTAAGGTTTAATAAAAGCTGATGAATTTCTAAAGTTGGATGGTAAGAACGGGAGAAAATATTCAGATTCAATATGCAGATGAGAAATGGCTATGGGGTGAGAAAAGAAACTAGCAATGTAGGAAAATGTGTCTCAGAAGCTGAAGAGATGATGGTTCAAGGTTTCAGAGTTTGGTGCCTAGTACCCATGTGGAATGGCTCGCAACCACCTGTTACTCCCGCTCCAGCGATCTGGAGCCCACTTCTGGCCTCTATTGGCATTGCACTCATGTATACCCACCAAAATCCCTTAATAAATGTACACATAATTTTATTAACTAAGTTGTTAATTAAATCAATGATTACATTAAGGTATTGACATACACATAAAATTTAAAAACAAAACTAAAATTGCTAAAAAGAAAATGTGCCACACATTGAGATACAAAGAGTTGTACTGAAAGAGAAGTTAGTACATATGATGATGAAGTCCAGCTTCTTGGTACTATAAGTGAAGAAGCTTACACCCAGGAGCAGAAAGTGACTTACTCTATCTCATACAAATACTGAATGCTGTACATACTAATTGACTATGTATCATGTAAGAAATGCATGTATCTGTTCCTTCATCAAGGGAAGCACTCACTTACCGATTCAATAATACAGTTGTAACTCAACAAACATTCACTCATTTTGTTCACATACTACTAAGAATTAGAGGCCAATAGTAAGAAATATGATTATGGACATGAGGTCAGCTTTCTCAAGGAGATCACTATCTCATAAGAACAGAAGATGTATGATGATAGCCAAAAAGTTTGGTGGTCAAGGTGATAAGTTAAACCATCACTTTGACCTTAAGACTTTCAATTAGGAGCCAGCTAATAGACAAACTACTCAAAAAGCGCCTTAGAAGCTCCTATCTATCGTGTCTTCTATGAACAATTCTCCTTAACCCCACCTGGGGGGTCTGCCCAGTCCTTTCCTATAGAAAAATGAAAATTAATGAAATATGTCATGGTTCAATAGGGAAATATAAAATGCTGATGTGCACACCCAATTTTGATGGTGGTGTGATGCTGATGCTCCCGAGTGCTGGGATTAAAGGCGTGTGCCACCACCGCCTTTCTTAAGAAAGAATCTGAGCCGGGCGGTGGTGGCGCACGCCTTTAATCCCAGCACTCGGGAGGCAGAGCCAGGAGGATCTCTGTGAGTTCGAGGCCAGCCTGGACTACCAAGTGAGTTCCAGGAAAAGGCGCAAAGCTACACAGAGAAACCCTGTCTCGAAAAACAAAAACAAACAAACAAAAAAATCTGAAGTGAGTGACTAAGCTCACAGTCTGAGTACCTCAATACCGGTGGTGAAGCTGTCAAGGCTAAACTAAATTTTATGCCAGGAATTATCCAAGGTGAGAGCAAGAAGGGATCCTGCTCATAATATTGTCCAGCCTCCTTGGGGGTAATCAATTATACAGAAAGCTAAAGTCTACATGGTAGAAGAGAGTTTCTGCCTTTAACTTCCCACTTGCTGACTGCCCCCTCTCCTTACCGCTGTTTCTCTAACACTCTTACCACCATAAGCTTATAATTTGCATTTGATCTTGTTCTCTGTGAAAATTCAAGCAATCTGATTTCAGGGTTTATGTGTATTGAAAGCCACTTCCGGCATATTTTCTGAATATATTTTAAGGATATTTTATTACAATAGATATCATCCAATAGATTATAAAGAAATGCATAAGCACAAGATGTTAAGACAACACTCAGAATATAATTCAGGTATTCATTTTATAACCACATATTAATTACATATTTTTCCTACATATAACTAGTTACTGCACAATATATGTACATAAATATATATATATGTATACACACACACATATATATACACATATATATTTCAATTTAGTAAGTATTTGGACTCTTTAAGATAAATAATTGTTCATATTTTGTATGGAATTTAAAGTTATTAAGTATTCACTTGAAAGGCATTACTAGAATTTACTTCCCTAATTTCCCTTGATTGGCACTCACATGGTGACAAACTTCTTGTTACTTTAAGCATCATGGCAATCAGTATCTTATTGTAGTTACCACTTCACTGGATTATTTCTTCAAGAAAGATCTTGAGTAGCTAGTCAAAGGATGTACATTGCTAGACTAAGAGCTACAATTATTAAACTAATTTACATCACCATCAACATCAACTGCCCTAAGAAGAAATCTTACAGGGCAAAAAACTTAGAACTTATTGAAGAAATGTGACATACCCACTCTCTGAAATGAGAAGTCAGCAGAGAGATTTGACATGGCTTAAACTAATTCTAATTGTTCACATAGATCTAAAATTCCATTTTACTTAACATAGATTTTGATAGATTATCGAAAATGCTAATTTGATTTTTCCACAAGCACTGAAAATTCATTGAGAATCCTGTTATTGTAAAATTCCAAATGATCACACTGATTTATATATTTCCACTCAATTATTCTAAAAGACAATATTATTTATTATTTCAAATAATAACTTATACATTAGAGATATGTAAGTAAATACATATCTTGTATAGATAACAAATGAAGTGTTTTTTCTTTTATAACACTTAATGAAAAATTTAACTCCATCCTGTTTAACTGCATGTCTATATTTATCAGATGCTGTGGGAAGTTCTGGATGTCCTGTGGGAGCCCATTCATGGGTTCCTTGTGGCTTTACCCAGCATGTCTGCATAGAGAATGATTAGGACCACAAGCCTGAATGCAGGTGTCTGAGATGGTCTGCACTTGGCTGTGCTGGGGGATGATCTGTATGGCAAATGTGTTGCCTTTATTGGTCAATAAATAAAACCTGATTGGCCATGGCTAGGTAGGAAGTAAAGGCAGGACTAACAGCGAGGAGAAATAAAAGGACAGGAAGGCAGAAGGAGTCACTGCCTGCAATAGCTGCCAGAACAAGGAAGATGTAAAGTACCTGTAAGCCATGAGCTATGTGGCAAGATTTGTGGAAATGGGTTAATTTAAACTATAAGAATAGTAAGCAAGAAGCCTGCCATGGCCATACAGTTTGTAAGAAAAATAAGTCTCTGTGTTTACTTGGTTGGGTCTGAGTGGCTGTGGGACTGGCGGGTGACAAAGATTTGTCCTGACTGTGGGCAAGGCAGGAAAACTCTAGCTACACTCAGAGATACTTACATCTGATTTAAACTGCTTGAATTTTAATATTCTTGATGAAATATTTTAATTAGGTTTGGTGTGTCAACACTAGGCAAGTGCTATGCTTTTCAAAACTTTGTAATCTCTTCTCTCAGCTAATATCATTCCATGATGACTATGACTCAGGACTACACAGCCTACTGAAGGAAGGGCTGATAAAAGCTCATGCTAAGTCTTCTTCCTCCAAGTGAGTCATTGTCATCCTGGCACCAGATGAGGATGTGGTTTTAATGAATGCCAATGGGAAAAATGCTTTGAAGGATACTAGTTTGATGAACTCAGAGATTAAAGTCATCAAAAGTATGTTAGTTCCATCACCACTGATATCTTCATAAAATGCAAAGCAAATCATTCTGAATACTTGTCAGAACAAGCTGCAGTTTTCAACTAAATAAAATTCTGGACATTAAGAAAAATGAATTTTGTATTTTTTCCATATAGAAAGCATCATATTGACATATACACATGTTTTAAGAAACTATGATAACAAGGAGTTCCATCATTTGCTAAAGTTTCTATACATTTCATAAACTAGCAGATATGAATACATCTACTATTAAAGGCACAAGTGTGCCCCCTTCTGAATAAATGAAATATTGAGGCCTCTATTTGTGCTTTAAATAATGATGTCTCCACTTGGGATCAAACTGAATAAACAAATTTTAGCAAATATCTGTTGTGAGCAACTCCTTTGTTGAAACAATTATAACTGATAATTTTTTAAAAAAGAGAGAGAAAGAGAAATGGTACCTGTTATGTGGTATTTATACTGAAAACTTATTAAATCAAGCACCACAGAAGACATTCGGTATCATTTTAGACAAAGAATCAAAGGCCAGAAGCTGCAAACAAAGAATGGAGAAAGTTTGAGTAACAATTGGCAACTATTTTAGGAGCTGAAATAGAATCAACGATACCTTGAAGAAAGGAAAGTATCAGTCCACAAAGATGGTTCAGTTGTGCTTTGATAATAGTGGCTGTATGAGCTGTCTCCATATTGACTTCACTCACTGCTTTGCTTTCTTGGTTTTGTAGGTGATGAAATATCGGAATGATTAAATAAGCTTGGGACTACTTACTTCTTACCTTTAATCAAATGCTCCATCTTTACTAAAACTCTCTGATCCAAATAAGCTATTCTGATATTTTAATCCATGGTTGATAAATTCTGTCTTTAAAAGCATTCACTGCTCCACTAGGAGAGAGGGTGCCTGAACTGGCTTACCCCAGCAATCAGATTGGTGAATACCCTGTCTTCATAGATCCTGTCTTCATAGATCCTTTCTCCAGTAACTGATGGAAGCAGATGCAGAGATCCACAGCCAAACACCAGGCCGAGCTCCAGGAGTTCAGTCTAAGAGAGAGAAGAGGTATTCTATGAGCAAGGGCCATCAAGATCATGATGAGGAAACCTACAGAGACAACCAAACCAGTGGGAACTCAGAAATTTAGACAACACCTGTAATTTAGACAACACCTGTGGAGGCTCCATGGGACTGGACTAGGTCCTCTACATAAGCCAGACAGTTATGTAGCTTGATCTGCTTAAGAGGCCCCCTGGTAGTAGGATCAGGATCCATCCCTGGTGCATGAGCTGGCTTTTTGGAGCCCACTACCTATGGTGAGATAACTCACACAGCACTGAGGCAGGAGGAGGAGCTTGGACTTGCCTCTACTGAATGTACCAGGCTCTGCTGACTCCCCATGGGAGGTCTTACTTCCTTGTAAGACAAATTGGGGAATGGTCTATGGGGGAGGGGAGGCTGGAAGGCCTGGAGAGAGAAGAGGTGGATCTGTCATTGGTATGTAAAATGAATAAAACATTTCTTAATAAAAACAAAACATTCATTTCAATCCAGAGTTTGCATTTGTTCTCTTGTACATTTAGAACAAAAAATCAATTTAGAATCAAAATATAAAACCGTGTTGGATTTGATTCTTTTGACCATGTACCAGTTGACTGTCTCAAAGTTGCACAGAAATGAAATAACAATGAGAGCATAATGAAAAGGACATTGGTAACTGTTATGGAAATGAAAAGATAATGTGTTTAATTCATAGCATCATTAAAATCAGATAGTTGAATGACAGCTTACACCACAGTTGAATATGTCTTAGGTTACCTGAATAAGCATGAGCTGACTTAACTAAGTTCAGTCTTATTGGGTGACTTTTTGTCTTGTGTTTGATGTGGCAAAGGCAGGCACAAAACCAACTTGTCTCCTTTCAAATGCAAAGGGGCTGACTAGGCATGTGTTTGTGATAGCTCTCAGGGGACTGGTATCTAGATCACATGTATTGCTTGTCTTATCATTTTATCACACTAAAAATAAAACTGCCAACCCGTGACTGTAATGAAATCTCTATATTTAGTTTTTCCAGATCATATGGAAAATCAATCAATCATCTTTTTCTTATTTTTCTAGTGTATTTTAAGAAAATACTAAATACTGCTGTAATGAAAGATTTGGATAAAACAAACATAGGTCTTTCAGTATAATAACTACAGTCTACTGTCCATTTGATTCCTTTTCAATATAATTCTATGATTCTACAGAGCCAATGAAAAACTGAATTCATTCTTTATTTATTACTGAATTAAGTCTTTAGAATGTGTTAGAATTATCAACTATTTTCTTTGAATTGTTCTCGGTGGATAAATCTTATTGTAAAAAACACATTTAAAAATTTCAGATGCCTTGTGGCTTAAACTTTGTTAATGATCAATAACAGATTAAATTAATCACTGGACACATATCATGCTAAAACTGTGAAATATTTTCACTGAGTCCCTTCTTTACTTCCCAGGTCACATCACTAACTCATTCAAGCTACTGTAAGCATTTGAAACATAGGTTCTCTGTAGTCTTTCCTAGTACAAGATCCAGATCCATCATTTGCATTTTAAGTTGGCAACCTATTATTTGGCCAATGTATTCAATTTCAAAGAACACTTATTGAATCAACACATGTAAAAAGCCCTTTGATTAAATTAATGTGCATTGTGTATTCATTGCCAAAAATATGTTCTCAACTAAAACATACACTATGATCATCACTGACTATTCATAATTGTGCAATGAACCATCTTTTAGAATAAACAACCTCCATAGTTCTTATTTAGAGAAACTTTAAAACATTCAGACTAGTAATTACATTGAATAATAGCTTAATTTAAATTGCAAAAGACCTCTAGGGTGTTATTTATTTCATTTCCTCTGTGTGATAACTTTTACACAGAAAGAAGCTAAATATACTCATGAATCAATGTGGACAATATGGAATTAATATTGAAAATAAATCTATTTTACTCTACATTTCTTCAAAATACATAAATTTAACCCCATATTCCCATCAATATTTATTCCAGCCTCCACTCCACATGCATAAAGCCCATTTCCTTGACTCTGG
The DNA here is from genome assembly GCF_049852395.1 of Peromyscus maniculatus bairdii. Lineage (NCBI taxonomy): Eukaryota > Metazoa > Chordata > Mammalia > Rodentia > Cricetidae > Peromyscus > Peromyscus maniculatus. The sequence continues at coordinate 132,689,235 of NC_134854.1, read as the reverse complement.
AAACTAAAAATTTTTATCTACCTGAGAATGATTTAAATATGAATGCTGCCTCTAATATAATTATATATGATCAAGATAGTAGTTTCCATTTCTGTTGATGCCTGGTGTGTTTATCACTATGGCATTTGATACTATTTCTGGTTGAATGATATACAACTTTTCCCTGGTGAATTTTGTATCTGCAAATGACTAGCTATCTTTGGGGACACTGCTTGAAAGAAAACCATGGGATGCAGATCTTACTAACCAATGGGTCCCCCTTGGCTTCAGAGTTTGGTTCAAAGATGAACCACTATTAATTTGATTGATTTCATTAAAACATTGCAAATTAAAATAACACTCAAATACCAAAATGTCACTATCCATCTATGAGATAGTCAATAGTCCAATAACAGTGATGGAGGAGCTACGCATATGGAGCAAGAGGAGCTCATTTATTCAGTTGAGAATGAAAAGGAGACGAGTACTTTTGAAGGCAGTCTTGCTGATCCTCATGCAGTTCACAGACACTTGCAATACTGTCCTTGTTGTTTATCCATATATTTATAATTACTTTATTCATAATCACCCAAACTTGGAAGCTTTCAAGATATCCTTTGTCTTAATAACTTTTCTACTGCTGTAATAAAACATCATGATTAAGACAATATATAAAAAAATTTATTTGGGACTTATAGATGGGGAGGGTTAGAGTCCATGATGGTGGAGCAGAAGTAGCAGGCAGCAAGTGGGTGGAACAGCCGCTGAAAGTTCACATCTCTAACCATAAGAAGGGACAATAGAGACTTTTGAATATTAAATCTCACTCATGAGTTACACATCTGCTCTGACTAAATGCACTACTAACTGGAGACCAGATACTCAAACTTATGAGCTTACAAAGGCCTAACTCATTAAAGCTACCACATCTGTCAGCAAGTGAATTGGAAACCAAACTGGAACATCAGCACAGGAGAATATTGCTCAGTGAACAAGAGAGATGAGCTATCAGTCATGGAGAGGGCTAATGAGTATTTATTGCTATGTGAAAGAAGGAAGTCTGGAAATATTACATACAGTTTGACTTCAACTGAGTAACATTTTTGAATGATCAATGTATCTTTAGAATGTCTATAGATGCATCCATAAAAATATCTCTGGCTGCACATAGATTGGCATGGAGTAGGAAAGGATGAAAAGATAGAATATAGGATATTTAGGGTGGTAAAACCACATCAGAGTAATGATAGCTACATGATATCAAATATTTCTCAAACCCCATGTGGTACAACACAAAGAGTGTCCACTAGTTTAAGTCACATGCCCCTATTTAATAAATAAATATCAATTCTAGTTCATCTACATTAGAAGTGTACCACACTCAACATATTAACAGGAGGAGCTGGAGGGGGTGGTGGGAACCTTTTATTTTCTGCTCAGTTTCTCATCTTAACCAAAAAGTACACTAAATGTGATTACTATTAATTTGAAAAATGATCAAATGAATTATAATTCTTGTGTTGCTGAATTTATTTAGGAATTAAAGTCATATTAAAGACTACTTTGGAGGTTCCATGTCTCTGTCTATGTAAGTATAATGCAAATTAAACTGAGATGAATGACAAGAATAGAGGGAGAAAAATGAGATCTTAGTCTTTTCTGGCTTCAGGAGAGCAACTTAGCTTGGACTCAGGACTATCCAAAACTTTTCAATTACAGGCAGGTGCAGCACCTTCAGTTTAGGCTGAGCTGGGCGTTCTGATTCTTGACTGCAGAATAACATGTATCTACAGAGACTGATACAGTGATTCTATTTTAGGATAAGGTAAAATATCATACACTATTTTATGAGCAAGAAAGGGAACAGTTTCCAAATAACTTAGCTAACAGAACCTCCAGAAATGTAAAGATGATAAATCAGAGCAGTGTTTTTAACTCTGGGTAACACAGAGGTCCAGAACTTCAACAGAAGTCCCTTGTCAGCTAATTCAGAATGGATACAGACAACAATTTGTAAATAATGAGCAAGAAATTTCCCAAACCCAGGATAAATGGCACTTCTCTATGACATTTACCTGGCATCTTTCTAAGTATTTTTCTGAACAGCTCAGATGTTTGGTGAAGACAAAGTCTGGACTCCACTATATTTAGAACCTGGATAGATCTTAGTGTCATGTTGCACTCTGCTCAGCCACAGGAAAAGCATCCAAAAGAATCACAAGCAGAAGTTGGGAACATGAGAACAACAAATAGAAATTGAATTTAGTGGGACTTTATTGTTACAACAGACACATTGACTGGGTCACAATGACCTGTCAACTTTTCCCAGAGAAGCAGTCAGCATATGCTGAGGTAGAAAGGAGCCTGGCATCTTGGCAGATAAGTTTTTTGTTTTTAATGTGGAAATGTAGCAGAAAGGGGGAGGTAACATGTCCATACAGTGTACATAGCAGTGACATGTTAGCAAAGATCATGTGACACTCATCCTAGTGCATTCTTTCTTCTAACAGAGTTCTGGTTTTATGAAGGTTATTTCAGGACACCTTTCTCAAATAGCTGGCCTTTTAAAGCATATTTCATTTCATGGCATATTATGGAATAAGTGTATAGGTGAGTAATGCCCATGGAGGTCTTTGAAGGACCTCACTGTTATCTCACTAACACTTTTACTTCTCATGACATGTCACTAGTTATTACAAACATTTTAATACTCCAACCACAAACATCCCAATTGGCAAAGCCAAAGTCATCTAGATCCATTCCTAATTCCAGGGAGCTTTTCCTCTGTGTGTGAGCATGTGTATGTACATGGTACTTGGGATTGAATTAGGTCTCACACATGTAAAATAAGTTCTTTACCACTGAACTACATTCTTAGGACTTTTGATTTTACTTCCTTTTCATTTTCTTTTGAGACTGGATTGCTGTGGGATGGTCTGTATGTCAAATTACTCTGATTGGTAAATAAATAAAACACTGATTGGCCAGTGGCTAGGCAGGAAGTATAGGCAGGACTATCAGAGAGGAGAAAAGAAAGAACAGGAAGGTGGAGGGAGTCACTGCCAGCTGCCGCCATGTCAAGCTGCATGTGAAGATGCCAATAAGCCACAAGCCATGTGGCAAGGTATAGATTTATGGAACTGGATTAATTTAAGCTATAAGAACAGTTATCAAGAAGCCTGCCACGGCCACACAGTTTGTAAGCAATATAAGTCTCTGTGTTTACTTGGTTGGGTCTGAGCAGCTGTGGGCCTGGTGGGCGACAAAGATTTGTCCTGACTGTGGGCCACGCAGGAAAACTCTAGCTACACTGGATCTTAGGAAGTTGACCACTCTGGCCTTGAACTTGTGATCCTCTAGTCAAAATCTCATGAGAAGCTGATACAACAGGCCTATCATATCAGGAATGACTTACAAGCTTTCTTGAAGTCATCATTTCTTGCCAAGCATTACTTCTAGTCAACTTCTGACAATTTAATTTATGTGATACTTGTTTTTCAGATTCATTCCTGCCCAATAGAACTCTGCCTTTCTGACATTTTTGTTTCTGCTGAAAGACTGATATATCTCTTTGATAATATAACCATAGCAATGACACATGTAATAGTCCCTTATTGTTCTACCACACTGTACTTCTTAAAGGCTTTGAAGTATAGTAGTCCATTTTAGGAAGTGTAAATCTCTCAAGATTAAAAAAAATTGACTGACTTCTCAAAGGTGTCCTGAGGATGTCTGACTCAAAAAACTGCCTTTTTAGCAGGTACAATGGGCAATTCTGCCAACTGGGATTCCTGCTGCTAATGTGGTTTCCCATATTGTTGTGTGGGAAGCCATCGTGACATCAGCCCCTACACCACCATGCAAATAGCAGCTCTCACACACACCTACTCTCCACAGATTATCACGGACAGCTTCCCTCTCTCCTATTTGTATAAAAAGGGGAAGCAGATGAACTGTGTTATTTGAGGGGGTGGAGATAAAAATTTCCCAGCTATTTCTTGCACATAGAAGCCATGGAAAAGGTTTCCAGAAAGATTGGAAACAGAAATGAACACTCTTGGATTCAGTTCTTGTCTATGCTGCTCCTTCAGGCATATCTTCCCTTCCTTTTCAGAGTTCTGGCAAATGTGTCAAGGAAAAATGATTAATCCAATTTCAGAAAAAAGTGTTTCCAGTAATAAGAAACATGGAGAATGATTTTTATGGGCATATCAAAATGTTTTTTTTATATTAACAGCATTGAAGATGAAACTAAATAAAGCTAGTTAAGGCTGTACTTGCTTTATAATTAGTCCTATTTAAGTGTTGAAGTAGTCAGAAAACTGCATGTCCTTCAAAGAATAGGTTTTGGTAGGCAATGTTGATTGGAAGCCTCTAGCAGAATACTTTCCTCAATGAAGACCTTTGTATGATTTTGAGCATGCTTATTTACCATATGCCTAACAAAAAATGTACACCACTGTTTAGTTAGTAAATTTCCCCATTAATTTGGCTTTTATCATAGTTATTTGCAAGTTAAGAAGGTCTTTCAGAGTTTCCTAAAGGAATGTCCCCTAGACAGAGTTCCCTAAAGGATGTCCCCTAAACAGGAACATCCTGAAAAGGCTCATGTTGTAATTGAATGATGCCCTCTCAAGGGAAACAGGTATCACCAGGGTAGGATTAAATAAAACAACAGAATCATAAGCAAGCAAGTTGAATGCTTTAAAGATTATTTTTTAAAATTCTCATGCTAACAAAACTGCATTTGGACAAATAAATAGTGGTGTGTGTGTGTGTGTGTGTGTGTGTGTGTGTGTGTGTGTGTGTTCTATAGTACCTATGTGTGGTGATATATTGTGTCCCCCAATATATTGTACATCCTAACAGAATTATCTAGGGTCAGAGGACAGAACAGCCACTAGATAGACATAAAGGCCAGAAAATGGTGGCACACACACCTTTAATCCTAGCATTCCAGAGGCAGAGATCCATTTGGATCTCTGTGAGTTCAAGGCCACACTGGAAACAGCCAGGCATGGTAACAAGAGTCTTTAATCCCAGGAAGTGATGGCAGAAAGCAGAAAGATATATAAGGCATGAAAACCAGGAACTAGAGCTGAACTCTTTCAGGCTTATGAGCAGCAGTTCAGCTGAGATTCATTTCAGATGAGGACTCAGAGGCTTCCATTCTGAAGAAACAGGATCAGCTGAGGAATTGGCGAGGTGAGGAAGTTGTGGCTTGTTCTGTTTCTCTGATCTTCTGGCATTGACCCCAGTACCAGGCTCGAGGTTTGTTTTTATTAATAAGAACTTTTAAGATTCAGGCTACACCTATGGAATATTTTTACTATCTTAATAGTTTTGTGTTCCATTTATCCCTTCATCTGCCCAAAGCTTTGCCATGCAATGTCTTGTTTACTTCCTCAATATCATTGTTTGCTATTTCATTTAATCAAGTAAAGTATCTCTTCTGGATAAAAGGAAAAGCCAATTTACAGATTTTAAATAGTGAATATTCTCTCTCTGTGTGTGTGTCTCTCACTCTCTCTGTCTCTCTGTCTCTGTCTCTCTCTCTCTCTGTCTCTCTCCCTCTTGTTGTTATTAGAAAGGGTCTCACTATGTCACTAAGACTGGGCTTGGACTTCTTACATAATCGAGGCTGGCCTTGAATTCTTTAAGTAGCCTGGGCTAAGCCTGGAACTCATGTTCTTCCAAGCCTCAGCCTCTTGAGTACTGGAATAACAGGTGTGTACCACCAGAGTCAGTTTACATTTTTCATTTCAGAGTTTTTTCTTGTTTTAAATGTCATATTGAAAAGTTGAGCGTTGTGTGATATTTTGTTTGTGTTGTGACTAATAAAGCTTGCCTGGAGACCAGAGGGCAGAGCTAGCCACTAGTTAACCATAGAGGCCAGCCAGTGGTAACACACACCTTTAATTTCAGCATTTGGGAGGAGGAAGCAGGAAGATCAGGATTTCAAGGCCACCCTGGGATACACAAGATTAAACAATTCTGAAAGAGAAACAGAGTTGGACAGTGGCAGCGCACACCTTTAATCCCAGTACTAGGGAGGTGGAGACAGGAATATAAGAAGGATAGAGACAAGATCCCCCCCCCCCCCCCGCCCTCATTTAGTCTGAGGATTCTGAGGATTCAGAGAGACAGGATCTCGTATTTGGTCTGAGATTTTATGGAGGTAAGAAGTCTCTAGTGCCTGTTGCTCTGCTTCTCTGATCTTTCAGCTTTTACCCTGATAGCTGACTCAGGGTTTTTATTAATAAGACTAATTAGGATCATGCTTCAGTTGAGTGTATTTTGAACAATTCAAATCATTTCTTTTAAATTTGCATGGTTCAGTGTATAAAAGTCTATCTGCAGCTGGCAGTGGTGGTGCATGAATTTAATTTCAACACTCGGGAGGGAGAGCCGACGGGATCTCTGTGAGTTTGAGGCCAGCCTACAAAGTGAGACCCAGGACAGGCACCAAAACTACACAGAAAACCCTGTCTCGGAAAAAAAAAAAAAAAGTCTAGCTGCAGCCTGATTCAGGCTGAGGTACCTAGCACAGACATGAAATTTTTCTCTCACATAAAGAATCTGGTCTTTTCCTAGAGCCTAGCATAATACTCCTTAGAGAGGCTTCATCAAGCAACTGATAGGAACAGAAACAGAAACCAACAGCCAAACATATGGAGTTTGTGTAATCCTGCAGAAGAGCAAGAGGAAGGGTTGTATAAACCAGAGGGGTCAAGAACAGCACAGAAACACAACCCATAGAATCAAGTGCCCAGGGCTCATAGGGTTTCACAGAGACTGTAGAAACAATCAGGGAGCTGGTATAGGTCTGATATAGGTCCTATGCATATATATTATGGTTGTGTAGCTCAGTGTTTTTGTGGAACTCATAACTGTCTCTGGCTTTTTGCCTGCGTTAGCAACCCCTTTCCTCCTACTGGGATGCCTCATACAGCTTTGATATTATGGTATGTGCCTAGTATTATTGTGACTTGTTATACCATGTTAGATTGTTATACCCCTGGGAAGCCTGCTCTTTTCTAAAGGGAAATGGGGAAGAATGGATATGGGTGAGAGAGGAGGTGGGAGGATGGGCTGGGAGGAGAAGAGGGAGGGGAAACTGCAGTCCAGATGTAATATATGAGAGAAAAATATTTAAAAAAGAGAGTCTATTATTTTGCTATCACTGTCACCATTCCTGATTGGTGTCAATAAGCTTACTGTACATTTCATAGAGACTAGAACTAGTTTTTAGTGGAACCAGCTTTACTGATTGACCTTACATCTAAGTCACATTGAACTGCCCCTTTTTTCATCAGGCCAGTCAGGTGAGACCCACATAGCACATACTTTGTTTCTTTCTTATAGATTTTAGCAGATGGCATAGAATAGGACCCCCCTGTGTCTTAGTTAGGATTTCTATTGATATAAGGAGACACCATGGCCACAGCAACTGTTATGAAGAAAACATTTAATTGGGGTAGGTGGCTTACAGTTTCAGAGGTTCAGTCCATTATCATGGTGATGGGCATGGCAGCATTTAGGCAAACATGGTATTGCAGAGGTAGCTGAGAGTCCTACACCTTTCAGGCAACAGAAAGCTGATGAAGACACTGGGTAGAATCCAGAGCATAGGAAACCTCAAAGCATGCCCCCACTGTGACACACTTCCTCCAACAAGGCCATATCCACTCCAACAAAGCCACACCTCCTAATAGTGCCATTTCCTTTGAAATTATGGGAGCCAATTACATTCAAACCACATTCCACTCCCTGCACCCCACAACCTTGTAACAATATCTTAATGCAAAATGCATTTAGTCCAACTTCAAAAGTCTCTATGGTCTATCATAGTCTCACCAATGTTTAAAAGTTCAAAGCTCAAAGTCTCTTCTGATATTCATACAATTTCTAAACTATAATACCCTATGAAATCAAAGAAAAAAACAGATCACATACATTCAATATATAATTGCACAGAATATACATTATAATTCTAAAGCATGGGAAGAGAGCACTCTGAGGAAATACTGGACCAAAACAAGACTGAAAACCAGCTGGGCAAACTCTTAGCTCAGTATCTCTATGTCTGATGTCAAAGTGCTCTTTGGATCTCGAACTCCATTCAGTTTTGTTAACTGACTGAAACACATTTCCTTCTATTGGGGTGGTTCCACCTCTGTTATTGGCTCTCCATGGCAGGTATCCCACAACTTTGGCATCTCTACCACCTTGGGTTCTCCAAGGCAATCCAGGTTTCAATTTCACGGCTTCATGCAATGGCCTCTCTACTATGCCTTCATTCAGGGACTCCCATCCCCCTACCCCCCCCCCCCAAATGCCTGGTGTCAGCAGCTTTCTTTAGGCATGGAGGCAAACTCCATAATCCATTTCTTCTATCTTTATCTCTAAAACCAGATCCACATGGCTGAAGCTGCCAAGCTCTGCTGCTTACTGGAGCTGGAACATGCGCCCCTTGTTCAATTACATCTTCACCAGCTTTCTGTCCTTTACAGCCTAAATTAGGTCATCCTGAAACTAAAGCTCTAGACTAGGCTTGCCTCAGCCTCTGCCTTCCCAGTACTGGGATTAAAGGTATGTTCCACAATACCCAGCTCTATGTTTTTCTTTAGTTTCTTACCTCAAGTTGAAAACATAGCTGGGTGGGATCTTCCCCTGAGATGACCATTCCCTTTATCCATTTTCTTAATCCATTTATCTCCTTGTACACAGGACTTAGCTCCATTCCTCAAAAAATATATTTTGTAATTTATCCTGCTCAGCTTTTTACTTTTCATCATAAATCTTCATTAGAGTTACCACTAATAACCACATGACAAAGTCTACACTAGAATGTTGTAAGATTTCTTCTGCCAGTGGAATTAATCTAAACCTCTTCACTTTAGTCACAGGCAGACTCTTAAGACAAGGGCAAAAACCAGCCATTTTCTTTACTGAAATATCACAAGACCAGTCTCTAGGCCACTAGCATTCTTCTCCTCTGAAACTTCTTAATCCCTCAGATGCATGCTGCTTCAGTTACTATGAGATATAAGGCATGGAAGGTTCCACAAATCGCAGTCATCGCCACTAAAATACTCTCATAAGTACAGGCACTATTTTCATGAATGCATAACTTACAGTTGAACTTTCTTGGGCACATTCTTAGTCCTTTGAGAAGTCTACTGGACTCCATTTTGTTCTTTCTTCCTCTAACTGAATGAAGTCTGAAAAATGTTATTAAGTGTACCTAAATTTTGCAGATTTAAGCTTTGAATTTTTCCAAGGACTATGCTTGGGAATTTCATTGTATGTACATCCAGTAATGAGAGGGAATTGCATGTCTAATGTATTAAAAGAAATTTACCCATAAGGGAATGAATATATATATTTACGATGGCTGCATATCTAATCTGTATACCTTATGGGCATACATGTTGTATAAATATATATATATATATTTATTTATCCCTCAGTACTGAATGGCTCAAAGGTGTGGTGATATATTTTGTACCCCAATAAAGCTAGCCTAGGGACCAGTGGACAAAGCCAGCCACTATATTAAACATAGAGGTCAGGCAGTGGTAGCACATGCCTTTAATCCTAGCATTTGGGAGGCAGAGATACATCTGGATCTCTGTGAGTTCAATGCCACACTGAGAGCAGAGCCAGGTGTGGTGGCACACTCCTTTAATCCCAGCACTTGGAAGGAAGTAAGATGGCAGGGCACAGAAAAATATATAAGGCATGAGTAAACAGGAAGTCTCTCTCTTGAGGCTGGGCATTTCATAGAGGTAAGAACATAGCTTTCACCCTAATATCTGGCTCTGGGATTTTTTTTTAATAAGAGCATTTAGCAATTCATGTTACACAGAGGTCTCTATGAAACCTGCCAAATTACTGTGTTAATGACTATGAAGAACTTTTTACTTTGGAAAGGCTGTAAAAACACCACAACAAGAAATGTAAAGACGTTGTCAACTGATGTGAGAAGAATACTCATGGAACCAAGTTGGGAGACTATTTTAAGCCCAAAATAATGTTTGCACAAAACACTAATGTACACATGTAGTCAATACAATACAACATGTATGCCTATAAGGTATACAGATTAGATATGCAGCCATCGTAAACCAATGACTGATAACTACAAAGGGAAAGGAAAATAAATGTCAGTCTGTGTTTGCATGTGTCATGGATATCGTTTTAGGTCACAACAAGACATACTTAACTAGTGTGCAAGATTAATTTTCCCCATGCTCCCAGCACTAGGTAAACCACAGAATACCATATTCAGATGCAACAGAAACAAGGCAGGTAACACATCCACATGAAAACAAGGACAGGTGATGGATTTGTTGATTTGATTCCTATCTACTGCTGCTTTTTAATGAAACCATGGGTTATATTGCAAACTGCTTGTAGCTGAGTGTGAGGAGAAGGAAATAAAACAGTGTACAGAAAAACATCACAGTAATGGATAGTGAGTGGTTAAATACTTCTTACTTGAATATATTGTCTTAAACTAACCAGGTCATTTATTTAATTTCCTCATAGATTTTCTATCTAGAGTAAAATTACAGAGCACAGCACTGGTTCTAGGTTGTACTTTTAGATTATGCCCTCATTCAATTATTTTCTAGACTCACACCTCAATTTTCTCAACCTGAAGTGACTTAAAAAATAAAAGTACTGGAGGCTGGAGAGATGATTCAGTGTTTAAGAATTTGAGGGAAGAGAGGGGGATCTGTATTGGTACATAAAATGAATAAAAAATTCCTTAATTAATAAAAAAAGAATATGAGTTATTCTTGCAGATGACCTGAGTTAGTTCATAGAATACATGTCAGGTGGCTCACAACTGCCTGTAACTCCAGCTTCAAGAGATAGAAGCCTTCATCTGGCCTCTATGAACACCCATATGCATATGGCATGTAGACACACACACACACACACAAACACACAGACACACACACACATACACACTCAAAAATAAATCTTAAAACAATTTTGAATATGAATTCTTGGGTATATCTAAGTATTTATACACATACATATACATGTATACATACACTTAAGCACACAGACATACATATGTGTGTGTATGTTCATATTTTATGTATATACAAATGTACAAGATTTCCTAAAACATATCAAAGATCAATTAATTTAAAATTACTTATTCTTAATAACTTTGACTACAGATTTTGAAGTCTTTCACATGATAGATATTTTGTAAACATTTATTAAAATTATTTACTAGTTCATGTTTCAAATATGGAGAATGAATATGTATAAACCTGCATGAGTGTGTGTGTGTGTGTGTGTGTGTGTGTGTGTGTGTACTTTCACATCTGTCTGAACTGTCCTCTCATCCATTTAAATCTTGAGCTTTACCTCCTTTCCTGAATCTATGAGATTTAAGTGGGACAATCCAAGGTTTCTCACTCTCAGCATTCTTAGTGCTGTTTGAAATTGTATAATCTTTTGTTTTTGGGGCTACACTGTTCATTACAGGATGGTGAGTGGAATGTCTAGTCCTTACCTAATGTATATCGAAATCTGTCATGCCAACAGTTTATCTGAGCTTTGTTTACTACGCCCTGAGAAAGTTGCTTCCTGCTGAGAACCACCAGTGTACTTCCTAATGGTGAAACCATGTGCTATCACAGAGCCAGAAGCTTGAGTCTGGACTTGCTCCCATCAGTTGTTTCTCAAAACATCAGGCAAAGGATAAAAGCTTGTTAAGTAAAAGCTGAGGATGGCAGCGATCACTTAATCTCTTCAAATCCTGTAATACACAAGCAATAACCAGTCCAGTACAGAGAGATCTTTTAATTGCCTTCAACGGGATTACATCTGATTATGCACTTCTGCTATGTTTAGTTTGGATGCCTGAAGCAGACATCAAGATGGGATTAGATGTCCAAGGATTAAATTCTAGTAAATGCCCTTGTGAGAGATAATAGGAAGGGATTCAAGAAAGCTGAGGAATGTAGAGATACCAGATTATGAAGGTAGTTAGACTCATGGAAGGAGAGAGGGGATGTGGATGGAAGTGCTGGTACATGATGTGAAGATATCTCAGATAACCTGTGGAGAGTTCTGAAGCCACACTCAGTCCATAACGATTCCTGTCTTGAGGGTCCTGTGGTGTTAATGTCTCCTGTGGAATGTAAGATGGGATATGTGACTTTGGCATGCACTAAGCAATAGATTATAGAACACATTATCAGGGTCTCTTTATCATGATCCTGTAGAAGAATATGGCCAGATGCATACGCATGGTGAAACAGTACTTTGTAAAGAGTGAAAAATGCTAGAGATATTACTAATTATTATGGCCATTATTATTATTATTATTATTATTATTATTATTATTGCTATCATTAGCAGTAATTATTATGGCCATCATTCCCATGCTGTCTGTATGATTCATATACAAACTTCACCAAGCAGCAATCCCTACCACTAAGCCTTCTATTAAAGTCCACTCTCTATATTGCTAATAGTCATGAGATGTGTCTATTTAGATGAATGCTAAGAATATTCAAAGGGACATTTCCAAGTCATATACTACTGATTCACATACCCTGTCCCAACTCTTTCTAAGTCACTACCATCTCAGTGATGGGTACTGCCATGCCCCCAGTGGCTCAGACGAAAATTCCTAAAGTCATCTTTGATGTTTTTCTTTTACATGCCACATCCAATAAATCAGCAAATTTGTGTCATTTGGCCACTAAATTATATCCCAAAGTCAATTACCCATTCCTTCCACCCCATGTTTGGCAGAATATGTATAACCATAACATAAACATATCTGAAAGTTTCTCTCTTTTTTTTCAATAAAACAGATTTTTGTTTGGGTTAATAGAAAAATAAGCCCTAGATGTTTCTCATTAACAACAAAATAAAAGCACACCAGCAAACAAAGTGCATAAAAACTGGTTTCCTTTAAATCTAAAGCTTAAAGGGTAATCAATTATTGAGATGAGAGAGTCTGTTAGTGTCTTTTTATAGGCAATATATTCTACCATTTTACTTCAATAAACATGAGATAATATTCTCCATGATACATTTATTTTTGATGTCCCTTTTCCAGTTAACACTAGGTCTTTGGTGTCTGTTTGTGTTAAGAATTTCTGATTTGAGATTTTGCTTTTGAAATATATGAGAGTCAATAATAGAACTGTTTCCTAATTAACACTTTCAGAATAAATCATTGGAGAGTATGGGATTTTTAATGAGCAAGAGAAGATGACATTTGGGAGTCCAAATGAGGAGATGGTGAATTCTGGATGGTGTTGATAGAAAAATGTCATCTGTAGGTTAATAGACCACTGAAAAGATAGAGATTAACAGTGCAGAATCCACAGGAGTAAGAATGAGATCAAACTGTAATAAAGACAGAGGGAACAAAATTACAATGAAGCAGTTAAATGGATATGTTTTTTGGCAATAACTGTGAAAGGTCTGGTAATGAAAAAAACAGAGAGTTAGTAGCTGCCAAATAAAGAGAAAATACATGAGATTAAACAGCACAAGTTATGCCATGATGACTTCTGTAGCAATCTGGAAAAAGGTTGAGGAACACTTAAGCGAAGCCAGATATGTTATGAGCAAAATTAAGGCTGGAAAACTTATTTTCTGGTTAATGGGTAGGTTCACATTTAAAGTGCAGTGTTACTGAATTATATAATTTGTTTTAGTGTGACTTTCTGTTGCTGTGATAAAATAGTGAACAGAAACAACTTGAAGAGGAAAAGGTTCCTTTCAGTTTATAGGCTACAGTCCACAATCAAGAAAAGACACTGTAGGACATCAATGAAGGAACTTGGGAGACCACAAAGGAACATTCCTTACTGGCTTGCTTCCAGGCTTATATTCAGTTACCATTCTTACACAACTCAGACAAATCTGCCTAGGGCTTGGGCCAGAAACAATGTTCTGGTCCCTCTATCAATTAGCAATGAAGAAAATGCCCGCACAGAATTTTTTACAGGCCAATCCAATGGAAGCAATTCCTTAATTGAGATTCCTTCTTCCCAGGTGACTCTGGCTTATGTGATGTTGATAAAGAATAACCAGCACATAATCTAAGCTACTATTTCTAATGTCATCTCTCTTCTAGGATGCATACATTTTAGAGATGTCAGACATTTGCCTATGATAGGACTGAATCATTAAAAAACATCAAGTACCATACACAAAGACTTCTGCTAAAGGGTGTTTGCTCATACAGAACTTTTGAGAAAATGTTTTTGTTTGGTGTCCTCAAGGTTTGTGTGGACCAATCTGGATAACATCCATGTTTTTACATTGTGTCATTACTTTAAGTTCTCAAGTTTTGTCTCTGTGCACTTGGGATGCAGAGTGGTTCTAGTTTGCTACTTTGATCCCAATGCTACCTGCCATGAGGATCACAATTAATTACCTCTATTCCTATTTCCGAAGTGGATTCTTCTCTTTATTCATTCACCCAGAACTGGATTTTGGAGCTGTGCAGAACCATCCCAAGACCATTTTTGAAGACATGGAATCAGACCTCATGCTTTTCAGCACAGATTTTCAAAAGTTTATTGTATTGTATTGTATTATATAAAAGTTGTTCAAGGTATGGAGTAATGGCTTATTTAGATGATTTGCTACACAAATTTGAGGGCCTGAATTAAGATTCCAGTGCCCACATGAAAAGCTGAGCACTTCTGACTTATGCCTATAAATCCACCTGATGAGGTTTCGTAGAGGAAGAAAATACTTGGGCTTGCTCGTTATCAGCTTAGCTCCAGATTCAGTAAGAGGCCCTGTCTCAAAGCAGTAAGGTAGAGGTTAATAGAATAGAACACTTAGCATCCTACCCTAGCCTTCAAGAGTTGAACACATACAACACATACGTGTGTGCATATAACACATACACAGAGTTATTCATAAATTTAGTATATTCATCTTGAAATTAAAATATGTTCTCGATGTATTATCTGCAAGTTCAATGATAAAGGTGAAACATTATAACTTAATGTTCCAATATCTAAGCCATTATCATCACTTTCTCTAATACATCTCAATGAAGACGATGTTTTATGGTCATATTTCCTGAAATTCAACAACTTGATTTGTACGGGATCTGATTTTTGAATATAACTCTGTTGCTATATGTGCTCATTTTACCTATATTTAATATATGTTTAATATAAATAAAGACCTACTTAAATCATTGTACATGGATTAAGACTTTTGAATATAGGTAAATATTAATTCCGTTTTCAAATTAGGAAACTGAGGCTCAGGGAAGTCAAGTGACTTAACCCAAATACACAGGAAGCAATGAAAGTACCCGGAAATGAAGAAAACTCTCCAATTCCATCTACTATGTTAGTCATTGTGCTACAGCCTCATTAAATGTCCTGATTTTATTGGTTATTAAAATCTTTATGGCTGATGCACAATGATTTATGTAGGACATATAATAAGCTAGTACATAGCCAAAAGAAAATAAAGTTGTGCCCATGCTCCCTGATAGAAACTCAATTAAACAAGGATGATGCATTTATTTAACCAAGATGCCCTGTGCAAAGAAGCTTCAAGATAAGACAGATAAATCAAATGATGCCCTATCCTTGAGTAGACAGCCTTCCAATGAGACATAGCCAATTAAAAAAAAAGGGACAGAAGGCAGATAAAGGACACATGAGTCTTGAAAGAGGATATAAAGTCAAGAGTTTTTCTAGTTTTAATTGTTATGTTATTTTCTTTTTTAGTGCCAGATAACTGTATAAAAATGTAATTGATGATAAAAGTATGAAACCAAAGAAAATTTTCTTGGCTTCAGGGTTACTATCCTACTAGTACAAAAGTTCACTCCAAAATAAAAAGTTTGGGGTTAAAGAAGGGTTTGTTTTAATGGCTATCCTGATCTAGTTGTGCAGTGTTGTATAAATGAGTTCAACACACTAAAGTGATGTTTTTAACAAGTCTATCCAAGGCTTAGCGGTCACCACTAAAGAGATAGCTGAAGGTTGAAAGAGTGACGGGCAGTGAATGACTCTAATAAAACTGTTTTCTGGACACAGCAGGGCAGGTGCACCTATGACTTTACAGTGGTTGTGAAAATATGCACAAGACCCGCTAAGCTCAAGCCAAATAAAACGGGAGATAGGCATGAAGTCCCCTTCTTCACTGAGTGCCTACTGACATTTAACAGCTCCTGGGAGGGAGAAAGTCAGTTTTGTTTAAAGGTGTAGCTTTTGGTAGGTCAACCATTTTCGAAAGTATGGCTCAACACTCAAAAGTATATGGCTAACAAAACTGGATTCCATGGATTATAAAACAAGCAAGCTAACTAACAAACAAATATATCAAAGTAGGTGGGGAAAGAGATGGAGTGAATCACAGAGGCTCTGAGAAGAGGTCCTGACTATGATCCAGATACATTATATGACCTTCTCAAATAATAAAATATGTAATATGTATTCTTAAAGTTAATGACTTATTTTCACCAGACTGTCAAGGTGGCTCATTGGATAATAGCATTTTCTGGCAAGCTGGTCAACTTCAGTTTAGTCCTCAGGTCCCACAGGGTGGAAAGAGAGCACCAACTCTTGAAAATTGTCGTCTCTCTTCTATATCGATGTCATGGCATTAGCACCAGACCAGCACATATACACACAAAATAAACATAAGACAAACATTTCACAATGCATAGTGACAAAAACATTTAATGGCTAATTGTAACATGAATCTTAACAGGTCTTATTAATAAAATCGAACCTGAAGCCAGGTATTGGGGTAAATGCTGGAAGATCAGAGAAGCAGAACAAGCCACAGCCACCTCACCTCACCAATTCCTCAGCCGATCCTTTTTCCTCAGACTGGAAGCTTCTGAGTCCTCATCCAAATGGACCTCAGCTGAAGTGCTGCTGAAAGCTAAAAGCTTAATCAGGCTCTAGTTCCTGGTCCTCATGCTTTATATACCTTTCTGCTTCCTGCCATCACTTCCTAGGATTAAAGGTGTGTGTCACCATGCCTGGCTGTTTCCAGTGTGACATTGAACTCACAGAGATCTAGACAGATCTCTGCCTTCAGAATGCTAGGACTAAAGGTGTGTGTGCCACCATTTTCTGGCCTCTATATCTAGTGGCTGTTCTGTTCTCTGACCCTGGATAAGTTTATTAGGGTGCACAATATTTTGGGGAACACAATATCACCACAACTAATAAAAGTATCTTTTCTACCAAGTCTCATGGAGGACACAGGCCAACAGAGCAGGACTTGTAAAATTAACACACATTCTCCCCTAAGCTTAGTGATGATCACAGGATGATGGGCATAAATGTATCCTCAGCCTTGTGCAAGGGAAGTCTCTTAGAGACAACTGATTTCATTTCATATTGTCACTAAGACTCTCATTAGTTTGTCCCTTTATCCATCAAATTCTTTGATATGCTATTATAACTAGAGACAAGTTACTGAAACTCTCTGAATCACAATGAACCCAATTGGACTAGAGGCCTTTTATTAGTGTTCTTGTTAAATGTCTCTGAAAACACAACCCTCTCCCCTTAGTGCCTTCCAAATCTTGCAAAATCCAATTGTTTTCCTCATGGTGTTCTGCATATATAAATCTCTGAACCTTTGAGAAGCACTTGTAGATTCACTTGTTTACTTGTGTGCTTCAACGACGGCACACCTTATGCATGCACAGAGCTAGGGAAGCATCACTGGAATGAGGCTCTGACAGGCAGCCAAGGGATAGAACAAGGGCAGAACAGCTGAACGATGCATTGGCAATGACTCCTGAGTTCAGTCTACAGATTGGAAGCATCTTTATATTTTCTAGTTTCATTTTTGTTGGTCTGATGAAACATCCTGACAAAAGCAACTTACCAGAGAAAGGGTTTATTTGGCTTATAATTCATGGGTTCTGTCTTCAAGGGGATTGAAGGCAAATTTGTTTTTATTTTATTTTATTTATAATTCTACAGAGCATTACCACTGACCAAGGAACTCACTGCAAACAATTGTGGCAGGAACCAATGAGTATGCTACTACCTAATTGGTTCACAGATTCTTGCGGAGCTAGATTTTCTGTACAGTTCAGGGTCACCTGCCTAAGGAATGATGCCACCCACAGCAGGCTACACACTCCTATATCAATCAACAATTAACAATTCAGGTATTAGGTTGCAGCAAGGAGACAAGTAAGTAATACATCTGTCCTGTGATAAGTCTACACCAGTATCTTTTAATGTATGTCCTGAAAATATATTTACATATGAAAAAGTCTACAAAATGCAAAAAAGTATAAATATCTCCCCTAGGAAAAAATACCCACAGTGAATATACTTTTTTGATGACTAGGTATAACTGACATAAAGTCTCTTATAGCCAAATTAACCTTTTCTTAAAAAATTTACATATAAAATAACAGAAATCCTATAGTACAAGAATACAGGGAAAGTGGATTCTACCTAATTCGAGATCTACAAAGAACTGAGTAGATATGAGTTAACTGCTTCTTGTTGGGCATCCCTAGGTCTTCTTTCAAATATGAAGTGTAAATAAACCCTTAGTATTTGCAGTAGTATATTATTGTGCTCCAGAAAGTATGAAATTATATATTATGGTTAATTGTTTCAGAAACATAAAGTGAGCCCTTTTCCCTCATTTTGATCTTTCTCCTGATTCTTTCTTTGCTAAATTAAATCTTCCAAACATAATTTTTTTTGGGGGGGTAACATTTAAAGAAAAATGTTAAGCACTTGATAATAATGACTACTAGGTCTTTTTCTGTCTTTGTGTTTCTATAAGATTTTAAAGTGAAAGCATTTCTGAAACATGAGTTTTTCCTGTTTAAACAGTACTGTAGGAGGAAGGCAAATGGATGTTACATTACTGTGATGCATACACACAGGCACAACTACCATTTGTTCCCTGACACACTGCAGCCTGCTGCTAAACAGAGTCAAAAGGAAACTGACAATTTCAATGTGAATGATTATCTTCAAAATAGTGACTGTATTTTAAAGCCATTGCAACATCAGATGTCTGGATGAAGATTCAAATGTGAATTAAGATTTGCCTTTATAGAAATAATAAATGGAAATCAGGACAAAATGTTGAATCAAACATGTTGCTTTCTAAAAGTCATTCAAACAGTGTTTTATTCTCATCCATTATTTCAAAGATTCTGAAATTACTTAATATCTCCATTCCCAGCTTGTCTAGAAAGACAACAAGATGATGGAAGGAGAGTCTTCAAGAATAACTCATTAGTAGATTTTAAATATTGAAGATGGATAAACTTTTAAGACTAACCCCATATCATCTTTACCTTTAAATCTTGGCAGAAGTGTCTCTGAAGAGAATGATGTAAATGATTAGACTTCACGTTTCTTTCAGACTACAAAGCATGATATAAATCAGGTATTGGTTGAACTGTGGTTATTGTTTATGCATCTTAGATATCAATGAAGCTGTCAAAGGAAGCAATTAGAGTCATAAGGCTCTAGGCACTGTCTTATCTACAACTCCATGCTATGGCTTGCCTTCTATAAATCTGCATATGGAAATGAGTCCCAGATGGTGGCTGTGAAGTTTCAGTTTTTCACATCTCCCTCACCAACAGCTAATCCTTTCAAACACTCATAACATGATTCCCTGTGAGTCTCTGGAAACCTAGCAAAGAAACCGAAGGTGTTCTGTATTTGAGATAGAAAATTATGATATCACCTCATATCTTGAAACAGACCCTTTCAGAATACATCTATCTCAGCAAGAGGAGAACTCATTGCTTCAGTGTTGACAGGAAGCTGCATTAGGGTAAAGAAAAAGAGATAACACAAATGCAAGTCTTTGAAACCTTGCCTTACTTCTTAGGTGATTTTGCCAGTGCAGAAATTGTGACTAGGAACTAAGGAAGCCTTAGTACAAAAATAAATGCTAGAAAACTGCCCAAAAGGGTATGGTCTATTATCAGAATCAAGTTCTTGATTTTGGACTAACTTGTGTATCAGCTGACTAGTTTCTAATGAACCCATCCTTTTTATTGAGTTTATTTTAATAAAAATGTTCCAGGAGCAATTCACAGTATCACTGTAAAAGCAGAAGCAGTAACTTGTCATAAAGACAACAGGGAAAGTGAAGGTAATGCAAGGAAAATGGTGCTGGAGGCTCTTCACACAGAGGGATCAGGGACTCCAGCCGGATTGCTAAAGCAGAAGTAGGGAAGAGTGGTGTTTCATGCCTGTAATCTCTGCACTCAGGAGGCTGAGACGGGAGGATCACCATGAGTTAGAGACAAACCTGGGCTACATAGTATCAAGCCAAGCTGGGCTACATATAGAGAACAAATAAAACCAGAGGGAAAAAGAGGTTGTTGTGGATAAGAGAAACACTGAACACCCACAGAATAGGACCACAGTACAATGGTCCCATTTGAACAGGGATATAAAGCAAGTGTTCAGAAAACCTCATGTAGGAGAAAAGGATTTGTACAATAGTCTAATTTCCGTGATAGAAATCATCCCACCATGTGTAATTTAAAGAGGAATGTGACTGAGTGCTTTCATTAAAAACACTATTTATTTATTTTATGTGCACATGCAATGGAATGTGTATTAAGGTCAGGATAGAACTTACAGAAGTGGTCCCAAAGATCAAACTCAAGTTGTCAGGTTTGTCAACAATCACTATCCTGGACTGAGCCAACTCACTGGTCCATGGCCAATGGCTGAATACTAAAGGGAAGAGACACAAACACTTCAAGCAGTGAGCATCTGAGAGGAAACTCCAAACACCACTGCCTTTAAGCAGTTATAGTCCCTGAAAGGGAGGAAAGGGTGCTCAACACAGGGAAGCTCCATTGTGACACATTTCCCTGAAATTTAATTTTGTTTTAGTATTAGATTCAAAATCACATTGGTTTATCACAAGTGGTACGAATCTTCCACATAATCTTTACCTTTGGAATGTCTGCTCAAGAGTTATGCTATAAGCTTGGTCCCCAATACAGTGATGTTAATGGGGAGAAAAGCTTTAGGAGGTGAGTCCTGGGACTCAGATCACTCAGTTGGAAAGGGGATTGCTATTCAAGCATGAGAACCTAAACTTAGATCTGACCTTAATTCCTCAGAACTCATATGAAAAAGCTGAAAGGTAATCCAGGGTTGAAGATGCAGATACTGGAGGATTCCTGGGGCTTACTGGCCAGCCAATCTAACTGAGAATCAGTGAGCTGCAGTTTCAACAACTTGTCCCATCTCAAAAACAAGATGGAAAGTATAAGACACTCATTGTCAACCCATATCACCTCTGCATGCATACACACACACACACAGAGAGAGAGAGAGAGAGAGAGAGAGAGAGAGAGAGAGAGAGAGAGAGAGAGAGAGAGAGAGAAGTAATGAGGTGAATCATAGTGGGAGGTTGTTAGGCTATTGGGACATGCCTTCAGAAGGTATTCAGAACATGTTAATGGACATCTGAGTTATAAAAACAACAAAGCCAAACAATCCTCCATCTTGCAGTACTCCCTGCAATACTCCTTCCTTGAGATGACATCCACCATAAGTTTTCACTTAAAGCCACAGTGACTATGTCTATACTATATCAAGTCTCTCAAACTGTGAGCTGACAAACCATCCTTTTAAATAAGTAACCACCCTCTAATATTTTGTGATAGTAACAGAAAACAGGGTAATAGAGACTCACATCCCCTTCTTTTTTGACATTGTTTCATGTTTTATTATTTTGTGGTATGAACAAGTCTAGGGTTTTGCACGTGCTAAGCAAGTAATGTACCACTAAGCTACATAATGAGTTCCTCTCTCTGACATTAGAGCTCATCGATAGGTAAGTTTATCGTGGTGCTTTGAATGAGAAATGTTCCCTACAAGCTCAAGTACTTCAGGACTTGGTCTCCAGAAGGTGATGTTGTTTGGGGAGGTAGTGGAACCCTCACGAGGAGGAGCTTTGCTGGATGAAGTCTATCACTGGGCTTTGAAGCTTTATAGTCATCCTACTTTTTGCTTGCTGCCTCTTCTTGTGTGTGTGACTGAAATGTGATCTCTCAATTTCCTGCCTCCCCTGTTATGGAATATGCCTTTAAACTGTGTGAAGATGTGTCACTGTGCTTGATTTAATGAAGAGCTGAATGGCCATTAGCTAGGAAGAGCTTAGGCAGGATTTCTGTGAACAGAGAGGACTTGGAGAGGGAGAAAGGCAGAGTCATCAGCTGGACAGAGAGGAAAACAGACATGTAGGATGTGAGGTAAAAGCCACCACCAGACACTTAACAGCACATAGATTAATAGAAATGGGTTAATTTAAGTTATAAGAGATAGTTAGAAACAAGCCTAAGCTAAGACTGAGCTTTTGTAATTAATAAGAAGTCTCTGTGTGGTTATTTGGGAGATAGCTGGTGGGACAGAGAAAGACTTGCCATACTCTTTCTGTTATGGACTCTGCCTCAGGAGCAGTTAAGGAAAAAATAAACTTTCCTCCTTTAAGATTCTTTTCTTCATGTGATTTTATCATAGTAACAGAGTGGCTGATAAAGTTACAAGCCTTATCCCACTGGTCTAGTTGTAGGCAAGGCTTGCCCCCTTCTCTGATGTACTATATTTAATAAGGCTCTAGAGGTTATATAGTTGGCAGACACAGATGTGAGAGTAAGAACATTATCAAAATATGAAGTAAATAAACCAAAACACAAAACTCATTAATGTCTGCTCTGAACTCTTCCTTGAGGAGAAGAATATTGCAGCCTATTCTCTGACCTTATTAGAAATTTTCATAAAAGCTTTATAGAAGGTGAGGTTTTCAGTGGAAAAGGAAACACTGATTCTCATTTTATTCCGTTCACATATATTGTGTACCCTCTTTAGATTCCTTTGTGCCCTTCCTTAGTGCTACTTAGTGTTTTCAGACAGAGAGTAAATTTTAGGAGAGTTTTGTTTGTTTTGATGAATCCTGATGGCATTTTCCAGGCAGAGAAGATACAGACACCAAATGACACAGCTGAGACTAATGCAACTCATACATTAAATCAAAAGCTCATGATTTCACCCCAACAATGTGGATTCAGCAACTAAGACTTTGGGAGCATCGCTGTGGAATGCAAATGTGAAGAAACAAAGACAGGAAATTTCCTGAATCTCTGCAGAACGTCTTCTCCAACCAAAGATGGAAGTGGCCAGATTTTTAGGAGTCTCATGGTTTTTGGTTTTTGGTTTTGTTCTGATAAAGTTCCCAAGAAATGAGATGTGAACATTCAGGGTTGGCTTGGACTGAAGCTTGGTCCATTTGATTCCAGTTTATAAATATACGGAGACATTAATTTATCACAGCTTCAGCACCAAACATGTTCCTTAGGTATAATGGAGAAAGTCAAACCATATTTTTCAGGAGACTGGTAAGGTTCTGTTATGCTCAACCAGACTGACATCTTTGCAAGTTAAAAAGCTTAGCTGTTTAGAGAAAGGACTTGCAGCTCAGAACATTTGAAGAGGGTCATGAACAATACTATTAATTGGAAGCCCAGTGCCTGCAGTGTGGCACTTGGTGTGGCGGGGAGGGCCTTGGAACTGCCTCGGATTGGATTGGTGTGTCTGTGTGCCAGTGTGCCCGGCTCTGCCGACTCCCCATGGGAGACCTTGATTTGGAGGATGTGGTGGTCAGGGGTGGCTTGGGAGGGAGAGCTGGGGGGTGGGAGGAGGTGGGATCTGTGGGTGGTATGTAGGATGAGTAGAAAAATTCTTAATTAAAAAATACTTTAAGGCCGGGCGGTGGTGGCGCACGCCTTTAGTCCCAGCACTCGGGAGGCAGAGGCAGGCGGATCTCTGTGAGTTCGAGGCCAGCCTGGTCTCCAAAGCGAGTTCCAGGAAAGGCGCAAAGCTACACAGAGAAACCCTGTCTCGAAAAACCAAAAAAAAAAAAAAAAAAAAAAAAATACTTTAAAAAAATGAAACATAAAAAAATTAAAACATAAAAAAATTTAAAAGAAAAGAAAAAAAGGTTACACACCCTCATCCAATCATATGACACCAAGGCTTGCACCACCCTGTTTGCAGTTTTTCCCTTTAGAAACCCCTAACCCTGAGAGCTCAGAGCTGTCCTCCTTTACCTGGCTAGCTAGTGTGTTGGACACAGACCAAGCCTGGGCTTATAATAAACCCCTGTGTGTTTTGCATTGGGGAAAAAAAAAAAAGAATGTTTCTCTTTCACTTAGAACCTTTAAAATTCCATGCTGGGCAGGAATCCACATGAATTACGGCTTGCCTCCATTTTCCCAATGTACAATTAGTTGCCCAGTCTGACTTGGTAAGGTACATTCTGTTCCATTTCTAATATAACTCCTGTAAGTCAGCCCTTCCTCATTTTTCGGGACTTTTGTTGTTTTTGTTTTTTTAGAGATAGAGGCTCAGGTCTCAAACTGTAGCCCAAGATGGCATTAGAACTCACTGTATGACTTAAGAAGTTTTCACTCTTGTAGTAATTCTTCTGGTTTAGCCTCTCCTGTGCTAGGATTACAGGAATGAGTCATTATGCCTGCCTGACTTTCTTCATTTTTTTGTCTATGTTAGTACACTATTTTTCAAGTTCTGTTTTATCTTCTGATGTTGACCAGGGTGACCAATGATCATAATCTTCTTATATTTATATGCCAACACCCATCTATCAATAAATAAACATTGAATTAGAATGCATATAAAGTTTTCAAATCCAGAAATTTTAAGTTTTATTTTTATTTATGTGTGTTTGAAGGTATGTGCACTTGTCAATGCAGCTGCCACAGAGGTTAGACAGAACACTGGATTCCCAAAAGCTAGAGATACAGACTACTGAGAGCTACCCTCTGTTGGTCCTAGGAGCTCTATAAGGCATTGGTCCTTGTCCTCTGCAATAACAGTACCTTCACTCAACCACTGAGCCATCTCACCAGTCCTCAATCCACATATATGTTTAATATAAATCCTTCACTTCTACTGTCATTCAATCTGTCTGCAGCTGATAACCTGTGCACAGGATATAGCACCCAAAGTCAGGAACATGTACACATGGGAAGCAGGGCCTGCCCTTTGAGGTTGCTTTCTTCTTCCTTTTCCTCTGTTAACCCAGTTTACATTAATCTGCCAGCTATTACCCAAATCTGTGCAAACATGCAAATAATAACATCCTCAATATGAATCACAATATTAAATTCTGTTTTCTAATTCTGAACATCCTAAGTGTTTCTCAGTCTTTAGATACATACAGTTTTATGCACACTATTGTGGAAGATGTACTACCTTAGCAGAGGAAATCATGTATATTTCCTTCCCAGGTATACTTTCTATCTTTCTCTATCAAAACCATTTCATTTCCTTGCCATTTAGACTTCTGTGTATCTTTCTGTCATCTACTGAGATAGATAAGTCAATACCTTCTGTGGCCAATGTCTTTTCCTCTAAGTTAAAATTGATTGAATGTACTTTTTGTTTATGAATCAACACTAATTCACATCTAATGAATATAAATTAATGAATATTTAATGAACATGAATTAATATAAGCGGAAGCATGGCTTTTAAAACAACTATTTGCATTCATTTTTAATCTAATATGAACATTGAATAAAATATTAATTGGACTTTCATTTTTCTTCCGTATTTGTCTCTTACTGGTGCACTGAAATGTTATAAACTTGACTATTTATGAAATACAAAAGAAATTTATGGTCTTTCAGTTCTGGAGTCTAGAAATGTTGCATCTATTGTTGACAGACATTTCTCTCTGAAGATGGGGAAAATTCCCTGCCTTTTCTAACTGCTGACACTTCCAGTAACTCCTGCTTGGCTCTGGCTTGTGGAATTGAACACTAACCTCTCTCTTCTGTCCTCACAGACTTGTTTTCCAGCTTTCTTCATATGAGAATGCTAGTCTTTAGATTAATGTCCTGTATGGTCTAGTATTGACTAATTTAAACATTATTTAACTTAATAACTGCACAAACCTGTTTGTAAATGAGTCCACCTTCCAAAATACAGAGAGATTGCCCTTGAAGGGATTTTATTAAGGGCAAAACCTAACCCACAACATCATATTCATTGCATCCAATGTTTCCTGCCCTGACTTTTTTCATCTATACTGAGAAAGTGAACTGTGAGTTTTGTATGTGAGCTCAGGATGCTTTCATAATCCTTTCAGTTTTAAATCATTTTGTTCTAGGTTTATAATTTCAGTCCAGTAATACTTAGGTTTCACTTTGTAATAGTATCTCAAACATTTTTATTTCTGAAGTATACAGGAGTCTCAGATCACCAGCACTTCCATATTCCATTATTTCTGTTACCTGCCAATTACCACAGTCTAAAAATATTAAATGGGAAATTCTATAAGTGAACAATTACCAAGGTTTAAAGTTCATGTTCCCCTTGGTATCCTGGCAAAATCTCACACTGTCCTGCTTATGCCCATATGATCCAAATATCACCTCTTTCTTTCCCTGGTGTGCCCTTACTATATATGCTACCCACAGAATAATATGTACAATATTTTCAGAAAGACCACCTTAACACAGTTTTATTATGGTATATTGTTACAATTTATCTTTTCATTATCTGTCACTGTTTTTGTGTTGTGCCTAATTCATAAAATAATTTTTTCACAGGTATGCATACATAGAAAAATAACAATTCTGAAGATTTAGAACTATTATGGTTTCAGGCATTTACTTAATGTCTGGAGAGTGTTCTTTGCTAACAATCACTGACTATCCCACTTAAATGAAGCTATGATTTACATTCTTTCTGGGTTCATATTTTCTGCTATGTTTGCTCTATCTGCTTTATTTTTCTATTTTCTATGCATTTCTTTGTTCAGTTGTATAAAGGTTGGATACCTTTCTATCCTTTGAAAGTATTTATTTTTTGTTCTTATCATTGAAGTTTATATATGTTGTTTGATTTAATATATGCAATCTCTTATTTAGAAGACACTAGTTAATGAGAATTTACTCTATCTCCAATTCCTTATTTCCAACATAGTTTGATAGATTTTGTGATGAACATCTGGTTTTCTAATACTCTGCATCTCAAAATATATCTAAATCTAAACTATTTGAATTACCAGACATAGTAATACTTTTAGACAGGATTGTTAAAGATGAAATAATATTCTAAGACAATTATTATTTTATACCTGTTATGAATTATATTGTTTCCCTCATTGCCATTACTCTCATATTGCATGGTGAAATGAACTCAAAGATGCATTTGTGACTTTTAAAATTTTCAAAAAGAATTAAAATGAAGTTACCCTATAACAGGGCACAATGCTCCTATAACATACCAGAGGCTAACAAATAAAAAGCCCAGTGATAGATGTGAATTTTTCTTTTTGAGTTGTTGTTCAGTAAGTTTCTACAGATCTGCAAACATTACAGACTATTGGCATTTCTCTTGGTTACTCTGCAGAACATGAAGTTAAGATTTTATTGCTGAACACCACATACTTGAGTCATGACATGAAGAAATCTGTTTTTTTTAATTAATTAATTAATTAATTTTATGTTCATAGTAGCTTTATTATTATTATTTTCTTTATTTAATGCTGAATGCTGCTTATTAAAGGAGGGAAGAGCTCTTAAATACAGGCTTACAGCACAATGGGAGAACCTAGGAAGGCAGAAGTTCACTACAGATGTTTTACAATCTTGTTGCATATAAGCTGTTAATGCCCATTATGCAGGATACACAGACAAGGAACTTCCCTTAAGCATTCAGGAGGGTGGAACCCAGCAGGGAATTAGCATAGGAAGGATATCAAGGTCAAGGTCAGCAAGCAAGGCAACAGTTACCCAAAACAGGGGCCAAGACCCTATAGATCCCCTTTTTACTAAAAATTGAACTTCTGACTTAGGTTGTGTGAGATGTCAGCAGGTCACCTTACTGTCATGAAGATGCCTGCCCAGGCCACACAGGCACTCTGTCTTAGGTTGGAGAAATCTATTACTCATCTGGATGCTTCATCCCTACAGGAAAACATTGTCTTCTGGACACAGCAGGGCAGCTTCATAAATGAACTTGTAGCAGTTTTGGAAGCATGTATAAAACCTATGCAAGCCTAACCCAGACCAAATCCTAGAATGGAGAGGGGATTTGGGTACACAAACTCTACTCTTGACATAGAGTTGTAGACAATTGTTAGCTTCTGGGAAGGGAGAAATGGTGGTCTCTAAGAGTGTAGCACCGGCTAAGTCAATTACTGTCCAGTGGAAGAGCACACATCCAAGAATATTTAGACAGCATAAATTTTCTCCGGCAATTTAAAATGTGACACAAAGTTGGGCAGCTAGGGAAGAAGGGGTGAATTGAGGGTAAGTTTGGGAAATGAGGTGAAGATGACCAAGATATGCTTACAAAATCCTCAAAAAAAAAAAACTCATTTAAATAAAATTTAGGGTCAAATACTATTGGATACATCATCTCTGCTTTAGAAGCATTCAACTGAGGGTTATCTTTTAATATTTTTATTATGGTAGTTTTAGAAGAAATGTATTTTACTAGCATTTATGCAATCAAAGATACCTGCTGGTGTCTCCTCTTTTAACAATCCATTTAGATAAACATTTTGCTCACTCTATTTCCTGGAGGATTGTGCATTTAGACCTTACCTATTTTCTAATGATGTATATTATGGAGAGCTCTAATGCCTGCATGATGTTTTTCTCTTACAAGTTATTTGATTTGTTTGCTCAGATATCCAAACAACTATATTTTTATCTTTAAAATTCACACGTTTACAGTTTACAGGGAAGTGGTTCAGTTTTAATCATATTTACTTTATTTTCCTTGAGGCATGATGTAGTTTAACATTTCATTTCCTATTTCTATGATGCACTTATGAATAATACTTCAAAATACCTCTCGATTTCCATTTTATTACTCATGGTTGTTGAATATATATTGATGTATCTCATTGTTCAGAACTCACCCATTCTTCGACAGTCCTGTTTAGAGTGGTCTAATTAATTAACTGGTCTCTATCATACATGGTCATTTACCTTCAGCTCCCCTACTAAAATTTTTCACTGTATATATTTTTTTAGTTTATTATGTATGCACGTTGGGTGGATGGGTGAATTCATGCCACCACATGCAGGTGGATGTCAGAGGACAACTTGCAGGAGTCTGTTATCTACTTCTATATTGTGGGTCTTGAGAATCAAACTCAGATTGTTAGCCTTGGGGACAGCCACCTTTACCTACTGAACTATCTCACTGGTCCACTCTTGGTTTTGCCTTTGTCCTTCTTGTTCTATATTAAATTGTTTGGTCTCTGTGGTGTTATTTCCTGTTCTGAAGTCTGACAACTCGGGTTTTACCTCTCTGTTAATGCACCCTTGTTATTTATTACCTAAACTCATATTTTCACAACCAAATCTCTTTTCAATTTTGGACTGTTTCTTCAATTTATTTGAAACCACAGCAATGGGCATTGCAATGATATGCTTCCATGCCTGACAACCTTTTTATTGTGTGTAATCTCTTTTGGCCTATCATTTTGCTTCCTCAGTCCCCCCTTTCTTCCTGCATATCTTCTCAGACATATTAAATAGTTACTTTTCAAATATTATTCAAACATTTGAATTAGGTTGGGGCCAGGGAGAGACAGACACACTTACACACACTGAAAACAATGTGTATGTGAAAGAAAATGAGAATTACATCTTGAGTTTTGGAGATTTGCAGTTGCAGAGTGGTTGAAAGAATTTGCCTAAAAGAAATGCTGAGGAAAAGGTCTTATTTTGCCTAATCCAGCTCCCTTCATCCTCTGATTCTTATAATTCTATGGTACTAACCCCCAAATACTCATTGTTTTCTATGTATATTGATTTTGTTAAGTGATATAGGACTACTTTGATTCAAACATGTTTCCCCTAGAGTTTGTGTGAAATTTAATCCTTGAATTCCTGTTCATGGCATTTGGAACTGAGCCCTGTGAGATGTCACTATAGTTCTATGATGTGAGCAGGGTGGAGCCCCATGTGACCTTCATGGCTCATAAGAGGTTGATACTAGAGCACTCATACTGCTTGCTACACTGTCATGTGAGTCCTCCCACCATGTGAAGGCACAGAGCAACACACAACATGTTGGCACCTTGACATAGAACTTCCCAGGCTTCAAAACTATCAGCAATGAATCTTTATTCCTTATATGTGATCCTGTCCCATGTAGGCGCCATGGTTGTAGATTCATTCTCTGTGAGCTCCTAAGCCCAGGTTAGTTCATCCTGTGGGTTTTCTTGTGACGTCCTTGAACTCTCTGGCTCCTACAGTCCTTTTTCTCTTTCTTCAGCAGGATTTCCTGAACCCAGCCTATTGTGTGGCTGTGGGTCTCAGTATCTGTTTCCTTCAGTTGCTGGATAAAGCCCTCTCTGATGACAATTGGGCTAGGAACCAATTTATGAGTATAGCAGAACATCATTATGCATTATTATATTGACATTTTTTTCTACATTTGTGTTTGGTTTTATCCTAGGTCTTTGGACCATTCAGCCTCTGGGTCCTAGAAATCCAGGAAATTTCAGGGGTAGATTCACTCTCCTGGCATGGGTCCAAGGCTGGAATAGTCATTAGTTTGCCACTCTTGAAATCTCTGCTCCACCCCTACCACAACAAATCCCGTAGGCAGAACAGACTGTAGGTCAAAGGTTATGTGGGTGAGTTGGAATCCCAGTCCCTTCCCTGGAGTCTTGCTTGGTCATAGGAGATGGTCAGTTCAGGCTACATATCTACTATTGCTTAGAGTTTTAGCTGGGGTCATCCTTGTAGATTCGTGGGAGTTTTCCTTGTCAAAATTCTACTTCATCCTGAAATGCTGTTTCCAGTTATTTCTTTCAGTACTCTCCTTCTCCATGTGTAGCTAGAGTTTTCCTGCCTGGCCCATAGTCAGGACAAATCTCTCTTACCTGCCAATCCCACAGCAGCTCAGACACAACCAAGTAAACTCGGAGACTTATATTGCTTACAAACTGTATGGCCGTGGCAGGCTTCTCGCTAAGTGTTCTTATATCTGAAATTAACCCATTTCTATAAATCTATACCTTGCCATGTGGCTCGTGGCTTACTGGCATCTTCACATGCGGCTTGTCAGGGTGGTGGCTGACAGTGACACCTTCCGCCTTCCAGTTCTGTTATTTCTCCTCTCTGTTAGTCCTGCCTATACTTCCTGCCTAACCACAGGCCAATCAGTGTTTCATTTATTGACCAATCAGAGCAACTTGACATACAGACCATCCCACAGCACAGTCAAGTGCAGACCATCTCAGACACCTGCACCTCAGGCCTGTGGTCCTAATCATCCTCTATGTGGACCTGCTGGGTAAAGCCACCAGGAACCCGAGAACGGGCTCCCACAGGACATACAGAACATCCCACAGCATCCATGCTTCCCCCTTCTGATACCTTATGTTCCCATCACTCCCACCCCTACTCCACACACAAAACATCTTCTACTTCCCCTTCCCAGGTAGACCCAAGAATCCTCTCTTGAGCCCTCCTTTTTACCTAGCATCTCTGGGTCTGTGGATAATAGCATGGTTATCCTTTACTTTATAGCTAATATCCATTTATAAATGAGTTCATACTATGTTTGTCTTTCTGCATCTCAGTTACCTCACTCAGGATGATTTTTTTTTCTAGTTCTATCCATTTGGCTACAAATTTCATGATGTTATTGTTTTTAACAGCTGAGTAATGCTCCATTATGCAAATGTGTCACATTTTCTTTATCCATTCTTCAGTTGAGAAATATCTAGGTTGTTTCCAGGTTCTAGCTATTACAAATAAAGCTGCTATGAACATTGTTGAGCAAGTGTCCTTGTGGTATATGCCCAAGAGTGGTATGTAGTGATATCTTGTGCTCTATCAAATAAAGCTTGATTGGAGATCAGAGTGTGGAGCTAACCACTAGGGGACAGGCAGTGGTGGTATGCACCTTTAATCCCAGCACTTGGGAGGAGAAAACAGGAAGTGATATGGCTGGGCTGAGAGAGGAAATGGTAAGGCAGGGGTGGAGACAGGAGTTTGGTCTTAGGATTCAGCAGAGGTAAGAAGTCTTTCTAGTGGCTGGCTGCTCTGCTTCTCTGATCTTTCAGCTTTCACTCTGATATCTGACTCTGGGTTTTTATTATTGAGACTAATTAGGATTCTCACTACAGTGGCATAGCTGGGGCTTGCATTAGATCAATTCCCCATTTTCTGAGAAACTGTCACATTGATTTCCAAAGTGGCTGTGTCAGTGTGCACTCCCACCAGCAGTGGAGAAGTGTTCCCCTTGTTCTACATCCTTTCCAGCAGGAGCTGTCAATTGTGTATTTGATCTTAGCCATTCTGACAGGTATAAGGTGATATCTCAGAGTTGTTTTAACTTGCATTTCCCTGATGGCTAAGAATGTTGAATACTTCTTTAAGTGTTTCTAGGTCATCTGAGATTCTTCTGTTGAGAATTCTCTGTTTAGATCCATACTCTCTTTTGTAATTGTATTATTTGGGGTTTTGATGTCTAGTTTCTTGAGTTCTTCATGTATTTTCGAAATAAGCCCTCTGTCAGATGTGGGTTTGGTGACAATCTTTCCATTCTGAAGGCTGCTGTTTTGTCCTAATGACAGTATCCTTTACAGAAGCTTTATAGTTTCATGAGATCCCATTTATTAATTGTTGATCTTAGTGCCTATGCTATTGGTGTTCTATTCAGGAAGCCGTCTCCTGTGCCAATTGTTTGAGGCTATTTCCCACTTTCTTCTCTATCAGGTACCTATTTAAATGAATAAGGGGCATCAAAATCATGATGGGGAAACGTACAGAGACAACCAACACAAAGTAGTGGGAACTCATGAACTGTGAACCAATAGCTGTAGAGCCTCCATGGGACTGAACTAGGCCTTCTGCATACTCAAGACAGTTGTGTAGTTTGGCTTGCTTAAGAGGCCCCCAGACAGTTGGATCAGGATCCATCCCTGGTGCATGAGCAGGCTTTTTGGAGCCCACTGCCTGTAGTGGGACATGTTATTCAGTCTTGGTGCAGGGGGAGGGGTTTGGACCTGCCTCAATTTTTGTGGAGGAGGTGGGAGTGTGGGGGAGGCTGTGGGGGAGGCTGGGGGGTGAGAGAAAGGAGGGGAGAGGGATCTGTGGTTGGTATGTAAAACGAATAGAAAAATTTTAATAATAAAAAAAGAAAAAAGTTGATCTTCACAACTTAAATAATCATTTCTAATTTAGGAATTGAAAAAGGAAAAATTAAGACTGCAAAGAATATGAAATTCATTACCAGTTTTTAAATGGTAAAGTTATCAGAGAAGCTTGCTGGGACTTGAGAGATGGCTTAGTGATTAAGAGCACTTGGTGCTCTTTCAGAAAACCTTTGTGGCAGCATATAACTAACTACCTGTAACTCTAGTAGTTCCAGGGGGCACAACTTCCTATTCTGGCCTCTGTGGGCATGGTACACACATGTGCAGACAGGCATGCACCCACACACACACATACAAATAAAAGTAAATAAAAGCACTGTTTACAGTCTGCTAAACATACAACTCAAAACTCCTAGCTGTCGCATTATACCACATTGATTACAGCTCCAGAGGGTCTGTGAATTCTGAGGAGAGAAACAAACACTTTGGCCGGAGTTAAGAGTTTTGAGAGCAGTTAATTGGATGCTCTTAGGTACCATGCTTCAGAAACACAGCTTTAGGAAATAACTATTTAAAATTATAATTTGAAATTTGAATTTTGTTTTGAGAGAGAGTCTTGCTCTGAACCCAGGCTAGCTTTGAGCTAATCATTCTCCTACAAGCATACATCACCACACCTGGCCAAAAGTTTTCTTTTCTTTCCACCAATCAGCATCAGAAATAAGTTTCACATATTCTTTATATAACAAGAGAGAAAACCTGAAGTATTTGTGAAAAGAATTCACTTTACTTCAATTCAGACAAATATAATAATTATCTTCATTTCCAATGTTTCCTCATAAATATATTTTTGCTGTGTGAGCAACTTTCAAATAATATATAAAATATTGTATCATGTTTTTTGTTAAATCTTCCATTGTAAGTGGTTTCAACATCACCACACTGTGGCTTCTAGCACTTACGTTAGTTAGTGTATGACAGCTGCAATAAAACCAGGCCAAATCCAAAGTGCTTTTACAAAACAAAGATTTTGCTGAGTAATACACTAGAGAAAGAACAGGATGAAGCTCAATTCAAAATGTAGCAGCAGACTCTTCTTTCTATCTCTTCAGAACCAATTGGCATAGCCAATAAGGAACAAGGTTTATGATCGACGTAACTAGGATCTGGGACAGGAGATAACCCATAAAATTGCAACCCCTCCCAACCATAAGATGTATAGAGAAGTCTGTGCTTAATTTTATTTTCTCATGAAAAGACAATAAAATTTACATGTTTTTCCAGAAGTGAAATTGCCAAACCAAAGTGTTTATTACTTTTAAAGGTCTGACTTATCTACTAACGTTTTCTGAAAAGTATCTGTTAATTGATTGCATACCACTATAAATGCTGAGTGAAGGCTCCCACTAAACTGCACACTTGCCATCCCTGATTTCATTTTGTGTTTTTAAAAAAGTAGCATAACATCAATACTCCAACACAAATATACATGCACACATATCATAAAAATAAATCTGTTCCTTAGGAAATTCAAGTCTTTAGAAGACTATATACTTTCCATATGATTAGATAATTCCCATGCATGCTCTCTTTTAAAGTTAAGAGTAGTGATAATTGGGGAAATGGGAGTGGTCCTATGCTAGCATGAACACAGCTTTTAGAAGGAAGGACTGAATGCCTCCTCTAAACGTCTTCACAGACTTGGAATTAATAAGCACCAAGAATTTTCTCAGACCTGGAAAAATAAACATCTACCTGCATTTCAGCCTAAGATGGGTCTTCCCTTTCCCATGCACAAAAAACTGAGATGATCCCTCAGACAATTTCTTCTAGAACAAATTTTTCTTTCCTATTTGTATTCCATATGTCCTTAAACATGTGTGGATATGGACAGGCTATCTTTTGTAACTATGGTTCTTAGTTATTAGTAGTTCTTAGTAGTGCCATTATTTTACCTAGCATAAGTAATATTTACTATATTATAGATAATTATGTTTCTAATACTTCAAGTAACATTGTAATACTTATAGATTTTAGTACATTATGACTTTATATGGTGTAATTGGTGTAAAATACATAGCATGGATGAATCAAACACAGAAAAAAAGGAAGAAAAGAATCTTATTGGTCAGGAAAAGAAAGAGAAAAGAAAAAGGACTAAGAAAGTTTCAAATAAATTTAAAAATATCGTGTGTTATGGGCTATTTGATCACACTGTGAACCCCAAGATTGGAGACTGCACTGTTTACTAGAAGAAACTGCTTCTACTTGTGGTATGGCTCAACCCTAAGCACACACTTTTAATCTAAGCATTTTTCTTCTGGAATATTGTAAACAGGATTAAATAAAATCAACCATAGGTCCCAGAGGTTGAGAGGAAGAGCAAGCAGCCAGCTGACAGGAAAAAAAACGTAGCAAGCAGGAGGAAGTCAGGAGGACAGAGAGAGAAAGAGAGCAGCACAGGAAGTAGGAGGGGAGGATGTCCAGTGGGAGGAGTTTTTATTTGAGATGGTATAAGAGTGAGATCTCTTTCTGGGACAATGGCAGAGGAGGAAGCAGCCAGCTGCTTTTTCTGCCTCTTTGAGCTAGCAGATTTTCATCCTAGTATCTAGCTTTTGAGCCTTTATTGGTAAAATAAAACAACAGAGAATTATATTAAAAAAAAAAAGCAAACAAGCATGTATGAAAGATGGGGAGCATCTTGGAGAAAGTAAGAAGGCAGAGTGAATATGATCAAAAAATATATTTTATGAAATTCTCAAAAAAATATTTTGAAGTTTAAAAACAAAGAAGAAAATCCACTTTTTTTGTTCTCTCATGAAATTTGTTTAAACCTCTTTTGCCTAGTTTATCCACATAATGCTTATTGTAAACAATGCATTGAACATACGGAGTACTTAAAAATCACCATGTGAATAACTGATAAGAGAAAGATAGGAGAGGTATTTTAAGATCAGCCTCAAAATCTGTAGTCAAATTATCAACAAATAAAACTGCCCCAAAATATCAGGAAAATGGTAAATAGGCTTTCACTCTTTAAATGTGAGCATGCCAAAACACAACCCAATATGTCAGGCATGGTGGTTCATGTTTGCCATCCCAGTACTCAAGAGTATAAGGCAGGAAGGTTATTGTGGGTTTGCGGCAAGACTGAACTTCAAAACAATTTCCAAGTTGGTCTTGGCTACAGATGAGACCTTGTCTCATTCACACCCCCAAAAAGGAAATAATAATTAGAATCTATTTACATAAAGCACAGTTGTAACAAGTTGTTGAAGATAATACAGGAAAGGAGAAAGTAGCTGTAACGGCAACTCACATAGGAGTTTCTAATACTTTCACATACACTGCAACTAGGCTTAAAAGTTCCACAGCCAGGGTTTTGTAGAAACATAAGTGGGTAATCACAAAGTCTAAAAAAAGTCTATGAAATTATTTAATAAAAGTGTTATCGAACCATTTTAAGGAAATTGTTTATATTAATTATATATTCACAAATGAAAACATCTTAAGGCTGATCTCCAAAATATATAAAGAACTTAAGAACTAGAAATCAAAATAAGGAACAATTCAATATAGATAGATATAGATATAAAACTTATTTTTATAATTGAAAAATTGTTATGCTACTACTCACTATTCAGAGATTAATTTGAATCCAATGAGTTATATATGTGTTTGTTTTTTCCTTATGATATTGATATTGTACATTCATATGTACAAAGGCACCATTAATTCAATGTTTTTGTTTTGTTTTTTGAGACAGGGTTTATTATATAGCTCAGGCTGGGCTTGAACTTGTGGAGATTTTGTTTCTACCTTCTGAGTGCTTGGATTACAGGCATGCACCACAATGCCTGGTTGCTAACTCACTTTTTATTTATAAAAATAAATTCTTTCTGAAAGAATTTAGTAAATACTCAGCTTTTATTTTATCTTTTGCAATTGGGTTGAGTCAAATGTCATTTTGAAAGCTTTTTGACACAGATTCTTTGGAGCAAATGTGCTGTTTAGATGATGCCTTGGCATGGTTCATGTGAAGAAGTACCATTGGGTGTACCAGTTTTGAGTTGATGTTTTTCTTGTAGTGAATTCTAGTAAACTGAAGCATGTTTTCAGAGATATTTTTACTTTTTTCATCCTTTCTTATGACATTGTTATTCATAACTTTATGATTGATAGATAATAAATAAAATACCTGATAATTGTCCTTCTTTAAAAAAAATGGGCCATAGAGCTAAACAGAGAATTCTCAAAGGAAAAATTTCAAATGGCCAAAAGACATTTAAGGAATTGCTCTGCATCCTTAGTCATCAGGGAGGTGCAAATCAAAATAACTCTGAGATACCATCTTACACCTGTTAGAATGACTAAGATCAAAAGCACTGCAGACAGCTTATATTGGAGAGGATGTGGAGCAAGGGGAACATTCCTCCACTGTTGGTGGGAGTGTAAACTGGTACAGTCACTTTGGAAATCAGTATGGCAGTTTCTCAGAAAACTGGGAATCAATCTACCTTGAGATTCAGCTATACCACTCTTGGGCATATACCCAAGAAATTCTCAATCATATCACAAGGACACATGCACAACTTTGTTCATAACAGCATTATTTGTAATAGCCAGAACCTGGAAACAACCTAGATGCCCTTCAACTGAAGAATGGATTAAGAAAATGTGGTACATATACACAATGGAGTACTAGTCAGCAGAGAAAACAATGACATCATGAAATTTGCGGGTAAATGGATGGAACTAGAAAATAGCATCCTGAGTGAGAAAACCCAGACTCAGAAGGACATAGTATGTATCCACTCATAAGTGGATACTAGATGTAAACCAAAGGGTAATCAGACAACAACCCACAGCTCCAGAGAAACTAGCAAACAAGGAAGAC
Source organism: Peromyscus maniculatus bairdii (assembly GCF_049852395.1). Lineage (NCBI taxonomy): Eukaryota > Metazoa > Chordata > Mammalia > Rodentia > Cricetidae > Peromyscus > Peromyscus maniculatus. The sequence goes on along the minus strand of NC_134854.1, from coordinate 132,651,186 downwards.
CCAAAGAGGGACATATGGATCGCCCTGGGAAGCGGAAATAGATGATCTCCGTGACTAAACTGGGAATGAGGGGTGGACAATGGAAGGTAGGGGATAGGGAGTGAGAACAGAAGGCAATGGGATGGTTGAGCTGGAACAGGGAGGGAGAGGGAATGCAATGAAAAAGATACCATGATAGAGAGAGACATCATGGGGATAGAGAGGAATCCATTGCTAGGGAAGTTGCCAGGAATCCCTAAAGATAACCCCAGTTTGGACTACTAGAAATAGTGGAGAGGGCACCTGAACTGAACTTGCTTATCCCAGTGATCAGACCAGTGAATACCCTGTCATCACAGAGCTTCTCTCCAATAACTGATGGAAGCAGATGCAGAAATCCACAGCCAAATACTAGGCAGAGCTCCAGAAGTCCAGTCAAAGAGAGAGAAGAGGGATTCTATGAGCAAGTGCATATGATGGGGAAACCTGCAGAGATGATCAAACCAAACTAGCGGAAACTCACAAAAATTGGATCAATGGCTGTGGAGCCTGCATGGGACTGGATGAGGCCCTCTGCATGGCAAGACAGTTGTGTAGCTTGAACTGCTTGGGGGGGTGGGGACTAGCAGTAGAATCAGAATCCATCCCTAGTGCAACAGAAGGACCTACCTTAAGTGTTCAGTTCCAAGGGCTGCAGGCTAAAAGGGAACCTCCTAGGGTTGATAATATCAGTAAGAGCCTAAGCAATGCTGAGAAAGTCAGAGTGTAATGCCTAGCTCTGGTTACACTCATATAAAGATGTTACTGTAACCCCCAAATGCCAGCAGAGCTAGGAAGCCTAGGACGGAAGGTGTGCGCAGACATGACCCTAGAGGCCACAGTAAGGGAGAGAGTGAAGAAGGAAGAGTGAGCTTCCCCCATGCTTCTACCCAGACAGAATCTGTAGTAGAACAGGTGCAATACAGTTGTCTTTGAGAGAGGGTTGAGAATTAAATTTGAATAATTAAACATTTTTACAAAGTTCTGGATTAGATACTAGTTTTTGCTTTGGGGGTTAATTTTATTATTATGCAGAAAGAGTTGCGGAATACGAATAGCTACAGACAATATATCAAATTGATTTTTTTTTGTTTATATCTAAGATGATTGAGAATTCTAAGACATTCCACAATCTGCATCTGTCTGATTCCCATAGCAAACAAACCACCACACAGAACAGTTCTGTTTTAGAAACAGCTGGAAAATTTATATTTTACCAATGAGTCTGGGACTTCATATAGCAAGAGGTGTAAGAAAGAAAGAAATGAATGAGGTTATTTTTAAGAAACCTAAAATGACAAAATGACTGAGCTCTCGTCTTCCTGCACATGGTCATAGATCACAAAACTACAGAAGTTTCATGGACATTGGGCAGACATTAAGACAACCAATCAAGATGAAAATGAAGGCCTCAGACAGAAAAGAGACAATCAGACAGGTATTCTAAAGTCCTTATATCCATCCATCAATTTTCTATGTGAAAACTATAGTTCCAAATCAGATGAGTGAGTAACAACTGCAAGATAGTATGCACTCCCCACAGTAAAGTGAGCCAAGTTCTTACCTTGCACACCTCTTCTCACACACATATATTCACCTACACTCATATATCAAGAAGAACATCATGATCAGGAGACAGAAAATACAATGTAAAATTTTTCATGAAAATGCTATTATATAGAGGACGTGTACCAGTTTAGGTATGAAGTAAAATTCAGAAATAATAGAGGAAATACAGGCCAGACAGATGGTGAGTAAGTAAATGTGCTCTTTGCTGAGGCTAACAGTCTGGGTTCAATCACTCAGACCCACATATGGAAGAAGAGAACTGACCCCTGCAAGATAGCCTTTGACTTCCATGTCTGTGCCTTAGCAAGGATAATCCCTATCTCACAATAAGTAAATGAATGTAATTATAACAATTGAAATATAAATGAGAGCAGAAAACATTTAATAAAATTGCAAAAATGTTTTCATATTTATAAAATAATCAATGTAAAGACAAAATAGATAATTCCTTATAAATTATACATCTATGTATAAATCACACACACACACACACACACACACACACACACACACACACATATATATATATAATCTCCAGTAATGTAAGCTTTATTTAGATTGTAAGCTTGATTAATAGTTCCTCTACACTCTTCAATAGTAACTATCTATAGCCATCAAGAATGCAGAAGCTATTCTGGACCTACATATATCAACACTGTTTTGAAATTGAAATAGAGATATTGCGGAGGGATTATTCATAAGAAACTGGGTATTCATATTTGGAGAGGATGGTGGAATTTTCTAAAAGGATTGGGTTATGTTTGGATTCAGACATTTGCCAATAATCATTTAGTACATTTTCAAGGTTTTAGTCTATTGGAATAAAATCTCTATCCACTTCTTCAGATGTACAAAGTCATGAATCAAAATATTGACAGATCAAGAGGAAGAAGAGCACTGGACTCTTTCCGATAAAAATGGAGGCAGATCTCCTTGTCCCAAAGTGGAGAAAGGTTAGAATCAGCATGTATCTACATCAAAGGAAGGTAGCTGCAAAAACATATGGACAATATAAACAAAATTCATGAAAATCAGGACATAAAGATGCATTATATATGTACATATTTATGAATGTTGATGCATTATATATGTACATATTTAAGGATGTTGGCATATGCATGCATGTATATACAATCTAAAATGATCTATGCCAAGTTTTGACAGTACTTATATGGGAAGGGTGAAAGTGGAATCGGGCGAATCACACTTTAATGGTAGCCTGTTCTTTCCTCATATTGTGCTCTCTCTTTCTACAGAGTAATTTCAAATGCACAAGGAATTATTAATTGCTTAAAAGACATTACAAAAGGAGCCATGCTTGTACAACAAAGCAAACAGATCTGTTTGCAGGTTAGAATCTATTAGGAAAATGTAGCATCTACACCAAAGGTTTAGTCTTCAGTTGGGATAGGAGTGCTTTGAGGGAGAATTTACAAGGCAGCTTTAGAAAATCTATTTCATGTGTGCATTCATTAAACCTGGGTTTCACTTTTATTACACAGCAAAATGTCATTTGAATGATGAAGATATGAAACAGCTGGACATTTGTCAAAATCTTAGTACCTATTGCTTTGGCAATAATGAACTGGTAGTCAGGCAGTCTTTAATAAGCAGGAAGGATGCTGCTTGCCTCGGTTCTATCTACTGGAAGACCAAGATTGAGCATGCATGTGTAAGCTATCAGAGACATATATAAGAAAGCAGCTGAGGAAAATGTGGGTGAGAGGAGCCAAGAGGGTAGATTTCAGGTCATTTTTGTCAGAGTTTAACTTCTCTATACCTGCAGGGAATGTGAGAACATAAGATAATTTCAGAGTTCTCCAACTCTTGGCAAGTAACCTGGGCTTTTTATTTGCTCACTGAGCCTCTGTGGAAGAAGGGGCTGGACATCTTAGGATAGTAATCACTTCTGAACTCTATGGTTGTGGGATAAAAAGATTTCAAGTGCCTGAGGAAAGTCAGTCTTCCACAGAGAAATAAGGTCTTGTACAATGTGGCAGCCACAGCCAACAGCAGAAAGAGGAGGGAGGCATCCAGGCACAAAAAGGTGTGGTGAGATCAATGCAAGCCACAGACAACATTTGCTTCAGGCTGTGTTTGACTGGCCATGGTTTACAAACTTCTCCATTTCTTTTAATATTGAGTTGCACAAATAACCTTTTCTTGTTTGGTCATAAGAATAGACACGTTTCAAAAATCACGCATAAACAAAGCTGCAGAAGCAGCAACGTAGGCACAGCAAAGTCTCTAAGAATCTCAAGAAAAGCACCACCAGATGAACAGCTCAAAACTGAGTCAGACCCAAGTTGAAAGTTCTTAATATTTTATAGAGATTGTCTTTGGTAATATCAGAGTAGTTATTCATCTCCTCTTTCTATTTTTCTTCAATATAAACTTCTTTTCTCAAACTTTGCTGTATTTTAGGAGACTCAGTACATGAGAATAAAACTTTTTTTTCTTGTTTAAAAAAAAAACTTTCTGTTTCACGATCTAATCCCAGTTAACTTCTAAATTATTTTAGTGGATGCCTTGATTTTAGATTAATAACACTGCTCTGGTACAGATTGTTTTTTTTTTTAAAGAAAAACACTGAAGCAAATTGAGTGTGTTAGCAAAATATTGACAAAGGCATGGGTGCCAGTAGAGATGAACAAATGGTCTTGAGTCTCTCCTTTTCACTTCACAAGAGCTATAATAATTGACTTTTAATAACAAGCAAAGTTTCCCAGAGTCCCCTACATCTCTCAGAAGACAACAGAACACTGGTCAAGTGATGTGTCAGCAAGAAAAGTCTTGGTTTCTTGTGGCAATGAATGTCTAACTCATACATCAGGTCTCAGAGTGATGAATATGATGCTGATATCACCTGATGAAATAGGACTAACAGTTGACAACCAAGCAAACTTGTTTTCTTAATGCTTAATGAGTGAAAAATATTATAAGACATTTGCTATTTCAGGGGAGCAATTTATCATTTGTGTGAAAAATTTTATTTCTAGAGTTGGATTTTGGTCTTAGTAATATGAGGTTTAGTTAAAACATATCCGTGTTATCATGTAGAGATGTGTTGGTCTCACAGTTATCCTGGGACTCGCAGCCTACAGGCCCAACACTGGACATACCTGAGTCCTGTACACCCTGACATAATTGGAGGGAAACAGTTATTTCCCTCTTCTTTCTTCAGGAGCACAAAGTTTTGGGTACAGTTCTTTAGCCATAAGAAATCAACATACTGATAACTTTATGGATGTGAAAATTATCAAGTCACTTGCTTATTAACCTCACAGCATGAGAGAAGTGATGAATGTCAGGAAGTAAACCAGGAACATTTAGCATTTTGGTGATTCCCAAGCATTTACTTTTGCTGACTAGAGTTTATTTAAGGCTGAGAATGAGCAAGAAGTGAATTATGAGACAAATTAGTGAACCTTGCCCATGGGATGACACCAGAATAGAATAATTGATTTCATACCTCTCTGTGGTTGAAATATATCTAATTCTATCCTCCATTGTGATGCATTGCAGACTACTAAACTTTTTAGTGACAGCAAAATTATCTTCTGAATATACCTTAGAACTTCAAATAAATAATTTTAGACAGTTATGGATGCTCTTGATGATCAGAAAATACACACAGCCAGTCAAAACAATAGCATCTGACTGTGATCTCTAATGTATCTCCGTACATCTAGTAAATTTATTTCATTAAACATACCATGAATAGTATGAGAATATTGTACCATTGTGACACAAAAAGTACATTTTAGATTGATGTTTTCTCTTAATGTAGAGGTTTTAAATGAACTAGCTATAATACATGCTTCTTTTGACTAGACAATTTATACTATAATCAATTTAATTCATTTTTATGTTCAAATATCCAGAACATGGCAATAGCTAGCAATCATTCTCTCCAAGGAACAGATTCACCAAGAAAACGATTGGAACACCAAACAGAAAGAGTCATGGCATCCGTGGATACATCATTCTTGCTGTGGCCTCAAAGATTTTTTAATGGTTTATTCTGCTCCTACATCTCAGCTCAGGGGTGGGGTGATTTTATATTTCAGATGCACTCATTCTTTGTCTCAACTCTATAATTGAAGTGGACAGTTAACAAATGAGCTCTCTACAGGCCAGTGGCTGGGTGGAGGGAGAGGAAGGAATGAACAAGGAGAGGGAGAGAGAAAGAAAGGGAGAGGGAGAGAGAAAGAAAGGGAGAGAGGAAACGGGGGAGATTGACTGATTTGATCATCACTTCAAGAATTTGAACAAAGAAAATACAAGGAATTCAGAATGATTAATAATAAGGAAAGATCAAAAGGGAAGTAGAAAGAAAATATTCCTTATTTTAAAAGGCAAAAAGGAAGGAAGGTAGGTCTGGAACATTTATGTGAGGGACTAGGAGCCTGGCCACATCCCTGACAGGCAGGGGCATATGGACAGAGGACACAGATAAATAGAATGATGGAAAACTTCTGGTTTCTTCCTATCCTCTTGATGTGAGACAAAGGCCCGGCACGTCGGGTTTTCATTGATATCTAAGCTGACCAATCCAAAACGATGGGAGGGTTACCCATCCCAGAGTTCCCAAAACACATAAAGCTCCCACTCTTCCAGAAAGAAAAGATTCTACATCCCCTCTGAGGAGCATCTTTTTCATTGTATATTGCCCCTTTCTGCCTCGCCCTCCACCATGTGTGTTTGTTTCTTCATTTTTAATAAAGATTATTACCTGTTGCTGTCTACTGTGTCTGAAATATTTTCTGCCTTTTAATTCTTTAATTGAAGGAGTAAATAAACTTAATCAGGACATTAGATGGTAACACTTCTGCCTAGATGTAAATTCACTACCAGCACACTCAGTACCCTAGCTGAAATATTCCTCTGCCAACACCTTGGGATGTTTTCACCTGTAACTCAGAGCTGACAGAATTCTGCCAATCAAGCCACACTTTCTTTTGTCTTTGTTCATTAGTATAAAATAAATGTGGGTCATAAGTTTCAAAAGAAGTACTGTGCTTCAAACTCATTGGCTTCAATCCAAGTAATACTTCAATTGTGGAAACAGCCTTGGCTAACCTCTAGATAGTTCCAAGTATGAAGCAGCCTCTTCAATTTGTCCTTGCAACAACTCTGTGTGTTTGCATTACTCTTAGGCCCACTGGATAGATGAAGAAACTGACAGCTCTAATAACTGTTGCAAGCTCATGAAAGAAGTGCATGGTGAGAAGGTTAATTATTGAGATGCTCTTTTAATGATAGTGCTTCACTATGCTATCATTCGATTCAGCCTTCTACAGCTTCAGAGTGTTTTGGCAAATACACATGGAAAATAAATATGGGGAACTTGTATCTTTGATGAACATACAAAGGAAAGACATTCGCAGGCTATACATAAATAATGTGTCATTTGTGTAGGGGTTTGGCATCTGTAGTGGGTGTTCTAAGCAATTACCTGTAATCACAGCACAGGTTGTAGTTGTAGCTTGGTCTTTGAAATATCTGAGAGCAACCCAATAGGAGAGAAGAATTCCAAGAACAGGCAAAAGAGTCAGAGAGACACAACTGCTCCCACTGTTAGGAGTCTGCCCAAAACACCAAACTAACAGCCATAAAACATGCAGAGGACTTGGTGCAGACCCTTGCAGGCCCTCAGTTTGACTCCTCAGTCTCTATGAGCCCATAAGAGCCCTGCCTATCTAGCCTCTGTGTAGAGGCTTTTGTGTTGTCTTACTGTATCTTGTTTTGTCATGTTTGGTTGTTGTTTCTTAGAGGCCAACTCTTTTCTGTGGGAAATTGGAGGGGGAGGGAGTAGATCTTGGGGAGAGGGAAGATGGGAGGAACTAGGAGGAATGGAGGGAGAAGAAACTGTGGCCAGCTTGTATTGCATGAGAGAACAATCTATTTTCAATTAAAGAAAAAATATCTGAGAGCTGAGGGAATTCTGGTCAGCCATCACCCAGGACTTTGAAGGAAGGCTTCTTGCCATTGAAACAGTCTCCTCAGATCAGAAATCAATGTTCACAGCCAAGTGCACAGAAAGTCCACCTCAGTGTCCTTGCTTGTAGGCTGTAGCTTGTTGTTTCTGGAACCTAATGTCAAGACAGGATGTGACAACATGATTTAGCTCCCCTACACAACCTAGACTGAGAGTTCTTAATTCATCTTAGAGCATTTTAAACATGAGTCTGTAAAGTACAGTAAGAAACATGGAACCCAAGGGAATGGCCCTGTCCGGGACAGGGGAAAGGCACTGTCAGGGACAGGGGAAAGGCACTGTCTTCGGGGACAGCCCCATATGCACAAACTGCATTGTTTGGCTCCACCACACTACACTGCATATCTCATTGTGTCATTTATATGGTTTTATGAATTAATGCATAGATTCTCCAAGAGTTAAGATCAACATTTTCAGATGATAAGTGTAGTAAACCACACAATTGTCCAGTATTGAGAACATAAAATTAATTTACTCAGATAAACAGATACTGATGGGCCTATGTGTAATATTATGTTTACAGCTTATTAAGCAGAAGGTCAGGGTTTTATTTTCCATACATTTCACCATTCCACAGTTAATGAACACATTTTTTTTTTTTTTTTTTTTGGTTTTTCGAGACAGGGTTTCTCTGTGTAGCTTTGCGCCTTTCCTGGAGCTCACTCGGTAGCCCAGGCTGGCCTCGAACTCACAGAGATCCGCCTGGCTCTGCCTCCCGAGTGCTGGGATTAAAGGCGTGCGCCACCGACGCCCGGCTTAATGAACACATTTTACTAGACAAGTATCAGACAGATGCCTACAACCTATGCAAAATTCTATTAAGGGATCAGAAAAAAAATGTATTGATCAATGCCAAGCCTAGATAAAATTGACCACATACAACCCATTGTTGTTACCACTCAGACTGACATGACAGTACCATAATTTGAGCTTGTGAATTTATTTATTCTTTGACCATCTAATTGGGGCTCTACACTATAGTGCACGTAACCCTACGTATCAAAGCCTAGAAGGAGACAGAGACAAATTAGTTAAAGCGATTCAAAGTCTAGAATAAAATTTCTGCTTTCCTAGGTTGCAAAAAATATGAGTATGTGCAAATACAGAAGGCTTTAATAGTCATTTTAATTCATTTAAAATTAAATAAAGAAAATTAAAGTCTTTATTATTGTGAGAATTTTGTATCTAAGTACTGTAGTTACATCATTTTCATCTCTCCCTCTTCTCTCTCCAACTCCTTCCTTTCATCCTCCATTCCACCTCACTCAAACTCATGACTTATGCTTCTATAAGTAATATTTATATACATATATTGTATTATATATAATGTATGTGTCATATACATACATATGCATATATATAGTTTGTATGTATAATATAACACATATATCTGTATACACACAGATATTATTTAATGAGTTAATTTGGTGTTGATCACATGTATATTTGATTGGGATTAACCACTTGGGAATGATTAACCTTTTAGGGCTCTTGATCCTAGAGAAAACTGGTTCTCTCAGTAATCATGGACTGCCTGTAGCACTCCAGCTTTTCATGGGGTTTGTGAAATTTCCTCCATCCACACTGGCATGTTGACTGATGATGTCACAATGCAGGTTTCGTTTAAATAGCTATGTTATTATAATTTCCTAGGTATAGCACCATCTAGCAGCAGACATCTTGGGCCTGTGGCTCTTGAAGTACTTCTCGCCCCTCTTTGTTTTATTACTTGAGCTGTACCTATAAGAATTGTACTGTAATGTGGGATGAAAGTTGCACTGATCTGGACTCATCTGGCTGGATGGGTGAGCCAATAGCGACCTTTTTAGAAGTAAGGGGTTTCTGCATTTCATGAAAGTATCTTGACCCACTATTAAAGGTATTTTTACTATGGTGTAGATATTCTAATCTTGTTATCTTTGGAATAAGTGTTCTCCCAATGAGTTAAAATATAAGGTAGTCAGATTTCTGCCACTGTCATAAAATACACAATCAACTTATAAAAGGAAAAAGAGTTCTCTTTATTGATAGTTTTGGAGGTTTTGATGCATATAACTTGGTGTATGATGAGGCAGCACACTATGGCAAGCAGCATGTGACAATGGAGAGAAAGAGGAAGAGACAAGGCCATGTGCTCCATTGACCCTTTAAAAACTTGATAATAAACCATATCTTTGATGTTCCACCTCCTTCCAAGATGTCACCCTGGAGACCAATACAGAACCCAAATATAGCATTATACCAAGGCCCATAAGGATTGGAGATGGTAGTACAAACAATTACTAGCATCTGTCACTGGTCAAGGCTCAAATGCCAATAATGTGGCACGAGTCAGAGGTGACATCACACTGATAATCTGCAATGACTATATTTAGCTTACAGAGTTCATTTGTTCATATCATGTTTGTTCCAAAATATTGTTCTAATTCTTTGTGTGAACATGAGCATTCTCCCTTAGTTTTGTTCATCATTGCAATTTTTACTCTAGTTATATGTACACTGTTCCAATCAAGTATGCCTCCCTCTTATCTCATAAATATTCAGCAATGCTTGAACACAACTTTTGCATACATTTTTTTTCTTCTTGAAAAGATTGTGGTTTTTGACATTTAATTTTCTCTCCATTGTTTTTGCTCAAATTTCACCCACCCATGACATCTCAGGTTATACTAACTTTTGTCAGTCTTATATACTCTGAACTATTACTCCATTCTTGTATAAAGAATTTTGGACTTTATATATCTAAAGCCTCTTGTATCCCCCATTGCCTAATATTTATATCTTTATTCCATAAATAACTAAAGTACAAGTTATGAGAGGCCATGAAATCAATCATATAATATTCTGTACTTTTTTGTACTTAAAATTATGCTCTGAACACTGGAAATGGGGCAAATAGGTCCTTGATGCTAGGGCACAAATTCTTTACTACCTAGAGGACACTGAAAAATTGTTCCATCATTTAATAATTATCCTTTTTGGATCAAAATTTAAAAATCTAAAAAAAATATGCCTAGATATTTGTTGTTCTTTTTTTCTTGACTAAATTTGTTGGCACTATTACTAATTAATAGAAAATAGATCCAGAGTCTTATGAAACTATTTTAAGGGAAAGTCTCTGAGCAATGGAGTATGCTTTCTGAATAGCAATAATAAAAGTGCCTGAGGAAGAATGAGAAGAGACTTTCTCGTGCATAATTTTTGCAAGATTAAATCTATATAATTTTTGCCTGGAGATAAATATTCTTGTCTAGTTTAACTTTAGAAAGAACTCATTAGATTACACAGGTAAAGCAGTAGACAAGGAAAGGGCATAGATATTACAGCCAAGATCGACATTTCCTCTCTACAGGATCTCACTAGAATTGCTCCTCACATTTACAAAGTGACACATATGTGATACATCATTTTTGTGACTCTTTTCTGGAACTTTATGTTGAAATACTTCCAATTGTTATATGCGAAATATCTATATTAAAATATGAGAAAATCATTGAAAGCCAAAAGAGTTCAAATAAATCAGGTTTCTTTACTGTGGTTAGAAAATCTAGTGTGAAATCCACTCCTCTATGTGAATGGTTAAGTGGACACAAAATTATAGGGAAAATGTTCCATGGCAGACTTTTACAGCTTGTTTATGTTCCACAGTCAAGCTCTATATCTACTGATGAATAACTTTCCATCTGCCTCTAGTGCCCAGCAACATAGCACATTATCATTTCTGTAAGTTGTAGTTTAGGTGCTTCATATCGATGGAAGTATGCATTTGACTTTTTGTGCCTGACTTATATCACATAACATAGAGTCTAGCAAATGCATCCATGTAATTAAATGTAGCAGGTTATCTCTACATTTCTTAAGGCCAAATTCTGTTCTGTTCTGTCCTGTTCTGTCCTGTCCTGTCCTGTCCTGTCCTTTCCTGTCCTGTCCTGTCCTGTCCTGTTCTGTCCTGTCCTGTTCTGTCCTGTCCTGTTCTGTTCTATTCTGTTCTGTTCTGTCCTGGTATGCTATGTTCTATTATATGAACTATACTTTTTAATCAATTCATCTATTAATGGACTTTTAGGTTGTTTCTCTATTTTGGTTATTGTGACTAATGTAGTGAATATGGGGAGTTAAGAAATATCTTCCAGATACTTATTTTATCTTTTTAAATGGATAAATAATTAGGATTGAAGGACATCATGGTATGATTATTAATTTGTTTAGTCACCACAGTTTGCACTTTTCCATAGCTGCTGCACCATTTTTGCATCCCTGAGGATGATACACTGTTGTGGGATAATGCTCTTGTACACAGGTTTAATAAAATGCTGATTTGCCAGTAGCCAGGAAGGAAGTATAGGTGGGGCCAGCAGAAGAAGAGAATGCTGGGAAGAGGAAGAGCAGAGCCAGGAGTCACCAGCCAGACACAGAGGAAGCAAGATATGAAGGAAGAACTGAGAAAAGGTAACAAGCCATGTGGCTAAACATAGATAAGAATTATGGGTTAAGCTAAGTGTAAGAGCTAGTCAGTAATAAGCCTCAGCTAATAACTAAGCAGTTATAATTAATATAAGCTTCTGAGCGGTTATTTTATAAGCAGCTGTGGGACTGCAGGTGAGAGAGATTTGTCCTGACCACAGGCCAGGCAGGACATGGAAAAACTTCCAGCTATAGTACACAGACATTAAATTTCTCCACTCTTTATTGGTACATTTTATCTTTTATTTTATAAGAATACCTGATTAATAAAATACATAAATGATATTTATAAACTTGGAGGAAATAATTAATATTATTTGTTGTCTTTTAGATGAAATCCTGTCATTAAAATACAGTTTTTAATGAATGAAAGTTAGTTAATTGACATAGCTATCTCAAATGCTTCTTCCAGTAATAATATTCATAGTTTCTTCTGTATTTTGGAGTCTAGAGCTATGCCTGTAAAACTTATTTGAAATTTTGGAACCAATTTGATAGAAAGGGCCTTATAGAATTGTAGCTTGGCAAGTAGGCAAATACTAATTTGTAATCATAAGAGATGATTAGCAGATTCTTCTTTTAGTGACCAGGATTTACCATCTATATTATTTTTGTTGCTATGACAAGATAATTGATGGAAACAACATTAAGGGGGTGTAATAGTCAGGGATCTTAAAGAAACAGGACTGATAAAGTAAAAATAAATAAGTTGGGTCTGTTCCCACTGAAGGAATGCTTCAGAAGCTATATGGAATAACTGGCCAGTGAGAATGCAGACAAGCAGCTAAAAAGCAAAAGCTTCCTTCTTTCATGTCCTCTTAGGAGCACCAATCCCAGAAGTTGTGAGTTGTGGACCTGACTTAGGGCAGCTTTTTATTTATTTATTCATTTATTCATTTGTTTATTTATTTATTTATTTATTTATTTTAAATCTGAAATGATCCAATAAAGAAAATCTTTCCCAGGTGTTTCCAGAAGTAGTCACATTGACAACCAAAATTAGTATACAAAGAAGGATTTACTCTGGCTCACAGCTTCAGGGAATGCACTCCATCATGTTGTGAACATGAAATTTGACTCGGGTCCTTGGTTGGCAGCACTTGATACTTCTTCTTATTATGTTTTGACCAACCCAGTAGTATAGACAGGACAAGAAGCAAGGCTGAGCTGTGACACTCAAAGCCTTCCCTACAGTGTTTTCTATCTTCATGCTTGGTCATACATTCCAAAAAGATTTCACAACCTTCCCAAGCAGAGCTATCAGCTTCAAGCATTCAAATGCAGAATCTAGAAATAGCTATTTCACAATGGAAATCATGATGCCATCTAACATAAAATGTAAGTATCATACCACCCATGTTTCAGCTAGTGCAATTGTAGTGGTTAGCTGCTGATACACAGTAAACTTCGTTCGCTGTTAGTAGCTAAAGTAAGCATCATTTATCAAGCATGCATTTCTGTAGAATGGCAATTCCTTTCAGTCTTCATGATGCCTACATGTATGTGTGTGAATCAGCTTATAGATAAGGTAAAGTTTGATTATGTGCCTTCATCAATTCCAACTACCATTGTTCCAACTGGTCCTCCATCACTCCAGTAAGATCTTCTGGCATTGTTTACCTGGCATTAGACTTGATTCCAAGAAAACAGGAAAGAGCACACACAGGCTTAGGTATTCTGATATTTCAGTTGAAATAGACCTATGGTCACCCAGTCAAGTGATGAGCCACAGCACGAATCACATGTAATAGGGAACTACATCCCACTTAGCAATGGGAGAAATGAAAGACCCATATGACAGACATCATGGGTCCAGGGAAACAAATACAGCTATGTTTGTATTTTATAATTGGTCTTCCACACAACATTTATTTTATTTCATGCCTAAAATTCCATTTTGATATTGTATCATAGAATCTTTTACCTCAAGTTCCCACAGCTCTATCCAATACAACTTACATTATAAGTTTTTGTTCATGATAATTTTCCATTGTGATCTGTCCTGTATTACATATTTTAATCTGATTCTTAAGTCTGAAAACCTAAGTAAAATTATTCTCTGGTGTTACATAATGTTTTCTGTTGTCCTTATTACCATTGTCTAAGTCTATATATTGTCACTTCTAAAATCATATAGACAATAAATAATTGAAAATTGTACCTTGTGACTAAAGCTGAGATATAGAACATAAAGAACTTAAGAAAAAATTAATGATGCCATAATGAAAAAAAAACAAGAACAAAATAAAATGTAGTAAGAACTGCATTACTAAGTCTCTATGAGGAGCATAAATCAGGAGACAGCTGGGCTGATGTCACTGACAACCAGAATTTCCACAATGAAATGCAAGAGGGAGATGAAGGCTTGTGCTTTGAGTTCATTAGTAACTCTCAAACCAAGGGTGAGATGAGTGAATGATGCATTCTCACTTGGAAGAAATAGTCAATTTAATCTCTGTGAACTTCATCCAAGCAAGAATGAAATTTAATGGAGTCTACTTCTTTTTTTGTCCAAACCCTAAAGAATAAAAGTTATCAGATATTGAGTATTAGGCATGCATATTATACAGCAGCTGTCAATTCTGATACAGAAAGGTGGAGTACAGGGAGCTGTGAGAAGCAGCTATTCTATATTTATGGATGATTTGGGAGTCTGAACAATTCTCGTCTAATTATATTTTCATCATGGACTCACTTCATCAGAAATGTGTGCCCTGAGATACGCCTGCTTAATGGATTTATAGTGGTGAACCAGAAAGCTGTTTTCAGATGGACCAGAGAACTACTGAGGCAAGCTTCAGGAATACAGGTGAATATAAGGACATTTATTACTTGGTTATAATTTATGGCCAATTTAGATATGAGGTTTTCTACATGAGAATATTTCGGTACTTTTAAAAACAGTGATGACTGGAGGACTTGATGCCAAGGTCAGAACAGTGAAAATAGAAGGTGGAGCTTTACTCACGAATCAAAGTGGTTAGAATAATATTGCCAGGCTGGAGTCAGATAAATTGAAGTCAAGAGATTGAAAGGAAGGGAAATCAAGTTAAAGGAGAGACAAAGAAAAGCTGTGAAGTGTATTTCTTAGGTCCACTGTGTGGAACACAGAATTTTCTTAATCCTAAAGATTTCATGAAGGTCACTAAGGGTCAGAACAGTCATCTAGCCTACCAAAACTCTTGAAATTTAGTAAAGACATATACAATGCTTTTCAAATTACAGATCATAATTATGATTCATATTACCCACAACAAATAATACTGTTAAATGTACCATGATATAGTTAAATCAGGAGCAAATAAAATTTATTTGGTAGATAACAGATCATACTTCTAAAATTATTTAGATTATTTTTTTTTACTATTTGGCAAATTTGATATACTCATAGGTAGAAAGTTCTCCTAAGTTATGAATAGTTTTTCAAACAATTCCATTCATTTTTCACTTATAATAACTAGTTACAAAATGCTCAGGATTTGAATAGAAATTCTTCTTTTTTCACCCCTGTTACCACAACTTTGTTTACTCAAGACTAGGACAACAGTACTCACTTTCTATTCCTATTGTATACATGCCTTAGAATTTTCAGTTCAGATCCTATTAGTCTAACACACTTAACATTTCAAGAACTTTGGACACAATAACTTAAGTCAAACCTATTTTCAAATTCAATGAAGACAAGTATTAGCATAAATAAATAAGACATAAATAAAATAATACTATTGAAAGCAAGAGCAAACTACTCACTCAGCAGGCCACAGAAATATACTATTAATACCAGCCTTGACATAATTTAAATTTTCTGCATTCAAATCTCTATGTATAAATGTATTAACAGATTATAATCACTTTTCAGAATTGTAATTTACTGCACTGTTTGGTTAAGCAGTATGTGAAGCTGATAACCTTAAAAGAAAATGATTTTCTGGCCTTTTATGAAATAACAGGTGTCAGTATCTGACTGAAATATGTATAAGGAGGGAGAAAATGTCTGTGAGAGAAGGTTCTGAACAGGCTTTGATCTAAAACCTTTATTATTACCACCTGTAAATTTATACACACTTTTCTTTTCCTTTGGATAAAGCTGACTAATAAAACCTACTGCAAAGGAACACCTTTGTTTCCTTGTTGACTAAGTACTGGGGTTGTGTTCGAGAAAAACCTGTTATTTTCAGTTTCATAAGATCCTGGCTAAAGTTTTTCAGTTCATGGTGAGAAAACACTGTGTTCTCTGCCTTTTGAAATGTGAGTTCTTTGATCAAACTTATGTAATTGTGTGTTCATGTCTATAAATTAAAGGAAGATGCACAAACTAGAAAACACAGTATCCTGGAGGTTGAGGCAGGAGGATCATGATGACTTCAAGGCCAGCATGTGCTATAGAGCAAGATCCTGTCTTAATACAAAACAAAAAATCCAAAAAATACCTTTAAAAAATGTAATCAGTAAAAATTCTTTTATTTTGTCTAATTTTTTAGCTAATTAATTAGATAAGAAAAATACACTGTCATATTACTGAATATATCAAAATAATGATTATTTAGAGTATTGTCTCAAAACAATTAATCATGTAGTCAAATGAAATGAGACATTTGGTTTTATATTTCAAAAAATGTATGATTCATATGTAATAAGAATGAATGTAGGCTTAGGCACTGCATGTATGATTCTGTCCCAGCTAACAGTGAGATGTCTCTAGCAATTCCCCATCTCAGCAATGAACACTGATCCAGAGCCAAAAGATTTCCTTCCCCTAGAGCCCCATTGTAAAGGCAAAGGCTTACATTTCTTGCTTGTCTATTAAATCTCACACTCCATAAAGTGTCTTCTCTAGTTTTCTGATGCATAGTAGATTAGAAGTAGGAAATGAGATGAGGAATGGTGTAAAATGCAAGATATTTAATTGCAGACATTGACAAACAGGTATAAATATGACTAATCTGTATATGAATTCACTATCCTGAAACATCAACAACAATCATTTTTGATATTCATAGAGTTTATTTTAGGCTGGATATCAGCAGCTAAGTGATTTGCATGGAATAGTTTTTCTCTCATTTTCTCAACTAACTTCTAAGATGTATGTGTGTGTGTATCTGTGTGTGTTTGTGTGTGTGTGTGTTAAAATTATTTTCCTTTTATAGATGAGAATGTCAAGGCTCAGAAATATGAAATACTTTACCCAATGTTACAGTCTTTGAAAGCTACAGAGGTAGACTAGGAACCCCAACAGTGGGTCAAGGAAGGCTTTCAGTAACATATGGATGGTTGTTTGCACTAGTGATTATAATCATAGCTATAATTTTCTATGCAGGGGAAGATGCACACATCCCTAGAAAGTTAGTTGTATTAAAAAACAGAAATAGTCCAGAGCCAGAGAGATTCCCATCAGCAGGAAGGGCACATTATGCTCTTTTAGAGGACCAATGTTAAGTTCCCAGCACCCACATGTGGCATCTCTCAACCATGTGTGACTCTATCTCCAGAGGTTCTGAAGCCTTCTTCTGGCCCCACAGAAACTGCATGTGTGTGGTGTGTATATACATGTAAGCAGGCAAAATGCTTATACACAATATAAAATAAAATAAAATAAAGTTGTCCATAAGGTTACAAGATTCAGTTATCTGGAAGTGAGTGTGTGTGTGTGTGTGTGTGTGTGTGTGTGTGTGTGTGTGTGTGTGTGTGTACTAATTTCCTAATTAGTGAAGTGCAACTTTTGCTCTTCAATCTCCTCCTAATTTTTACTTTTTATTCAAATTCTGCTTATGTTGATTAACATCTAGTACATTTTTCAACAAAATGTACTTATAATGCCCAGTGGTTTCTCTTTCCCCCCTAGGAGTTAAAAATTCTTTAAATTTTGTTTTTCAGGAGCATGACTACATCTCTCTGGATTTTTAATAAATTCTGAATTGATGCTCTGGTGTTAGCCTATAAAATGCTGAGTCAATGACTAAGGGTAATTGACACTTGGGAAATTTTAAAAGATTATACAGCTAAGACATCTCTGCTGCATCCTATATGCTAGTTCCAACTTACTGCTGGCTTTTAAAGGAAAATATACAGCACTTTTATCTTCTCTATTATACTCAAGGACTGGTTATATTAAGGCATGGCTATGTTTATGTGTTCATTCCCTCCATCACTAAATCTTTCTGAAGCAAGCCTCACCTAACTGGTAAAAACATGTATGTTGGGATACTTGATCCAAGTGACTGCCGTAGAGACACTTGAATGTAAAGACATGACACATCTTGTCGGAGCTGATGGCCTTCATAATGTTGAACAGGTAATTTTTAACATGAATCTGTTGCAAAATCAGAATAAACCTTCCACACAGAAACAAAACAAAATTTACGACACATAACTTGGACAAGAAAATAGGCATATATTTTTGTTCCAACTGCAACCTGTGAAACATTATACTTTTGGAGATTTTTTAAAAGGCATTCAGGCTCTCATTCTCTAAATATTTCATTATCAGTGGAAATGTGTTTGTAAATAAATTACTTTTTACAGGAAAGAATACAAGTCTCTGTCTAGAAAAAGGAAATATTTAGAAGCTCTGTAAAAGTTAAATCATGTAAAGAAATTGTCTTGTCCAGTAGTCTTCAATCCATGTCAAATATGTCTGAGAATCATCTAAAATCTACTATAAAAACATATGTCTAACCCCAATTTATATCCAAGTTCCCAGAAGCAGATGTTTTCTTTCCTGTACCTGTTTTTGTATGTATTTTCATTTTAAGACACCTGTATCCCCACTGTTCCCTATTATTAGCAAGTCATAATTTGTTACAATGGAGGACTTAACTAATAAACTAGGTAAAGTCTGTTGTTCATTTCGATTGTTTTTTTTTTTCTTCTTTTTCTTTTCTAGTATGCCATCCTATATGTCACGTTCTACTCGGTGGACATGTTTCTATAGACTCTCCTTGGCTAAGATGGCTTCTCCAACATCTATTTTTTTTTTGATGGCTTAGCAAGTTTGGAGAGCACTAGTCAGTTGCTACATAGATTACCCCTTTTATTTGGATTTGTCTGATTTTTTTCTCGTAAATAGATTGAGGTTAGAAATTCAGGATGATTACTACACAGACAAGTATTGTTCTAGTCAGTAACTCCCTGAAACTGACTGGAACCACCAAGCTCCTCCTTTCCAAAGCATGTATAGGCAGTAAGGACTGCTGAAAGATACTGTTAGATGAGCTGAACTGTTTAGAGTGGTTGTTCTCAACATTCCTAATGCTGCAACCCTTTAATATAGTTCTTCATGTTGTGGTGACCCCCAACCATAAAATTATTTTATTGCTACTTCATAACTGTAATTTTGCTAATGTTAGGATTCATAATATAAATATCTAATATGCAGGTTATGTAATAATATGTCCCCAAAGAGCTTGTGACCAATAGGTTAAGAACTGCTGGTTTAGAAGCAGCTCAGACCATCTCAGTTGTCTCGAAGAAGCAGAGATCAGCCCAGCTGCCTGGAAGAGGGTCAAACCAACTGCAGTACCTGGAAAGGACACTCTCCAACCTGTTGAGCCATCTGCAGGCTGTGCCATGCACTCCAGGTTCCCAGAGGTTTTGTACTGTCACCCATGGTGTGATGGGCTTTGGTGATGCAGCAGTCTTGGAGTCATTTCTGCTCCTGTCAGTAACGCTCACCCATATTTCTGTCTATCTTGGTGGACTCTGGCAGTATCTGTACATTGGTCTCTCATTGAGTAGATGTTTGACCACATCTCCCCAGGCATAGAATCTATCACACAACAATGTCCTTGAAGACAATTCAGAATAATTCTAATTTGAAGCCCTGTTCATTCTTCACATTTATTTAATCTTCTATTTATAATTATGCAGATTCCTGCATCTTGCCAAATACTTCTGGGTACTCTCTAACACTATGATGTTTGTTTTACTTCTTAAATAGTTCCAGCTTTGATAATTGAAGATTTTTTAGTTGGATCCTGTATCTCAATTTTATAAACCTATAATATTTTTGATTATCAGGCTCATTGTGTATATTCTCTATTCTGGTCTTAAATTTAAGTATAGCTACTTCTCCAAGCTGCTCTGGTTCTTTTCATTGTAGAGCAGTATTAGAAATAGCACCAAGGCACTATATATGCTATTTTGACACTACCAACTAACAGATTATCAGGTGGCTCATTCTAGCTCTCCTCTGATTGCTTATCTAAAAACTGCCTACTGCAATAGAGAAAAACACTGCTCCCTTCCTTCACTTACCATCTACTTACTCCATCCCAGGATATGTACGCAATGGATTCAGAATGGCTAACCTATTTTCCTATGGAAGAAAATTTGCCTGGTAGAGAACAGCATTCACAAATACTTCCTACTGTTTTTAGCCTCCTCCTGTTCACATCAATTCCTTTGTTGATTTTATGAATACCTTTGAAATGTGGCTAAGTTTCTTGGTTGCAGACTGCATTCTATCCTAAAACACTCCTAAATTGGAGTTAGTGAAAATTTATATATGCTAATAATCATTATTTGAGCAATAAGTTTATGATGTTTTTCTGACAAATACTCGCCATTAAAATAGAAACCGCTTCTTGTATTTGTTTTAAGAACGAGCCTGGGTAATGTTTTTTAAAGGTTGCAATGAGAGTCTCATGTCACACAGGACTAGGAAGCACTAGACATTTCTATCAACGCCATGTTCTGCTTGTCTAACTTCAGGTTTCTGAGATTCAAGTGTAAGAGAGTAAGGGAAACAACTTGTGAAGCTCTTTGTGCAGACTAAGCGTCTTCATATCAGGCAGCAAATATCTGCTCTAGAAATGTTAGATGAGAGCCGGGCGGTGGTGGCACACGCCTTTAATCCCAGCACTCGGGAGGCAGAGCCAGGCGGATCTCTGTGAGTTCGAGGCCAGCCTGGGCTACCAAGTGAATTCCAGGAAAGGCGCCAAGCTACACAAAGAAACCCTGTCTTGAAAAACCAAAAAAAAAAAAAAAAGAAGAAATGTTAGATGAATTAAATGGACTATCAAAGGTAAAGACAATTCAGATATTTTGAGGCAGACAAGCATAGGGAACAGTTCAGTAACCTAGGACTCTACTTGGCTTGGCTTATGTATGCCTTTTTCTAATAATGTCTTTAGCAGTCTAGCTCCTTTAGCCTCACATGTTATGCAATATACCTCTCTACTAACAATCCTTTTTGCCACCCCAGACCCCCCACTCTCCACTGGGATAAACTTATATACCTCTATGAAGAATGGGATAAATTACCATCTCCTTACTGATCACTAAACACAGTCAAACATATTCTAAATATATTCTGGTTCAAGTATAGCAGGGTCAGTCCATTCTAAACTGGTTTGGAAATCATTTAAGGCAAAGATAAGTACCCAAATAAATGTTTAGGGTGAATTCCCTGCTCACCATCTTATGCCTGTGTGTATTTGGATGTATATATGATTAAAGCCAGATGCATTTTGGAAAGAAACTTACACAGTGAGAAAAGGCTTACCTGATTCAATTGCAAAACAAAGAACCATTATAATAATTATGCCCATGAAACCAAACTCCTTTTTCTTGAACCTCACCAAAGGAAGCCCCAAACAATAGTCAGGGCCCTTGACTGCCTTTACTTGTGTGGCCACCTGCTCCTTTGTGTATATTTTGATCTTTTCTATTGCTTTGCTTTAGATAATATTTCCTTAGCATTGGATATGGTTTGGGGGCTAAGAGTACTTGCTGCTCTTATAGGTAATCCAGGTTCACAAGTATGTGTCCCCAGCATACATACTTGCAAGCAAAACACCCATACATACAAGAAATACAAAAGTAAATTTTCTTGCTACCTTGTAATGTGACTCTAATTGCTTGAACAAGAGACCAAGTACCTGGGAACACTGGATCTAGACATAAGGATTGGTAACAATTAGAGTAAATAGGTAGTTAACCAATGCTACCCATTAGCCTAGAATTTGCTACATATTATCCCTTATTAGACAGACTCACAAAGAAACAGAAGAGGAGGAAGGGCAAGAAATCAGAATAAGAGAAAGAAGAGAGAAAGCAAGCAAGCTGCCTCTTTGTTCTGCTTTGTGACTTTTATGATTCCTAGCTTAGCCATGAACTAGGTTGCTTCCCCACAGAATCATTTGCGGTTGTATAACAGTCATGCTGTCGTCTGCACTGAGAGCCATGAAATGAGGACCTCTGATGGTAGTTGTAGGACAGAGGAAATAGCTTTACTAGCATATTAACCATCATCCCAACACCCCCAGCCATCAAGAGATTTCTACATTGTCACAGCAAATTCATGCTGCTCTACCAAATACATCGTGGATTAGTGGCTTAATTAATGCAGGTCTTACTGGCTTGGTCAGCAGTGGAAAGTCAAGAATCTTGGAGCCATCATTCCAGAGTCTATTTGGTACACCATTTCATTCTTTTCATCTCTTGATATCTATTTCTTTATATCTGTCTGTCTATCTGTTTGTCTGTCTATAAATCAATGAAAGAGGGAAGGAGTAAAAGAGAAAAATAGACAGAGACACAGAGAGACAGATATAGAAATAGGGATAGAGAGACATAGAAACAGAGTGACAAACAGAATGACAGATCATGCTTTTTTGATGGGAGTGCTAATCTCAAAGTGTCATCACACTGGGGGCTGGATTTCAACAGATGCATTTTAAGAGAACACAACCATCCAGCTCACAGAAGATCTGCAATCAAGTGTGAGAATCACTAATCAGACCACCCAAACATCTCTACCCTAAACTCCCCCAGATTTCTCTGACTCAGGAGTTTGAGGAAGACTCCGGAATTATGACTAGAGAGAATGGCGTGGCTTAATGTCCGCGTGAGTCACCAATGATACTGCAGCTGTGATGAGTAATTTTCTGGGCATTTCCCAACCCAATTCTCCACACTGTTTCACTTGATTAACTCCACACAGTCAAGGTGAGGGCAAATTTAAGTGCCTGTCTCCCTCAAGGCCCCCAGATAATGTCTGACTCTCTTCCTTGTCAACACTTCCTACTCCAGATGGTGGCTGCCCCTGATCCTTAAGGTATGTGTTTATGACTCACTAATTATTGTTACATAATTGCATTTGATTCTGACTATTTCAACCTCCTGGAGGGAGACATTTTTAAACGTATTTTCCTTCTTTCTTTTTTTTTTCTTCCCTTCAGCATCTTCAAGTAAAGAATTTTTCATTGCTATTGTCATGTGACAAGGTCTTACTATTCAGCATTAGCTGGCCTTGACCTCTATGGATGAGCTGGCCTCTAACTATTAGAGATTTACCTGCCTCTGCCTTTATAGTGCTATGATTAAGGGTGAGAACAACTATGCACAATCGAGTAACATTTTAATATGAGATGGTATAAAAGGTATTTTGGAAGATGACTACAGAGTTTCTAGAAAAGAGCTGACTTTCTCTTCAACATATGTAACATATATACCTGCTAGAGATAATGCAACAACCTTTGAAATTATACATTGATTTAAATTGTCTACATGAATTTTATGAGAAAAATTTTCTGGGTGAGATATGAGATGATTAGATGTATTTTATTAAATGCTCTAGTTTTGTTCCACTGCAGGAAATAAGTCATAATTTAATAAACCCATAGAAAATATATTCTTCTTCCTCCTTAGACAATGCAGTTGAAAGCTACATGAAGCTCATTATACAATTAAGGCCCCATTAAAATCTACTTCATGATGTCTATAATCACTTACAATTTGGCTAACACATATTCAAAACCGCATTCTCTATAACTTTTCCATATATCAGCCATGTCCAACCTGCAGGCTGTGAACTGCATGTATCCCGTGATAGCTATGAATGCAACCAACAGATGACAAAGTCATATTGCAACATCAGAAGTTTGGATAACCTTAATCTACATCATCTATTCCTACATTATTCTTACAATAATTATGAGGAAAACAGTACTCAGACAAATGAAAATATTTGCTTGCATCATAGTTCACTATCCTGAGACTATTGTGGTTTTAGCTCATTTTATTAGTTCTTTGAGTATAATAGTAATGCAATTTTATCTTACTCACCCCTTCCTCCTCCTTCCAGATCTACCCCCTTCCATATTTTATATTTACCCAATTTTTGTCTCCTCTTCCTCCTCCTTCTTCCTAACACTATTAAGCTAAATTTGTGCTATTCATACATTACTAGGTGTGTGTCCCTCTGCTAGAGCGTAGCCTCCCAGCCAAGGACTACAACCTTAAAGAAAACTGACTTCTCATCTCCCAGCTTCTATAAGTTGCCAAAAGCTCCTCAGCTATGGATGGAACTGTGTGTTCATCTGTTCCCTCCATGCTAAGAGTTTGTCTTGGGAACTTGTACAGGTTTTGCTTGCTATAAACACCCCTGTGAGTTCATATGTGCATTTCTTTGCTATGTCTGGAAAACAATTTCCTTGTAATCATTCACAACCTCTGATTCTTACAAATCATTCCATGTCCTCTTCCACAGTGATCCCTAATCCTTTGGAGGAATGGTGAGATATAAGACCAAGACCAAGACACATGTCTTCTCTCATTTGTGGATGTTAGCTTTAAATCTCGGACACCATTAATATTTTATAAAATCAAGGACTCTGTTGTCAGGGTGTTCTATGCACTGGCATTTCCAGCAGCTTCCCTGGCCCTTGTCTACCTCCCAAGACCCTCTCAAGTTAGAAGAACTAAAGTACCTCTATTTGTAGCCATCAGCTAAAACCATTCATCTAAGCCCAGTAAACCAACTCCCAAAGTTTATGTTTGCAGAGTTCGTTCTAGTCCCTGTTTCCAAAGGAAAATAGTCCTATGACTCAAGCAACACTATATCATGTGATTTTGCTAAAGAGCCCTTATCCTTACCATGAGATGTAGATGAATTTCTAAATGGTCTTATTAAATAAAAATTGTGGAGCCAGATATAGGGGTGAAAACCTGAGAAATCTGGGAAATAAGGAAAGCCACAGCTAACCTTTCCTCACCAAGTCCACAGCCTCCGAAAGAGTGAGTTTCTTCCAGTCTACCCATGCCTGTATGCCTTGCTGTTCTGCCATCTGATTTGCTCTCTCTGTCCAGCTACATCACTTTCTCTTCCTGCCCAGATATGTCACTTCCTGTCTGTTTGTACAGACCTCCAGACCTCCATGGTTACCTGGTGTTGTAATTTAAGACGTGTGCCACCACACCTGGCTCTGTTCCTAGTGTGGCCTTGAACTCACAGAGATCCAGACAGATCCCTGTCTCCCAAGTGATAGGATTAAAGGTATGTGCTACCATTGCCTGACTTCTGTGTTTACCAATAATGGTTGACTTTTTCCTCTGATTTCCAGGCAAGCTTTATTTATTAAAACACAAATAAAATATCACCACAATGGATACGTTATTTATTTCTGCTAAGTCTAACTCTAACTGGGCTTGGACCATGGGAACAGAAAGAGTTTGTGTGACACTCATGTAAACTGCAATATCCCAATGAATCCCCACTGCTGCTAAAACCAGATGGAAGACTTGTATGAACATACATCTCCAGGCATATGTTATATTGTTATTGCTGGAGACTGACAGTTGAATAACTTCTCCGTCCATGCACCATTTCCCAAACTGTCCTCTGGTCTCAGTTTCATGGCTAAATTCCTTCTACACAGTGATGATGGTTTGATTTTTCTTTGCTCCTCTGGCATTTGTTACCTTCTAAATGGCAGCCAGGTTTTGGTTTTACAAAGTTTTCTATCAATTGTGAAATTTCTCTCAGTTCTGTCATCTCATGGAAGATCAGTCTTTCTAGAATTTCACTCATTGCAGTATCTATATGTATTTCTTTAATGTCTTGCCTCATGGACTTAAGAGATGGCACAGCGGGTAGAGGTGCTTGCCACCTCTTGATGACCTGAATTTAACACTCCAGACTTACATTGTAGAATTAAGCAACTGACTCCTGAAAGTTTCCCTCTAGCTTCTACATATGTAGAATGTAGAATGTACATTCTAGGCACATGCCTCTCTCCTCAGTGCAAATAAATAAATACAAGTTATCTTAACAACCCTTAAAATATTGCATCTTTTTGTGTCCTTTGGAGTCTGATGCTCAATTCGGGCACATATTCCCATTCTTATCTTTGAACTAAGAATCCTAAGACTCATTTTATTTCAACTTCTAGGTACTTATTCCATCAGAGGGTTATCTCTTCCCCTGCTTCTGAAGAGTCTGAATGGCAGTCCTTTACTTCCCTCACCAATAAATAGCCTATTTCACATCTGTGTGAATAGGAAGATAGAAAGAAATAGGGAGGGAGGAAGGGGGAAGGAAGGTGAAGAAGAAAGGTATGTAGATAGGCAGAGAAGTCTCTTAAACAGAAATGGGGCTGAGGAGAGGGTTCAATTGTTAAAGTGACAGCCACCCAAGCATGGAGACCAGAATGTGCTCCCCAGTATCCACATAAGAGAACAGGGTATGGTGATGCATAATTCCAATCCCAGCACTGGGGAAAGAGAGATAATGGGAATCCTGGGGCTCACTGGCCAGTTAGCCTTGTTGAATTAGTAAGTTTCAGGCTAAGGAAAGACTCTTTCTCAAAAAAGAAAAAAAAATTATGAACAGCTACTGAGCTAGATGTTTATGATTGACTCTGTTCCCCATAACTACATACATGATAGACACACACACACACACACACAGGCACACACACACACACACACACATAGGCACACACACACACACACACACACACACACACACACACACACACACTGGGCTGTTATTTCCTCCCAGGCAGTTTTACTTGATGAACTAAGTTTGAGAGATGGTTCAGTGGGTCAGATTTCTTATGAGCCTGACAACCGTAGTTCAATTCCCAGAACTCAACGAGTGTTGTGCCCTGGGCACGAGACCCCCAAAGAGACCACCAGAGACACGAACTCACCGAAATGCAAAAGCAAAGTTAATTTCAATTTAAGCTGCAGCACAGACCTTGGTCCAGCACCCTGACACAGCAGAGGCTAGAGTAGGTGCCCACCCCTCTGCAAGATCAGTTTTTAAAGGCAAAAACCACAAGGTTACTGTTGTGCCCAGATCGTAACCCCCAGAGAGACCACCAAGGACGAGCATACCAGAATGCAAAAGCAAGGTTTACTTCTGCTGCAAGTCATGACAGGGAACTCATCTCAAGCCATCTCAAGTGAGGCAGGGAAGAGTTACTCTTTCTTGGGGAAGTTAGTTTTTATAGGCAAAACCCATAAAATTTCTTAGAGGGGAGAAGGTTAGTACAAGTCCATCCTTGATTGGTCCAGTTTTTCCCAGGCCAGGACTTTATCTTATTTTAGCTTATCTGTTTGCCCTGTCAGGAGTTTTACAACTCATCTCTGGGGTCTGGTCATGTTATCTCCGGAGAGGGGCATCTCATGGTTAATTGGTTACCATCAGACATCCTGACTTTGTTCTTTTGAGTTCCTGGGGCTGGCGCCATCATTTCTGGGGACTTGAAACTGGCCTGGGTCTATCTATATTGAGATATCTTTGTCTAAGGCGCCCTTTTTGAGACAATAGAGTGAGGGTCTTGTTGTGCCTAGATCACTTCCCCAAAGCCACCACTGGAGACTTTAGGTACAGAATACAAAAGTAAGGTGTATTCTAAGTTTACAAGCCTCCAGGGAGGCTCTTCCAAATCTCTCACTCACAGCAGGGAGGTTGGAATTAGCACTCCCCTTTCTTTGTGAGGCTAGTTCTTAAAGGCACAGACCATATAATTTATTTTAACCCGCCTCCCTTTTTTTAGTCTTTTGGTTGAATATCCTGACTCTGTGTTTTCCAAAGTCCCTGTAGCAGATACAGCCACCTGGGGAAAGGGGTCTAAGTTCTTATCTACACTTATGAATCCTGGTTTAAGCTTCTCTTTGTCTGTAGGGGATAGAGTCGGGGGGATTATTGAGGTATCACAGTTATGTCATTCAGGGGTGCTAGTACAGGTACAATTCTGATTGGTTCAAGTTTTAGGGGCTTTTCAGAGTTTCTGTGTTATCTTACTTTGTAGTTATAACTGGTTGTTTGTCAAACTTTATAGATTACCTCTGGCATTGGGGCATTCTGTGGTTAAACAATTGTTACCAGATAGTCCTTCAAACATCCTGACTTTGTACTTTGACCATCTCTGGCATTGGGGCAGTCTATGGTTAATCATTTGCTACCAGATGGCTCCTCAAACATCCTGATTTTGTTCTGGGACTTATGTCAGAAGCTCTGAGAATTTTGAAACTCAGGCCCGTTTCAAGCTTGCTTGAAATGGGGGTGCTTTGGTTCTTCAGGGGAAGGGAAGAAATGACTTTTCTTTGACCTTTACTCGGACATTGCAGCACAGTGTGTAGGTATTCACACAAATACATCACACTCACATGGAATAATCCTAAATAGAGTCAAGGAAAATAAAATAAGCTTGCGACTGAGAAGGAAACATCTTGCTGAGATTATTTTCACGCTGAATTTTCCAGAAGAAACCACAGTTAAGTGCAAAACCTCTGAGCTGACTATGATGTGTTTGCCCCAAGGCTGAGCTGTGGCAAGGCCAGGAAATGAAAGGCAGAGCCAATTCCTTTCAGTTGTGGTCACAGTAGCTTTCCAGGAGGGCTAGCAGGATTCTGCAGCCCTGGGGCCAAATTGCCTCAGGATGAAAGAGTCCTGCTTGGCCTACAGGGGAGGTCAGCTGTTTTCAACCTCTTTGCAGAATTTCATGGAGACTGTCGATTCTTTTCACTTAATCTAAAGGCAAAAGAAGCTCTGGTAGTTGAAAAGCATTCATATTAGCTCCCCATAAACCCCAGAGTGATATTTTACTAAATCTTTCTTGAGAAGTTTTGAAAATCCACTGTCTTACCTCTCCTGACTCAGTTCCCCTGCTTAAACCTCCTGCTAGCTCCCTGTGCTTCCCTTCTTAAACAGGGATTCTTTGTTTCTAATACCTGCTCACTCTAAAATAAAATCACAGAGAAATGAAATATATCTCACTGGGACCATCTTCACACATGGATTAGTATGTATTTTAGAGTTGTGTTTTCAAAAACTCAATTTTAAAAAATGCAGTACTTTTGGAAAAAAAAAAAGCAAAGGAAAAGAAAGAATTCCCTAAACTGCTCAAATGATAGTTCCCCATTTTCCATGCTACATATCACTGCCATAAGATTAGGAAGACCTGTCTCTCCATTACCATGAGACTCTGTATTGAGAGAAAAAGAGAAAGAAAGAAAGAAAGAAAGAAAGAAAGAAAGAAAGAAAGAAAGAAAGAAAGAAAGAAAGAAAGAAAGAAAGAGAAGGGACAAAGAGAGAGGGAGAAGGGGGAAGGAAGGAAAGAAGAGATCAATCTTTTTTGTTTATTACATAATATTTTTATTGATTATTTGTGAATGTCACTTCATGTCCTCAGATCACACTCACTTCCCAGTCCTCGGAGGCTCGCTGCCTGACCCTTGCACTCCCTGCCCCCCAAATGTGTGTCCATATAATTAATCTTTGGGACATGATCCAACTCCTGGTGGCCAGCACCTTAAAGAAAACCAAGTCCTTCCCCACAAGCTTTTCAGACCTCAAAATGAGAAATGTGGAAGGATGTCTCAGCTTTGTAAGATCCCAGGCCTGGAAACAAAACCTCAGACCGAGGACTGCAGGGCCAGACTGTGGGGCCCAAAGGGACTTGTCAGCAATGCTCGTCACAGCATTTGTCCACTCTGTGCTGGAGTATCCCTGTGCTCCAGCTGACCATCTGTGGACCACAGGAACAGTCAAACTATCAATATGACCACCAGCAGCAGAAGCATGTGTCACCTTCTCAGATTAATAGGGTAAGAGCTTTGAACATTACCTTATTTTATGTCATTTTTTTCACGTTTATTTTTCTCATTTTATAGAGTCATTACACTGGAGCTCAAATAATTTCAATCATCTAACAATAGTTATTGTTGCATCAACATCATGCATGAAATCTATACATTTGCAGAGGAGCAGGGTCACATGTTGCCTAGGATTACTCTGAATTTACAGTTGTTGCAGGTCAACCTTGGACTATCGAGGCTCCTACCTTTACTGTCCCAGTGCTAGGGTTGCAGTCATACAACATTATAGTTCTCCTATTCTCTCTGCTTTAAGTAATTATTTATTGAATGCCTATGTGTCAGAAAGTGTTGTAGGTATTTAGGAAATATAAGAAAACTGAGAAGTCATTGCTCTATTATATAATTTTAAGTTTATATGAAGAGATATAGAATATATGTTTATAAAATATATACTATATGCTGCATGAGGAAAGGAGAAATAAACACTGTAGAATGACAGAGGAGCAGGGAGGAGATGGGAAGTTTGTGAGCAGATACCACCATCACAAATAAACTGTCCAGCACAGTCCTCATGAGACAAACAGTGGGAGGAAGCTGTTCAAGCACTTTCCTAAGCAAGGAATTCTAGTTTGCTTTTTGCTGCAATAAACACTGCCAAAAACAAACTTAGATAGGAAAGGATACATTTGGCTCACAGGTATTATAATCCATCATAAATGGAAGCCAACGTAGGGACTCAAAGCCAGAACCTGGAGTCAGGAACTGAAGCAGAGACCAAGGAGGAATGCTGTTTACTGGCTTGCTTTCTTTGGCTTACTCAGCTGCTTATACCACCAAGGCATACCTGCTCCAGAGTAGCACTGCCCATCATATGATGGACCCTACCAAATTAATCAGTAATCAAGAAAATGACCCATGAACATGCTGCAGACGAATCTGATAGAGGCAATTCTTCATCCAAGGTTCCTGCTTGGATGGAACCTGCTTCTAGACTGTGTCAAGTTGACAAAGGCAGGAATCCAGGTAACCTAGAGTCTTCCACTTCAGGCCTCATTTCATTGTCCTAGAATTATAGTCATACAACTGGACCATATAGTAATCTGAAACCCTACTTTCGCCAGCATCTTAGCTGAGTTTGAAAGCCAGGTCTTTCTTCTCTCCTAAACCCTAGCTGCTTCCACTGTCTTATAGGACTCACTCCACTTGTAAACCATGTACTCACTTCATTTCCATTTATATTTTCTTTCTGTAACATTTGAAAATACCTGGAGTAGGCAGGAGTTGCAGCCCATGTTATTTAAGCATATCTCTAGGACTCACATTTTCTGACATACAGTATACGTTGAATAAGCACTGTTGAGTAAGTAATTCTCAGATAATAGGCTAGCCATATCAAATACTAGCCTTGTACACAGGTGAGCTCTCTGACTCAAAATACATATCATTTCATTAATGCCCCCTTTACAAAAGCCACCTAAAACTACATCAAGGAGTAGCCAAGAAGTGGCATGTACAAGCCAGTAAAAGTACAATCATAATCCTGTCCGCATAAGCCATTGTCTCTTATGTTATTGTATGTATTTTTCAGTCTCCATATGTAGAACAGAAGCCTCAGTCAAGCTTTAGAAAACTAAAAGCTATCAGAATTAAGAACCAAGGAGCATGTTCTAAGAGCCAGCTCTGTGAAGAACATTGTAACACAATGCCGGAGACTCTTAACAAACACTCAAAAAAGTTCAAGATAAGAAGAATCTCACCCCCACACATCCCATCACCAAACTTATTTTTTTAAAAAGAACATTTCTACACACATATACTCAGTTGTTTGTTTGTTTGACCCTGTCTTGAGAGTGGTTTTGTTGTTGTTCTTTTTCTATTATTTGTAATTTTACTTTCTTTCTTTGTATTTCTGTTTTGCACACATGTATGTCTGTGTGAGGGTGTCAGATCTTGGAGTTAGAGACAGTTGTTAGTTGCCATGCAGGTGCTGGGAGTTAAACCCAGGTCCTCTGGAAGAGCAGTCAGCATTCTTAACAGCTGAGCCATCTCTGCAGCCCTTGAGAGTGTTTTAAAGCCTCCTTTTCATATGCAATGCAATGAAGGTAGATCTAGGTGTATCATCTGCTTCTCCTTAGGTATTCATTTCTCCCAGTTCTTTCAACACTGTGGTTTTTCCATTTGTAGGGAGGACCTGTTTTCTGGGGAGCATTGGCTGCATTGCCAAATAAAAGAGTGGGCTCTGATCTGTTAGAGCAAATTTCTTTTTTTTTAATTATTTTATTTTATAATATAGTTTAATTCTACATATCAGCCACAGATTCCCTTGTTCTCCCCCCTCCCGCCCCCCCTCCCCTTCCCTCCAGCCCACCCCCCATTCCCATCTCCTTCAGGGCAAAGCCTCCCCCTAGGACTGAGATCAACCTGGTAGACTCAGTCCAGGCAGGGCCAGTCCCCTCCTCCCAGGCCAAGCCAAGCGACCAGCATAAGCCCCAGGTTTCAAACAGCCAAATCATGCACTGAGCACAGGACCCAGTCCCACTGCCTGGATGCCTCCCAAACAGATCAAGCCAATCAACTGTCTCATCTATTCAGAGGGCCTGATCCAGTTGGGGGGCCCTCAGCCATTGGTTAATAGTTCATGTGTTTCCATTTGTTTGACTATTTGTCCCTGTGCTTTATCCAACCTTGGTCTCAACAATTCTCGCTCATATAAACCCTCCTCTTTCTTGCTAATTGGACTCCCAGAGCTCCACCCAGGGCCTGGCCATGGATCTCTGCATCCAGTTCCCTCAGTCATTGGATGGAGTTTCTAGCAGGACAGTTTAGGGTGTTTGGCCATCCTATCACCATGGCTCAGTTGTTAAAGGCTAGGCTCACAACCAAAAATATTAGAGCAAATTTCTAATCACCATCTCCTTTACAGGAGACTACCAAGAACCTGAGAATGAGCAGACATTAAAAAAAAAAAAAAGTAGAACAGAAAGTGATGCCATCTAAAATGGAGTTTAAAATCACTACATCAAACAGCATCTGCTTTGGAAGATTAATTTACAGAGACCATTCACTTCAGGGAGTTTTATTTTATTTTTTCCCTGATGCCTTCAAGGAGAAAGAATCCTGACAGAGATGATACAACGGGTATGCCCTCTGAGTCCTTTCTATCCTGAAAGCTCTGGGCCTGTATTTACATCTTCTGATTGAGGATTATTCAGAATTAAAACCAAAATAAATTCAGAAGGGCTGGCAAAGACAGGGCCAGAGTTCTACAGAGAGATGCGGCTGAGGTGAGGCAACCTTGGCAGAATGCCTCTCTCAGGGCCTATTCATCTGAGGAGAACTGATTTATGTGAGGCTCATGTCTGCCATATTTTACAACTGTAATGGCCAGTAAATAAAAAGAAATTGTTTCTGTCAGCTTACCTCCTCTCTTATCATGAGTGGAAGAAGTCCAAGAGCCCAATCTTCTAAAAATTCTATAAAGGTCAAAAGGGACTGAGTTCTGCCTTCTCTGCAGAAGAAAGTGATTTTGCATTTTCAGACTAGAAATCCTTATAGACTCAGCACATAGGTTTTAATAAATTTGAAAAACTACTTCAACTGAACTTCACTGTGTAGTTTTCATTTTAAATACAAAGATACTAAAACATTTGATTGAATCACTCCCTGTAACTGGAGGGTAGTAGCAATCAGTTTTCCTATGTGTTTCAGTTTTAATGACACCACAGTATAGCCTTCACAAAGTGTTATCAAAGACAACTTTTATATTAGCAAATATGTGTAGTAGAAATAGCTCTCTTTTTCGTTTTAGATGCAGACACTTTAAGTATTTATAGAATCGATCTCTCTCTGAAGTTGAATGCTAGCTAACTGCTTGCATCCAATTTCTACTTTTTGAACAAAGTATCACTGGACTCGTTACGGAATTATTCCTTTTCACTTACAAAGATAGGCCTGAGAATTAGAAAAGAAGAAGATGAAGATGGTAAATTATATGACTGCTAAAAGCAGTGCTTACTAATAAATAATGTCCAATCCAACTGATAATTTCCATTTTATTACTTACTATGTAACCAAAGAAAATCCATTTCTCTTCTCCTAGTATAATTTCCTTGATTTCTAAAGGAGAGATGTTAATGGTAGTCACACAAAGGGCCATTGCTGTGCAAGTACCCTTACAGGTTGGAGTGTTGAGATCAGTAGTTGCAATAACTCTCTTGGCTCCCATACTGCCATTTCTATTCTATGTAAGTTTTTATGTGTTTTACTTCAGTTATATATAATAAAATTGAGAGAAAAATGTTAAATAGAGACACATACATATACCAAGCTCTATGTTTGTCCAAACGGTAAATAACAGAAAGAGTAAAAGGGTGCAGAGTTTGAAGAGTATGTTTAAAAATAATATGGATCTAATATATGGTATAGATCGTGATTCTGGAAAAGGCAACAGAACCCAAGTATGGTCCCATGTATAAAAAAGAAAAAAGAAAGAAAGAAACAGTCATTCAAACCTTAGAAAATTACAAAGACTCTTTTGAACACCTTAGGGGGGTTGAAACACATTAAAGAAAAAAAAAAGCATAACTCTCCCAAGTGAGAAATACATATGCATCTCAGCCCCCTCACATGGTGACTATAGAGACTAAATCCTGCAACAGCTATTTGATGGGACAAGTCATTTTCTTCAATGAAAATGAAGAAACAGATTAAGAAAACTGTTTTGATCTAAAGCTTTAGTGTTTAGTGGTTCATTATCAGGAAAGACTGAGAAAGAGAAAGTAGGAAGCAATCAGATGTGGTGGAATGTTCCTAAGCCGTGTACAGAAAAGGTTTCTTCTTAGTAAGTTACCAGGGCTGGGGATGCATTTCAGCAAGCTGATTGCTTGGTTAGGATGGAGGAGATCCCAGATCTAATATCCATAATACTAAAGAAGATGAAAAGAAAAAAAAGAAAGGAAGAAGACAGAAAATGGAGAAGAGAAAGAGACTAGAATCTGATAACACTGAATTTTTGCAAGAACACACAATTTGAAGAAATCAGGAGCTCTTCAAGCAGAAGTGTCTCTTTAAGGGATGCTGAAGAATGGTAATGTTTCCTGTAAGAAGGATTATAGAAAAGGTAATGAGATTTTAACATCTGCAGTCCACAAAGCTGCTCAGGAGTTTGACATATCTGTCTTAGTTGAAAAGTACAACCCAGTTACCAAGGGCATATGAGAGTCTGGGTTAAATTTAAGAGCTATGTGGCTGGGAAAATGGCTTAAGAACATTCACTACTTTTGCAGAGGACCAGGATTCAATTCCCAGCCCCCATGTGGCAGCTCTTGGCCATCTGAAACTCCAGTTCCAGGGAATTAGATGTTCCCTTCTGGCTTCTAGGGGCACCAGGACCACACTTGGTGCATATACACACAGGAAAGGCACAGCCCTTATACACATAACAATAACATTAAAAAAAGTTTACAAAGGAGCAAATTGAAATTGAATTAAGCAGAGACATCATAAATGCCAAAACAAGTTTGGTAGTTATCAGCACAGAGTTTACAAGCAGAACTGTGAGATGAATAACCTAACCAAGCAAACAAGCAGAAGAGAAGACTCTAGATGCCAAACACAGAAAAGCCTATCAACACATCATGAATCTGTGCAGAAGGAAGCTACAAGTAAAGAGTTGGAAAATCCAAGGAAGCCTCCAGGAGGAAGAGTAGATGGGCACTCACCTGGTACACTGTAAGAAACAGAAAGGTTGTCCATAGAAATGTCAAATCCAGCCGGGCGGTGGTGGTAGTGCACGCCTTTAATCCCAGCACTCAGGAGGCAGAGGCAGGCGGATCTCTGTGAGTTTGAGGCCAGCCTGGGCTACCAAGTGAGCTTCAGGAAAGGCGCAAAGCTGTCTCGAAAAACCAAAAATAAATAAATAAATAAATAAATAAATAAATAAATAAATAAATAAAGTCAGAAATTAACAAATTTTACTCTTTAGACATGGTAGGTTTTAAGCATTGCTGAATATCTAAAAGACAAAAGGCATACTATTTACCATTTAGGTTCACAAAGATTAGAGAGAAAATTACTGTAGCAAAAATTATAGGACTAAAGAGAAAATAGCACACTTAGCATCTGTTTATTTTGTCAAGAGTATCATACAACAACAGCATTCCAAATAGATGCATTTCTTTCCAAGACAGAACAAGACTCTTTTTTTGAGAGTATTATCTTTCCCAGCAGATCAAAATTTTATGTGTCTATCCTGGTTATAAAATACTGAGCAGTTGTGTCTTAATATCTTTGAGGTGGAAGAAAGTAAAATCAAGTACAAATTTCTTCTTTCTTTCTTTCTTTTTTTTTTTGGTTTTTCGAGACCCGGTTTCTCTGTGTAGCTTTGTGCCTTTCCTGGATCTCGATCTTTAGACCAGACTGGCCTCGAACTCACAAAGATCTGCCTCCCGAGTGCTGGGATTAAAGGTATGTGCCACCACCGCCCTGCTAGGTACAAATTTCTTATGCATCATTTACTAGGTCTAATATTAGTAGACAGTATTTCCTCAATTATAGGAATTATACTTGTAATTTTAAGTCTGTTTTAATTCAATAGACACCTATCTTGGGGATTTTGCATCTAATACTGTGGAATGTTGGGAAAGAACATTCATTGTTTTCTACAAGTAGGACCCTAAGAGAGAAAACAGACAGAAATAAACAGTGCAATCTATAAAGCTTCTCAGACTCTTTAACACTTAATTCTTTTTAAATGCTTACTACATTTAACCATTAACTTATTGTGTGTGTTTTTACATGCATGTGTGTGGAGGTCAGAGAACAACTTGCATGGTTTGATTCTCTCTTTCCTCTGTGGGTGCTCCAGGTATTGAATTCAAGTGCTCAGGTTTGGCAGCAAACACATTTACCCACTGAGTCATCTCTATGCGTCCTACTCATAAACTGTTAAGTACAGATAACTGGGACACTAACACTGAGAAAAGCATTTAAATTCAAAACTAGAGATTTCCTCTGTTGTTGATGTTTTATATAGTAACATAAAACTTCATTGTTCAGCCATTAAACTAACAGACACTTTACTGACTAAAGTTAATTTTAAATATTCCCTAATAAAATAAATAAAATATTATTACAATTACCACAAATCATCAGGTTAAACAAAGAGTCATCTCTTTAATCCTTAAAACTGAGGCTGGAGAGATGGCTCAATGCTTGAGTGTATGTACTGTTCTTGCCAAGGACCCATGTTCAGTTCTCAGCACCCACATTAGCAATAGCCTGTAACTGCAGCTGTTTAAGTTATTTCAGCTCCAGGATATACAACATAGGCACCAGCACCCAGGAACACAACTCCCACATAAACAGATGCCCCGAACTTTAAAATAATCCTTAAAGCACAATGGTTTACTTCTTGTTTATATTAAAGGATTTTTTAATACATTAAAATAGCCACGCAAAATTGTCAGCATTCAAAAGTGTGTAAATGAAGTATAATATAGAGGTTTATTTATTTATTTATTTATTTATTTTTTTGAGGGGAGAGGATACTGACTTCAATATAAATAAAAAGGTGCTTTTTTTCTGTGTTGAATGAGTATAGAAGACTAATAAAATCTCTGTAAGTGGGATATTCACCGAGGTGCTGATGCCGGCAAGAAATTGCAAATTATTGAGGACATGGGCTGGCAATTAGTCTATCAAGTGGAAGAAAAGAGCTATAAGTTGGATGCGAACAAACAGAGCAGTCACTTTTACCTTTGTAAGTAGCTAAGATGACACCAGAGAGAATAGTCTTGGTGTAATTATGAGCTAATTATTTCAATGAGTTCTGCCTTCCTACTCTCCATCACAAAAGTTCATGAGCATATAGTACGTGGATTAAAATATACACATCAGGAAGACATTGGGCATAACTGAATAAAATTGCAATAAGAAGTTTGGAAGTCTAATGCTGAGGATTCATCGACTCATAGAGTGTCTACTTACTTGTGACTTGCTTAGATGTTAATTCTGCTGAATCCTATACACTAGTTCCCAGTAGTGAGTTGAAGTAGGAGAGCAGTACTAAGCACAACATTCAGGATCCTCCATAATGGCCTCAACAGAAAGAACAGGTCACATGACCTTTGGTATAATTAGTGTTGTGGGGATAAACGTTGGTATGTGTGCGAATTTCTTCAGTGATGAGTACTTATCACATGGAAGGCAATATACAAAAAGATCAATTCAAATGTGTATTAATGTAGCAAAGTAAGGTCCCAGATCATTATTATACTATGTGGAAAAGAATTTCATTAGGTAAGACATGTGTGATACTTAATACTGTCAACTTGATAGCATCTAGAATCACCCCAGGGACAATCTCACTCTGGGCAAGTCTGTGAGGGAGTCTCTAGATTGGATTAACTGAGTGTTACAGTTGCTTTTCTCTTACTGTGATGAAACTCCATGACCACAAATGGCTTATGCAAGAAAGAGCTTATTGTGATTCATGGCTCCAAAGGGTGAAACCATAATGGCAGAGAGGCATAACAGAAAGAATAGGAAGCTGAGATTTCACATCTTTAGCCACAAACAAGAAACAGAGAGGACAAACTAAAAGTAGGACAAGACTGTAACAACTCAAAGCCTACGCACAGTGACTTAATTCCTCCAACAAGGCTGCACCACTTCCCCAAACAACAGCATCAGCTGCAGAGCAAGTATCCAAATACTTGAGCCTATGGGAGGCATTTTTCATTTAAATCATTAAATGATGTAGTAATTTAATTAGTGGGGAAGATATGTCACAAATGTGAGTAGCACCATCCTATGGAGTGGGGTCCTGACTGAATGCAAAGAAAAGATGAGAAAAGAATCACCATCCATCCCTCTCTAGTTCCCATCTATGGATGTAATGTGATCAGATGCATCAAGCTCCTCCCAACCTGATTCTATACACCACTGTGAGTATATCCTCAACCTGTGAGCCAAATGAACATTTCCTTCCTGAAGTTGCTTTCCTCAGGTAATTTATTGCAACAATAAGAAATGTATCTAATTTAAGAAAACCAATAGTAAATTTTGTTATTAATCATTAAAATTCACTTGTTCCTGAATCCATAGCCTTGTTCACTATGATTGATCTTGACTTCATCCTTGACTATCAATCTGCTTTATCCAGAGGTTTATGGAGAGGAACAATAGTTTGTGAGTTCTGATAGTATAATTTCATGTTTCTGTTTACCATTAGTGCATGAGGACACAATATTAAACCACTAATCTTAGAGGAAGAGAAGAAGAGCTCTACCAACTGAAATGAGACAAATTGTGTCTAGCCCAACTGAAGCCCAGCTGATCTGTAGACACAAAAGATATAGTATATTGTTTTCAACAGCTGGTTTTAGGGGAGATTAATTACTCAAATTATTTCTACCAAGATCTAAGCAATCAAAAGAGTAAGAAAAGAACCCAAAAACATAAACTGCAGTCATTTCTGTCTATGGAGGTGGTTGTAGATGGCTTTGAAGTTTACTTACTTGCTTGAGAGTGTTTAACATGGGAGTTTTATGTTTGGAAAAGAGTGTAAGAAGTCAATGTACACAGAAAAGAAGATCTTTGTCATTTTTGAACAGGATAAAATCTGGAAGGAACATACATCAGCACAGAGTCTGGACTAAAGATGTTGTGACAACTTACTTGTTCAATTTTAAGAAATGGAGCTAAATGTAGCAGCTAATTGAAAATGATATGGGACACATTATTTCTTTCTCCTCTCATGACTATCAAGGGTGGTGGAGATTTTGTTCACTTTTATTTTGAAGGAACATATACTATACAATATCTCTCCAGAAGGAGAAATGAATACTTTTATTACCAATGTGTGTATCTAAGACTGTATGAAAGAAAGCCTGATATTCATAATGTATTAGTAAGATGCTACTGTATTGATACAGTGGAAAAATACTGTCTAAAGTATTTTGTAGAGCCCATAAAGTTGAATATGATTATTTGGTCAATTTTTCTGAATAGATCAATATATTTTAATTACCTTAAAATACACATTACCAAGAAGACTACACAAGTTTCTCTAAACAAATTCATATATAATGATGAAATAAGGCAAATATGATGA
Organism: Peromyscus maniculatus bairdii; assembly: GCF_049852395.1. Lineage (NCBI taxonomy): Eukaryota > Metazoa > Chordata > Mammalia > Rodentia > Cricetidae > Peromyscus > Peromyscus maniculatus. Next base: position 132,611,191 of record NC_134854.1, on the reverse strand, counting down.
AAATTATAATAATAAACTAGGAAAAAATATTAACAATTCTTGAAAAATCATTTTCAATGAACATATATTGTATCTGGTTTAATTTTCATTAGCTTGATTTTACAGACAAAAATATCTACATAAATTTAAAATGCTTTAATTTTGAGGTGTAATTGTACCATCAATACTCTATTTTTATTTGTGTGATAAAACACCTGTCATGAAAATGTTGATTAAACAAGACTCAAATATTCCTGTGTGGAGAGTAGGCATTGCAGGTAAACCAGACAATTTAGATAATTTTCTTCACCTGTTTATGCTGCTGCCAGGGTTGAAAGTTGGAGGGAATAGTGTTCTGTATGACAAGGAATAAATAAAATTGGTAGACAATTTCAAATATTTTAGCTTCACCTTTCTTCTGGTTGCTCTAGGTAGTCAGTAAATAGTTCATACAATAACATAAACACTTCACTCTCCCAAACACAAACAGCAAATGTGAAGAAGTGGGTTCCACATTATATTCTTCTGGTGCATTTATGAAGTTGTCTTCAAGTGTAATCTGCTTCACCCAGGGGCATATCACCAGAACACAGCAAGCTGGCTCTGAGCCTAAGCCATAAAAGATCTTTATGGAAGTCTTTTAGTACTAAATATACTTAGCAATTGGCTGATTTCTATTTCATGTTTACACCTATTCTCTTGAAAATTTAAAAAAAATTACTAAGAAAAAGCCTATTTTCTGTTAATTGTTCTTTGAGCCACAACACTTGAGGATGTTTTTCTATGGCAAAAGGCCATATACATGCAGGATTTAAATGGTCTGTTGATTTAAGTGTTATCCTGCTCCTGCTATTGCTAATTTCTAAAAACTTAATTAATAATTAGGTGTATAGGTATTTTACCTCCATATATGTTTGTGAGATGCAATCATGCCATGCCTGGAAAGGCAGCTAATCCTCTGGTACTGGGGGTATAGATGGTTGAATGCCACCATGTAGGTGCTGGGGATGGAATCTGGTCCTCTTGAAAGGCAACTCTTAAACTCTTGAGACATCTCTTCTGTGGTGATATTTTATTTGTGCAACCCAATACAGTTTATCTGAAGATCAGAGGAAAAAGCCAGCCACTATATTAAACATAGAAGTCAGGCAATAGTAGCACACACCTTTAATCCTATCATTCTGGAGGCAGGGATCTGTCTTGATCTCTGTGAGTTCAAGGCCACACTGGGAACAGAGCCAAGTGTGGTAGCATATACATTAAATTCCAAAACTAGTTAACCATAAAAGTCTGGAGGTCTGTAAAAATAGACAGGAAGTGACAGAGCTGGATGGGATGAGGAAGTGATGTAGCTGGACCAAGAGAGCAAATGAGATAGCAGAACAGAAAGGCATATAGGTGTGGATATACAGGAAGTATGTCTCTTTGGAAGCTGAGGGTTAGTAAGGTGAGGTTGGCTTGTAGCTTTTCTTATTTCTCTGATCTCTCAGGTAACCCTGATATCTGGCTCCAGGTTTTTTATTTAATAAGACCATTTAGCGATTTGTCTATACTCTTCCTCTTTCTGTTATTAATTTCTAGTATGATTCCACTGTGATAAAATAGTAGACTCAGCTCAGTATTTCCAAATTCAGTGAGGTTTATTTTATTGTCTATGATATGCTGTATATGGTTGACCATTGCATAGGCATTTGAAAAAATACATTCCACTGTGGTTTTAGCTTCAGTTTTTACAGTGTCTGTCCTGGAGAGAAGAGAGGAATCTCAGGAACTGAAGGAAGGAAAGATATTCTAGGGTAGGGTATTGCGTCCCATTCCTCTTATTAGTTGTAAAAGTAGGAGGTTTCTAGTCTACAAGGATTATCCCTGTCAAGAGCTTCCTAGGGAAGCTTGTCTTGTCTAAAGAAAAGTAGAAAGTGTTCATGGGAATCAATGAGTGGTAATAGTGATTTCTTTATACTTGGGTTGCTTCCTGGTATTACTAGTAGAGAAACTCTTTCTTAAGAATTTCCACACAAAAGAGATTCTCAAACAAGACTACCGTGTGTGTGTGTGTGTGTGTGTGTGTGTGTGTGTGTGTGTGTGTGTGTGTGTTTTGAATAAGAATGGCTTTCATAGGTTCATGTGTTTGAGTGCTTAGTAATCGAGGAATGGCACTATTTGGGATGGATTAGGAGATATGGCTGTTTTGGGAGTAAGTATGGCCTTGTTAGAGGAAATTTGACACTGGGGAGTGGGGTGGTTGGTGGTCATTGAGGTTTCTAAAGCTTAATCCAGGCCCAGTGGCTCTTTCTCTCTTTCTGCTGGGTGTGGATCTGAATGTTGAATTAACTACTTCTCTTGCACCATGGTTACCTCTATGCTTTCTGCCATTCTGATAATGAGCTAAACCTCTGAAACTGAAGCCCCAATTAAACACTTTCCTTAGTAAAAGAGTTTCCATGGTCAAGACATTACTACATAGCAACATAACACTAAGACAGTGCATGTGTGCATGTGTGTGTGTGTGTGCGTGTGTATGTGTGTGTACAGATATATGTGTGTGTGTGTTCATAAACAGAGACTTAAGTTGATTAATGGACAATTCCAAGGTAGTCTATGCATCTGTTCATTTTAACTGATTCTTTCTGCTGCCTTCATGCTAAAAGCAAAACATAAAGTCCTTTGCAGACTTCAGTGACATTTTCAATAATACAAGAAAATGGTGATCAGAAGTAGATTTTCATAGCCACTAGAGAGACTAAGATGCTAGAAGCTTCAAGAAAAACCCTACACAAACATGTGTCCTACAAACAAGCATATATGCAAGTCAAAACTTTAACATTTCATAGGATGCATCAGTCAGTGCCAGGCTGATTTTAGGTCCACCAATATGCCTGTGGCAGCTTCAATGAGACTGGTCTCCATAGGCTCATCTGTTTGAATATTTGGTCCCCAGTGGCAGAATTTTTTGAGAAGGCTTAGGAAGTGTGTCCTTGTTGTAGTAAGCATGTCACTAGAAGCATGTCTTGAGCTATCAAAAGCCTAATCACTCCCAGTTAGCTGTCACTGAATCATGCCTGTGGATCACATGTAAGCCTCTGCCATTCAGCTCACCATGATGATCAAGAACTTACCATCTGAAACCACAAGCAAGCCCCACTAAACTTTGTCTTTTTAAGTTGCCTTAATCGTAGTATCTATTCACAACAATAGAAAAGGAACTAAGGCCGGTTGGTGGTAGTACACATGTTTAATCCCAGCACTGGGGAGGCAGAGGTAGATGGCTCTCTTTGAGTTTGATGCCAGTCCAATACTGGGGAGGCAGAGTTAGACAGATGTCTGTGAGTTCAAAGCCAACCTAGTCTACACAGAGAATTCCAGGACATCCAAGATTACAGAGAGAAACCAAGTCTCAAAAACAATTAAACAAAAAGGATAACAAAAGAAAAAGAACAGTAACTAAGTTGTTTCCAGGCTCTGGCTATTATGAATAATGGTGTTCTCAACATAGGTGAGCAAGTGTCCTGGTGATATGATTGAGCATTCCTTGGCTATATGCCCAAGAGTGGTATCATTGGGTCTTAAGGTAGACTGATTCCCAATTTTCTAAAAAAAACTATCATACTGATTTCCAAAGTTGCTGTACAAATTTGCACTCCCACCAACAGTGAAGGAGTGTTCGCCTTTCTCCACATCCATTCCAACATAAGCTATCATCAGTGTTTTTGATCTTAGCCATTCTGACAGGTGTAAGATGCAGGAGGGAATGAAGGGAGTAGGTTGGCGGGGGAAGGCTGGGAGGGAATGGAAGGAGGGAAGAGAGGGGGATCTGTGGTTGGTATGTAAAATGAATAAAAAATTACTTAGTAAAGAAAAAATAAAAGAAAGAAACTAAAACAATTGTCATGTCCAAATCTCCAAGACTGTCTCCTTATGTGACACTATTGATATTATATGTGCAGTTAAGATAATGACTTTAAGCTGAGGTTATCCTAAGTTATTTGGATGCATCCAATGACATTACAGGGTCCTTATGAAGAGGGACACAGGTGAGCCAAAGGTAGAGGCAGAGGATGGTGAGATGATAAAGAAGTTGCCTAAAGCTAAGGATGCACAAGGCCTCTAGGATTTGGAAAGCCAAGCAAAAATATCTCACCCAGTCTCTGCAGAGGCAAAGCATTCAGGCTGATACCTTGATCTGAGAACCTCTCAATTCCAGAGCTATCAACCTATAGATTATCTCTTATTTCAAGTTGCTGCATTTGATTGGTCATTACCTTCTGGCTACAGCAACAGTTAGGAACCAAATATACTTCTGAGTTAGTCTGCGTTGAATTATGCCCCACTGTAGTGTTTCATTAAATCTTCCTTTCTACCCACCTTTCTATAACTCTGCTATTCTTTTTTCTACCTGACAAATGAAAAACAAATAACTTTGGAGTTAGTTTTAGAAATTCCTTGTGCTAAGTAAGACTCATACTCCAAAACTCCTCTGTAAGATCTAAAAGCAAAACTTCATATAAATTAAATTTAGCCAAGTTTAACAGAGCCAAGCACGATTTGCAATTTGGGAAGCTCTTGGAATCAGAAAATATCCAGAGAAACTTCAATCTGCCATGGAGTTGGCAAATATTTATAGACAGAAAATGGAAATGACGTAGAAAGGCATTCCCATTGCTTACAACTTGATGTTTGCCTTATTTGAACACAGTTTATACATTTGGCTATCTTTGTTTGACCAAAGCTCAGTTGCTGTGACTGGCTGAAATTGAGCTACTGTTGCAAAGATATACTCCTGAATTAGGCTTTCATCTAGTTTACTTCTAAACTAGGTTGTAGTTCTTTATGTCTTTATGTAAGGACTTATATACCTCTATATGATAGCCTTCATAGATCAAATTTAGTTTAATTCCACAAAGAATGTTTACATGTGGAAAGGATCTGTACACTAAAAACTGAAAAAATTCTTACACAATCTGATCATGCACACACACACACACACACATACACACACACACACACACACACCACATATACACAAATGCAACTTTTGTTTAAAATTATACTTAAAAGGACTAATTAGATATTAATGATGTTTTATTAATATGAGCTGTGTACACATTGAGCTTTTTATTTTCTATTTATTATTAGAGTTTTAGCATCCCAAATAGTAAGATTGTTGAATAAAAGATTAACATGGTAGAAATGCAATTTTCTACTTTCTTTTTTTTTCTTTCTCTCTCTTTTTTTTAATTTGGTAATTCTTTTTTTTTTTAATTTATTTTACAACACAATTCAGTTCTACATATCAGCCCGGGATTCCCTTGTTCTCTGGCCTCCCGCCCCCCTCCCCTTTCCCCCAGCCCACTCCCCATTCCCACCTCCTCCAGGGCAAAGCCTCCCCCTAGGACTGATATCAAACTGGTAGAATCAGTCCAGGCAGGTCCAGTCTCCTCCTCCCGGGCCAAGCCAAGCTACCCTGCATAAGGCCCAGGTTTCAAACAGCCAACTCATGCACTGAGCACAGGACCCAGTCCCACTGCCTGGATGCCTCCCAAACAGATCAAGCCAATTGACTGTCTCACCCATTCAGAGGGCCTGATCCAGTTGGGGGCCCCTCAGCCATTGGTTCATAGTTGATGTGTTTGCATTCGTTTGACTATTTGTCCCTGTGCTCTATCCAACCTTGGTCTCAACAATTCTTGCTCATATAAACCCTCCTCTTACTCGCTAATTGGACTCCCTAAGCTCCACCCAGGGCCTAGAGTTGGATCTCTGCATCCAGATCCCTCAGTCATTGGACGGGTTTTCTTGCATGACATTTAGGGTGTTTGGCCAACCCATCACCAGAGTAGGTCAGTTCGGGCTGTCTCTTGACCATTGCCAGCAGTCTATTGTGGGGGTATCTTTGTGGATTTCTGTGGGCCTCTCTAGCACTTTGCTTCTTCCTATTCTCATGTGGTCTTCATTTACCATGGTCTCCTATTCCTTGTTCTCCCTCTATGTTCTTGATCCAGCTGGGATCTCCCACTCCCACAAGCTCTCTTTCCCTCGACCCTCACCCTTCATTACCCCCAATCATGTCCAGGCTGTTCATGTAGATCTCAGCCATTTCTCCGTCATTGGGAGATCCCCATGTCTTTCTTGGGGTCCTGTTTTCCAGTTAGCCTCCCTGGTGATGTGAGTAGCAGTCTAGTCACCCTTGTTCCACATCTAGTATCCTCCTTTGAGTGAGAACATACCATGTTTTCTTTCTGAGTCTGGGTTACCTCATTCAGGATGATTTTTTCTAGATCCATCCATTTGCCTGCAAACCTCATGATGTCCTTGTTTTTCTCTGCTGAGTAGTATTCCATTGTGTGTATGTACCACAATTTCTTTATCCATTCTTCAGTTGAGGGACATCTAGGTTGTTTCCAGGTTCTGGCTATCACAAATAATGCTGATATGAACATAGATGAGCAAATGCTCTTGTGGTATGATTGAACATTCCTTGGGTATATGCCCAAGAGTGATATAGCTGGATCTTGGGGGAGAGTGATTCCCAATTTTCTAAGAAAGCGCCATATTGATTTCCAAAGTGGTTGTACAAGCTTGCATTCCCACCAGCAGTGGAGGAGAGTTCCCCTAGTTCCACATCCTCTCCAGCATAAAATGTCTTCAGTGTTTTTGATCTTAGCCATTCTGACTGGCGTAAGGTGGTATCTCAGAGTTGTTTTGATTTGCATTTCCCTGATGATTAGGGATGTTGAGCAATTGCTTAAATGTCTTTCAGGTATTTGAGTTTCCTCTGTTGAGAATTCTCTGTTTAGTTCTATAGCTCATTTCTTAATTGGACTGTTGGGCATTTTGATGTCTAATTTCTTGAGTTCCTTATATATTCTGAATATCAGTCCTCTGTCACATGTGGGGTTGGTGAAGACCTTTTCTCATTATGTAGGTGTCACTTTGCCTTGTTGACCGTATCCTTTGCTCTACTAAAGCTTCTCAGTTTCAAGAGGTCCTGTTGATTGATTGTTTCTCTCAGTGTCTGTGCTACTGGTGTTATATTTAGGAAGTAATCTCCTATGCCAATGCATTCAAGACTACTTCCTACTTCTCTTCTAGCAGGTTCAGAGTAGCTGGATTTATGTTAAGGTCCTTGATCCACTTGGACTTAAGTTTTGTGCACAGTGATAGATATGGATCTATTTGCAGCCTTCTACATGTTGATATCCAGTTATGCCAGCATCATTTGTTGAAGATGCTTTCTTTTTTCCATTATACACTTTTGTAAAAAATTATATGTTCATAGGTGTGCAGATTAATGTCGGGGTCTTCAATTCGATTCCATTGGTCCACATGTCGGTTTTTATGCCAGTACCAGGCTGTTTTTATTACTGTAGCCTCTAGTAGAGCTTGAAGTCAGGGATTGTAATGCCTCCAGAGGTTGTTTTATTGTACAGGATTCTTTTGGCTATCCTGGGTTTTTTGTTTTTCCATATGAAGTTGAGTATTATTCTTTCCAGGTCTGCGAAGAATTGTGTTGGTATTTTGATGGGGATCGCATTGAATCTGTAGATTGCCTTTGATAAAATTGCCATTTTTACTATGTTAGTCCTGCCTATCCATGAGCATGGGAAATCTTTCCATTTTCTGACATCTTCTTCAATTTCTTTTTTCAGGGACTTAAAGTTTTTGTCATATAGGTCCTTCGCTTGCTTGGTTAGTGTTACCCCAAGGTATTTTATGTCATTTGTGGCTATTGTAAAAGGTGATGTATCTCTGATTTCCTTCTCAGCCTTTTTGTCAATTGTATATAGGAGGGATACTGATTTTTTTGAGCTGACCTTGTATCCTGCTATGTTGCTGAAGGTGTTTATAAGCTGTATCAGTTCCTTGGTTGAATCTTTGGGGTCACTCAAGTATACTATCATGTCATCTACAAATAGGGAAAGCTTGATTTCTCCCTTTCCAATTTGTATCCCCTTAATCTCCTTATGTTGTCTTATTGGTCTGGCTAAAATTTCAAGTACTATATTGAATAAGTATGGGGAGAGTGGACAGCCTTGCCTCATTCCTGATTTTAGTGGAATTGCTTTGAGTTTCTCTCCATTTAATTTGATGTTGGCTGTTGGCTTGCTGTAAATTGCCTTTATTATGTTTAGGTATGTTCCCTGTATTCCTGATCGCTCCAAGACCTTTATCATGAAGGGGTGTTGGATTGTGTAAAATGCCTTTTCTGCATCTAGTGAGATGATCATGGGGTTTTTTTCTTTGAGTTTGTTTATATGGTGTATTACATTGATGGACTTTCATATGTTGAACAACCCTTCCATCCTTGGGATGATCAAGCCTACTTGATCACGGTGGATAATTGTTTTGATGTGTTCTTGGAGTCTATTTGCCAGTATTTTATTGAGTATTTTTGCATCAATGTTCATGAGGGAGATCGGTCTGTAGATCTCTTTCTTTGTTGTATCCTTGTTTGGTTTAGGAATCAAGGTAATTGTAGCCTCAAAGAAGGAGTTTGGTAATGTTCTTTCTGTTTCTATTGTGAGGAACAATTTAGAGAGTATTGGTATTAACTCTTCTTTGAAGATCTGGTAGAATTCTGTGCTGAAACCATCTGGTCCTAGGCTTTTTTTAGTTGGGAGAGTTTTAATGACTGTTTCTATTTCCTTAGGGGTTATTGGACTATTTAAATAGTTTATCTGGTCTTTATTTAATTTAGGTGTGTGGTACCTATCCAGAAAATTATCCATTTCTTTTAGATTTTCCAGTTTTGTGGATTACAGGTTTTTGAAGTATGACCTGATGATTCTCTGGATTTCCTGAATGTCTGTTGTTATGTCCCTTTTCATTTCTGTTTTTATTGATTTAGATGCTCTCTCTCTGTCCTTTGGTTAGTTTGGATAAGGGCTTGTCTATCTTGTTGATTTTCTCAAAGAACCAACTCTTTGTTTCATTAATTTTTTTCTATTGTTCTCTTTGTTTCTATTTTATTGATTTCAGCTCTCACTTTGATAATTTCCTGGCATCTATTCTTCCTGGGAGACTTTTCTTCTTCTTGTTCTAGAGCTTTCAGGTGTGCTGTTAAGTCACTAGTGTGAGATTTCTCCAACTTCTTTATGTGGGCATTTAATGCTATGAACTTCCATCTTGGCACTGCTTTCATAGTGTCCCATAAGTTTGGGTATGTGGTGTCTTCATTTTTGTTGATCTCTAAGAAGTCATTAATTTCTTTCTTTATTTCTTCCTTAACCCATTGGTGAATCAGTTGAGCATTACTCAGTTTTCAATGGATTGTAGGTTTTCTGTAGATTTTGTTGTTGTTGAAATCTAACTTTAAACCATAGTGGTCTGATAGAACACAGGAGGTTATTCCAATTGTTTTGTATCTGTTGAGATCTGCTTTGTGGCCAAGTATGTTGTCGATTTTAGAGAAGGTTCCATGGGGTGCTGAGTAAAAAGTATATTCTTTTTTGTTAGGATGGAATGTTCTGTAGATATCTATTAGGTCCAATTGGGTCATGAGCTCAGTTAAGTCCTTTATTTCTCTGTTAAGTTTCGATTTGGGAGATCTGTCCAGTGGTGAAAGTGGGGTGTTGAGGTCTCCCACTATTAATGTGTGTGGTTTTATATGTGGTTTAAGCTTTAGTAATGTTTCTTTTACATATGTGGGTACCCTTGTGTTTGGGGCATAAATGTTTAGAATTGAAACTACATCTTGGTGGATCTTTCCTGTGATGAGCATGTATGCCCTTCTTGATCTTTTTTGATTGATTTTAGTTTGAAGTCTATTTTGCTGGATATCAAGATGGCTATACTGGTTTGTTTCTTAAGAAAGTTTGATTGGAACGTCTTTTCCCAGCCTTTTATTCTTAGGTAATGTTTATCATTGAATTTGAGATGTGTTTCTTGTATGCAGCAGAAAGATGGGTGCTGCTTTTGTATCCATTCTGTAAGCCTATGTCTTTTTATAGGTGAATTAAGTCCATTGATATTAAGGGATATTAATGACCAGTGATTGGCCATTCCTGTTATTTTTTGGTGGTAGTCTGTGTGTACTTCTCTTCTTTTGGGTTTACTGCTATGGCTTTATCTATTGCCTGTGTTTTTGAGGGTGTATCTGACTTCCTTAGGTTGGAATTTTCCTTCTAGTGTTTTCTGTAGGGCTGGGTTTGTGGATAAGTATTGTTTAAATCTGGCTTTGTCTTGGAATGTGTTGTTCACTCTGTCTATGATGATTGTAAGTTTTGCTGGGTATATTAGTCTAGACTGGCATCCATGGTCTCTTAGTGTCTGCATTACATCTGTCCAGGTCCTTCTGGCTTTCAAAGTCTCCATTGAGAAATCAGGTGTTATTCTGATGGGTTTGCCTTTATAGATCACTTGGCCTTTTTCCTTAGCTGTCCTTAATATTCTTTCTTTATTCTGTACATTTAGTTGTTTAATTATTATGTGGCAAGGGGACTTTTTTTGGTGGTCTAGTCTGTTTGGTGTTCTATAGGCTTCTTGTATCTTCATAGGCATTTCCTCCTTTAAGTTGGGAAAGTTTTCTTCTATGATCTTGTTGAACACATTTTCTGTGCCTTTGAGTTGATATTCTTCTCTTTTTTGTCTTTCTTTTATATTTATTACTTCTTCTATGTTTTTGAGATTATAATACAATGACATCATTTCCCCTTCCCTTTCCTCCCTCCAAACTCTACTCAATATCCCTTCTTGCTCGTCTTCAAATTCATGGTCTCTTTTTTTCATCAACTGTTATTACACGAATATTTGCATATGTATACACACAAATATCCTTATTACAACCTGCTCAGGCTGTATGTTACTTGTATGTATGTCTTCAGGGCTGATCATTTGGTACTAGAAATCTAATTGATATGCTTTTTCTTCTCTTTTAGAAATCTTAATGTGAGATTAGAACTAACTTTTCCTTAATATCTATAAAAACTATATTTTTCATTTTACTTTCAGATTTCTAGAGTATATACAATCCTTTAATATTTGCCTTACCTAATCAAACTATACCACTTTTGGGCATATACGCAAGAAATGCTCAATCATATCACAAGAGCACTTGCTCAGCTATGTTCATATCAGCATTGTTTGTAATAGCCAAAACCTGGAAACAACCTAGATGCCCCTCAACTGAAAAATGGATAAATTGTGGCACATATACACAATGGAGTACTACTCAGCAGAGAAAAATAATGACATCAAGAGGGTTACAGGTAAATGGATGGATCTAGAAAAAATCATCCTGAATGAGGTAACCCAGATTCAGAAAGACAAATATGGTATGCACTCACTCATAGGAGGATACTAGATATGGAACAAGGATGACTGGACTGCTACTCACTTCACCAGGGAGGCTAACTGGAAAACAGGACCCCAAGAAAGACACGGGGATCACCCAATGATGGAGAAATGGCTGAGATCTACATGAACAGCCTGGACATGAGTGGGAGCAATGAAGGGCGAGGGTCCAAGGAAAGAGAGCTTGTGGGAATGGGAGATCCCAGCTGGATCAAGAACGGAGAGGGAGGACAAGGAATAGGAGACCATGGTAAATGAAGACCACATGAGAAAAGGAAGAAACAAAGTGCTAGAGAAGCCCACAGAAATCCACAAAGATACCCCCACAATAGTCTCCTCCTTCTATCCCTATTATTCGTAGGTTTGCTCTTTTCATGGTGTCCCAAATTTCTTGGACATTTTGGTTCATGACTTTGTTGGCTTTAGTGTTTTCTTTGACTGATGAATCTATTTCTTCTACCATATCTTCAATGCCAGAGATCCTCTCTTCCATCTCTTGCATTCTGTTGGTTATACTTGCATCTGAATTTCCCATTCATTTACTCAGATTTCCTATTTCCAGTATTCCCTCTGTTTGTGTCTTCTTCATTTTTTCTATTTTCCTTTTCAGGTCTTGAACTGTTTCCTTCATTTGTTTCATTGCTTTTTCATGATTTTCTTTCAGTGCTTTATTGTTTTCTTCCAGGACTTTACTGTTTTCTTCTACTTTATTTGTCCTTTCCTCTAGTTTTTTATAGCGTTCTTCCCATTTTTTTTTTGTCTTTTACTCTATATAAGCCTCTACCTTCTTCATGATGTTACTCATAAGGCTGTTTTCTTCTGCTTCTTCCAAATTTTGATGTTCAGGTCTAGATGTTGGAGGAGGGCTAGATTCTGGTGATGCTGTATTGCTCTTCATTTTGTTGTATGTCCATCTCCTTGTGGTTCATTCTTGGTCTTATCAGCACACTTGGTCCAGACAGAGCTGACAGATTCAGGAAGTCTCTCTCTCTTGTCCAGATAGGAGCTCTCTTGTCCAAATGGGAACTCAGGGACAGGATGGGAGCTCTTATCCAGACAGGAAGTCCTCTTGTCCAGAAGGGATGTCCGGGGGCAGGATGGGAGCTGGGGGCTGGTCTCTAAGTCTCAGGAAGTGGCTGGGGTCTCGGGCAGATGGGCATGGGGGCAGGGTGTGGAGATTGCAGGGTCTGCCGGGGATCTTGGAGAAGGGGAGCCTTCCCGGTAGGGCTAAAACGGAACCTGCTCAGTGGCCAAAACCTGGGGCCAAGTTGGGCAGGTTTCCCTGGAGTGGCTGGTGCCCAGGGATGGGGTCTAGGCTGATCCCAGGGACTCACCTCTGGTCCAGAAGGGAAGTCCCGGGCAGGACGGGCAATTTTCTACTTCCTATTTACTTGAATTATAAAATTTGGTTATTTTCTAGGATTGAACTTGTTAGCTAAATCTAATATTCCTGCTGCCCTGTGCTGTGGGATGTTCTGTATATCCTGTGGGAGCCCGTTCTTGGGTTCCTCATGGCTTTACCCAGCAGATCCACATAGAGGATGATTAGGACCAAGGTCCTGAGTGCAGGTGACTGAGATGATCTTCACTTGGCTGTGCTGGGGGATGGTCTGTATGTCAAGTTGCTCTGATTGGTAATTAATAAAACCTGATTGGCCGTGGCTAGGCAGGAAGTATAGGTGGGACTAACAGAGAGGAGAAATAAAAGAACAGGAAGGCAGGAGTCACTGCCTGCAGCACCTGCCAGGACAAGAAAGATGTAAAGTACCGGTAAGCCACGAACCACGTGGCAAGGTAGAGATTTGTAGAAATGGACTAATTTAAGATATAAGAACAGTTAGCAAGAAGCCTGCCACAGCCATACAGTTTGTAAACAAAATAAGTTTCTGTGTTTACTTGGTTGGGTCTGAGCGGCTATGGGACTGGCGGGTGAGAGAGATTTGTCCTGACTGTGGGCCAGGCAGGAAAACTCAAAGCTACAGCGCTATGTGTGTGTGTGTGTGTGTGTGTGTGTGTACAGGAGGTCAATATCAAATCACTTCCTCAATTATTTATACCTTAATTTGAGACAGTCTCTAACTAAACAGAGTTCACAGATTCATCTAGACCAGAGTACCCACCCTTCAAAATGTTGCAACCTATAACACGAATCTTGGAAAACCCAGAGCCAGATATCAGGGTGAAAGCTAAAAGGTCAGAGAAGCAGAACAAGCTACAGCCAACCTTACCTCTCCAAGTCCTCAGCCAATCCCGTTTCCATGAATCATCAGGCTGAAATCCTCTGAGTCCTCACCCAAAAGTGTCTCAGATGAACTGCTTTAGTTCCTGTCTCCTCATGCCTTATATACCTTTCTCTGGCCTGCCATCACTTTCTGGGATTAAAGGCATGTGTGCTTCCCAGTATTGGAATTAAAGGTGTGTGCCACCACTGCTTGGCTGTGTTTCCATTGTGGCCTTGATCTCACAGAGAGGCAGATGGATTTCTGCCCCCTAAGTGATAGGTTTAAGTTTGTGTGCCACCACTGTCTTACCTCTATGTCTAATCTAGTGGCTGGCTCTGTCATCTGATCCTCGGGCAGATATATTAGGGTATAAAATATATCACCACAGCAACCTTTTAATAGAGATCCTCATGCTGTGGTGACCACCAACCATAAAATTATTCCGTTGCTACTTATATCTGTAATTTTGTTAAGTTGCGGATCATAATGTAAATAACTGTGTTTTCCAATAGTCTAATTCTCTATATTCTAGACTGAAACCCAGCAGCCTCTAGGGCTCTTTGTCTCTGAATCTCTGGTGTTGGAATTATAAGCTCACAGTTGTCTGCCCAACCTTTTATGTGGGTTCTGGGAATCCAAGTAAGGTGGTCATGCTTAAGCAGCCAGCATTTTACCAATTAATCTATACCTCTGGCCCTCTTCTGTTTTCTACTACTGAAAAACCCTCAACTCAGAACTACTGTTTAATGCATATGGTTCTAGGGGAGTTATTTCTTTTATCTGTAAACTTATTGGTAACAACTTTAACTTAGTTGTGTTAATCAAGGCAGAGTATAAAGTCATATTAATGAACGTGAGATGAGTCATTTACTCCATAAATGTGTCAAAGCAGTGGCTCATAAGAATGCCAGCTAAGATAGAGAAAGTCCACAGTTTTCCATGGATGAAGAGTTTTAAAATTCCATATGGAACACATTATAAAAAATTGATATAGATCAGGACCATTATATCTGAACCTTTAGGGCATGTAGAATGTTTGCTGTGATGAAAATTTGTCTTAAAAACACAGCTGGAAACCTCATTCACAGATGGAAGATGCTAAACTAATATAGCATCCCCTGACAAATTAACATAAAGGATTGATTTTTAATGGCACAAAGAAAGGAGGGTTTTAACTGAAGTATTCATCTTTTTTATTATTTCTTTTCTTTTTTAAGATTATAATATAATTACATGATTTCTCCCTTCCATTTCCTTCCTCTGAACTCCCTCTAAACCTTCCTATATATCCCTCTTTGAACATTTTCAAATTCATAGTCTCTCTATTCATTGATTGTTGTTACACACTCATACATATATACATGCATACATATACACATTCAAAAATACGTAAGTACATCTACTTAGTCTTTATAATGTTACCTGTATGTGGGTTTCCATGGCTGACAATTTGTATCAGATAACCAATTTTCTCTTTTCCAGGGAAGATTGTTTCTCCTGCTCTCAGCATTCCTCAGTTTCCTACAGATCTTTGTGTAGCTTTAAGACCTTTTTGTCTTTCCCTATTTTCCCCCTTTTATCACAATGATCTCTGAGCCTTAGATACAGGAGTTGTATTGTAAAAATATCCTTTGGGGGTGGGTTCCATATTCTGAAGTTTGATGTTTGTGGTTTTCTGTAATGACCTCTATCAGCTGCAAAGAGGGGTTTTCTTGATAAGGGTGAGAGCTGTACTTATCTGAATATAAGGACAAATGTTTAGTTAGTGGTAGTTTTGGTTTAGTAAAGCAATGATTTTAGGCTCTCCAAGATCCTTGACTTCACTAGCTCTGAGTAGTTGTATATATTTCTGGTACTAGGCATAATTTCACTCTTGTTGAGTTTTTCCAGTGTAAGATTAGAGAGGTTTTGCTTATTACCAAAGTGTGCATGCCACTACTGCACTCACAATGTTATTGTGATATGCTAACCATTATGGTTCATAGGCAGAATGGCTGGGTAGAGATGCTGATTGCTTCCATCTCAGGAAGCTTCCATAGGGCTTTCTGGTGCCAGGAAAGATAGTCTTCAGGGAAGAGGTTTTTAGATCAATCCCAGTTCAAGGGCATCTAGGCCCTGTATTTGAAGTGCAGGGTGTCTTCAGTTTGCTTTCCACATCTAGGGAGTAACTAAGGGCTATACCAATAATGTTTTGGAAGTCTCTTGGACAACCCTAACCAAATCCAAATCAAAAGAGGTATTTTCATGCATCATATTGGCCTTTTTGTTAAGTTGACTTTGGCTTTTTTAGAGAATATTGTCAGCCTACATTGAACAATGTCATTTAGACAATACATGGATATTTAAATACCAACTTATAGGTATTCTAGGTAGATAGTCAACAGTATGATTATTTATGACTTCCCATATGTTCTTACTGTTATTTCTCCCCCTTCTTCTATTTTTTTATTTTTTCCTCCCTCCCTTATTAGCACTTCTGCTACTGTGTTTTCCACTCTTCACATTATATAAGTTATACCATTCTAAGAAGCTCAAATACAGGATGTAAAACCATGTAGGAGTAAGTTTTAACCTTGAGGAACCACAAGTAATAAATTCAACTTGAAGAAATGTCATAACTCTACACAAGGCTACATTTTTAAACAAGCAACAGACAAAGGGTAAGTTCAAGAATGCTAATAACTACTTTACAGTTACACTTAAAGGATGAACTGAAAAAAAATATGTATTAATATAGAATGAGTATTACAAAATCTGATTAATTTTAGTTGTTATCATTACCATATTAACTACCCTTATTAGGTATTGGGCTAAAATATATATGTGCTTAGGGCTTTCAGCTACATCCTGTCCTGTGACATATAACAACAATGGTTATGAAACCAAGGTTCTTGCACATACTAAAATCATGCTCTACTACTGAGCTGTACCCCAATCTTACTAATAATCTTCAGTAATCAAAACCACCCAGAATTCAATTTTTCTTGTAGTAGGTAATAAGCAAAATAATAGTTAACTGAGATATTCCTGCTAATGCTCTTCCAAAATAGTGAGATCAGGATGATTTTGTAATGTGTCAGTACATAAGCTAATGTTCTGGTGCAGTCTATTCAAAGAAGAGAGAAAGACGTACCTAGGCTCTCAGCCCATTACTGCTCCAGGGCCAGAGAGCATCTACACAACACGTGCTTCCTAGCTCCTTATTGGCTACCTGTCTTTCCAGTTTCCTCTCAACCTGGCAGAAGTCAATGAAGCCTTGCAAAGAACAAAGGAATGGACAGAATAAGAATGTCAATGAAAAGACTGAGCATCTAGAGTCATCCTTCAGTCTGGAGAATAAAGGATAAGTCTCTCATTCCAGGACATGTCTGTATGCTGTACTCATTATTATGGAATTCCATGCAGGAATGAACATATGAAGCAAGGGTCTTACTTCTGACAAGGAGAATGAGAAAGGGAAATAGAATTGAAGATAGCATGAGCAGTCATTGCTAGATCTTAGGTTGATATTTTCACTCATATTTTGTCCAGACTTGTTCATGCTTATTACTGAAATCATAGTAAGTGATAAGTGGAGGAAGCCTACACAAAACATGTCAGCACAGTGGTTATGACTGCAAAGGACAATGATTTGCATTTTTTGCAAAAATAAAATTATCCCATTTACTTGAAAATAAACAGACAAGGAAAAGATATAGGTCAGAGGAGAACTGACTTAGTCTGACAAGCAACATCATATATAAAACAATCATGAATAGGATCAAAATACATTTTATACATCTGTGTGTATGTGTGTATATGAAAATGCCACACAAAACACAATGTTTAATACAATTAATGAACATTTTTGAAAGGGAAACTGTACAGGATTTGAACTTGGGGGTCCTGTTAAAATACCAATGCATCTATTGCTGGCAATAATGCACCAGGCCACTTGAGATAAATCCTCAGACTCCCAATGTTTCTATCTGTCATACATGGGGAGCTTTTAAAACATACCTCATAATTCTCAGAAGAAGATGTCTCATCAAAGGGAAAACAGCTGTCATTTCCCACATAAGGCATAACAACAATGTGCTATGAAGATATTAATAATTCACTTAGCTAAACCCCACAGATGCTTTTATGAGAAGCAATGGTTTTATCAACATCTAATACTGTTTGTAATACTCCCAACTCTTACTTGATTTGTAAATGCTGTAAGTTTTAATTAAGAGCTACCATTTCTCCCATTCATGTTCTTCATTATCCTCTCTTTGCATTTTCTAGGTAGATTTTATTAGAAATATATAAATCCTAAGCTTTTACAACTCCTGGAGTCACACTAAACCTGAATCCACACTACTCCTCATGCCCAAAGTGTGGGCTGTCAATGAATAATGTTGATGACTGCAAAGAGTTTCTAAGAATTATCAACTTTAGGGGTCAGTCCCAGAAATACTGCACTAGATTGTGTGGGAGCCCCAGGATATTCCTTTAACAAAACTGGTTTGTGGCACACTACTCTCCAGAGACAATTTAAATGCACTGCTTGATGGTCAATCATTGTTTTCTATATACACCATTGGCCATAGGAATAGAACTTCTTTTTTTTTTTTTTTTGGTTTTTCGAGACAGGGTTTCTCTGTGTAGCTTGCGCCTTTCCTGGAGCTCACTTGGTAGCCCAGGCTGGCCTCGAACTCACAGAGATCCGCCTGGCTCTGCCTCCCGAGTGCTGGGATTAAAGGCGTGCGCCACCACCGCCCGGCAGGAATAGAACTTCTTAACAGAGACCACCAAAGCTGAAATGGATGCTTTCATGTTCTAGACAAGACCCTGCACTTTAAACAGAGGGTAACTATCTCCAAATCACATTCTTACTGAGCCAGGAGCTGAACTCAGTCTGATGCTTTGAATACTGATTCTTTCCAATTATACCTAATATTAACAGAAACACACTTTAAATATATCCATTTTCTCTTCCTGAACAATAGAAAAGTTAATCACAAGATCCTTAAGTCACTATTTGTATTTAGATTCTGTGGCTTCTGTGTGTGTGTCCCTATTTATAGGAGAAAACAGCTATCAATGCATTGTTTAAAACTAAGGTCATTTGTGTTGCTGGAGTGATGACTTGCCTGGTTCTTGACCATTTGCCTCTAGCTTCATCATTATAGAAGGGGAGATGATTACTCTTCATAGAGAACTTAAATAGTGTCAGCTGAAAATCCTTTGAAAATTACAAAGCATTACGAGTCCCTACATCAGAAACCTATACCGTTCTGTACATACTCTGCACGTAGAACTAAAAATAAACTTAGCAGCTTCTCTGGTCTAGGCCCTGCTTCACTTAGTAGCTTAGTCCCCCAGGAAGAATCAAAATTACTTTGTAAGTTATGAACACTTGAGTTTGTGAATCTCTGTAGAAGCAACAATCAGGACAGAAAGAAATAGATTAAAGGTTATGAGTACTGGGTTTGAGCTCCAGTTTCTCCATTTGGTAGTTGTTTCTAAAGAAGCCACTATTCCAACTCTCTGGGCTTCTGATTCTTCCACTTAAATGGCCATCATACCACAAAAGCACAAAATTATACCTTAGCACACACTCTTGGTATCCAGACCTGGTGTTTTCTGTTGGCTATCAGTTGTAGTGTGTGATTAGCATACCTCTTTCACAATGGTCACTGTTTTCTTAGTCTCTTCTAATACCACAGTTTCTTAGTTAGTGACCTTATGGCTCAGTAAAAGGGAGTCTAGTATCTACTTCTCTAGTCAGTGTTCTGTCATCATGACAGCTGACCCTGTAGGTGAAATATATATGGATGTCTGAGCACAAAAGGCAGAGTCTCAGGCTGACCAACATAGGCACTAAAGTTCTCCCTATGCTATCTTCAGTTGTTTCTACAAGAGTCACCACCTGTAGGCTAAACTGATACACTCAAGTGACCAAGATGAATGGACTCGTGAACATGGTCCCTGATGCTCTGCTAAATGTGAAGATGAAGCCACACATGAATGTGCTTCTTCCCTATAGTTTTCAATGATCTTAACCAGTTTTCTTTTTATATAAGCTTCTTTGGTTTTTCCTATTCCATGAAGTTTATTTTTGTGAATTAATGTACATATTGTGTTCATAACAAATTCTTCCTTAGATAGCCAAGTTGTCATGTGATTTTCTTGAGATTATTTATAATTTGACCTAATAGTTCAAATTACCATTCTATTTTTAAGTTGCCTTCTTAGAATTCTGTTATAAAATGAGTAAATGTTTATAAAATGAGAAGTCCTAGCCAAATCTAAAATGTTATTTTTAGAAAGCAGTGAGTCAGGAAAGAAACTGACCTTTTATATTTTATTTGACATCAAGAAACTATTGGTCGCCGGGCGTGGTGGCGCACGCCTTTAATCCCAGCACTCGGGAGGCAGAGCCAGGCGGATCTTTGTGAGTTCGAGGCCAGCCTGGGCTACCAAGTGAGCTCCAGGAAAGGCACAAAGCTACACAGAGAAACCCTGTCTCGAAAAAACCAAAAAAAAAAAGAAACTATTGGTGTCCCCAGATCTCATTTTTCTGATGCTTAGTGAATACATACATTTAATTTCTCTTCATTTCAACTGCCTAGGACATTTTTACTCCTTCAAGATTCTCTTCTACTAATGCAGAGACTCACAACTGCACAATATGCTGAGAGTGGGAGATTTTTGGAGCACTTAGTGCTAAAGGGGATGTCTTCATTATTTCCTTCTCTCAGTGCTCAGAGAGCTATGTGGAAGAGAAGAGAGCAATGTGGAAGAGAAGAGAGCTATGTGGAAGAGAAGGAAGCTATGTGGAAGAGAAGGTTGAAATGTTGTAAGTGCCAGAGTGATTCCAAGGGAATATTTTCCTCCAGGCACAATAGGACTGATGGACATATGAATTCACAAACACTATGGAAGTAGTACAAGGACTATACAGTTTCAAGCCAGATTGAGTCTCAATGCTGAAAAGGGGAGGCCAATATAGGCCCACACCTCTAAGCAAGAAGAAGGACACTTGCAAAGGAAAAATTTTCTTCAATAGAATCCCAAAGAGTATATTGGTCACACTTCAGAGTAGGCCTCATGTCCAGCAGTAAGTGGCCAACATAAAATTAATAAAATGTACTTTTGTAGACTTGTTGTCTTAAACTGCTTTATTGGGCATTTCTTTGTCTTATTGGTCTTTTGTTTGTATTCTTTTGTTTTATTTTTGTGTTCTCTCTCTCTCTCTCTCTCTCTCTCTCTCTCTCTCTCTGTGTGTGTGTGTGTGTGTGTGTGTGTGTGTGTGTGTGTGTGTGTGTGTTTTAGGCTTTTTTTGTTATTGTTTCTTTTCCTTTTCATTTGTGTTTTTAAAGATAGAACAACAGGGCATGGAGATATGGAGATAGGTGGGTAGATGGGTAGAGAAGTGGGGAGGATCTGGGAGGAGGCAAGGGAAGGAAAAATCTTGACCGGAATATAGTGTGTTAATATTTTTTTTTCAAGAAAAAAGATTCACTTCTAGGGTTGGTTCTCATTTTTTGACATATAACTTGTCAAGTATGTTAAAAAAAAAACCTCTCATTGTGTTAGGCACAAATGAGTCATAAGAATTCTTCTACTAATTAGAAATCAATTAGAAAATCCTGTATTGAAGCTGTATTAGAATGCACCCAAAGCGCCATTATAATTAAAATTATCACTGGAGCCCTGCAGCTGTTGTCAACTGTCCCACAGTCTTTGTGAACTGTATTTATTTTTCTTTAAATATTTCTTAATACTAATAATAACAGCAGGACAAAACTTGGGGTCAAGTCAGATAATTTTTCTCTCATTAGTAATGATCTTTGTTTGGCTGTAAAAATCAATCACACTCATATAAATTCTAACAAGTGAATATAAAAATGTGATTTTATAGGAAAGGTAAGTTAACCTTTCATGGAATTCTAAAACATAAAAATGTAAAAGTTGACAGTGATTGAGCTTAAGACCTTGTTTGTAGGATCATTTTATGCCCTTTAGAAGGAATTCCAAAAACTACTACTGCCAATCAAACTCGGTGAAGAAAGGAAGCATAAACAAATGTGGAAAGAAATGCAGAAGGTTGTTCAGTCTGGTGGAGAGATATTTTCATTATCCCTCCATCTAATCTACAATAAATCTGTGTTATAAAAATCATCTGCCAAAAAAATTGCCACAAAAGATCAATAAGGAAATCATGATCGTACTTCATATATCTAGAGTCAGAAAAACCTACATTTAATTTTTCTTCCTTCTTGATATGTTGCATGAGATATTTACATAAGTGATATCTAAGTGCCATCTCTGCATTTACTCTTTCCATAAGATCAAATGTTCCATTCTCCCAATCTGCCTTTCTGCCCATGCTCCACTAGCCATATCAAAATGTGCTCACATTTTTTTCTTAAGTGCTTTCCTGATGTAGTCTTTCCTACTTAGACAAGTTTTTGCTTTGACTCATAGCTTTCTAGAAGATATTTTAGACCAGTATTAAACACTGTACCCTGGTTCCACTCTACTATTTCATGCTGACCTGAAAGTCCTTTAGTTCACATCCTCTTTAACATCCTACACAACCTTAAGATGGAAATGCTTCTCCATCCATGTATAGTGGACAAAAGGTCACTGCATATTCACAGTATCATAAGTTGAAAAGCTATTCAATACACTAGTATTGTGCACATCACAGACCAATATACTATAGAAGGCCAGCTATTTCTGCATACCTAGAGGATGGTGTTGAGTGAGAAGGAGTGATAACTTCTCCTCCTATTTGGAGAAGATATTACCAAGGAGACAAATCCCCTAAATCTTACAGAACATTTAATTTGGTTTCTGGATCTTTTTTTATTTCTTTCTGTAAAGTCAGTAACTTATGAAAATGATATTTTTCTCCAATGAGACTAGTAATTTTACTTAAATTATTATTTGTCAGTTCCACTATTATGCTCAACCAACAGGATTTATCCATACTCTATGACTGAGTCCTACCTCTGCTTGTATTTAAGAAGAGAAAGAGTGAATGCATAGTAAGAACTCAGGAGTGATTAAAGAGTGTCTAAAGACATATCTCAAAGTTCAGGCTTGTCCACTGCACTCAGAATTTTAGTTGTGATAAATCATACATAATGCAAGAGCAGGAGAGTTGAGAAAAGTTCAGCAAAAATCATTTAAACCTCCATTAAGAGAGTGTTAGAGTTCTCTCCACCATCACACCATTAAGCATCTCATTATCATTAGTTCTCTGTCAGTTTCAACAATTTTCTTTTCATCCAAATACCACTTCATTCTCTGACCCAACAAATGCAATTTGACCTCATTAGCCTCCTTAGTTTTAGCCTTGGAATAATAACAAGGTGAAGACAATCACCATCTACACATTAAGCTTGGCATTCACTTAAGTCAGTTAGTTGTGATTGCCATGGCCATAGGGTACATACTTGTAAGTCAGGCCAACCAGACCATGGTAGAGATCTAGGGTCTATGTAAATGCATAATAGTGAATAAATAAACATCGATTCCAGAGATTATTAATGGGAAATAAATCAGAAGTAAGTATTCTTTGATGTAATGAGAAGACACTTATAGATGGTATGTCCTTAAACAAGTGATTATGGGAATAAAGAAAATGGGGTACTTTTAAGACTGGTGATAAACATTTTTAAGTGAATCATGTTCTATGAATGACAGAAAATGGAACACAGAGGACCTAAGTTGTTCAAGCAAACAAGCAAAGCATATTTTATTATACATCCTATGTAATGTCCTAAAAATCTTATGTATGACTTTTCTTTTGTTCTTTATCAAATATTCAAGTTTAATTGAGTGTGTTGAATTTTATCTAGGTGTCCTTGTCCCAGGATATGCCTGGTTTTGGAACTTGATTAGCTACATGTCCACAGTTATCTTCACAGTTATCAGGCTAAGGACATAATAATCTCACTCTTAGGACCACTCAGGAAATATAATGTATTGCTATGTTCCCAGTATTCCAACAGCTGCCAGATATTTTGAGAAGGGGAAAAAGAACAAAAATCTAATTGTAAAATGGTATTTTTATTTCTCCAGTACTATAAGACATTCAGGGCTGTTTTCATCAAATAATATTCATGAAAAAACAGCTCCAGAGAATATTTCCCAAGAGGTGCAGTTAGTATAGAAAAGAACTGTGACATTTACTACTCAAAGGAAGCAAATCATAAACGTGTGTAACTCTCTCTTTCTCAGATGAAGAACTAAAGACCCAGTATAATTAGGAGATTTGCCAAAGATCACACAGTAAATGACATTGTTTCTGGGCTACTCACTCTGCTAAGAGAAACAGATGCATCTTATCATCAATCCTGGCCCAAACCTGAGGGTAGTGGTGGTACAACTTCATAGGTAAAAAGAGTCTCAGCAAACTTAACTAGTGGTCTTTGAGGTAACAGGATGAAAGAGAGTGGTAGTGAGAGTTGTCTGAGCCCAGGTCTGCCTTTGTCTTTTTCTTTCAATGCCATCTCTAAATCTCCGCTTATCTCTCTGTCTGTCTCTGTCTCTGTCTCTCTCTCCCTCTCTCAGTTGTTTCTGGTGCAGTGTGTCTGTGCATGGGCCAAAAAGAAAAAAATAGAAGTTTCTTAAACTGAAAAATAATGTAAAGAGAGATGGAGAGATGTAAGCAATAAGGAGTGGGCAATAAGTAACATCTCCACATAAATATTGCCAGAGGATAATACTTACGTTAGCTTTATCTTGCCTTCTTTCCTGAGATATGCCTATGCTTTTTCCAGTAATGCCTTCCACTTCATAAAACCAAGTTTTTGATAATTTGCTAAGAATTTCCACCATTTGTGTCTCTATAGACTTATTTTTTGTGTAGTTTTATGTTTGTAGGGTAACTGAACAGAAGCTTCAGAGAATTTGCACATAGCAACTGATGTAGATACAGCCTTCTGCACTATCCATGCATGCAACAGAAAGGTCCCTTGGTTATACTTACAATGATATACTAGTACCAGTTGAGTTCATAGTTCACATTAGAGTCCACTCCTGAGAATTCATATTCTGTGAACTTTTTACAAATGTATTATGAGAAATATTTGATAATACTTCCCATCTTCATTTAAAGTTAAATTTGGAGTTAACAATTGGAAGGTAATGGGATTTGCCACTGAAGATAGAGCATACTGACATGTTTTAAGAAATTATAAGCCATAATATAATTAGTGAAGTGTTTGAGAGGAATTAATGAAATCTTGTAAAAAACAATCAGTACTAGCTAACAGCTGTAGCTTTCACCATATCTTTTAGAATTATAAACATATGAAAATTCTATTTTAGAAACAAGCAAGACATCCCAATATTGATATATTCAAATATACATACCTGAATTTCCATGCAAGTTGAAAATGAGTCTAATTTGTTTCTGTTCTTACTGATAATGTGTGTTCTAGCAAATATTTTCATCCTATAGATTCATACATTTTTAAAATTGCAAAGGGAGAATGAACCTACTTCTATGTTTGTCGCAGATAGAAAGATGAGCTTCCTCTAATAGTTTTTCCACAATAATAAAATTGTTTAATTCAGAATGTTAATTTGTAGTCAAATGACCTTTTAAAAACCTAAAACACCATGTGCCAAAAACCTTAGGCAAAGTTCAGACTGGTCTACTTACTTGAATATACTCACACTTTCAGGAATGAGTTGTTAGTGCCAGAGGCTTAGATGAAAGAGGAAGAGGAGAGGAGAGAGAGAATGTGAACTAGATAAAAATTATTGTTAGAAAAAAGGCATATATTTTGATATATTTATTTTTTTACAACAGTGATTAGACTTATTCATAAGGTGTGTATGATCCTTATCACAATGAAATGACTTCAGGTTAAACTAATATGCTCATTACTCTGGTTTGGTCATTTACAGTTTGAAGTAAAACACAACACTTCACTCTATATTAACTCTATTGTTAACTGTCAATTATAAACAATTTAAATAAACATATTTCCCATATTACTCTGAATATGAGAAAATGATAAATTTTTAAGAATTTGATTTTCCATTGAAACAACTTTGAGTTTTTATTAAAACAGGGAGTTTTAATTTCTCAAGATCCAGTTTTTCTTTCACAAAAGTATGTAAATTAAGAACAAAGTTGTTGGAATATTGAACGCAGTCAAGAAACTTTTACTGAACATGTCAAATTTTAAAGTGCATGACTACTGCTGGCTCAAGATTTTTTGGATAAACGAAACCAATTATTAAAGCACTAATAGAATTAGCAGAGTTGATCCTATGAGTTCCATGAGTAATATATCTCCATATGAAAGATAAAAAAGACATAGGGAAGCCTTATTTCTTATATCACTAAGAATATCTGCTGTGGAATAATACGCTTGTACACTGTAAAGATTTGTCAATCAAATTGGTTTAATAAAGCACTGATTGGGCAGTAGCTAGGCAGGATGTATAGGTGGGATGGCCAAACTAAGAATGCTAAGAAAGAGAATGGCAGAATCAGGAGTCACCAGCCAGATGCAAAGGAAGCAAGATAAGAATGTTTTACTGATGCTGCCCCTGACCTTCCATCTAGACAAGAGGTGAGTGCCTGGGCTCAGCCGAGATCCCATCCCTGGGCACCAGCCATTCTGGGGAAGACCTGCCCAACTTGGCCCCAGGTTCTGGCCATCAGGAAGGATCACATCCACTCCCACTGGGAAGGCTCCCCTTCTCCAAGACCCCTGGCAGACCTTGCAATCTCCACACCCTGTCCCCATGCCCATCTGCCCGAGACCCCAGCGACTTTCTGAGAATGAGAGACAAGCGCCTAGTTCCCATCCTGCCCCAGATCTCCCATCTGGAAAAGAAGTGAGTGCCTGGGCTCAGCCCCATTCCGGGGAAGACCTGCTCAACTTGGCCCCAGGTTCTGGCCATCGGGCAGGATCCCTTCCACCCCCACCAGAAAGGCTCCCTTTCTCTAAGACCCCTGGCAAACCCTGCAATCTCCATGCCCTGCCCCCACGCCCATTGCCTGAGACCCCAGCCACAAACAGAGGGAATGCTGGAAATTGAAAACCTGAGTAAACTAAGAGGAAATTCAGATGCAAGTATAACTAACGGAATGCAAGAGGTGGAAGAAAGGATCTCTGGTATTGAAGATACAGTAGAAGAAATAGATTCATTAGTCAAAGAAAACACTAAAGCCAACAGTCATGACCCCAAATGTCTAAGAAAATTGGGGCACCATGAAAAGACCAAACCTATGAATAATAGGGATAGAAGAAGGAGAAGAATACCAACTCAAAGGCACAGAAAATATATTCAACAAGATCATAGAAGAAAACTTTCCCAACTTAAAGAAGGAAATGCCTATGAAGATACAAGAAGCCTATAGAACAACAAAAGGACAAAACCCCAAAAAAAGTCCCCTCACCACATAATAATTAAACTAAATGTACAGAATAAAGAAAGAATATTGAGAGCAGCAAAAATAAAAATAAAAAATAAAAAAATAAAAAGGGCCAAGTGACTTATAAAGGCAAACCCATCAGAATAACACCCGATTTCTCAACGGAGACATTGAAAGCCAGAAGGACATGGACATGTAATGCAGACACTAAGAGACCATGGATGCCAGCAAAACTTTCAATCATCATAGACGAAGTAAACAAGACATTCCAAGTCAAAACCAGATTTAAACAATACTTATCCACAAACTCAGCCCTATAGAAAGCACTAGAAGGAAAATTCCAACCTAAGGAAGTCAGACACACCCTCGAAAACACAGGCAATAGATAAAGCCACAGCAGTAAACCCCAAAGAAGAGAAGTACACACACACACTACCACCAAAAAAATAACAGGAATGAACAATCACTGGTCATTAATATCCCTTAATATCAATGGACTTAATTCACCTATAAAAAGACACAGGCTTACAGAATGGATATGAAAGCAGGACCCATCTTTCAGCTGAATACAAGAAACACACCTCAAATTCAAAGGTAGACACTACCTAAGAGTAAAAGACTGGGAAAAGCCTTTCTAATCAAATGGTCTTAAGAAGCAAGCAGGTGTAGCCATCCTAATATCCAGCAAAATAGACTTCAAACTAAAACCAATCAAAGAGATCAAGAAGGGCATTACATATGCATCACAGGAAAGATCCACCAAGTTGAAGTTTCAATTCTGAACATTTATGTCCCAAACACAAGGGTACCCACATATGTAAAAGAAACATTACTAAAGCTTAAACCACATATAAAACCCCACACATTAATAGTGGGAAACTTCAACACCCCAGTTTCACCAAATGGACTTAATCGATATCTACAGAACATTCCATGCTAACAAAAAAGAATATACCTTCTTCTCAGCGCCCCATGGAACCTTCTCTAAAATCAACCACATACTTGGCCACAAAGCAAATCTCAACAGATACAAAACAATTGGAATAACCCCCCTAAATTCCATCAGACCACCATGGTTTAAAGTTAGATTTCAACAACAACAAAAACTACAGAAAACCTACAATCTCATAGAAACTGAATAATGCTCAACTGAATCACCACTGGGTTAAGGAAGAAATAAAGAAAGAAATTAAAGACTTCCTAGAGATCAATGAAAATGAAGACACCACATACCCAAACTTATGGGACACTATGAAAGCAGCGCTAAGAGGGAAAATCATAGCACTAAATGCCCACATAAAGAAGTTGGAGAAATCTCACACTAGAGACTTAACAGCACACCTGAAAGCTCTAGAATAAGAAGAAGCAAAGTCTCCCAGGAAGAATAGATGCCAGGAAATTATCAAATTATCAATAAAATAGAAACAAAGAGAACAAGACAAAAAAAATGAAACAAAAAGTTGTTTCTCTGAGAAAATCAACAAGATAGACAAGCCCTTATCCAAACTAACCAAAAGACACACAGAGAGAATCCAAATTAACAAAATCAGAAATGAAAAGGGGGACATAACAACAGACATTGAGGAAATCCAGAGAATCATCAGGTCATACTTCAAAAATCTCTAGTCCACAAAACTGGAAAATCTAAAAGAAATGGATAATTTTCTGGATAGATACCACATACCTAAATTAAATCAAGACCAGATAAACTCTTTAAATAGTCAAATAACCCCTAAGGAAATAGAAACAGTCATTAAAAGTCTCCCAACCAAAAAAAGCCCAGGACCAGATGGTTTCAGCACAGAATTCTACCAGATCTTCAAAGATGAGTTAATACCAATACTCTTTAAATTGTTCCACACAAAAGAAACAGAAGGAACATTACCAAACTCTTTCTATGAGGCTACAATTACCTTGATTCCTAAACCAAACAAGGATACAACAAGGAAAGAGATCTACAGACTGATCTCCCTCATGAACATTGATGCAAAAATACTCAATAAAATACTGGCAAACAGACTCCAAGAACACATCAAAACAATTATCCACCGCAATCAAGTAGGCTTCATCCCAAGGATGCAAAGGTGGTTCAACATAGGAAAGTCCATCAATGTAATACACCATATAAACAAACTCAAAGAAAAAAAACCATGATAATTTCACTAGATGCAGAAAAGGCATTTGACAAAATCCAACACCCCTTCATGAAAAAGGTCTTGGAGCGATCAGGAATACAGGGAACATACCTAAACATAATAAAGGCAATTTACAGCAAGCCAACAGCCAACATCAAATTAAATGGAGAGAAACTCAAAGTGATTCCACTAAAATCAGGAACAAGGCAAGGCCGTCTGCTCTCCAAATACTTATTCAATATAGTACTTGAAGTTCTAGCCAGAGCAATAAGACAACATAAGGAGATTAAGGA
The DNA here is from genome assembly GCF_049852395.1 of Peromyscus maniculatus bairdii. Classification (NCBI taxonomy): domain Eukaryota; kingdom Metazoa; phylum Chordata; class Mammalia; order Rodentia; family Cricetidae; genus Peromyscus; species Peromyscus maniculatus. The sequence goes on along the minus strand of NC_134854.1, from coordinate 132,581,892 downwards.
GATACAAATTGCCTTCTACTTCATCACCCCACCTCCAAATTGATTGTGTTGGTATGTGTGTAAAATTGGTGCTGTGAATTTTCCAAAGTACATTTATGGGGAAAGTGTCCACTAACCTGGCTGTCCAATATCCTTAGAATAGAAAATTAAAAATTTATTCTCTCCCGAAAGCCCTTGGGATGATAAGAGTTACTGTTTATCAGTTAATGGTTAATACACTGTAACTAGCTCCTTAGTGATTAACTCAACCCTCACCTGTCTTCTTCTTGCCAATGCACTCATCAAGACCTCAGTCACACTGTATACTGTCCCACCTGGCTGCTTTTCTGTTATTTTCTGGTTAATTCCTTTCACCTTTCCTGTGTCACCCCAAATGTCTCCTTCCCAGGGAATCTTCTTCTGACTCCCCTAAAGGGAACATTTGGCAACCATTGTATGAGCACCAGAGGACTTGGAAGTTTTTCTTCACAGCATTTAACATAACCTAGTAGAACAATTATTGTTGTATTTGCATAAAGAACATTTTTCTCTATTAAGTTGCTTGAACCTACATTTGACTTATTCATCTTTAGATGTCCACGTTGGCTGAAGAGTTCAATAAGTAAGGAATACTGGAGACAGCTCCATTCCCTGGGCATGTTATAAATCAGCTGGACCAGAAACCCTGGGCTGACTGAAGGTTGGCACTTTTGAATTTTTTGGTATTTTAGGCTAAAGCTCTTGGGATATTTCAAACAGACTTCAAAGTTGATAATGTACATCTTCACCCAATGATTATAATGAGGTATCAAAAACCATTTGTTATATTAAAATATAACCAGGTTAGAGATATCTAGTAATCACAATACAATGATCTCAGACAAGAGAAGCAAAATAAATGATCAGTTTACACATAATAGAAACAATTAATCACCTATTATATACTAGACTAGATTTGACCTACAAGGCATAGATTTAAAAAAAAGAGAAAATAATCCATTATCTCTGTTCTCTACAAAGACAAAGACAAAGCTCTGCCAAGCATATCCGAGAAGCAAGCAAAGTATGTATAGTCAATAAAAAGGAAATAAGAAATTGAAATGAAGGGAAAAGGCATCTCCATACAGGGAAGAAATTTTGTTTGGGCAAAGGAGAAGTGACTGTTAGAGAGAATTTACTGATGTGATACCTGCAGTCATCTGTATCCACATGGCTTTTCTAGCTGAACATTTGATTTAAGAGTCTTTACGAGAGAGAGAGAACTGCAAAGCAGCAGTTGCCCTATGTTTACTTCAGTACATTTTTTAATTGGTTGGCTCCTGTATATCCAACTAATATCCAGTTTGTTAACCCAGGCAGACCTTTCTCCTATTAGGGTATTACATAGATTACATGGGCAAAGAGCTCACTTGCCAGACTCACTTCAAGCCTCTTACCTGGCTATAATTACAGCTACAAATTATGACACCAAACACAGTATCCATGCATCTATTCAGCCTTAACCTCTGTCTTGTGTAGTTATTTCTTTCCAATTGATACATTCCCTAAGATTCAGGAAACTAACAATATCTACAAGACTCCTCCCTTATTCTATCAAAGCAGCAAATAATTGTTGGGACCCAGACTTAGGGGTAAAGTAGCCTACAAGTTAGGAAAGAATCTATAGGAATGCAACTTTAATGAGTCTGCACCAATGGGTAGGCATTTCAGTGGTATAAATGCTGAGTTAGCTGGATTCTCTTAAGTAACCTATCACTTCTAATTAACTCACCCAGCTAACCTGGGTAGAATTACTCTTTTGGTCTTTTGTTGGTGCCCTACACATTCAGTAACACACAACATACTATTTTATCTTATCATAGGCCATATTTGCTCATCATCCCAATTCAACTAAAAAAAATTCTAAAACTAATATCAATAAAATCAGGTGAAATCACACACTTTCTATTGTTTTCTGTCTTTATGCCTGCTCCAAGGAGGAAGAGAGATTTGTTCACATCTCTACAGGAAGTCATAAGAGACTTTCTGAAGTTATTTACACCCTGACTTCAGATTTCTCTCATATTCTGCTGACCATGTCATTTTAAAGCCGCATCAAAACTCCTTTAGAATGAGAAAGCTTTCTGAAAAGCCTTTGACACTGATCAGATTTGAAAGTCCTATCATCCCTGGAAACTCACCTTGCCACTAAGAACATGACTTCCTCTATCTGCATCTGTCACATTAGCAAACACTAAGAAAACGATAATGATTCAAGCTCTGTGGTCCATGCTAAGCCAGGGCTTTATTACACCAAGGTAGGAATCAAGAAGTGTTGACTCACAACACAGGGTACATACCACACTAAAACCCAATCTGGACAAGCCCTCTGCCCCTGGGAATAAAAGCAGCTCCTGACAGACATTGTCTTCAGAAGAAGGCTTAGTCTCTGAGCCTCTGAATGTATATCTTAGGACAGAGAGCTATTATTGAGACCTTGCATATCTTTGGTTCAAAAGTGGAATATGAGATGCCTAGTTTTATCCACAGACATGAAGTGCATTTTTCATTCTCCTTTTGTTGGTATGATTGTTATGTACCCAACAGCAACACAGAGGAGTTGATGGGCTTTGGTTATCTCTGACCAATACAGACACAACAAATCAGTTTATCTACTCTAAGAGGAAGCAGGTAGATTAACAAGCTAAGGTTTCATTTAAAACAAATATTAGAGTTAAAAATGAGGCAAAAAAAGATAAATTACATTTGAACTTATATCTTTTTAAGTCACATATTTAATTAGGGATATCTATATATAAGAAAAAAAATGTGTCCTCTGAGATACCAATAGGAAATCTCCTGCAAGGTAGGCAACCTTACTGTGTCAAATCCATAGTTGATACTGATGGTCAACTTATGTCTGTAGACCTGTGCTCACCATTCTTATTCTAATTTTCTTGTGTATATCAGATCAAGCAAAGAAAAGGTGTCAATTTTCTCCCTCTGTTCCTTTATTTCTATTTTTCTTCTTGTATTAAGACTAACACTTTTCTTTTAAAGATTCATTTTTAATTTTTGTTTATGTTTTTAGTGTCTCTGCATATGTATGTCACTGTATAGGTTCCCATGGACATCAGACGATGATATCAGATCTCCTGAATCTGGAGTTATAGGCAGTTTTGAGCCATGCAGTGTGGGCACTAGGAAACAAGGCCAGAGCTTCTGTAAGGACAGCAATCATCTAGACACTGTGCCATCTCTCAAGCCTAAGATGACTCATGTTAATTGTGTTGTACCTGTCAGTGAAATAAATACACACATATATAATCATAGTGTAACATGAATCTTAAAAGTACTTATTAATAAAATCATACCTGAGCCAGGTATTGGGGTGAACGCTGAAAGATCAGAGAGAAAGAACAGGCCACAGGCACCTCACCTCATCAGTACCTCAGCTGATCTGTTTCCTCAGACTGGAAGCCTCTGAGTCCTCATCCAGAATGAATCTCAGCTGAACTGCTGCTCCAAAGCCTGAAACCTTAACCAGCTAAAAGCTTCTAGGTTCTGGTCTTCACACCTTATACATCTTTCTGTTTTTGTCATCACTGCCTGGGATTAAAGGCTCACTTCTTGGAATTAAAGGTATGTGTTACCATGCCTCACTGTTTAAAATGTGGCCTTGAACTCACAGAGATCCAGAGGGATTTCTACCTCTGGAAAGCTAAGATTAAAGGTGTGAGTACCACCATTTTCTAGCCTTTGTATCTAGTGGCTGTTCTGTCTCTGACCCCAGATAAGTTAATTAGGGTGCACAATATTTTGGGGAACACAATACCACCACATTTCCCCTTATTTTGTCTAAAATTTAAAAAAGCTTATAACTAATACACGAAAACTATCCAATAAGTATATACAATATATACAGTCAAAAGTTACATTAATGATATCTAGTCCATTAACATTTGACAGATTCAGACAAAAACTCCATTAATATATAACCAATGCCTAGTCTAGTACCATTTGATAAACTCAGACAAAAAATTTCATTACTTATCCTATTTAAAACAAGTAGTTCCTTTTTAAAAGTAGATTTAATAATTGAACTTTTATCTTATCATATTCATATCCCCTTTTTTCTTTTCATAATAGATTCAGTAATCTTCCTTTTTGTCATTTTTATATCTTCACCTTTTTCTTTTTAGAGTAGATCCAGTGATCTACCCATTTACCCTATTATTTCATTAACTTTTTTCTCAGAGCAGAGTCAAGGTTCTACCTCATATCTATACTCTCTTCTTTCTTTTTCCTTTTTTTAAACAAAAACTCTGAATCTAATCTCCTTGTTCAGCTTTTTTCCTCACCATTAAAAATTAACTAATTGTAACCAACCGTCATAAACAATGACAATATCCAAAACACATTAAATGACCAAAAACCTCCCATCCCACCTCTTGGGAATGTGGGTGTCGTTTTCTTAAAACTACTTCCTGCTTTCTGGGGGTGAAGAATCTTTAGGGGATCCTGAAAAAAATTTTGGGGTTAATTGTCAAGTCCTGTATCATTTGTTCAGTTTCTGCATAATTGGAAAGTTCAGGGCTTGTCACAAGTCCTTGTTCGAGTAATTTGTCAGGCTGAATCATCTCAGCTAGTCATCTCAAAATTGTCCTGACCAGTTTGTAGTCCAAAGTCCATCTTTCCATGGTGTTAATCAGTTTAATGGCTTTATCATAGTCCATGTGAAATCATCATTGTGGGATTCTATAATCCTTTTGAAGATTTCAAAGTTGCTGTTAGGTGTGGTCATGGTTCCCTGAAGACTTTTTTGTTGTTGTTGTTGTTTGTTTTTTTGTGCCTCCTCTGTGGTTTGGAGCAATCACAGTCTGATTAAATGTCTGTCTCTCGAAACCATGAATGTTTTTCCCTGGAAGAGAATATCTTCACAGCAATTTCTCCCCACCATTTTTCTGGCTAAACTTTTCCAAACTGACCTTTGCCAATGCTTTCTTGCAACACGATGATCCTGGCAATTCTTCTCTGAACAAGCAGTAGTAAACCCTTTGGTCCAGGTAGCAGTATCATTGCAGTCACCAACATGATGAGAAGCAGCCAGCAACTCGAAGCAGCAGCCGCTGCCTCCACGGTCCCACTGCCACTGTTTTTGGCTCGGCCCCTGCTGCAGCTTCTTCTTAGCAAGCCTCCTAGGTTGGCCTCAAACTCAGGATCCTCCTGCCTCTGACTCCTTCAGCAAATCCAACCAGCGTGCTTCACCACGACTGGCTGAGGGTAGCTCAGGCCTGAGCTAGAGCCCTCAAGGCCACAGGCAAGCAGCTTTTTCATGAATTTGTACCCGACAAGTTGGGTGCCAGATGTAGCATGAATCTTAAATGTTCTTATTGATAAAATCAAACCTGAGCCAGGTATTGGGGTGAACGCTGGAAGATCAGAGAGACAGAACAGGCCACAGCCACCTCACCTCCCTAGCTTAAATTGATGGGGACTGTTAAGAGTATACAGGGCCATAAGCACAAATCTTTTCCACTTGATCAAACCTGTTGGCATGTGTGCAATCAGCTTTACCTGAGTGGTAGGATAATGTGTCCTTGGGATATTTTTGAGAATTTCTCCCTTAATTAAATCCTTAAGCATTAACAGAGTATTAGTCTAATTCTGATTCAGTAACATAATATTTTATTATATTATAGGACATATTTGCTTAATATACAAGACAATGTCTCAATCAAACAGAAAATTTAAAAGTATTAATAGAGTCAATTCATAAAATATATGTTCTAATTTTTCAACCTTTATACATGCTACAAATTTATGATCCAATTAATAGTATATTTGGGCTTTAAGAATATTTTTGATTATATCTCAAAATCCTATACATAAAATACAATTTTATTAATTCACAAATTTCATAATTTTTTTATCTTAAAACTCAAAGTAACCAGGTCTCAGTACACTTTTATAATAATAGCTTCATAATTAAAATGTAGAGAAATTATAATCAGATAACATTCAGTTAATAATTAGAAATATCAAAATGGTAAAAATAAAATAAAGTGTGTCCTTAATTTTTTAAATATTTTAATGCATTACAGAGCTCACAAAAATACACAAATGAAGCTCTGTATATATTCATTTATATCTAGATGGATGAAAGAATGATAAATAGATAAAGATGAAAAGAAACATAAGGCAGTACAACAGATAAAAATGGGGATCTTAGGGAGATGATTCAGTCTATAATGTACTTTCTACAGAGCCTTGAAGACCAAAGTTTGATCTTTCAGAACACTGGGCATGGTGGCCTGTGCCTGTGTTCTAGTTTGCCTTTTGTTACTGTGATAAATGTCATCATCAAAGGCAGCTTAGTGTAAGAAAGTTTTATTTGGCTTAAGTTTACAGGTCCCAGTCCAACATTGAGGAAAATCAGAGCAGGATCTAGGGCAGAAATTGATTCTGCATAAGAGCTGTCTCCAGCTTGTTCAACTAGCTTTCTTAGATGTGGGGGACAAGCCCCTACATTTACTTACCTCAGGGACTCTTGAGGAATGAGGAATAAGAGACTTAGAAATAGAGGGAAGAGAAACAGAGGGAAACACAGGATAGACTTGAGTGGGCCTGTATCCTTATTCACCAGCCCAGAACTTTATTCCTAAGGTCTATTTATAACAATGCCAAGTGGTAGAGCAAAAGACCTCCCCCTTGCTAGTTACAGTCAAGTATAGACCCTTACAAACACCTGGTCCCCAGGCCTGTGGTCCAATCATCCTCCTATGCAGTTCTGCTCGGTACAGCCACTAGGAAAGCTAGTGAGCTAGAACACTTAGGCATGACCCACTTGGAGACCTGTGAATTCCTGGGCCTACTGAGTAGCTCCTATAGGTGAACTGTCAAGTTATAGGTTCACCAAGAGCCCCTGCCTGAGAAAATAAATTAGAAATTGATGGAAAAAGGCACCACATGTTGACATCTGATATCTACACGGACATAAATACATGTACCTACACACAAATGCGTGTACACACACACACACACACACACACACACACACACACACACACAGGGCTAATTCTACAGTGATTTAGGTATCTATATAAATTCATTCCCAAACAGATGAGGATAATAAAAAGATAATCAAATAATTAATGAGCTATATGGCTTTTAGTAGGAAAGAAACCTCAAATTAACCTTTCACATTTAATAGATATAATTTAAATCAGGGAGAACTTTCTTCTTTAGCCAGTGCTATACAACTCATTTGTTGGATGCTATTTGTTCCCTAGTGAGACACATAGTCGATTTAGGAAGCAAAGACTGGGATGAGAATCACAGCTCCACTTTCCTATGTTTCAGAAGTGTGTCTTCTTTTTCTGACATATTGAAGACTTGAAAGAATTGCTTTTAAAAAGTGGTCAAGCATCTGAGGGTGAAGGGGGTGAGACTATCATAAGCCCTGCACAGTTTCTTTGAACTGAATTTCTTTATAATTCAGGTGACATATGGAGATGACTTGGCCTGGTAATATTTTCCAACATAATACGATTGCCAGAAAAATCTGGACATTATTTTCTGCTATATTATAAACATATGATCTTAGAGCAATGAGTAGGTTGGGTGAAAAATAATTACTTAACTTCAAAATAAATATAATTGGAGGAATAAAGTATATAAAAGACTTTAGAACAATGACTGGAAGATGAGAAACTTTAATAGCTATTTCTTGAAAGTGTTCTAGAGATGACTGAAATAACCATGCACCTTTATTACTTACTCGGTTAAATACCATAAGATGAAGTTCTATTTTATGTGAAATTGTTGACATAGTTCTGATAGAAATGTTGCGCTGTCTGGTGGAGTGCTGGGAGTCTAATTAGTGAGAAAGAGGAGGGTTTATATGAGCGAGAATTGTTGAAACCAAGGTTGGATAAAGCACAGGGACAAATAACCAAACGAATGGAAACACATGAACTATGAACCAAAGGCTGAGGGGCCCCCAACTGGATTATGCCCTCTGAATAGGTGAGACAGTCGATTGGCTTGATCTGTTTGAGAGGCATCTAGACAGTGGTACCAGGTCCTGGGCTCGTTGCATGAGTTAGCTGTTTGAAACCTGGGACTTATGCAGGGACGCTTGGCTCAATCTGAGAGGAGGGGACTGGACCTGCCTGGACTGAGTCTATCAGGTCGATCCCAGTCCTCGGGGGAGACCTTGATCTGGAGGAGGTGGGAATGGGAGGTGTGCTGGGGGGAAGGGGAGGGGGGCAGGAAGGGAGAGAACAAGGGAATCTGTGGCTATTATGTAGAACTGAATAGTATTATAAAATTAAAAAAAAAAGAAAAAGAAATGTTGCACTGTATGCTGTGAATGTGTTGCACTGATTGATTGATAAATAAAATGCTTATTGGCCAGTAGCCAGACAGGAAGTACAGGTGGGATAAGCTGACAAGGAGAAATCTAGGAAAAGGAAGGCTGAGCCAGGAGACACCAGCCTCTATCCAGAAAGCAGCATGTAATGGCACACAGATAAAGACATGGAACACGTGGCAACATGTAGATTAACAGAAATGGGCTGAGTTTAAATGTAAGAGCTAGTCAGTGGTAGGCTTGAGCTAATGGCCAAGCAGTTTTAATTAATATGAGTTTCTATATGTTTACTTGGGTCTGAGTGCCTGCGGGACTGACAGGTGGGAGAGATTTGTCCTGACTATGAGCCAGGCAGGACACAGGAAAACTTCAGCTACATAGTTCTCAATTGGACTTTAAATTGCGACTATATTGGAGATAATATAATCCAAATTATAAACTGGATGATCACCATTAATAATGCTATGTAAGATGAATTTACTTCTCTTTCTACATTGGAGATCAAGAAATATTTGTTAATATGAACAGGCAAAACTTTAGAATGCTGGCAACCTAAAAGGATCTGTCTTCAAGTTGCTTAATACAAAGAACTCATTATTTGAACATTATGTAGAATACACATAGAGAAATTCCCTCTGGTAGACCTGGCATTTGCAAATATATTGGCAAATGTCAACAATTTGCATGTTAGAAATGTCTTCTTTTAGTTAGAATTTCAAATGGTTTGGTTATGACATTAGACTCCCCATGTGTTTCAAAGAGTTGGCATAATGCTCTATATATGATTTACAGTCTGAAAGCTCCTTAACCACCTAGGTGAAGCTGGTTTTGATGTGATCTGAGATGCTGTACATGTTTAAACATTATCTAGCAAACAAATTTAAATAGAATGTGTCAGGAAATTCCTTTATTTCCCAAAGCATGCTTCTATTTTCATACTATTGGCAATTCATATGAAGATACTACATTTTTATTTATTATTATTAATTTAGTGTACACGCTAATGTAATTTCTGTCTGTCTACCATCCTTCCAAATACACAGTTAAACACACAACCCTAGTAACAGTCCATTGCATAAGAGCAGCATGTTTCCTTAAGTCATGCATTAATAGACACCTAGGCTGATTTTCATATATCAACAGTTGAAGCAGTGTTACAATAATAATTCACATACAAATATCTCTTTTGTATTGTGACCTCACATATTTTCAATAAATGCCAAGTAGTAGGGCAGAGGTATGATGATATATTGTTTACTCTAATAAACTTATCTGAGGATCAGAGGACAGAAGCAGCCACTAGATTAGACATAGAGGCCAGACAGTGTTGGCACACACCCTTAATCCTATCACTTGGGAGGCAGAGATCCATCTGGATCTCTATGAGTTCAAGGCCACACTGGAAACAGAGCCAGACAGTGGTAGCACACACCTTTAATCCCAGAAAGTGACATAGCTGGGCAGAGAAATGTATGTAAGGCATAAGGAGGTAGGAAAAAGGCAGTTCAGCTAAGACCCTTTCAGAAGAGGACTCAGAGGCTTTCAGTCTGAGGAAATAGGATTGGCTGAGGAGTTGTTGAGGTGAGATTGGCTGTGGCTTACTCTGCTTCTCTGATCTTTTAGCTTTTACCCCAATATCTGGCTCTGTTTTTTTTTTTCTTTTTATTATAAGACCACTTAGAAATTTGAAGAACATCTGGCATCTAACTTGTGGGACACAAATTTACAAAAAGCCACTTGCCGTGGCCTTGCAGGCCCAGGCTCAGGCCTGAGCTGCATGGGGCCAGAGTCTACACCCCATGTGGGTCAGAGTCCCTAACCCACCAGCTAAGTTTCTATTGCAGCCTCTCTGCAGCAAACTCCTCAGGCTCAAGCTCCAAACACCCAGAATTATTTGCTTTCGCATGTTCCTGGTGCAGAAAGTTAGCTTTTTGGCTTCTTTCCTCTCCTGGTGGGTTCTGGCTTTCTTTGGGCCCCCTCCTTTGGCTGCTGCCACACCATCATCTGAATCGTTATTATCAGAAGATTTGGTGAGTCAATTAAGTTTTCCAAAAGGGAGAAATTAGTTGAAAGAGATTTTATTTCCACATTAAAAATGGGAAACATTTTTTCAATGAAGGGTGTTTGGTCTCTGTTTGATAAATTGATTGATGTTCTTTTTTTTAATAAGACTTATTTATTATGTACACAGAAGAGGGTGCCAGATCTCATTAAAGATGGTTGTGAGCCACCATGTGAGTGCTGGGAATTGAACTCAGGACCTCTGAAGGAGCAGTCAGTGCTCTTAACCTCTGAGCCATCTCTCCAGCCCCTTGATTGATGTTCTAAAATGGAAAAATTAAATAAGAGGCCAATTAATGTAGATGGGATTTATGTAATATCAATTATAAATATTATTTGTTTGATCATTTTTGTTTTATCATTAAAAAAGTTGATTAATGTGAGTGCCAAGATAAAAAGTGTAGAAAAACTTGTTAAAACAGATCATAGAGAAATTCAGACCTAGACAGAGGAATTTAAAGGTGAACCAATCAATCTCAGCATTGCATTAAACCGTTACAGAGAAACAGCCTAAAGCTTTCAAATAGCCAACCTTAATCTATCAGTAACCTTACAGAAACTACCAAATGCTCAATGTTATATAAGAGGTGACTGGACTCCTATCCAAATGTTAGATTTGAGGAGATTTAAAGAAGCTATAGTGTCCTGTGGTATGTATTACTCGTTTGTAAAGGAGATGTTAAACTCATGGTCAAATTGTACTAGAATTATTCCTCAAGACTGGAAAGATATGGTTATAGCTGTTTTAGAATCTGGTCCCCAATTACAATGGAGGACCTGGTAGAAGGATGAGGCTAAGACCATTGAACAATGAAGTAGGGTTAGAGGAATGGAAGTCTCCCAAGATCAACTTCTTAGAGAGAAAGAGTATGCTAATGTAGAAAGGTAATCTCTATATGATGACCACACCCTAGCTTTATGCCAAATGGCAGGCTTAAATGCTTGGGACAGAAATGAAGAAAATTAAGTCATTTATAAAAGTTATACAGGGCCTAAAAGAAACCTTCATGGGTTTCTTACAAAGGCTGTCTTCAGCAGTAAATAGATTGATACTAAATTCAGAAGCTAGACAGATAATAATTGAATTCCTGGCTTTTGAAAATGCTCCTGCACGGTGCAAAAATGGTAATTAGGCCATTAAAGGCAAGATCATCACCTTTGGAGGAATGTATGTTTCAACTGTAGTAAACAAGATGACCTAAAAAGGGACTGTAAACAGAGCATTCCTAGAAACAATGTTTCTTCAAGGAACAATGGCAACAGAATGCCCCTCCCTTGTGGATTATGCAGAAGGTGTGGTAAAGGCAAACACTTGGACTAACAAATGTAAATCCACAAGGGACAGACAAGGTAATCCTTTGCCTTTGCCAAGGGAAACTCCTTGAGCAGCCTCTCTCAGGCCCCCATGACAAATTCGGTTTAGTCCTTTCTTGCCCTCATAGAAGAAATCCCTTCCCAGAGCAATTAAATAACCTATTGCCTATTGTAAGAAATCATGCTGCTCTGGATGATAGAACAACTTTAGAAAATAAAACAAAAATTTAAGGAGGAACCATAAATCAAAACTGATAAAGATTTAATTTGGAAACTCCCCAGAGTTGGGGTTGGGGAAGGGATTTGTTTTTGTCTTTTTATGAAAATAAAAGCAACCATCTTGAGGAATTTAAAGACCTTTGGACAAATAAGCATCCAAAGTAGAAGGGAGAACTACTTGGAAAAAATTACCAAGAAAAGGAATCATCTGACTGAATATGATCTCTGAGTTCTCCAAAAAGAAAATGCCCCTGCCTCAACTGATGACAGTATGTTGTCTAAGATGAACAAGCAGGACACCAAAGAAAGGACTGCTGCAGCCTGCCAAGACAAGGTAGGAAGACTCTTCAGAAAATCCTGCTCCACAGATGAGTCTGTCAGATATGCTAGGCTGCAGGCAGAAGACGGATGGCCCAACATTGCAGAAAAATCTTTGGTGACTGTCCAGGCAGCCAGCTGTTTCTGTCATGTCTCACATTTTTTTGGAAGTTGCTTGTTTGTACTTTCTGCTTACTTAGGTAATATTATTTCCTTCTCAGGTCTCTGTGCGAGTTGACGATTAGACAGTTACCATTTTCTTTGTTAAGAAATTCAGAAAAGGAGCTCACTAAAGAGGTATAAGTGTATAAGTTTGGAAGATATCAAAAGACAGTTTTGTATTGGTAATACAAGTTAGGATAGAAAGTGTATTAGGTACAACATTTTGGACTCACCAAGCCAAGAAGAATGAACAGCTGAATTCCAAAAACATCAACAAATTTCAGAATTTAAAATCCTGAATCATGACAGGACACTAATGGAATTCAGGTGCTTCTGATACATGGACTGCTCTCACTGAATGTGAGGCCTTGTGTACATCCTACTTCACAAATGAATCTGTCACATATACCAAACCTATAGGCTGAAGATGATGCCCCAACATTGCAGAGAAACCTTGGGTGACTGTCCAGGCAGCTGGCTGTTTCTATCAACTCACTTTTTTTTTTTTTTTTTTTTTGAAATCGCTTGTGTGCACTTTCTGATTTTTTTTTTTTTTTTTAGATAATATTATTTCCTTCTTGGGTCTCCGAGGAAGTTGAAGATTAGATAGTTATGGTTATAGTTAGTCAAAAATTAGATAGTTATAGTGAGTTGAAGATTAGATAGTTTTAGTTATAGTTAAAGATTAGATAGTTATAGTTATAGTTTTCCTTGTAAGAATTTCAGAAAAGAAACTCACTAAAGATGTGTAAGTGTATAAATTTGAAAGACATTATAAGATAGTTCTGTTTAAGCCGGGCAGTGGTGGCACACGCCTATAATCCCAGCACTCGGGAGCCAGAGCCAGGCGGATCTCTGTGAGTTCAAGGCCAGCCTGGTCTACAGAGCAAGATCCAGGATCAGGCACCAAAACTACACAGAGAAACCCTGTCTCGAAAAACCAAAAAAGAAAAAAAAAAGATAGTTCTGTTAGTAGTATAAGTTAGGATAGAAAATGAATCAGGTACATTTTGGACTTACCATAATAGGATAGCTAATGGAATATTTTCTCTGAATCTGTTAAATGCAAATGGACTAGACATGTTGAGGTATTTATTGCATATAAATGCATATATATAGTATATAGTTATTGTGTTTTTGCATATAGTTTTTCTTATATTAGTTATAACTTGTTTCCTTTTTTCTTTTTATTAGAATAGGGGGAAATGTGGTGATATTTTAATTATGCTGAAATGTGATTTTATTTGTATGTTAATAAAGTCTGCCTGGAGATCAGAGGATATTAGCAAGCCAGAAATAGAAGTCAGGTGGTGATAGCCCATGCACTTAATCCAATCACACGGCAGGCAGAGTCTCTGTGTGGTCAAGGACACAGCCAAGTGCGGTGACCCTTGAGTCTTTAATCCCAGTACCAACCAGAGACCAGGAGGTCTGTATAGACAGGCAGTGACAAGAAATTCATGTGGCTGGGGTTAGAGCCAATGAGAAGGCAGAACAGGAAAGCAATAAAAGACAAGACACACAGGAAGAAGGTCTCTCTCTCTCAGGGGAAGGATGGCAGCGAGTGGTAAGATAAGATGGTTTTGGTTGGCTCTTTGCTAATGCTGTGATCTCTTGGGCTTTTAACTCTGTATTTGGTTCTGTGTTTCTCATTTAATAAGACCATTTAGAATTTCGTCTACAGAGGTTGACAGTGGCTTGCTCTGATGTTTCAGCTTTTACCCCAATATCTGGCTCCGGGTTTATTATTATAAGACCATTTAGAAATTAGAACAACATAGGGGGTTCACACTGTGATTTTTTTTCTAGTATTTTGAGGAAGCTCAGTGCTGTTCAAAGGAGCAGTTCTACTAATTTACCACCCAAAACCAACAATATAACTTCTTTTCCTTCATAACATTTTTGGTATTTTCTGCTTGTGTGTGTGTGTGTGTGTGTGTGTGTGTGTGTGTGTGTGTGTGTAGCATGTGTATGGTCCCTGAGTGTGGGCCAGCACATGTGTGAAAGTACATATACTTGTGCATGAGTGTGGAAACCATAGATAACATTGAATGTCCTTCCATGGGTTTCAACCATTTTCTCTTTTTTGAAACAGAGTCCCCAGCTGTACTAGAATTCCTCATCACCAAGGCTGGCTTGTCAATAAGTCACAGAGAGAGACCTACTTCTCTGTCTTCCTAGCACCAGAATTACAAGCATGCATGCACAACAATGCCTGGATTTATATATATGCATGTGTGTGTGTGTGTGTGTGTGTGTGTGTGTGTGTGTGTGTGTGTGTGTGTGTGTGTGTTTTCTGGTGATCAAGCTCTTTTCTCTCCTCTCCCCAACCCACTATTTAATTTCAATGAGCCTTCCTAATTTTCAGTGTGGTGGTGTTTTATAGCAGTTTCAAGTGGCTATGATCGTAGTGGCTAATGATAGGAAGACTTTTCACACACTTATTGGCCATTTGTATTTCTTTTGAAGAATGTCCTCAGATGATTTCCCCATCACTTTATATCACTACACACTATCCCATCCCGAAGCTATGCATTGGGCTTGTGTGCATGCAGATGGGATAAAATCACTCCAATGGGCTAAGCTTAGGAGAGAAGGAAGAAGTGACATGAAATAAGGGTGGGCTCCTACTCACTAGTTTATCTGTAGAATCATAAAGGCCTTTATAAAAATGTTCTGCATTTCTCCAAAATGGGGGCAGATTGAGTGGCAGAAAAAGCCCTGCTCTCCCAGATGGAAATCACAAGTAGTTCCTGGACTGGGATTAGCACTCTTATTTCTGACTCCCACTTCTATTTAGATCCAAAATGAAAGTTGTGTACATTTCATTAACTTAGAGATGATTTCTAAGTCATTGTGAATTGATTTTTGAGCTTTTGAAATATTTATTTGTGCAGCTTGAATTTGTTTTATTTTGATGAAAATAATCATTCTGTTGTTTAGAAAAACACTGAGTTACAAAATTATAATCATTTAAAGTTGAGACAAAATGTAAGAGCTCTTCCAGCTGTGGTGCCCTGACTTGATAATATAAAGTGATCCTCAAACTATTTCTGTGACTGTGTCTTACAGTGTGTAATGAAAAATTTAATCAATCAAAAGTAATTTTTACCACAATTGATTAACTAATGGAGCTATAATTTGATGTTAGATTGCCTCTGCCCTTCATTTTAGTATATATAAAAGTAAGATCCACAAGACTGTTTTCTGTTTGCTATTATGCTCCCAGTGCTTAGCCTGACTATTGGCTTTGACTTGTTTAGGCAAATTCATGTGTAAATGTAAAGAACACAGATCTCACCTTGGATGGCTTAAGAAATAGTTCTTTAGGGCCAAACATGAGGGAGCAGAACCTGGGAACTCAGATTTTCTTCATCTCAGATTCTGTGTATATAGATTTCTCTTCGGGAGAACTTTGTCTCATCTATCTCACACATATTATATCAGTATAAAACACTGAGATTATAGCATACACATGCCCCTTCTGGTAGTAAGTTAAAAAACTTTTGGGGAATATTGCAAGTGGATTGGTACCCTCACCTCTCTCTTGCTTCTTATTCTGACTCTAGCACTGTCAGTTATTTCCCATGGACCCAGTCTTTTCAGAATCTAGAGGATAAAGGGTTAGCCAGGAGTAGTGATATGATAGCTTAATTGTTAATGTGATTGCCTTGCAATCATGAGGATATGGGCTCAATCTCCAGTATTTATGTAAAATGCAGGGCATGGTAGCATGCATTCCCAGCACTTACCAGCAGTGGGAACCCTGAAGTTCATTAGGTAGGTATCTAAATGAGTTTTGGGGGGACAATGACAGACCCTGTCTTAAAGGAGGTAGATGATGTTCCTTAGGATGGATACCTGAGGTTGTTCTCTAGCCTATATGTTCATGTGCATACAAATGCACAGTTGCACATAGTAATGTACATATACACCACACACCCAAACACACACACACACACACACACACACACACACACACACACACACACAGAGAGAGGAATAATGGATAAAATTCATTCTGTCATCAGAATTAAAATGGAGTTGAACCTATGACTAACATAAATGAGCCTATGAAAATCACATGCAGAATTTTCTACTGTCAAATTGGGAATTGCAATACTTAAAGGAACTGGGTTTGAGAACGCACTTTAGCATCATGGTGAAAACTGAATTTGTTATTTTTCTTTATCTCCAACCACCAGTGCTGGGATTCTCTTCTGGGAGTGCATGTCAGAAGCTCCTAGGAGACTTGGCTCCTTCTGTTAGCATGAAATGAGAAGAGATTTCATGATATAGTGGGCTTGAAAAGCCAAGAAAAGTAATCACCTTAATTTAAACTAAATAGGTGAACAGATTTTCAAGTACAGAATTTGGGATCTGTAAGAGAAAGAAATAAGGCTACAACAGCTGGAAAACATTGTCTAGAAAAAGTGTTTATGCCAAAACAGTCTGAAACCTGGGAAATCAGTCTCAGGAGATGCAGCGTCTGAGACAAGATTCAAGGTGGATTGGGCCCCCACGAATAACACACTCCAAGAAGATTGACACAGCATTAACTGAAGAAAGGGAACTCTGTGGATTAAGTCAGTATTATTTAGAAGATTCTCTCATCATAAATTACATATTTTTTGTATCTTTATGCTCCTTATTTCCTACATTTACTTTATGTTTCATAGAAACTTAATATGTAGTTAATTGAGATTAGTCAATCAAGATTCTCTTCTCTATTGCTTCTGTGTTCAGAATCTGAACTTGTCATAGTGTTAGTTTTTTAGACTCCTGGGAAGAAAAATAAAGATTTAGACAATGATAATGGGGAAAGGGACAGACATGAGATGCTATGGAAAAGAATCAAGACCACACAATTAAAGGGGATTTGCAGGATTTGCAGGAATCCAAGAGAGTGCCAAGAGGAAGAAGAAAAATACCAGAATGGGTTTTGACTTGGAAAAATGGTAAACTCATTGTTTCCCCCAAATGAAGTCACCTAATCTGTATAGCTAGCACATTCCCTGCCCACAAAAATTACTGAGTTAATTTAATTGTCAACATTGTGTGCAACATCATTAAAAGCATGTTTATGGTGAGAACTCATAGAATTTGGTGTGTGTGTGTGTGTTTTCATGAAATCATTATGAGAAGATATTCCTTCATAGATTCAATATATAAGTATGAGGTGGAGGGTAAAGTAGCCTAGATATGAAATAATAATGCTTATTATTATGGTTATTATTATTATTATTATTATTATAGAAATGTATAGTAAAACACTGACAATAGCACACATAACCTAAAAGAGAAAATGTATTGGGCAGTTGACATGAGAACCTGACATGAGCAAAACACTTTCATCTGCACATGGAAGAAGAGTTATACTCAGGAACTCAGTAACACAGGAGTTCACATGTATAAAAATGATTCCACAGTCTAACATGCATGGGGGATGGGCTCACTCATCCCCACACCTGGCTGAACAGGTGTGAGCAGTTGGTAGTTTGGGAGGGGGGTTTGGGAGCATCAGTTTTCTTTAAGAGTATGAACCCTGGTAGGTTAGCCATGCTCCAAAGTTCAGCTCCATGTTGAGGAATATATGAACAGCCCAAGTGGACTTGTTGATTTATAAAAAATGATAATTATGAATATGGGAGGGAGTAGGCATATGGAATGGGTGTGAAAAGGAGGAGTAAATGAATATACTCAAAATACATTGTGTGTATGGCATTTCAAAAGAATTTATAAAGCTATTATATTTTTAAAATATAATGACATTTAATAAATTGATAAAGCTATCAGATGTCAAAAACAGTTACAGTAAGGTGGATTTACAGATTTTTGTGGGAGCTTAAAAAGGGAGGTCTTAGCTTTATCAAGGACCTTTGAGGGTCTAGAAACAAAAATGAAAATGACCTTTGATCTGGAAAACAATGACATAGTGAGAAATTTTATTAGAATAAGAATCAAAGTTCAATGCCTGAAACATTTAGAACTGGGAGAATTACCATTGGCTGTGAAGAGAAAACAGGGAATGTCACTTGAAGAGAGGTGTCTGGCACAGAGGAATTTCAATACTGAAAACCAGACTTAATAAATAGGTGAAAGACTAGAGATAGTCTACGCTCTGAGACAGTGAGTGACTGATGTCATTTTAAACAAGAAAAAAAATGTAGTTTTTAACTTTTAAACTTTTTCAGGTATTTTATTTATATGCATATCTATGGTCAGGTGCACAGTGGGGCCAGAAAAGGATACTGGATCCCATAGAGCTGGAATTACAGAATGCTGTAAGCTACCTTATGTGATGGCTGTGAACTAACTCATGTCTCCACAAGAGCAACAAACACTCTGCACTATTGGGCCATCTCTCCAGCTCCTGCATTTAAACTTTAAATTTTGAGTGTTTCACATGTCTTACTGTATCATGGTGATGTTCACTGCCAATGAGATTTCTTATTTTCCTACCTGGTCTGCTGTCCACCTTTCTCTCCTTAACTATTCCTGTTCCTTCTTCTATGTCTCTTTTGTTCCTTGTACACATTTTTTGCAGGTGAAAAGGACACACTCTTCCTTTGATAAACAACGTGGAAGATTGCTGGTCACCCAAGTATATGAACAAAATGAGCTGTGATGGCATTTCTTCATGATCATTTGTGAAATAAGAAGTAGACCATTGCTGACAGTAAATGAGAGGAAAGTGGGAGCCTAGCTTTGAAGACAAAGTAAGTGTACCATGGCTGTTATTTAGTGTGTATCCCTATTGTTGTTATAAGTTGTTTATTTGAGTTATCTGATTGAAGCCTCAATTTATCTTTCAAATAATCTCCTTTTACACATGGCAAAACACAAATGTTGAGGGAAGCTTTCATAAACTGCTACAAAGAATAGAATATAAAAGGGTTAAGCAGGCACCCAGACTTTGCATGGCAGTAATGAGGAAGTGGACACACTGAAGACTATGATTACCTAAACTTTCTTCCCTGTACAAATGCCATGTGAAGATCTTCTTAAACATATTTCATTATCAGTCCTAGAGAGTCTGGCAAGCATGTGTTTCACTGCCATTCAAGAAAAAGTCATGTATTTTAACAAACTTTTGTTGAGCATCTACTATATAAAAGAAAGAATTCAATGTGTCATTCATGAACAGTGGTGGTGATTTCAGTGGTGGAGTGTTTGTCAAGAGTCAAGAATTTATTTTCAGTATAACTGAAGCAATACATCTTTAGAAGCAAAATAATCTACACCAGCCTCCTACTAAAGGACTGCTAGGTTGTATTTTTAGTTGGTGTATAATTCACCACTAGGCAAGTTCATAAGCCTGGAGCACATAGTTCATTCAGTGTGAGCTCATTTCAAGGATACCAAGCTTCCATCCCCTCTGGCACAGAACTCCATCAAATCCCAGAGACTTCCCTTTGTTTTTTTTTTTTTCAATTAGTAGCCATATCTGATCCTTTTCTGGCTACTAGAATTTTGCATTGTTTGATTTTTAATGTGAATGGACCACCAGTAAAGTTCTGTCTGGTAAAATGTCTCCCTTCATTATAGAGAATGAAGCAGACAGTGAAAGAAGAAATGACAGGGCCAAGAGGCAAGTGCCTTTGAGATGATATATTTGAACAGTAAAGAACAGAGCTGGAAGATTAGAACATTGCAGTCTTGCTGTGTAGTCTTGGATTCATGGCCCAAAAGGTCTCTATGATGAGTAGGTGCAAACTCTCAGCTGGTAATGGATATTATAAACAAATGGAACACAGCACTTACTCTATATTTATTTGTGAACTCAGAGACTTGCATAACAGCACACACCAAAGTTTTCAAAGATGATGACAGAGATGTCACCAGGCAGACTTTTATTAATTGTGCCATTGCACTAAAAACCAAACAATGCTATTAAGTATGGTTTGTGACATTGATTGACAAAATAGATATGCCTCTTTATATTTATGCACAGATTCATGTGTAGTATAGATCTTTTAGGTAGATAGTTAATATTATGACTCCTTTTGACTTTTTCAGGCATCTTTACTCATATTTCACTCTCCTTTCTTCTGTCAAGCAACTAAGGAACACTGAGACTAGGAGAAAGAGTCTTTCCGAGGGAAGACTAATACAAATTAGTTACCTAATACCAAATGGTCCTAAGAAACATACACATGTAAGTAATGTGATCTATAATTTAGGAATTTATTTATGTAACAACCATTAGTGATAAAAGAGTCCATGAACTTAATAGAGAGCAAAGAGGGGTGTATTAACATGTTTGGAGGGAAGAAAGGAAAGATAAAATGATGCAATTATATTATAATTCCAAAATTGCAATAAATAATTTAATAAAATACTGAAACAGCAAAATGGGTGACTGGGCAAAGAAATTTGCCTCCATGACTGATGAAGTGAGTTTAGACACTATGATGCACGTTTTGGAAGAAGACCTAAACTTGGAAGTTATCCTCTCACTCCACAGTTGGTTTGACATTGAACCTAAATGTCCACCAATAAATAAATAAATAAACAAATAAGCAAACAAATAAATAATTAGATGGGGAGACAGACAGATAGGCAGACAGATAGACATATAGATAGATAAAAGTAAAAATATGAACCGTACTATTATTTCTTAGGATTGCCAGTTTTGCTTTTCCTACTTCTAACTCGTAGTAGCTCTGAAGATGAGAGAACATGCACAAGTTTTATTTGAAAATGCTATGCTTGAGTTTATGACCAATGATTGCTTCCATTAGTTTTGTTTTGTTTTAGAAAATGCTGAAAGCGACCAGGCGGTGGTGGCACACACCTTTAATCTCAGCACTTGGGAAGCAGAGGCAGGAGGATTTCTGTGAGTTGAGGCCAGCCTGGTCTACAAAACGAGTTCCAGGAAAGGCACAAAGCTACACAGAGAAACCCTGTCTTGAAAAAAAAAAAGCAAAAAAGAAAGAAAGAAAGAAAGAAAGAAGGAAGGAAGGAAGGAAGGAAGGAAGGAAGGAAGGAAAAAAGAAAGAAAGAAAGAAAGAAAGAAAGAAAGAAAGAAAGAAAGAAAGAAAGAAAGAAAGAAAGAAAGAAAGAAAGAAAGAAAGAAAGAAAGAAAACGCTGGAAGCATTGTAAGCATCAGAGAGGGTGGAGGATACCAGGAGACTATGGCCCTCTGAATCAACTAAGCAAAGTGTATATGCACTCACAGAAACTGTAGCAGCAAACACAGGGCCTACATGGGACTTTACCAGGTCCTCTATGTATATATTAGAGTTATTAGCTTAGCATTTTTATGGGAATCCTGACTGTGAGAATAAGTGGGTCTCTGACTCTTTGGACTGTTCTTGGGACTCTTTACCTCCTGTTGGGTTGCTGTGTCCAACTTTGATGTGAAAGTTTTTGCTTTATCTTATTATATTTATTTTGTCATGTTTGGTTGTGATCTCTTAGAAGCCTACTCTTTTCTAATGACAGACAGAAAGGGAGTGTGGATCTGGAGCAGGGAAACTGGGAGGAGTGGAGAGATGGGAAACCATAACCAGAATATATTTTATCAGAAAATGATGTATTTTTAGTAAAATTGCAGTTTATGGAGCTGTTTTGGTAAGATAGAAGCAGATAGATAAATTAATTTACAAAATGATTTTAGTATTTCTCTTACTGATTAAACTCTCCACTAAGATACAGTATATTGTAGAACCTCTAAATGATCTTGTTCCCATTAAAACGTGACTAAGTGATGTTGGACAGATGAGTCAGTGGTTAAGAACTCGTGATAGTCTTGCAGAAGACCAGGGTTCAGTTCCCTGCACCAGCCACCTATAACTTCATTCCACAGGATTCCATGTCCTCTTCTGGTCTTCAAAAACACTGCATTCATTTATGCATACACATATACAGACACATAGACACACACATACACAATACATAAAATATAAAAAATGTGCCTAAGTACTTTTGTTCAAAACCAAATACTGTTAATTCTATTTTTTTTTTAATTTTATATGAATGACAGTTTTGTTTGTCTGCCTACATGCATGTTCACTACATGTGTGTTTCTTGTGCTCACAAAAGTCAGAATAACAGATAGTTGTGAACTACTGTGTGGATGCTATGCTAGAATGCAAACCTGGGTAATTTGCAAGAACATCAAATGCTTTTACCCACTGGAACATAGTTCTAATCCCCTTTTAACTGTTTTGAATACAATAACTCAAATGCTTTACAATTCTTTGGAATGCAATACTTACATAGAAGGCATTTCTAGCCATTGGTGCTGTCATTTAAGACAAATTTAAACGTAGCACCTGTCTTGCTCACTCTCCTTTTTGTGAGCACATGGCCCACGCAGAGAGAATTATGAATATTGGAAGCCTGATGGTGTAAATTAATGGACAAATTAATGGATAGATGAATGAAATACATGAAGCTGTTACAGCACATGGAATCATGGAGGGCTCTGAGTGATTAATATGAATCATTAGTTTGCTAATAGCTGCTTGAATTACACACCTCACACTTCATTATCTGGCAAACTCCCACTTGTATTTGAAGGCCCAACATAAAATTAGCTCCTGGAGCAGAAGCTGTACCTTTGAAGATACACCAATATATGACCAACTTAAGATCATAGTACAAAGTAAGGGTACATTTAAGGGTCTGAGGATATAGCTTTGGGTTACAGCAAGTACCAAGCACCCATTTGATACTAGAGTCAGTCCTGAGAAAAAAAGAACTTAAAATGAGAGTGCTTTAAATTTTATTCAGATTTTTTTTATGAAGAAGATATTAACTGATTGAAGGAAACAAACAAAAAAAAAAGATCAAAGACGAATAGTTAACTCTGTAGATGTGGAGAAGAAAAATGTCTGAACAGGCAATGTTAATACGGCTGAAAGGACAAAGTAGAGTTTGCTTTTAAATCTACACTCAAAATGCTTGAGGGCATTGTACAGCCAAAGTTTCCTAAAATCTTTGCATTCATACCCTATGAAGTGGTCATTTATATTTTCTATTTGTAATTCCCTTTAATAAGAATTTTTATACTTTTAGGTGTGTGTATCTGTCTGTGTGAATATATACCATATGTGTGAAGGAAACTGGGAGGTCAGAAGCACAAATTGTGTCCTCTGGGAATAGACTTACAGGCAGTCGTGAGCTATCCAGCATGGGTACTGGGGACTGAACTTGGGTCCTCTCCAAGTGCAACTTTTCTCTCCACCTATTCCAATAGCCCTGCTCCCTCTCTAGATCACGATGCCTTCTTTTATAATTAGTACTGATTTATACACACACATGTAAAAAGCCCACTTAGCATTCCTCTTACATACATGTGTTTATGGCTGACCACTTGTTATCTGATGACTAAGCAGGGGGATATTCCCTGGAGAAGACTGGTTCTCCCGTTCTCACTAGCCATTTATTGTATGTAGCTCTTCGTTTCGAGATGGGGCTTTGTGAAATTCCCGCCATGTCATGGGCATGTCAACTGGAATTGTCATTATGTATATCTTGTTAAGAATGACTACTGGGTTGAAATTTCATGGATGCAGCCTCCTTTAATATCTAAAAGACATGATATATCAGCAGACATTCTGGTCCTTTAGCTCATACAATCTTCCTGGCCCCTCTTTTGTGATGTTCTCTGGGCTTCATTAGGTGTAGGGGTTGTGCTGTAGATACACCATTTTGGACTGGGCATCCTAGTTACTCACTTTCTGCATTTTGACCAGTAATGGATTTCTATTATAGCCTTCACCTGCTGAAAAAATAAAGAGGTCTTTTGATGAGTGAGAATTACACTACCTGTGGAAATAAGTAAAAGTACTTAGAATACAGTCAGAAATTATACTGGTTTAGGAGAATGGCAGTTGTACATTCTTCCCTATGGTCTATAGCCTCTCCAGTCATAGGTAGTTGGCTAGGTTTATAGACTCATGCATGAATTCCTTCCCATTGAGCACTATTATTTTGGGGATAACTAATAACTGTATAATCAGACCTAAATCCTCCCTTTTTATTATGTCTTTAATTCTTGACACAATAAGTTTATTAAAATGAACAGATTCTAGAGTTTTCTCTTTACCTACAAAGCCACAAAAATGGGCAGTTATTTCCTGATGTGTTTTTTTCTCTTTTTTGGTTTAATTTTTTTTTTACTCATTTTACATACCAACCACAGATCCCCCTCTCATCCCTCCTTCTGCTCCCCCAAGCCTCCCCAGCCTAGCTCACCCCCTGTCCCCTTCTCCAAATGGGTAAGGACTCCCATGGGGAGTCAGCAAAGCCTGGTACATTCAGTTGAGGCAGGACCAAGCTCCTCCCACTTGCATCAGGGCTGAGCAAGGCGTCTCACCTAAGGTAAAGTGCTCCAAAAAGCCAGCTCATGCATCAGGGATAGTTCCTGATCCCACTGCCAGGGCTCCTCAAACAAACCAAGCTACACAACTGTCTTCCATATGCAGATTGCTTAGCCTGGTCCCATTCAGGTTCCACAGCTGTCAGTTTAAAGTTCGTGAGTTCCTACGAACTTGGGTTCACTTGTCTATGTAGATTTTCCCATCATGATCTTGATCCCCATTCCTCTCTTAGACTGGACTCCCAGAGTTCTGCCTGGTGCTTGGTTGTGGATCTCTACATCTGCTTCCATCAGTTACTGGATGAAGGCTCTATGATGACAGTTAGGATATTCACCAATCTGATTACCGGGGTAAGCCAGCTTGCGCACCCTCTCCACTATTGCTAGCAGTTTTCATAAACAGATATTATATTATGGGAAAGGAAATCCCTCTCCTCTAGAAAATATACATTCTATAAATATGCATTCTATGTGGGCAGGTAATTTATTTTTATTTTTTCTCCTGTTCATCATCACTTGCAATTATCATTGGCATAGTGTAGACACTCAACTTATTGTTGCTTGAATGACAAACTATCTGATAATAAAGGTGTGAATTATTCTAAGTACTAAAGTAGCCACCTAAATCTAACCACAGAAAATGCAGTCACAGGAAAATGTGTTGCCCATTAAGCTATGAGCAATTATTTCTCCTTTGGCTTCTTTTATCAGCATATGATTTGAAAATTCATGTTCAGAAACTTTAATTGTCCTCAAAAGCATAAGAAAATGCGGATGCCCTCATTGCTGTTGACTTATTTTTAAATCAACACCTAGCTTGATAAAGTTTGTTTAAAGAATGTTTTTGTTCAACTAGAAGCTCTAAGAATATTAATGCTACTATTTAATGGCCTTTCTTCTGCACAGTGAACACTAAAACATTGACTATGCAATGAATTCATAAGTGAACTAAGTCCTCTAAGCTGACTTGGGAATTTGTAGACAACGTCAGCCTCTTGAATTAATACAGCTTATATTCAATTGAGGGTTGTGCAATACAATGCACTTAGCAATGTGCAGCTACTCTAGCATGTACTGATAGGAATTCCAGATAACACTTCTTGAAGGATCCATTATTATAACTAGAACTATAAAGGATTTGTTGTTTATCTTTCTGTTGCTCCTGTTAGCTGCTAAGTTAATGTGGAAATATGACAATGGCAATTTCTTATGTCATTATTTATTAATTTCTTTTTTTAAAAACAGTTTTGCCGGGAGGTGGTGGCGCACGCCTTTAATCCCAGCACTCGGGAGGCAGAGGCAGGCGAATCTCTGTGAGTTCGAGGCCAGCCTGGCCTACCAAGTGAGTCCCAGCAAAGGCACAAAGCTACACAGAGAAACCCTGTCTCGAAAAACCAAAAAAGAAAAAAAAAAAAAACAAAAAAAAAAACAGTTTTTAAGGTTTACTTTATTTTATGTGTACAGGTGTTTTGCTTGTGTGTATGTGTACCACCTGTATGTAGTACCACCAGACATCAGAAGAGGACATCAGATCCCATATATCAAATTATAGACCATTGTGCACTTCCATGTAAGTGCTGGGAATGGAACCTAGGTCCTCTTGAGATGTAGCCAGTTCCCTTAACCAAAGAAGCTATATATCTGCCCTTTATTTATTCATTTCTATATTGTTTCTGTTGCTGGTTTAGGAAAGTGGGACCTTGTGCAGGCTAGGCAAGTACTAAACATTGATCCATGCCCCCGATTCTGTAATGCTAATTTTAAATATTACTTTATATATTTTTAAATTATATTACAAAGATATTGAAATGAAAAACATCTACTAAAATTGTCTAGATCCCAAGAATAATAAATCTCAATGAACTTCTGTACAGTTAGAGTAGCCATTGTAATGCTGTGGAGCTTCACACTGGATTTTTCACTTTCACTATTAAATGTATAATTCACGTACATATCTGCCACTATATATTAAAAATTACAAAATAAAATGTCATACCTTTTGCATAAGTCAAATGGACATTACCTATATTCAGTCCTTTCATCATATAATGCTAACCCTTCCTTATTCTCCTTTGTATATATTATACTATACCCATGTGTACATTTGTTCACACACACAATATTTAAAGAATTTACACATGATTGAAGATATTTTTTCTTGTCTGAGCTTTGTGACTTTACTTTATATTATACATTCTAAGTCTATTCACTTTCTTGAAAGTTTTGAGTCTCACTTTTCTTTAGAGCTACATTAAAACTGTAAGTGTGTGTGTGTGTGTGTGTGTGTGTGTGTGTGTGTGTGTGTGTGATGTGCAGTGACCATATGCAGGTGAGGGCAAATGCCTGAGGAGGGCAAAGGCTTCAGGGACCACAGATCTGTAGTTATGAAAGATTGTGAGCTACTGGATGTAGATCCTGAGAACTGAACTTTGGTCCTATGGAAAATTAATAAGTACTCTAAACTGTTGAGCCATCAATCCAGCCCAATATAACAAAGTTCTAAACACTGAGAACATTCCCAATATACTAACAGTTATACAAGTAGAAAAAATATGAATTCATATGTTTATTACTCAGCTCTACTTGGCTATATTAGACTATTTTGTTGTTGTTTTTTTAATCATATTTCTCTTCCACACACATCACCTTGCTCCCAGTGTTTATATTCATGAACTTTATGTGTAACATTTTGGATTTCTTCTATTTATTTATTTATTTATTTACTTATTTACTTATTTATTTATTTATTTATTTGTATGCATGTACATCTCTGTGTATGAATGTGCAGATATGTTCAGATGCCTATGGAGATCAGAAGAAGGCACCCAGTTCCCTGGAGCTAGAGTTACAGGGAGTTGTGAGTCATCCTACACAGGAGCTTGTAAGCAAACTCAGGTCCTCTGGAAGAGTATCAAACACTCAACCTTTGAGCTGTAGCTAGAATATTTCTTGTGGTTAGGACAAAGCCCTCTTAACATCCAGCCCTACAGCCACTCGGACCCAAGGAAACACACAGAACTTTATATTATTTATGAACTGTATTTCCATTAACTCAAGCTTATTATTGACTAGCTCTTACACCTAAATTAACCCATAATTCGTATTTATGTTTAGTAACACAGCTTGGTACCTTTTCTCTGTTATGCCTTCACATCTTGCTTCTTCTGTGCCTGCCTGGAGACTCTTGGCTCAGGCTTCCTCTTCCCAGAATTCTCCTTGTCTGTTTATCCTGCCTATACTTCCTGCCTGGATACTGGCCAATCAAGTTTTTATTCATCAACCAATCAGAGCAACACATTCATGGTATATCGAACAATATCTACAGCATTGAGCCATCTGTGTAGCCTCTCTCATGTGTTCTTTTATATTTTAACAAGGCATTTTTCCCTCTAAATAGTGCATAGCATTGTTTATCCTAATTCTTTATAGTGTATACACACACACACACACACACACACACACACACACACACACACAGCATTTATAATTTGCCAATCAGAGACTAAATGTCTAATGGAAGCTGTAATTTCTTATGCTGTAACACTTATTTTCTGTTTTCTTAGCCTTGATTTTGTGAATTATCTAAGCTGGTGTGCTGAGTTCCCACAAATTGACTCTGGCTATATTACTTGGTCCCATTAATTGAGAATGCCACACATCCAGTCATGACCCTCCTGTCCAAAAGCCTCTTGTTTGCTTTCATTTCTTCCAGTGTCTAAGACATCATCTCACATTATAGAGACACCCTATATCCTTTCCCTATAGTCTGCCTATTGGCATTGTTTTACGATATTGGGTTTACACAGAGTGATTCTTTTCTAATAAAATTTATAGTCTTCTTGGTCATATTTCATGGACATTGGATAGTGTAATATGTGGACATGAATAAGTAAACCAAATATAATCAAATGAGAGCATATGAACAAGAAGTCCTTTTCATAAGCAATCACCCCATGCTTTTCTTTTCAAACTACAACAAATATTGTAATTGAGTTTGTTTGTTTCCTGGCTCACACACTAGCATGATTCCTGAGTCATAGTTGATGAAGAAAACAAGTTTGGAAATGTGCAGGCTTTTACAAACTACTTTCCACAGAATTGCTCTGGAAATTGGTGTTAGCAGCTTGTCAGATATCTTTACTAACACTTGTTATTTTATGATGTTAAAATATTTAGCCATTCTGACAGGTGAGGAAATGCTATGGGATGGTCTGTATGTCAAATCTGTTGCTCTGATTGGTCAATAAATAAAATACTGATTGGCCAGTGGCCAGGCAGGAAGTATAGGTGGAACAAGGAGAGAAGAGAATTCTGGGAAGTGGAAGGCAGAGGAAGGAGACACTGCCAGCCACCACCATGACAAGCAGCATGTGAAGATGCCGGTAAGCCACCAACCACGTGGCAAGGTATAGATTTATGGAAATGGGTTAATTTCAGATATAAGAACACTTAGCAAGAAGCCTGCCACGGCCATACAGTTTGTAAGCAATATAAGTCTCTGTGTTTACTTGGTTGGGTCTGAGCAGCTGTGGGACTGGCAGGTGACAGAGAATTGTCCTGACTGTGGCAAGGCAGGAAAACTCTAGCTACAAAGGCTAAGCAAATGAGATTAGAGTTAAGGTTCTTGTTTAAAAAAAAAGAAGAATAAAAGAAAAAAAAAGACAATTACTAGGTTTAAATACTTTACATTAGATTGGATTGTTTTATATTGTATACAAATTATATATATTGAAATTGATATTGTTAGAAAATGGTATATGTATATTTCTAATTGTACTTATACCATTCATTTAACAATGTAATACAATTTTCTGATCCTTGAATGTTATTATTACCAACTATTAGGATATAAAGAAATGAAAATTAGCAGTTAGACATTATAATAGAACTTGTAGTCATATTAGGTATGTTTTAAAAACTGAGCAGATATATTTGATATATTTGAGATAGACAGGTCATCTTCAAACCCTTCAGAGATCTACAGAATATGGCATTTAAAATGTCTTAATAACTTAGAAAATTTTTCTTTTTGACTATGAGACATGTCAGCTCCTAGCAGTACCCATCTACTTCAGAGAAAATATGGGCATTGAAGAAACTGCATATGGAGTTAACTTTCATTGTGGCAAAAGTTAGCCACTGGACAACAAAGTATCCTCGAATCAATTTCTGACAAACAGGACAGACAGGACATGAAACAAAGGACTACTGATTCTTGCCAAAACAAGTGTGCTTATGGCTTTATCAAAAGGCATCTTCTGAGGCCAGGAAAATATGGCACCATTATTTGTACTAAAATGTTATTTGTATGTTAATAAATAAAGTTGCCCTGAAGTGGCCTTCACAATCTGGAAAATATACAATGCCCTTTTCTTCTAAGGCAGCAGAACAGGCAGTGGACCAATGGCTTCTGATGTGCAATGGAACAGGAGCTGAAACAGTTATTCTTGAAGAGTAACTAAGCTCACGCCTCTCAATAGTAGACTGGCATTTAATAGTGGGATGTGAAGAAGAACGGGATGCTGAGATGAAGCCATATATACACAGCCAAGAAGAATGGACAGCTGAATTAAAAAAAAAATCAACAATTTCCAGAATTTAAAATCCTGAATCATGACAGGACACTAGTTGAATTCAGGTGTTTCTGGTATATGGACTGCTCTCACCCAATGTGAGGTTGACCTATTGACCTTGTGTACATCCTACTTCACAAAAGAGTCTGTCAGATATGCTAAGACTATAGGCTGAAGATGATGCCCCAGAACTGTGGAGAAACCTCAGGTGACTGTCTAGGCAGCTGGCTGTTTCTGTCAACTCACAGTTTTTTCCAAGTTGCTTGCATGTACTTTCTGTTTTTATTTTTTATTAGGTAATATTATTTTCCTTCTTGGATCTCTGAGGGAGTTGAAGATTAGTTAGTTATAGTTGAAGATTAATTAGGATAGAAAGTGAAATGGATACATTTTGAACTTACCAAAATAGGATAGATAATGGAATTATTTTCTCTGAATTTGTCAAATACAAACGGACTAGACATTGTTTAGGTATTTATTACTTGTATATATTATATATGGTTATTGTACTTTTGTATATAGTTTTTCTTATGTTAGTTATAACCTTTTTCCTTTTTTCTTTTTATTAAAATAGAAAAGGGGAAATATGGTGATATTTTATTTGTACAAAAATGTTATTTGTATGTTAATAAATAAAGTTGCCCGGAGGTCAGAGCTATTAGCATGCCACAGGAAAGCTGGGCAGTCGTGGTACACATCTTTAATCCCAGCACTTGGTAGGCAGAACTAAGTAGATCTCTGTGTGTTCAAGGATACAGCCAGCATTGGAGACACACACCTTTAATCTCAATACCAACCATAGAAGACCTGGAGGGCTGTACAGACAGGCAGTGACGAGGCGGTCATGTGGTTGGGTTTACAACCAATGAGAAGGCAGAACAGAGAGTCTTTATAAAGACAAAAACACAGGAAGTAGCTCTCTTTCGGAGAGGTAGGACTACCGTGAGAGGAAGGGCAAGGTTTTTAGCTCTTAGCTATTGCTGTGACCTCTTGGCTTTCTTCTTTGCATTGGTTCTGTGTTTCTTACTGAATAAGACAGTTACTTCTACAAGGAAATGATCTCCTTGATTTACTCATGTACATTCTGCTCATTTCTAGGAAATCTAAGGATCTTGGAAACTTATTGATTGGCTCATCCCGTTCAGTGTTTTCTAGAAATTTCCTTCTTAAATCTTTCTGTTGCTATATTGTGTTGTAAAACTTCTTTATAAATTTGAATACTACTCCTAACATGTTTACATGTGTTATAAATATTGACTTCCAGTCACTGGATTGAGTAACTTTGTTCGTGTTTATGATTTAACATGCCATGAACTTAATTTTAATTTAAGCCAATATATCAACTAATCTCCTCAAGATTTAGAACTTAATATATCATCTAGGGAACTAGTTTCTATTCTGAGCTTATAAAACTTCATCCCACTTTGTATTTAAATAATTTTAATGTTAACTTCATATAATTAGGTAGTAAACTTACATTAAACTGACAGTTATGTCTTTGAAGACATAGATTTAAAGATACAGTTGATAATCTTCCTGGGATATTTATTATGTAGTTTTTCTTTATGGTCTCCGAATACCATTTGAAACATATACGAAATTTAAATTCATATACATACAAGTAGGCATTATTTCCCTGATATTAAAAAAGTTAGATCAGACAGCAGATTTTCTTAGTTCCTGCTATCTATAGATTATGCAGTTCAAACAGACACATTTCACAGTCTGGTAGGACTGAAGCCAAGGTGGCTGCAAATTCAGTTTCCGGTGAGAGTTCCTGCCAGGCCTTTAGATAGTTCCCTCTTGTAGTGACTCTGAATTAACATGGATCTCCTAGGTGTATGCCCTTGGAGAGACAGTAGAAGCTCCCTCCTCTTTACGTTAGGGCATTAATCTTACCATAAAGAGCAGAATTCTCATTCTCTCATCTAAACATAAGCATTTCCTAAAAAATTTTTCTCCAAATGCAATGCTACCTTACTGTGGTTTGAAGTTATTCCATAAATTTAGCAGGAAAGTGCAAATTTTCAATTCATAACTCAGTAAATCTTTAAGTTGTGAGGATCATTCACTGTATCAGACTGACAATAAAACAACTTTGCTGTGATTAGTCCCTTGATAGGTTATCTAGTGCCAGGTGGTCACTTTCAAACACGTACACATATGAGAAATACTAAATGGACTCAGCATTATATATATATATATATATATATATATATATATATATATATATTCCTATATGTCATGTGTAAGTACATACATATATAGATATATAGAGGTACCACAATAAAAATTACAGAATGAGAGGTCATAAATTCAAGAGAAATTGGGGGGAACATGAGACAAGTTGGAGGTAGTGTAAATTGGTGAATACTGTACTCAAATGTTATAGTTTCATAAGTAATAAAATAGAATTACAAAAGATATGTCCTCTACATTTATCCCTCTCTATAAATAAAGAGCTAACACTAGATATAGAGGACTTATCCTTTTTGTTCATTTTTCTTAGAATTTTCTACATCTAGGCAATTGGAGAGACAGAAACATAAGGGAAGAACAAAAGTGTCTTGGTGCCTCTGCCTGTCCATTCTTGAAATGTCTAACATAAGCAGCATCCTGACTAGAGGACACTAATTAGCTGTGCTCCTAATTGGCTGTGCAAACTAATTACCACCCATCTGTATCTGAGAATATGTCAGTATAAGCATCCTGTGATACATGATTCTACTTTAAATATGTATGTCCTCCACATGTTTTGCTGTTTGTATTCTATACATAAATTTATTTATACAGCACTTTATGTACAACCAAATGAAGTTCTAAGGGCAACTTCATCACTTACATTTCACCTTAAATCCTGACTTTACATCCTAATTGCTGACTTAGATGCAGACCCACTGTAATCAATGTGTCACTGAACCATTAAAACACTTTTATTTTGACTGGGAGGTATGATTAAAGTACAGGTTTTAGGGCAGTTGCAAAACATTTAATGATGGGAACAGGGTCTGATAAAATCATCACTAAATGATGCCATCATTGTGTGAACAACACTGAGTGTACCTAAACAGACCTATTTAGTATATGTCAGGTGTTTTCTTGATGCAATTCCAGTAAATGTTTTAATGTATGAGGCCACTTCCAGTAGAATGTGGCATACATTTTAAAGGACACATTGCTTTTCACAAGTATGAATACACTTTAAAATAAGGATTGAAGATCTAGTTGCTACATAAGCAAGTAAAGCAGTTGCTTATCAAGTACTGTACACAGCATATGACTATATACACATACTTTTATAGGACTAGAAGGGTATCAGACACATTTACACCAGCAACACTATAAACATGAGTATTGCATTATTCTATGCTATTGCTGTGACTATGATGTCTCTGGAGAATAGTAACTTTTCAGCTCCATTAAAATCTTATGGTGCTACTACCCTATACACAGTCTATAAATGATGGAAACCTTGTTATATGGTACATGCCCACATTAACTCATAAGCAGCCATGAGCCAGATCTTGCAAGGCTAAGAATTGAGATAATACTAGCATAACTTAGTTCACAAGCTAACATAGGCATTGATGGACACTACAATCCCAGAAGCACAGATATTGTTCACTCTTCACATCTGTGGAGTAGTTAGATGAAGGCATGGTTTGTTGGCACTTCATTGCAGTAACTGAAAATCAGTTGTGATAAACTGAATGTTTGTGTAAATTAAGTTCAAACCCTAAAATTTAAATTATTTAGATTGAGGATTTGGAAAGTAATTAGTTTATGGGGGTTGTGCTCTCTCAATCTGGTTATTGACACTATAAGAAAAATAGCCATCCCAGGTGTACATTGGTAGGCAAATGCTGAATGGAATGAGGCAGGAGATCATGAAGACTGCAAGTTTGAGGTCAACCTCTCCTACATCTTGGGTTGGGATCAGGGTTCAGTGGTAGAGAGCTTGCTTAGCATACACAAGGCTCTGTATTTAACTCCTCCTCCAAGATACATAATAATAAATAATCAGAAAAGAGAAATGAAAACATGTCTGCTTTCCCTGTGTTCTGTGAGTTGACACCAAGAAGGTGGCAATGGACAATATAGAAATATCTTTCATCAAGAAGGCAGGACTCAAGAACTTTGACACTGAATTCATATTCCAGGACTGTGAGAAATGTATTTCTGTTGTTTAAGCCAACCAGTATATAATATTCTGTTACACCAGCCAACTGATTTCAATAGTATCAATTATATTCAATATTTGATGAATGAATATGATCAGCTTTATGTGGTATCTTCTTAAATAGTGAAAGACAAATAACTAAAAGGAGCTTAGATGTACCAAGAAGTGGGTTCCCCAGAGTAGCACCCTACTCCTCATGAAAATCTCCCTATTGTGTGGCTGGCCTCTTCAGGAATGTTGCTGATGAAGCAAAAATCTCTGAGGAGTGACTTCAACAGACAGTTCTCTGTGTGGCTAACTCATTCATGGTGAAATTTTGACTCATTAGCTTACTAAATCAGGAAGGTTATCTAACCCACGCATAATCATGTGGTATAAATCAATAGTTTGATTCTTCAATGACAGATACAACTAAATGATTTTCATCATTAATGATAATATAATTATTTGTTGACCAGAGTTCATGAATGTAGAATTCACACTTACATTTCCATATAAGGTTACTTTTTTATTACTGTACTAAAATCTGTCAATGGCCACCATTCCATTACTAGCTCTGTTAGTTAGCCATAGCTATGACAATGATATTCCAGTCTCAGCAGCATGTTAGGAAACATATCTTTTCTAAAGACTGTCAAAATAACAATGACAACAATAATAATATAATGCTGAATTGAGTTCAATGACTATAAGTGATTAAAGCCTAAGTATTTGACATGTATGCTGTTGTTTGGTTGTTGAATGTCTCACAAAGTCCCCTTGTGTGGGGTCTTGGTCCTTGTGGTAGTGGTTGTAGGGGATGGGCAAATCCTTCAGAAATGAGAACTTGGTGGGGGATCTTTGATAATGTGCTTGAAGATGATGTTATCCATTTTTCTTCCTCCTTGTTTTCTAATGAAGAGCTAGTTTTCTCTTTCTTACATTACCCACTATTACCATTTCACACAAACATCAGAGGAATAAAAGCCCCAAGAATCTCTGATCACAGACCAAAACCATGAACCAAAATGAACTCCTTCTCTTTATAAAGTTATTTGTTTCATATGTTTTTTCATAGTGAGAGAAAAATCTAACAAAAATATGCAGAATGTCATTTAATAATTAAATGTTACACACCTATTTATGAAGAAAACAAGAAAGAAGTAGAGTGTTATATAATATATATCCTTTGGACAAAAACGTTGAACTCAAGATTCTTTCTCTGGAATGAATAACTGAGAAAATTATTTGGAATTAATTCATATAAGTGATTAAGCTTCCATTGCTCTTATATATTTAAGAAAGGCAGAGTAGATTTGATCAATGAATGCTGTACTCATTCTTAGAGATATGGCAGTAAGTCCCATTAATAACTACAATTAATTTTAGTACAAAAAAGTATAACACTAATGAAGATTGGTCTACCGTTGAACAAGACTTGGCAAAATTTGATCTTAGATGCTGTTTCTATGGAAATGAAATCATTCTTCTTTTCTGTAAGAAGAAAATGGGATCATTTGATATGACATTCTACCATTACTTTCCACTTCTCAATTAAAAAAAAAAAAAAAAAAAAAAAAACAAGCAAGCAAGAAAACCCCCCGAATAACTAACACATGTAAGGCTGAGTGAATTTGAGCTAGGCCATATCCAACAGTATACCTTTAACACCTTGTTAGGTGAGAATTTGATGACTCCCAAAGTTTAACTGTAGAGCATTGATATATACAGGTCAGTGAAGGAAGACATTTAAAGCCCTGCTTATGCATTAGCACTGAAAAGCACACATATACATGCCACAGGTATCTATTCATAAATTTGGGTAGACTGAATTTGGAAAATGTCTGAAAGACACACTGACCAAACTCTCAAACAGCAAAAGCTGTATAATTCAGAAAAAAAGAAGCCCAGTTATAGCAAAAGGTGTATAATTCAGAAAAAGAAGCCCAGTTATGTCCACTCTGGTTTTAGGTGGCTGACAGTTCAGATTTTCTGTAAAAGAGATGCCAGGGAGAAGCACAAAGCATCAAAGGGCAGCCCAGGGTTACTACAGTTCTCACTATTTGACCTTTGGTTATTTCTCTTTGGCTTTGTCTACATCTTCCAAATGAAGTCCTCAGAAAGAGGAATTACTGTAATTAGCATGGAAAGGCAAAACTGTGAACATTATGAAGGAAGAAATTGAAAGAGGCATTGATAATCTATAAATTGGTTATGAATGTCCTGTATAACCTTACCCTGTGGAACTTGTCTGTGTGTATGTGAGTGTGCACACATGTGTGTGCAGGTGTGTGCACCTGTGTAGATGGGGAAACCAGAGACTGACTTCTGCTGTCATTCCTCGGGAGCCATCCAGGCTGCTTTCTGAGATTCTGGCAGCTAGATCTTACTGATTCTGCTACACGGGCTGGCTAGTCCTAGGATCCTCCTGTGTCTACTGCCCCAGAACTAGCATTACAAATGCCTGCTACCACACTTCACTTTTTATGTGTGTTCTGGGGGTTGAACTCAGGTCCTCATTATTTGTCTTGCAAATACTTTACCAAGAAAACCCTCCTCCCAGACCCATGAGACTTTTAGTATCATCTTGTAAAACAGAAAAATTAAAACAGTCTATACTTAGAAAATAATACAAACAACCAAAAAGTTGCTATATTTTGTAGTGGGTAGCCATTCCAGCTTGGTTCTGGAAGTTCCAACCCCCATTGAGACTCTGGCAACTGTCACGCCTACGAGGCGGGGCGAGGGGAGGCGCCGGGGGACCCGAGAGCTGGATGGGTCAGCGCTCTCTCTGGGCGCTCTCTCGGTGTCCGGACGCTGACCGGTGCAGATTGACTGTGCAGAGCTCCGGAGAACACCGCTGGACTGCGTTATACCTTCCCCAGACCCTGCGACCTACCCATTACTTAATTTGTGAGTTACGCCATTAAATAAATATCCTTTTAACTACGTGGAGTGGCCAAAATAATTTCTCCAATAATATTTCTTTTTTCTTTTCTTTTCCTTTCCTTCTCTTTCTTTCTTTCTCTTTCTTTCTTTCTTTCTTTCTTTCTTTCTTTCTTTCTTTCTTTCTTTCTTTCTTTCTTTCTTTCTTTCTTTCTTTCTTTTTTTCTTTCTTTCTTTCTTTCCTTTCTTCCTTCCTTCCTTCCTTCCTTCCTTCCTTCCTTCCTTCCTTCCTTCCTTCCTTCCATTCTTCCTTTCTCTTCTTTCTTTCTTTTCTTCCCTTATTTGTTGTTGTTGTTTTAAGACAGGGTTTCTCAGTGTAAAAGCCTTAGCTGTCCTGGAACTTAAGACTAGACTGGCCCTGAACCACTGCCCAGATTCTTTTCTTTCTTTAAAAAATTATTTTTAAAAAGTTCCAAAATTCATTTTGATCATATATTTTTCTTTCTCTTAACTCCTTTCTGATCTCACCCCAACCTACCCAACTTCACATTCTTTATCTCTTATCAAAAGAAAGAAACAAACCCCTATAACTGAAACAAAGAAACAAAAGCACAAAAAGCCCCCATGGAGTTCAGTTTGTGTCCACCCACTCTTTCTAAGCATGGGGCCTGTCCTGGAGTATGGTTGATATACCCAGTGTCAAACCATTAAAGAAAACTTTCATTTTCCATTTCCCGGCAACTATCAATTACAAACAGATTCTAGTTTGGTTGGGGGAGGAATTCTGTGCCCACTTCCTTTCTGTGGTAGGAAATGATATTGTTTGACTTGTGCAGGTCCTACTCAAGTTGTCTATCTGTCTGAGTTCAACCCTGTTTTATCTGGAAAATTGTATTGTTTTAATTTTTGTTCTTGATAAGAATAACACAATCGTGTTTGTTTAGAAGTTATTTATCGATATGTATGTGTGTGTGTGTGTGTGTGTGTGTGTGTTTCGAGACAGAGTTTCTTTGTGTAATGTTGGTGCCTGTCCTGGATCTTGCTCTGTAGAGCAGGCTGGCCTCAAACTCCTGGCTCTCCTCCCAAGTGCTAGAATTAAAGGCACGTGCCACCTTCGCCCAGCCTAGAAATATTTTTTGAATTGGTGTTATCTGCCTTGTCTGGTAGGGAGCCCATTGAAAATATAAAACTCTGGAAGAGTATATTTGAAGCTAAGATTAGAAATAGAGAACTGAGATTTCTCTATGGAAGCAAACCACACAAATACGTTTCTGAATGAATGCATGATAGTAAAACTTCCAATCAGAGAATTTAAGAGATATGAGTTTCCTAGTGCATGGAATAACCACTTTCCAGCCAAGTTTTCTCTGATGGTAGAACCATTCTATATTTGCACTGGCTAATACAGACAGTATCCACTTGCTGAATGTAGCTATTAAGACGAAAGTACTAGGGCTAAACAAATTGTTCAGCAGTTAAGAGCATTTGCTTCACTTACAGAGGACTGGAGTTCAGTTCCCAGCAACCAAATCAGAAAGCTCAGAACTGTCAGTAATTCCGTACCAACGAGATCAGGTGCCTTCTTGTGGCCTCTGTGGGCACCACCCCCACCCCTTGCACATACACAGACATATGTATAAGCACACAAATTAATAAAAAAATCATAACAAAGCATTTGAAATATGGCCAGTGTAATGAATGAATTGAATTTTTAATTTAATTTAATTGTAATTTAAATATTCACATGCAGTTAATGACAGCTAAATTTGGTAGCAGAGTGAAAGTCAGTGTAACACACTGAAAAAATTAGTTTTAATTTTTAAGTAAATAAAAGTGCATACACATAGACATGCACAGAGAGAGATACACACAGACATACATGCACACACACACACACACACACACACACATACACACACACACACACACACACACGAGCCCTAGAACCCCGAGTCTGCAGGGCCTTGTTACTATTGACAGGACCTGCCTGGCTAGCCATTTGTTCCCTAAGACAAAGAAACTGATGTTGCTTATACATTCAAAATGACAAGCCACAGAGCTTTACTTTCAAGTGTAACAATCGCTTTCTATTTTAAGGGGCTTCAAAAAAGGTCTAAAGATTTACTGTCATGAAAATGCATGTTCTGCACCGCTCTTCTTGTTTCTTCATTACCCTTTTCCTCTTCTCTTCATGGAAGCCACAGTGACTCAGCTACTAGAACGGTGTCTGGTCTCTCTTGAATATGTGAAGTGGACTCTCATCTTAAGGCTCTGTAAAGCTGTTTACATGTTGAAGGACAGTTTTAGACACCATAGTATAACTAAATAGAGAATGAGCTATTGTTTAAACTATTACCCTGGGACTAAAGAGGAATTACTTCTTCTGGGGTCCTGTTTTTGGGGCCAATAACCAGAAAGATTCCAGAACATATAATAGAAGTCTCAGAGCACCTCCAGTAGCACCCATTTGGAGATGCTGTGTCTCTACCAGGATCTACCACACGTTACATAGTAATATGCAGGAGTTGGTATAGTGCGTTGTAAAGCCTCTTTGATATTCCGTCTTCCCCACTAAAGTATGAGCCCCTGAGGGTAGGAACTTTATCTTATTTACTATATACAAAAATGGTTTATTAATATTTTCTGGTTAAAATGAATAAAATAAATCACTAAATTTATAACGCTTTCAAAGACAAAGGGGTGAAAATCCACAGAGTAGGTAGCTATTAATCTTATTTAAATTTCTTTCATTCCACACATAAGCAAACACATTCTCCCTTCTAGTGCCCACAGCACATATCACTTTGGAGTCCTCTTAATTTATACTGAAGAAGAATATGATTATGTTGGTGAAGTTAAAAGGGGGAGCTAGAAAACAATGGCGGAGACATAGATGACAAGCCTCAGGCTCACACTTTCAATGTAAGAGTTGAAAATGAGAGTTAGAACAGAGAAGCACTTTGTATGTTATTTCTATTATAAATACTCTTCTGTATGGCTGAAGTCTGAGAACATTTCACAGAGAAGAAGAAAGCAGCTAGCTCAGACTTTATAGGGTCACAAGGTATCTGTTACTCTTTTTTTAAATTTAATTTTATTTTATTTTACAATACAATTCAGTTCTACATATCAGCCACAGAGTCCTTTGTTATCCCCCCTCCCGCCTCCCTCCCCTTCCCCCCAGCCTACCCCCCCATTTCCACCTACTCCAGGGCAAAGCAAGGACTGACATCAACCTGGAAGACTCAGTCCAGGCAGGTCCAGTCCCCTCCTCCCAGGCCGAGCCAAGCATCCCTGCATAAGCCCCAGGTTTCAAACAGCCAACTCATGCAATGAGCACAGGACCCAGTCCCAGTGCCTGGATGCCACCCAAACAGATCAAGCCAATTGACTGTCTCACCCATTCAGAGGGCCTGATCCAGTTGGGGGCTCCTCAGCCATTGGTTCACAGTTCATGTGTTTCCATTCATTTGGCTATTTGTCATTCCTTTTCTTTTGTTTGAATAATCTCATACAAGTAATGACAAATACTTTCAGGTCAAAAGTTAGAGAAAATAATCTTTGTCCTTACTTTTCCTGGCAGACTATAGTTGACCTCCCCTAAATTAGAAACTTCCACTATTGAAGTAAAAACTTTAACAACCTGCTTTCCTTGGCACTGAAAAAGAAAAATGGGCATCTGTCTATAATTATCATTCATAGGAGTGGGCATGCTTGTGAGTTGTGTGCACACACATGTGGAAGTCAGAGGACAACCTCCATTAGATACAGCTTTCCTCGCTCACTTGACTAGTCTGGGTGGACAAAAAGTCCCAGGGGGCTACCTCTGTACCTCTTTAGTGCTGGATTTTAAGAGTCCTACTAGGTCTGTCTGCTCCCCATTCTCCTTCACCTCTTCCTTCTCTTTCCACTTCATCCTTTGCCTCCTCTTCTGTGGGGCAGCTACCCACCAACCCCACAGTTGAGTTTTCTTGAGTGAGAGCAGCAGGAAATATGATTAGATAGAAGGAGTTAGAGCGTGGTGATAAACAGATAGAAAATACAAGATAGCCTCCAGAGGGCCTGGGACCTATTCCAATGGGCCCTGACTCTTTCTGCCCCAGGGTATTCATAGAAACTCCAAGGACTGGAACAAAAGACCTCCCCCCAGCACAGCCAAGTGCAGACCATCTCAGACACCTGCACTCAAGCCCATGGTCCAGTCATCCTCTCTATGCAGACCTGCTGGGTAAAGCCAGGAGGAACCTGAAAATGGGCTCCGACACTCTTCCTCCCCCAGCTTCAATTTTAATGTGTGTTCTGTGTATTGAACTTGAAGTCAGGTCCTCATGCTTGCACAGAAATCACTTTATTGACTATTTCCTCAGCACTATAACACAGTTTTTCATGTGAAATTTTACAAAATTGAAAAAAGGCAATGGCCATTCTATTTCAAGTCATTTTGGAAATGGTATTTTGGGTCATGGTGATCTAGAAGTGAGACATTCCCACAGGTGTGGTCCTGAATTCTGTATGTAACCAGGACAGAGAAAGAAAGAAAATAGTCAAGATGGTGTGATGAAAATGTAACTGATCCTGGCACAGATGTGTGTGCAGATGGCATAGAAAACCTATAAGAAGTGATCTTATTAACAAGTTCTGATGTTTGATAATGACACAAACCCTCAAGACAAGGAATGTTAAAAATACACACAAATCTCAGGTTTGGTGGAACAGGTCTTTAATCTCAGCCCTTGGGAAGCATACATAGGAAGATCTCTGTGAGTTTAAGGCCAGCCTGGTCTACACAGCAAACTCCAGTCCAACCATGCCCAACATAGTGATATCTTTTATCAAAACACAAAGAAAAAAATATCTACAAATGCAAAATATCTGCAGAGAAAAACATTTTCTCTAAGTCCAAAATATCTCATGGAGCTGGACAAAACCTTTGGTAAGATGAAGTGCTATGGCTAGCAACAAAAGATACTGGATTTCTTTTTCAAATTGTATTTTTTATTTACACTCTGTATCACAGGAATAAACAATTTAGAATAAAGAAAATGTCCTTGTTCTTTGTTTTATCTAGAGATACTTTTGCAAATATTATATATTTCATAGAATTTGTAAAAATAAATAAATGGCTGACCAGATGGCTCAGCAGGTAAATGTGATGCCATGAATACTTACTGAGTTGAGTTCCATCCCTTTAACCCACATTAAAAAACAATCCAGGTGTGATGCCACACATATGAAGTTCCAGAACTCCTTTAACTAGATGCAAGAGAGTGACTAGAAAATCTCTGGGAAGATCATGGGCTAGCTAGCTTGTAGGGCACAGCAGGGGAGAAACAAGAAGAGAAACAAGCTCCCCTCCATCAAAACAGCATGGAAAAGTTATCCTCTCACCTCCACATATATTCTGTTGTATGTAGACACCAGCGCTCGCTCTCTCTCTCTCTCTCTCTCTCTCTCTCTCTCTCTCTCTCACACACACACACACACACACACACACTCACACACACACATCAGCATGTTTGCATACATATACACACCAGAATACACACAAACACACCAACACATACACCACACACACATAAACACACCAACACACACACACAAAATAATTATTTTTAAAAATTACAATGTTGTGTATTCAAATTATAAAAATAATATTTCCATTTCAGTTTATACACTGAATCACCCATTCACATGCTCTTCCTGTTTGCCTCTGGAGACCTCAGCACACTGCCTCACTAGAGATGACTTAGACGGAATCTCCTGTTATGCCAGTGCCTAGGAGCATTTGCGGCACTTGTATATTTCAGGGACAGTATAGACACTCTCCTAGAGAATGTTAGGTTTCCAAGAAACATTGCAAAATGACTCTAAAATAACCCTTTAAATCTGAAAGAGAGAGAAATGTCTAAAAGAAAAAAGCTAGTTCTACCCATTGAATAAAAAAAAAAATAAAGTGGCTGAACAGAAATCAATTTTTTTCTTTCTTTTTTTGTCCTTTTTGATAGCTAAAATTGCTAAAGTGCTTAAGGAGGCATATCATTTTTCTTTTTGAAGAATTTTGTCCAGTTTGACAAGTAAATAAATGTTTAACTCTCTCCCTGCTTTGATTGCTACAGAAACAAGAAGAAATGGAAAATAACTGCTGCGTGTTTACGGCATATCAGTTTCTTTCTGTACATGAAGCACACAATAAGAACATTGTACAGATGGATGGTGCCTTGGATTGAATAGAGAACGGTGGACCGGCTTCGGTTTCGTGGAATTGGATCATCTGTCACAGTTTCTGCCTCTAGAAAAATGACCACCCAAAAGAATTCTTGTGGAAAGCCATTTTAAAATAGGCGATAAAACACAAGACTGATATTTTTGG
This sequence comes from Peromyscus maniculatus bairdii, assembly GCF_049852395.1. Classification (NCBI taxonomy): domain Eukaryota; kingdom Metazoa; phylum Chordata; class Mammalia; order Rodentia; family Cricetidae; genus Peromyscus; species Peromyscus maniculatus. Next base: position 132,538,166 of record NC_134854.1, on the reverse strand, counting down.
TGTGTACTATTTAAAAATAATTTTAAAAGAAAATGAGTAAGTTATTAGGAATGCAACTATTAGCAGGAGAAAGTGTTCAGAGTTTCAGATTACAGCAAACCATCCTCCATGCACATGTACTTTAAGTGATATAATTTACTTCAAATAACTCCTTTTTATGGTTTTATTATTTTTTTAGAAAAAAAAAGGAGAAAGTTTACAAGATGAAAAGTTTCAAACAGTATGCTCTTACTGGTTGCCTAACACCATCCCTGCCTTGTGATTCAGTGATGGAGGAAGCAACATGGATAGCAGGGATATGCTGGGGAATGATCACAGACACACGGAATACAGCACAGTAGGCTGGAGGAAAGACAACGCTGGGCCAACCTGTTCCCAAGCAAGCCAAACATGGTAGGAAGTAAGAAAACCAATGGACATCTCTCCGCAGAGAAGGCACAGGTGTGTGCCACCCATCCCACAAAACCTACTATCACATGAGACACAAGCATTATAGAAAATGAAATGGTCCTTTGGTGTTTTACTGCAGGGGTATTCAGGTTCCTAGTGTTTTATTTATGGTTTTCTTTGTTCTTTATTTTTTAATTTTAAACATAATTCTTTCTTGATTCTTTGGAAATTTCACATCGTGTACCCAAATCCCATTCACTTCCCAGTCCCTCCATATCCACCCCTTACCCATGCAGTAAGCCCCCCTCAAATAATTAAAACCAAAACAACCCAATAAAATCTGCCTTTCCTCAATCTTTCCAATCCCTCTTCATTCATTCTAATGGTATTGGGTGCTGCGGTGTGTCACACAGTATACCCCTTTTGATCAATCAGCCCCACCAGCAAAATGTTCATTGAAATGAGTCTTTGGTCTGGTTCAAGGCCTCTGTTTTCTGGTACAGCATCATCACCGGGCTGGGACCTCATCAAAACTCCCCTTAGATATCCTGTTGTTGCCCCATTTACGGATTCTGTGGTTATCGTTCTGCATAACCAATCCCATTGCACACTCCAGCAGGTCAAAGATGGGACAGCTGTTAGGGTGGGCCAACCCAAGGTTCAGGATGTGGGTCTGGGTGGTAGTTGAGTGGGTGGGTCTGGGCCATTTGGACCACCCCCTAAGTTGAGGGGAAGAGCCAGTTCTAGCCAACTACTATGGTGCGGGGTCGGGTCATTTTTGCCAAGTGCTGGGATCAGCCCACCCATGGCAGCGACTGGGGGTGGGGTTTGGGGGGCTCTCCTGCTACAGTGTCCAGTAAGAAGTAGGGCCAACTATCCTGGGCTCTATGAGGGACAGGGCTGGCTCAGAAAGGCTCTTGTATTTCAACACATAGGGACCTATGACCCCCTGTGGCATCAGGAGCCATGGACATCAGCCCAGACCCTGGCTGCTATTGGGTCGGGGACCCAGACATGGCTCATGGCAGCAGCCTGGGCCCTGTATGTCTGCACAGGCCACTTGGATTGCCTGGTCCCCATGGTAGTGAGGCCCTTGGACACATACAAGGCCTCAGGTTGTGGTCCAGACCCCTGGCAAGGGTACTGTCATTGATGGTAGCAGGAACCACAGACATCAACATAGACCTTGGTAGCTGTAGGGTCACAGACCCAGACATGGCCCTCTGCAGCAGCCCTGTCTCAGAAGACACCATGGCCCCTGTGGCAGAACAGTTTTTCTGTTTTGTTTTTTATTTTTTTTATTTTTTTAGATTTATTTATTATGTATGTATGCCTGAATACCAGAAGAGAGCACCAGATCTCATTACAGATGGTTGTGAGCCCCCATGTGGTTGCTTGGAACTGAACTCAGGACCTCTGGAAGAACAGTCAGTGTTTTTAGCTGCTGAACCATCTCTCTAGCCCTTGGTTTTCTTTTCATATATGAGGCCCAAAGACAGTGTGTGGGCTTGGCTTTGTGAGGTTTTCAGGAACCAGTTCCACCCATTAGTCATTTGCTGAGCTGCTGCTTCTGCACCTATGGCTGCCGCCTGTGCTGCAGTCTTTTCAAGATGCATTTTCTTCTTGATCTGACTCAGAAGGTCCCTTGGCTCTGGTCTTTTCTTTTCTCTGCTGCTGTTTCTCCAGCATTGACAGCTGCTTTGGGTTAGAGTTAGCAGATCCAGGAGCCAGGGACTACAGTTCTAGTTACTGTATGAATATGCACCTACATGCAGGCACCAGACTTGTCATCTCTGATGAGTTCTGGCCTGTAGCTCTTGCTCAGCTGCTCCAGGAAGCTGTTCTAGAAGCACTCTGCTCACTCTGACCAGGTGGATGTCGGGCTTGTTGCCCTTGAGGACACATTGCTTATCCATTAAGCTCTTGGACCGGTGTTTCCCACTTCCATCCTCAAACACATGAAGATTTAAAATCTACTGGACCCTATGCCCCAGTTCCTAATGTGGATCTTCCATGGTAATATCCAGTAATATCAGTCCAGTGGCACTTATCTGCTCTCCTCCACCTGACCCAGGTAATGTGTTGCATCACAGCCTTCATTGTGGCAGCTGGGGCAACTGGGACAGGATCTGTGATCCAGACCTTGCTACTCCACTGGCAGCCCCCAAATCACTCTTATTGGCTTGTGTTCCTTACACCATTGTACCACTGTTTTTTCCATTAGCACTTAATGCTATCATTTATTACCACCACTTGTTTTGTATACAGTACCTGTACAGAATGATTTTATTATGCTTTCATACATGCCAATGCCACACCTTGTTTATCCTACTCACCAAATGCTGTTCTTTTCATTGTTCAATTTCTTTTCTAATTTCCTTTTCTTTTCCTATATTCCTCTCTCCTTCACTTTCTTCTTTCTTCCCCCTCTCTCTTCTTCCCTTCCTCCTTTCCTTCTTCCTTCATTTTCTTCTTTCTTCTTCCCTTTTTTCTTTGTTTCTTTCTTTCTCTCTCTCCCTCCCTCTTTTTTCTTATTTCTTTGTGTAGGTGTGCATGCTATTGAGGACTGAATCCAGGACTCCATGAATGCCAGACAAGCATTTTACCATTGAGAGGCTCTGTCTCAAAGGAATAGGTAGGGTGTAATAGACCAATTCATCCAACATCACGTTCTGGCCTCTGCATGAGCCACATAGACACATAAACCACAGGGATCCACATATGTGCATGCGCGTGTGCGAGCACGCACTCACACACACACACACACACATACACACACACACACGCACACACACACAATCACACACAGAAACATATATAGAATGCATGCCCGCGTATTTATGCTTTATCTATAACATCGACATGCAAGATTAGAAATGCATTTCCTCCCATGCTACTACATATTTCTAAGACACCAATGTGTGCAAGCAAAAATGTCAGATTTTAATTACACCCACTATAGAAATGAGTTAGATAGACAGTTTCCCAGCTCTAACTAGAAAAAGGATCATCAGCTGATGCCCACTAGATATACTGTAGAAGTAAGTTGTATACAATAATTTAGACTTTTTGGCCAATAAGGTTGAGGCATCTAAGCCATTTTCCTTGTGTATCACATGGATCATGAATGTAACCTCTGGAATGAAAGCCAGATTAATAAAACAGAAACATAAAACATGTATTTACCAGTTTTATGTGCCAATGGGAACTTTGATAAATTAATAGTTAAGGTTTAGAAAAATATGATGAAAGATGTGGGTAGCCATGTAAATAAGTGATTGCACACACAGGTTATGAAGAAATGATAACACACAAACTCAGTAAGAACTGTTTGATAAAATTGTTTCTGGTTTCTAAGATAGTAAACAGGTTCCACAGGAACAGTGCAGGACACCTGTTCTATTTTCAAGGCAGGTAAGTCAGAAGGAGCTGAGGTTTAGGTCTTCTGACTGGCTTTATTGAAAAGGAATTTTGTTTTCTGTGTCCAGCCTTGAGCTGTTATGGAGCAGAGAATGAGGCAGAAAATGTATAGTAAGTTCAGGAATCCTTGAGTGAGAGCACATGCATGTAATCCCAGTGCTTATTATGCCTGGGCAAAAAGATCTGAAATTGTAGGTCAGCCTGGGCTGTCTCTAAACAAAGTGAGAAAGATACTGATGTGCCATACTTTGGAAACGACACTATTAACCTTAATAATAAAAAGTATAACACTGGCTAAAATGATAGAAAATAGTATTTGCTTCTGAATGATACTCATCAATTTTCAAATTTTCAAAAGATTATTTCTCAGAAGTTAAAATTGAAACTAGTTGCTGAAAGTTGCATTGATAGTCTCCATCAAGTGATTGTGAAATTCAAGGATGATATTTTAAGATTTAATGGTAAAAAATCTTCTAATGTACATAGTAGTTCCTTACAGAACAGGCACCAGTAACTGCTAGTGTGAAAGCCTTTCTAGACCACTCGCTCCAGGAACTCAGTAGGTCTTTAGGTTATGCAATGAAACAGTCCAGTTTGATAGATGAAAACCTCTAGTCTTGTGAAGCAACCCTGGGAAGAAATTGTTTGGGCAGTACAGTGGCATATACCTGCCACTGAAGAAATTAAAAGGAATGTAATTTCCCTCAATATAGCTGAGGAAAAAATAGTTGATGTGCACACTTTGATGGTTTCTCTTTGATTTTCTTTGTTGAGTCTCTGTGTTATATGCTAATTCAGACTGATTAAACATACACAGATCTTAAAGAAAGAGCTGATGTTCAAAAATTTCTTCAATACTCTTCAGCTATAACTTTTTGTCTACTTTTCTCATGGTAAAATGATCCCTCGGCCATTTCATTACTCTGAAGATGAAAATCACTTTGGGTTATATTCATTAAGTATTTTCTGGTTTTAGGCTCTATCAACAAAAGCAATGTAATCAAAACTAGAGTGTTTTGAGATTTATTAAGTGTCTTTAATACACTGGTTGTAATTATCAAACTTACCACTTGTATTCTAAATAATGCGACAGAAATGGTTTTTATAAATGTGAATTTGGATATACAGTAATGGTATATGTTCACCCACTTAGGAGCACCCTTGTGCTGGCTAGTTTTATATCAAGTTGAGAGAGGCTTGAGTTATCTGAGATAAGGGAACTACAATTGAAAAAATGACTATAGAAGATTGACTTATGGGCAAGTCTATGGAGTATTGTCTGAGTTGATGACTGATGTGGGAGGGCCTATCCCACCATCCCACCAGAGATGGTGCCAGCCCTGGCCATCTGGTCCTGGATACTATAAGAAGCAGAGTGTGAGAGTCATGGGCAACAGGTCAATAATCAGTGGTCTTCTATGGTATCAGTTTCTGTCTCCATGTTTCTGCCGTGTTTGTATTCCTTCTTTGACGTCTTGCAGCAGTGCAGTCTGAATTTTGGGTAACAATCTGGGATAAATCATTTACTATCAGACATTTATGGTCGTGTTTTTTCATTACACTTATATAATACCCAGCTAAGAAAAGACCTCAGCCTTTTAACAACAATGGCAAAACAAAGAAAAAACCAATACTAGAAGCCAGGCATCTATTCTCTTCTAACAACAGAACCAAGAGGTTTATTTTATGGGAATTCTTTTGAGAATTCCAATCTATAGCATTTCAGAACTTAATTCAATATAGGGTACTTTTCTTCCAAAGGTGCAACACACTCCAAAGAAAGGGAACATGCCAAGGCAAAGTATTTCATATCTGTGAAGGTATACCATGCCAGCTGAAAGTGTTATATACATGTGAAGTTACATGTAACATTTGATTATGTCTATGGTTATAATGACAGAATAAAATGATTGACCATTAATCTATATCTCAGTAGGATATGTATGTGGTGTTTAGAGATGTGACAGGTGCTTTATTAATCATAATTAAATTCATGGTTCTTTATTTAGACTTCTATTTTGAAATAAAATGTTTTTATCAATCATCTTCAAAATAAAAGAAAAAATTGATTTACACAATATTTGAAAATCTGGTAAAACTTTCCAAGTTTGACATAGTTTTTATTTTTAGATATCATAAAAAGAAGGGCTGAAGGGGAGGGAGACAAAACAAAAACATGATAAATGATAAATCTGTATGAAAATGCTATAAACAAAACCCTTACTATGTATGCTATATTAAATATTAATAAGAATAAGATGGTAGATTAATTTGAACCTTGCACCATTCATAATTAAATATGTAAAACCTAACAACTTATATAACTACATACTGCCCCATGATCAACCAGGCCTGGAGATGAAATTAGATTATCATACTTTCAGAACTATGAAGCATTATTATCTAAATATTTAAATGTACTTTTTTCCAGGATGCAATATTTATGTTTTTCTGGTCAGTAAAACCTGTTTCTTCTTCTGTGACAGGAAAAGGTAAATAAATAAATGAGCAACTCTAATTTAGCTCAGAAGCTAACAATTTTTGAAAGTTAGTTGTAGAACATAGTTTTAAGTGTGTTTTCTCTAGAAAATAATGAGCTACAATCTCTCAGAAGCTCAGGCACTAAAGGGCTCACTTCTGAGAACACAGACAACAAATGCATTTGCCTGAAAACACTCAGATAGATCTCATTATTGACAAGCTAATTCTGTTGTTCATCAGTGCCTGGAATTTTAGTAAAAGCTCAAGGAAACTCAAGGATTGATGAGTGGAACAGCACTAGAATTCTCCCCTCCATCTGAAGGATGTACTGCTCTGGGTATAATCTCCATCACTTCATTTAGGGATTTGGGGAGTGCATTGCCTCCACACTAGAGTCCAGATATTTCTAGAGATATTGACATTACATGAAACATTGATGTGAAAGTCATATTTAACTTACACAAATGTATTCTGTAGGAAAGCTCATGAAGCTCAGGAGTACAGGACTCAGAAGTTTAAGAGGTACTTGAAAGTGACCAGATATACTAAGTGACTCCCTCTTTTCTTAGAGGATAGAAGCAGTTGGAAGTGCTGATGGATACTCTCAGAAAAACCTAGTTTCCCAGAAGATTCCAAGACCATGCAACACACAGTAAAGAGATAGAGATCAGCTGAATTGCCTAAAGCCTCTCAGAAATCTGAGCTTTCTGGAAAAAGCCAAGACCCACAGGGCTTCCTGGAAGAGGCTGAGACCATCTGGGCTACTAGGAAAGAAATTCTTCCAACATGTTGAGCAGCCTGCTCAACTGAGTTGCGCAGTGTGTTTCAGTTCTCCAGTTTTTGTGAGTTGTCACTCTAGGAATTGTGCCACATAACATGTCCTGCCACAGCTATCTGAAGTTCTTCATTGTCATTCAGAAGTTACTTTGTCGGGGAGGTGTACCTTCCAACCATTCAATTCATAAACTTCTATGGAACATACTTCACACATGTTCTTTGACATTTCAGTCTTCTTCAGAGCAACTTAGTCCTGAATAAAAGTTTTTAAAATTAGTATCACCTGTACAACCTGTTCTTACATTCTAACACAAAAATCAGTCACTATCAGGACCTTTTATTTTTCCCCTAGACCGGGATATTAGCTGCATTTCCACACATAGTAATAAATCCAATATTGTTATCACTAGATGATATAAGTTCAGTAAATAAATCATATGATCTTGAGGAAGTTCTAGAATTATGAAAAATTCAGATTTCCTGTGGGAAGTTTGATTAACAAAAATAGAAACTTGGTAGATCTGCAGGAATAGTTAGAAGCATTTTGAACAAATGAAGTCCTGTGGCGAAAGTATATTTTCACGCTAATGGAGAATAACAAGTTGCTTTTTTCCCCCTTAGTTTTAGCAGCATCTAGTTATTATGGACTGGAGAGATGGCTCATCAGTTAACAGCACTGATTACACTTGCAGAAATTCTGAGCTCAATTTCTAGCAAGCACATGGAGACTCACAACCATCAATACCTCGAGTTCCAGGGAATATGAAGATAATTTCAACCCTCTGTGGTCAACCCAGCCATGCCTATGGTGGATAGACACACATGAAGGCAGAGCACTCAGATACATAAAATAAAATCAGTGTTAAAAAGGACTAATATATGTTTGTATCAGAGAGGTCAAACTAAAATATGTGTGAGGGGAACATTCTAGGCTTAAGACTGATGCAGAACATAGTCTGCACAGCAGTGTAAGCTGGGCTGTCAACTATAGTTTAGGTTATACATACACCTAGAGTATGTCCTAGAGGACTTTCAGCCGCTGTCAACTTTGTCTGCTTTGACATGAAGCTAACAGTTTCTGCATGTGTATTTCTGTATTCTTATAGTCTAAACACAAAATTGAAACAAAACTGAAACATTTTTAACTAGCTTGTACTTGTATGGCCATGAAGTAGAATCTACTTTCTTTATGGGCAGAAAAGGGGCTTCTCTCCTTACTTTTTGGATGGTCAGATAAGCAACTTAATTTTGATTTGATGACATGCACCTAAACATTAAGTGATTCTGCTTTGATTTAGCCCATTGCATTGAGTGAAGTAATTGGGTCTGAACTAATTTTATGAGTGTTTCTCAATACTATGTATATTGTTCCCCTGTTTATTCTCTCTCTCTCTCTCTCTCCCATACCATCCTCTGTCTCTCATTATCATTTATATATGATATGCATTTTCTAAAGCAAGTCTTGTGGGCAACATGGGGTATGCCTGTCATCAAATCTACCACTTAACTCTAGGCTTCCATTTCATCACTTTAACAATCTCTCTGAAAATACTCGTTATACTTTAAAAAGAATTGTCCCTGGCAAATTCCTGTGTTGAAGGCTTCATCCCCAGTTATTGTTACTATTTTAAGAGGTGGCTGAAACTTTCAGAGGTGGAGTCTTGTTGGAGTAAGTACTCACCAGGTATGCATTGTCACAAGGTATACTTGGACCCCTAACCCTTCCTGTCTTGGCTGCCTGAAGATGAGTAGATTCACACCATTCTGACTTTCCACCACGATTCTCTGTCTCTCTGTGGCACCCCCAGTCAGTTGACCTCAGAGTATGTCAGTCAGACTGTCAGAATTAGCCTTTATATCCTCAAGTTGGTTTTCATACATATGAAAATCTAACACACCTCCTTACCTGCTTGATGAGTTACATATCTGCATATGGAACTCATTTTGCTGCTTGTGGAGGCAATGCCCATTGCATTAGGAATCAATAATTTGTAAGAATTGTGATGCTTAGGTTCAGCCCTGCTTGACCAACAAACACACAGAATACATCCATCTACAGAGTGTAGAATATTATGTCAGAAATATATGCAGCCCATTTGTACCAATCCAGTGAGTCAACTTCACACATAGGAGAGAGGTGCTCAATTATTGTCATGTTAGGATTACAGGTAAAACAACACATATTTACTAAAATCATTTACTTGTCATCTGAAACATATCTTCATTTGCCTCATCAGTCTATCTTTCCTACTTGACAGGCAGAATCCCACTCAGCCTAACGGTTATCACTGTGCTGATGTTTGTTTTGGTAACAGCAAGGCTTCCAATCTTATTTATCAGATTCTCCTCTGTCATTATCCATATTTTTTTTGTTTCTAGTAATACTAATTCCTGACTTTGTGTAAAAATAGTTGCCATTGACTGAATAATTGTCAGGTGTTAAGTATTGTGCTCAACATGCATTCATAATGACAGCTAACGTTTGTGACAAGCGTGATGACAAGCACTTTGCAGACATCAACTCACTTTGCAAAGAAAGAAAAACAGATACAGTTCTTTCTAATTTACAAATGAAACAACTAAGACAGGTATGAGAAGAGAGATTATTTTTCTTTGCTCTTCATAGTTATTTATTGGGACAGACTAGTATAACAGAAGACAGATTAACAAGAAAATAAGACAGTTATGTAATAACGTTACATATTCATGTGTGTGTGTGTGTGTGTGTGTGTGTGTGTGTGTGTGTGTGTGTATGCATGTATAGATTTGTGTGTGTATGTATATGTGTGTACTTCCAGAGAAATTGGTATCACAGGCTTGTGTTAAATATAGGTTTGAGTGTTGTTTGAGGCTGGAGAGTTTGCTCAGTGGTTAGGTCTTTGTTGCTATTTCAGAGAACCAGATTTTGGTTCCTAGCACTCCTGTCTGCCATTTTGAATTCCAGTTTCAGGGAATCCAATACTCTCTTCCTGTCATTGTGATTAGCTGCATGTATGTGTACAGCCACACAGACAGATGCATTAAAAAATTAAATAAATCTCTTTACAAGAGTAGCATTGTTCACTGAAATAAAGGCAGGCATGGCAGATACCAGTTATGAGAAATCATCTAAGAAAAGTATTTTTAAAAAAGGAAGGTTTGCCATTTGAACTTGAATTCACATTCTTCCATCAGTAAGTGCCTCCAGTTTTCTGGAGTCATCTCATTCGTGGTATGTAGCCATACCTAGGAGATTTTCTTTATGGATATGCGTTTCTCATTCACACATATCACCTGTTTTATTGTCAAAGCATGTATGCCTGCAGGTACTTAAAATGATCACTCAAGCTGCGTAGCAGTGGCACAAGCTTTTGATACCAGCACTTGGGAGGCAGAGCCAGGCAGATCACTGTGAATGTGAAGCCAGCCTGGTCCACAGAGGAAGATCCAGGACAGGTACCAAAACTACACAGAGAAACCCTGTCTCAAAAACGCCCTCCCCCTGCCAAAAAAAAAAAATGATCACTCAAAGTCATTCTGACCAAGAAAGAGAATTTTTCAGTGGACTGTTATGACTTCCTATTGTTATATTTTGGGGTGGCGTATAGTATTCTGTTACAGGGATGAAAATATTCAGGAACCTTCCAGCATTCATGGAGTTAGTAAGTGGGGAATCCATGTAGAAGGCTGTCAAGATTCTTGCCAGGCAAATGGTGGTGAACTAGCACACTTGGTCAAGTGCTTGCTTTGCAAGATGAGCACTTGAGCTCCATTGGTAGTTTTTTAGCCTCATGAGAAAGGCCATGGTAGCATACACTTGTAAACCCAGGGCTGGAATTTGGGAGACAGCAGGTCCTAGTCTTGCTGGACAGTCAGCCTGTCTAAGTGGTGAATCTCACATCCCAATGATAGACCTTAGTTCATAAGACAAGGTGGAGAGCTCCTGTGGAATGGCACCAGATATTGACTCCAAGCTTCCACATGCATGCAAACATGTACATGTACCCACACATACGTAAACATGCACAACACTAAAATGCACACTCACATTATATACTAATTTTTATAAACATCAAAAGTAGATACTGGCTTCAGTATAAAGATATTAAGGCTCATAATGCTTGAGTAGCCCCATTTGCCTAAACCAAGATTAAGTTAGAGAAACAGAACCTCAAACTGATGCTTTCCAAACTTCTGCCTGGGTCCTTCATGTGATGTGTATTATGAAGGGACACCATTAGTTCAACCTCTTAGATAGTGTGTCTTCTTCATGGCTAGTATAACAAGGGCTTCTTAATAAGTAAAGGATATCAAATAATAGAATGTTTTAATTCTACATTATTCACTTTAATGACCATATTAGCAGATGTGAAACAAGTTATGTGGCAAAAGGACACATAGTTTGCACTGAAATAATTACAGAGTTTGAGTGAGAAACTACTCCCCAAGTCCCTGGGAACAGTTATGATATAAGGTTTATCATTGGGACGTGAGGTTCACCACTTGCTCCAATTCAAAATCCTGTCAGTATCTGTCTTCCCCAAATACATCCATATTCCTTTCTGGGACATTTATGTAGGGGAAAAAACTCATAGGAAGAGTTCCTTGAAGATAAGGATCCCCAAGGTGGCCAAGAAATCATAACTTCATCTAATAAATTTGTTATGTTAAAAACATGTTTTGTTAGTATTTGTTACGGTGACAAAATAATTAAGAAAATCAACTTGAAATAGGAAAGGTTTTGGGCTCATGATTTCAGAGCCTGCAATTCCATTGTTCTTTGTTTCTGGGCCTGTGGTGAAGTGGAACCTTATGACAGTGAACATAAGGTAGACCCGACATGATTACTTAATGGTATCTAGAAAGCAGAAAGAGAGAAGAGAAGGAGGAGGAGGAGGAGGAGGAGGAGGAGGAGGAGGAGGAGGAGGAGGAGGAGGAGGAGGAGAAGAAGAAGAAGAAGAAGAAGAAGAAGAAGAAGAAGAAGAAGAAGAAGAAGAAGAAGAAGAAGAAGAAGAAGGGACTTAGGACAAAAGTGACCCTTTGAGAGCTTGAGACCTATAACCTGTTTCTTTAACTGAGCTCAACCTCTAAAAGTTTCCTTGACTTCTAACAGGGCATTAATATATCAATGGGTGAATGCATCAATCCATTTTATGAGGTCAGAGCCTTTGTGATGCAGTCACCTTCCAAAGGCTCAACTGTGACTACCACTGCACTGGAAAAGAAACTTTCAACATGTGAACTTTGGGGGATACTTCAGATAAAAAAAATTCAGCATGACTCTTTATTTTCCTTAAATCCAGAAAGAAGATATATATCAAATACAAGAATGAGTGATCTCCAACAACAGTCTCTAGTCATAGCCCTTCGGAAATACAGGATTCAAGATCCACAATATAACAATAGTACATCATGTAATAGCTTTGTGGTATTTTTATAAAGGTATTTTAGGATATCTGTGGTTGGTTGGTTGGTTTTTTTTTTCTCTTTTCTCTTTACTCTTTGGTCTTTGGCTCTTGAGGGCCCTGCCACCCAGCTACTAAGAAAACATAGAGAATGTTATTCATACATATAAATGCCCAGCCGTAGCTTGGCTTCTTTTAGCCAGCTTGTCTTAACTTAAATTATCCTGTCAATGTTTTGCCTTTGGGATTGTACCTTTTCTCTATTTTTGTATTTCTTTTGTTATTTCTTACTCCATGGCTTGTTGTGTAGCTGGATGGCTGGCCCTGGAGTCCTCCTCTCCTTCTCCTTTTCTCTTGTCCCTCTATCTTCTCTTGCCATATTTCTCCTCTTATTTATTTTCTATGCCTGCCAACCCCACTTAGCCTTTCTCCTGACTAGCTATTGGACATTCAGCTCTTTATTAAACCAATCAGGCTTTTTAAAAAAGCAAAGTAACATGGTTTCACAGAGTTAAACAAATGCAACATAAAATAATGCAACACATCTTTGCATCATTAAAAAATTTGTACCAGAGCATAAACAAATGTAACATATCTTCAACTAATATTCCACAACAGATGTTTTTTCCTAAAAGTTACACTACACTCTACATTTTATAACAATGAATGTTGATATGATATCACAGATAATACTGAATTGGACCATAGAAGTGCTAGTGTTCCTAACATGATACCCTGATGCAAATGGCACCAAAGACTACTTATAAGGCTGCAGAAGAAATGAGGTCACTCCTGAAGACTCTGTGTTGTTTATGGTGATGCCAACTGGACAGAAGTTAGGAGACAAATTTTCTGTGAGGAAATACCTAGACTAAGATGGAATTTCTCATCCTAGTTGTGGACAGTAATATTTCATGAGCTTGGATCCTAGAGTGAAGGTCAAGGAGAGAGCAAGCTGAGCATCAACATTCATCTCTCTCTGCTTCCTTACTGTGTATACCATGTGAATGGTATCAGTATCTGCAAATGTGAGTTGCCAAGATTTTCCCTCCCTGGATGGATCATAACCCTTTCTAAAATTGTTTCTGTCAAGCACTTTGTCATAGCATTAATACACATAACCACTATCTGTGTGAATCCTGGTTATAAAATAATTCTCTATCATACTTTATTAAGTAGGACCTAGAACTGTTTTGAGATGTATGTCCTGCCTCCTATGTTGGCAGAGGATGGGAAGAATACTTCCCATTGAGACTAAGAAGAATCTAAATAGAACAGCCTTACAGGATATCCCTGTGGACACTCTCCTTTTCTCAAATCATGTCTATTCATTGAAATATGTTCATTTTTTACTAAACCTAATCAGAAATAAAACACAATTTTTCCCAGGTCTCTGAGTCTTCATTCTTGCCGGCTCCTAACTTTCAAAGCAAATTTGTTATATTTTACCATTGTTCACTGTAGTAGGACAGGCCCATAGGATTGAGGAAATTGGCTCAGACCAGTTAGCAAGGCATGCACATATTGTATTTCCTTATGAGCCAACCTAGAGTCTGCCTAAAAGCCTAGCAACAGGTGATGTCAGACTTCCTGGTCATTGTCAGAGGTTCTGATAGTGTGGAGTCTGCCTGAGGGCCTAGCAATGAGCACTGTCAGAGTTCCTGATCAAAGAAAGAGTTCCTGATCATGCCCAGTCAATGAGGGATGACCATGCAGACTGGGTGCTGGGAGGAGGGTATGTAAGGCCTTCTCTGCTATTGAATGAATGAGTTAGTCATTTTCCTTCAACTTACTCCCAGTGTCTGTGCCTTGACACCACAGCTTCTCACCCACTTTTCCGAGGGAGCCATTAGAATTGAACAACAGTTCACCTAATTTTTCAGCACATATTCATAGCCCTTGCAAGAAGAGAAGATAAAACATAAACCATTGTTTTTCTCTCCTCAGTTTCTTTGAATGGGGCCACACGATTTGAATCTACAGACTGGCTCTGTGGTAACAGTCTTAAAAATGTATTTTGGTAATAAAATTTTATTCATTATCTTAAAAGAACAGGGAATTATCATCAATGTTAACAAGTATTTGAACCCCTATCAATTTGAATGATTTTATTTTATTTTTAATTATATTTATATGTATATTGTTATATGTGGTATGTGCACGTAAGTGCAGTTCTTGTGGAGGCCAGAAGAGGGTGTTAGATTCTCTGGAGTTGCAGAAGCTGGAGTTATAGGTGGCTGTGAGCTGTCTGTCATAGGTACTGGGTACTGAACGTGGTTCTGTCAGAAGTGCAGTATATACACCTCTGAGGCATCTTTCCAGCCTCCCATGTCATTTTATTAAAGATATAATACCTACAATGCAGCACTGCCATGTGTGTGTATTTTAAGACATTTCTGTTTTATAGTGCCATGTGTGTTCACTCATGCACACATAATATATATTTACATTCTTTCCTTATATTCACCAAAATCATAAACTGCTGCAAGACCAGGAGATACCTCTTTTCCTCTGCTGGAATTTTTGCCCTTTTACCTAAGCACATTTGTGATAAGACCAGCTAGTTGTATTTTTTTCTATTATACATTCTAAAATCTACGTTTTATTGCCAGAGATGCTATCTCCATAAGGCCACATTGAATGGTTCTATTATTTTAATATTCCTCAGTCTTTCACTGTACCTTTTCTACTTTTCTGAATTTTAACATTACATTCAAAATTCTTACTTGTAAGAAACAAAAGCACACCAAGAAGCCAAACATGCTTGGCAAAGGAGAGTGTTTTAAAAATCAATAACTTACAGTATAAATTAAATAGGATGGCTTTTATTTATAGCAATCTCCCAAGAGTAGAAGGGCACAGTACTCCTTCATTTCTTCTGATAAACTTCCCCTTACATTATTTCATACAGCTTTCATGACTGCAAATGTCAGGCAAGTGTTTAAGAACATCACATGATGATTCGCCATCATTCCCTCTCAGCACAATTCAGGTATAAAAGTGGCTTGTCCCAGTGGTTCATATCAGGGCCGAAAATCAGAAGTGAAGTTGGAATGAATCTTAGAATTTTAAGTATTTGGTACTCCCTGCTGATTGAAATACATGAATCAGACTTGAACACTGTTCTGCTTCAGAGGCCATTATGTAGGCCTTTCTGGGCACTAGAAGCTCATAACTCTTTTTGCTGAAGGAGGTAGTGAGAAGGATTCAGATTTGAGATACTGGCTCTGCCAGTCTTCCAAGGAACATGCTGCCCCTGCTTTGGTGAGGAAGTTGTTTATCAAAATCAGGGGTGCTATTCCAGCTGGGTCTTGAAGCATCTACTGACCCTCATCTGCCTGGATTTCCACTAGTGAAATGCAGCTCCAGATTCTAAGTCGAAATCTTCAGTGAGTATGTAGTAGTCTATCTGTCTTTTCTGTGGAGTCTGCATCTGCAGACCAAAGCAACCCAATAAGAATATGTTTGGAGAAAAAAATATACCTGCACTGAACATGGGATGCTTTTACTTGTTCACCCAAACAATACATTGTTATAGCAACTATTAATATAGCATTTATGTTGTATTCAGCATTGAAAGCAATCCACAGGTGATATAAAGTATATAATAGGCAGTGTGTAAGCTGTATGAAAATATGGTACAATTTTATAGGAGTAACTTGAACATCCATAACTTTCAGTATCCTAAAAATAACTTTCAGTATCCTAAAAATGTTCTGGAACTATCCTCCATGGACACAGTGTGCTATTTGAAAAATAAAAATCTTACTAGGAGAATGGCTTCAAGAGTGCTGGGAAATGAGCAGAAGATGGTGGGAACATAGGAACACATGAACACAGAAAGTATACAGTCAGAAAGAACACTTGCTTCAAAAGCTTGTGCAAAGAAATGAGAAGTCAAAGAATTTTTTGGTTTTATTTTTGAGGGACAGTGAGGGTCAAGAGCTTGAACCCAGTGGCAGGTACATGCTAGGCAAGTACTTTTCCATTGAATTACACTCTCAATCACCCTATCCTCTAATTTCCAGGCTTAAGTTTTGAAGTTTACTTTTAGTTTAAGAGATGAATTTAGAGAATGCTGACTAAGATCTTCCCCTCTTTTCCTCTTTATTAAATACAAATATGCCCTTCTCATGATTATAAGGCATGAGATAAACCATCATGCTAATTGGCACAAAGAAGTTCACACACGCACACACACACACACACACACACACACACAAACAAACACACACACACACACACACACACACACACACACGAAAAGATATTTGCAATATAGTCAACCATGAACAGCTGAGAAAATCTAATAATTGGTGAACAACTACTTATTTCAAAATAAAAATCACAAGAATAGATCACATACATCATGGACACGAACTTTAAAGCTGTACCTTTTCCGGACATCTTCAAGTCTTGCTGGAGCAGGTGAGTCCTGGTCGTTCGCCCTCAACAAGGCATGTGGAAGCTTCCAGAGCAGAGAGGAGCCCATGAAGGCATGAGAATCACTGAAACTGTGGGTCCTTTATGAGATCCCAGGACAAAATTTAGACGTCATATGAAAAAGCTGGCTGCCCGACTAAAACCCAGGCTTCCGTTACAAACACTATGTTGGTTTTCCTCACCGCTTGTGGTCAGTACACCCCAGCAACGCAAAATCTTATCAGGGGAAGGCTAAAACGAACTCCATTGCAGAAGAAATTTTTCCCAAAGTAAGGAAATATTCTAAAATATAAAGTGTAACTTTTTTAAAGGTTAAGCAAATAAAAAGTCAGACCTTCTCAAAGTACCTACGGTAAATATTACTTTTTTATTTTTCTCTTCCAATTCACATGCAGAATGACATTTTCAAACTACAATAAAATATTTTGATAGCATAAAATTGCCATAAAATTTCAAAGCTTGAATATATATATATATATATATATATATATATATATATATATATAGTTAAGAAACCCAGCAGAATCCAGCAACAGGCAACTCTAATCAAACTTTAACTAATTATACTTTAAATTAAGCTATTAAGCCCTCTCATGTTTGAATAAATTACAAAATCTAGAGCACTAGAGGAGTCCTGCTCCTATACAGGCTAACCAGTTGTTCTATCCCTGCTTGATTTTAATAATTGTTAAGTATACAAAAGCTTGCTAAAGCTTTTCTGCTTTTTTCCCATTTAGGGTTATAGCTCTCCAAAAAGAAATACTATCACTAAGATTTTTAAGGCGTGTGTGTGTGTGTGTGTGTGTGTGTGTGTGTGTAAAATGTGGGCATATGTAGAACACACATGTTCATGTGTGTGAATGTGGGCATGTTTGCACCATGGTACCTAAGTCATGATTTGATGATGATCTTAGGTATTGATCATTGTCTTACCCTTCATTTGAGAGATGATCTCTTATGGTTTGCCACTATAGGCCAGACCAGCTAGCCTGGAAGCATCCAGGGATTCAGTTGTTTCCGTCTCTGGCCTCACAATATGAACATTGGGATCCAGATGGGTGCTGCTATGTCTATCTTCCAGGTGATTTTGTGGATCTAAACTCTGGTCCTCACAAATTTACATGACTAACACATTACCCACTGAACCATCAACCTAGCCCTAATATCAGTTTTTACATAAAACAAAGAGTCCTACATGGAGGACAATATTGAGCTGAAAGAGTAGGAATGGAAGAGATACCTAAAAGAAATCTGTATTGTGGGAGAAAAGACTTCAAAGAGTGTTTTTTTTTTTCTGGCTTCATATCATGTTAACAAATCTTAATAAAATAATTTCTGGAAGTAACTTTTAATTGTCATTATTTATTTATTTATCTTTGCTTTTACCTAAAGGAATTTAGTAAGGCATTACCTTTTGGATTGCTGCCATCAATACTAAAATGTTCAGTAATTAAACTTGTTATTAGTGTTTTTAAGAGTATGCAAATGTTACTCATTAAGCATGGGATGGATTGTTTCCCAGCCTGTGCTGCATGAGTGTAGCATTTAATTGTATGGATATTGGTTTGGATGCTGGTAAGTGACAAAAACTGTCCCCTCAGAATACTCTGGGAAATAAAGTCTATGCATCCTGGGGCAGGCTTAATGAAATCGACAAAGAGCTTGTTTCTCTGGGGTGACTTTAAGTTTGTGCAGATGCACTAGACCTCCCTGAGGATGAAGAGTTGGTTTTATCATCAGTGATTTTACCCCTGGAGGAGGGGATGAAACACCTCTGGTCAGCTTTTCCTATTAGAGAAGAACATTTTACATTCGTTATTGCAACAGAGTGCAGCTTATGCTGTACTCGGGAGCCTGTGGTGACTGGAAGAACTGACATTTGCTGTTGCAACATTCATAGGTGGGCTTGGGATCTTGAGCTAAAATGAGCACACGTTACTCATTCCTTCAGATGACTTTGCACTTATTGACTCAGTGCATGCTTGGTTTGCATTATTCTCAGTGGAGTTCATACTGTTTATGCCTCTAGACTTTTTAAGTTCATCTTAGAATGAAGATCAGGGGAAAAAAGCCAATCGCATCTTTTTCTAAAATAGCTTTATGTGAAGGGTCTTAGAGCTCAGTCAATTAAATATTAAAGTCTCATGGATGGTGAGAAGTGCAGATCTCTGGCATGAACCAGGCTGACTGATAGAGGGGCTTTGTGTCTGTGTGGTAAGCTCCATGAATCTAGTTTTATCAAGTATGCAAGAACTGTCAGTGGTTCTATTTACATTTGGTCGAATTAATCCTAATGTCAGCCTCAAGAAACAATAAGCTGGTGAAAAATTACAATCCGTGCTCATGTTATGGGTATAGTTTTTCTAGTTTCTATACTAATTTGGGTCCTAGCTGGGGAAAGATTTCCTGTTGCAGTTTGCCCTGATAGAGCTGACAGTCTCAGTACACAGCCTTGTAATATAGACATACTGCTTCCACACCCTGTGTACACCTAAGAATATGTGCTGGGATGGGAAGCCAATAGTTGTCTACTTTCCAAGGATCCCCATTCCTTCAATATCTCATCACTTCTTCACTGTACACATTACTAACCCCAGTGTTCAACCTAGACACTGGGGATCATCTTTCCAGAGTACTCAGACATTAGAAAACAAAAGATGATGGAAAATTGCCTTGCAGAAAACCTCTAAAAGTAGCTTTGACCTGTCCTATGGCAAAAGACTATATAAGAATCCCTAATACTATATGAAATGTGGCAGGCAAATGGGAAGAAAAAACAGATATTTATATAATTTATTATTCACATATATTTGCTTGGATGTATTATTCTTAAAATTATCCCTATCTTATGGAATATCTTCTTGTAAATTTAATGAAAATGATTTACTCAGAGAAAATACAAAAAATGCTTTCTCTACTCTGGAAAACAATAAAGGGGCTTCTTCTTCAAGGTGGCACAATCTCCCTCACTCAAGAGATCAGTGAGAAATTATGCCAGTGGTCAAATGTGGAAATCTTCAATGTTGCCTTTCTCTAGTACCAGAATTAATCATCTCATAAATGTATGGCGTTATTGTTATTATCATCACCATTATTGTTTTTACCATCATCACTGTGTTGCTTTGAATAAAAATGGTCCACATAGGACCATAGGGAGTGAAACTATTACTATTAGGAGGTATGGCCTTGTTGGATGAAGTGTGTCACTGGGGATGAGCTTTGAGGTCTCATCTGCTTAAGCTATTCACAGTGTGGCAGTATCCTCTTGCTGCCTTCAGACCCAGATGAAGAACTCTTAGCTACATCTCCATACATGCATGATGCCATGCTTCCCATCCTGACAATGAACCAAACATACAAATGTAGTCTAGCCCCAATTAAACATTTTCCTTTATAAGAGTTGCTGTGGTCTTGATGTCTCTTCACAGAAATAGAAACCCTAACTAAGACAATCACTAACTAACACTTAATGAACATCATCACTATTATCAACGTTTTCATCATCATCATCATCATCATCATCACTACTGTCATCACTATCACCATCATTGCCATTTACATTAAATAAGCATCATTACCATTATCATCATTGCTTGTAGATTAATTTCTAAATGGTCTTATTAAATAACAAACATGGAGTCAAATATAGGGGTGAAAGCCTTAGAGAAAGATCAGGGAAATAGGGAAAGCCACAGCTAACCTAACCTCACCAACTCAGCAGCTTCCAAATTCAAGTTACTTCCTGTCTACCCAAGCCTTTATTGCCTTATTGTTCTGCCCTCTCGTTGGCTCTCTTAGCCCAGCTACCTCATTCCCTCCTCCTACACAGCTCTGTCACTTTCTGTCTGTCTGTATAGACCTCCAGGCCTTTAAAATTGGTACTGGGATTAAAGGTGTGTGTCAGCATGCTTGGCACTGTTCCCTAGTGTGGCCTTGAACACACAGAGACCCAGCTGCTAAGTGATAGGATTAAGGGTGTGTGCTACCACTGCTTGACTTCTTTGTTTACTTAAAATGGATTTCTCTTTGCTCTGATCTCCAGGCAAATTTTATTTATTAAAGCACGAATAAAATATCACTGCATTTCAGCACAAATAAAATATCACAATTGCTATTATCACCACCATGATCATTAGCATTATCATAACATAAGCATTAAATTATGTTCATCACCACCACTATAAACATCACCAAAGTTATTCAATACTCACTGTGTCCAAGTTACAGTGTTAAGTATCATATTTGAATAAAAGTGACTTAAATATTGACCTAGTGGTGTTTCTATCATTGTTATAAACACCATGGTTAAAAGCAACTTAGTCAGGAAAAGGGTGTATTTCATCTTACAGTGTTCAGTTCATACTCATCACTGAGGGAAGTCATGGTAGGAACTCAATGAGGGAAACTGGAGGCAGGAACTGAAGCAGAGACCATGGAGGAATGATACTTACTGGTTTGATTTCCATAGATTGCTCACACCTGCTTTCCTATATGACTCAGTACCACCTTACAGGGGATAGCACTTCCCTTCATGTGATGGGCCCACCCACATCAATGATTATTCAACAAAATACACTGCAGACTTCTTTCTAGCCAATCTGATGAAGGCATTTTCTCAACTGAAGTTCATTTTCCTAGATAATTCTATCTTCTATAGAGTTGGAAATAAATCCAGCCTGTACAACTGCCATTAGTCTATAGTTAAGATTAATTTATATATTACTGCCATGTGCCAGGCAATTTTGCTAGTACATTTTAAATATATTTTTTTAAATCTAGTATTGCAAGAGCTGTGATGTATAGGAACTTCTATACACAGAGACAGTGGATGAAAATTTGTTCATATATATTATATATCTAAATACATATTTTACTAGATTAATATAGATTAATGAATAAATATGTAAAATTAATATATTTTAAAATTTGGAATCTTTCATAACGATTTAGATACTGCTACTAGCCAAGAGAGTCAGAATTTTTAATTTAAAAATTCCCCTTGAAATTAATTTACACAAGATTGTAGGTTTATCATTATCTGGAGCAGATGCTTAATCTATGAAAACTAATGTTTATCTAAGATAAATCAATAATCAATCACCATTAGGTATATGAAACTTTTTAACACTTTTTTAATTTATTTTTATATATATATATATTTTTATTTTACAATACTATTCAGTTCTACATAATAGCCACAGATTCCCTTGTTCTCTCCCTTCCTGCCCCCCTCCCCTTCCCCCCAGCACACCTCCCATTCTCACCTCCTCCAGATCAAGGTCTCCCCCGAGGACTGGGATGGACCTGATAGACTCAGTCCAGGCAGGTCCAGTCCCCTCCTCTCAGATTGAGCCAAGCGTCCCTGCATAAGTCCCAGGTTTCAAACAGCTAACTCATAACACTTTTCCTAGTAATTATTAATGCGAATCTGAAACAAACTTATTGTATCTGTGGTTCAAGTGTCCATACTTAATTACACAAAGATTATGAAACATTAAGAAAAGCAAGAGGCAAAACAATCAAATGCACAGTTTTGCAGTACTCATATGGATCTGATACAAATTATGGCAGCTTACAGTTGCTAAAGTTCAATGACCAATGCATTTAACATTAACAGCCAGAGGATTTCTGTGTGTGAGAACTCAATGAAAGGTGGTGATTTAGAGTTACCCTGGAACTGGAACTGTTCCTGGAAGGCCTGCACATTCATGAGAGTCTCACCCAAACAAAAGAAGGAAATCTTCTTAGCTAAATCAGAGAGACCCAGGAAAGAAAACTGCAATGAACATGAGAGGTCATCTTTTCTCACTTGCATCCTAACAAAGAGTGTGGTGGTGTAGGGAATATTAACAGGGGCCAAATTCTGAGGAGCTTTGGATATTAATTCTAGACTTGTGTGCCTAGATTACTAAGATTTGCAGTGGATGCCATTTTGTGGTTCAAGATGTATGTGAAAGATGTATGTTTCTTATGAAAATATTCATAAGTGCCTGGAAATATATTTGGTAGACTGTTTGACTAGCTCTCAACAAACCCTAAGTTTGTGACCTGCTTTAAAATCCACTGCCTCAATATACACTGAATAGGTATTTTAGCTATGTTCATAGACCTCCTAATTTCTTATAAAATATAATGGGGTATGTATTATTTTGAGTGTGTGGCATTTCAGAAATGAATTATTGGAGCATCTTTGTAACTGTGACAAGTTGAACCCATTACTGAATAAAAACTCCTTGATATGTGGAGATTTTTATTTGACCTCAGATTTAGCTCTTTTTTTGTAGAAAGAGAAAAGTATCCTCTTGTACTTTGTCCAGTCTTAAATGTCATTCTTTCATTTATTTAAATGTCTCCAAACTCGTTAATTAAAGTATAGTATATACAATATCTTCTTTAACATTTTAACACTCATGTCTAATAAAAAATAAAGTTTTTGACAGGTTTAGCTACATTTACTCAATCAAAAATTACCTAGTATATTTGTTGTTTCTATCTGCAAATGCTTTTAATTCCACTATCTATCTCCAAGAGTTTCCATTCTTCATACTTAGACATTGAGTACTGATTCACCTAATATAAATTTAAATAAAGTAATTTCCTCACATAGCATGAAATAATGAGACTTGAAGTAATGATCCCAGGTCAAAGTGGGTAGATGTCATACTTCTTCTGGGCATCATTGCTCCAAGGTGCTTTTTCTACTTTGAATACCTGATAGACAGACAATATTAATTTTTGCAGTATTCTCCCTGTTTCAAGTCAGCTGTTGCTCCTTCTGTGTCTTATCCAAGTTTCAGATGGTACTCAAATAAAATATAACATCAACAAAGATAGTAAGAGCTCCAGCTGTATAAACAAAGTAAAATTGTGATTTCCAGCCAATTTGAGTTCTTATCTTAAGAAGAGATTGTTATATGTGGTCACAACAGGCCTCAAACAAGAAGAGAAAATGTAATTATTTTTTTAGTTGTGTATGATATAACTCTCTTGAAAATTGGGCTTTTTATTAGTAGAGGAGGAGATGAAAAAGGTATTGAATGGGTATCTAGTGGTGTCTGCTATGTTGAAAAACCTAGAAGCCATTCCTTGTGAGACATTAATATTTATTTTCAGAGGTCTAAGATGTGGCAAGATTAGAATTACTTGGCTGATTAAGACATGTTATGCATCGTTGTGAAACTCTGAATAGAATTACAAGTTCTCAGATACTAATCCTATGCACTCAGATTCTACTTCCATACATTTTGTTTCATGACTAAATTACTCTTTAGTTTATCCCCCACCAAATAAAAGTCCCTGTTTACAAAAGTAAATGTGTGATCATGTCTATCCTCCACAGGTGCACACATGGGGATAGTTACCACAAATACATGTGAATACACACATATACTATACCACAAACACAGGCAAACATCCATACAACTGTTGAAGTATGTTACATATTATGAAGAAATTATTCTCTGATTGGGATAAAACACTCTTTTCCACACATGAGTTATTTCTGTAAGATATTGTGAAACAACCAGAACTTATCAAAAGTCTGGCACTGGTGCAGCATAGCCACTACACTGAAGACAATTATTGTCCTTGAAGTTGACAGTAAGTGAGAAAGTGTGTGTGTGTGTGTGTGTGTGTGTGTGTGTGTGTGTGTGTGTGTGTGTGTTACCTAAAATATGAAAGTACATTGGACATTTCCTTGTATGCTTGTGTGAACCATTACATTTCATGGAGGTTATAGAAAGGAACATTCTTTGATAGAAGTGAAAATTGAGATGAGCTGAAAGGAAACTATTTCATTGATCTAAGTATATCAATAATTCACAGGTCAAGATCAAAAACTGGCTATCCAAGCTGATCTGTAAATCAAAGCTGTCCTACACAGCATCCCATTGCTCTTCATCAGCACTTTCACACATCACCATGTAACTTTTAGCCTCTTCTCTCTATAATCAAATCTACCGAGATGGGATTTCGGTTGCAGTTTCTAAGAACAACAGCTGCTATAAAGCTCTAAATTATTAAGTGCAATTTAAAAATGCAAAATTTTCACTTTTCCTCCATCAACTTTCTTCTTCAAGAAGCTCAAATAACCTGTTGAGAGGTAAACGAAGGGGGTTCAGATGGACAATGATTGAAAAATACTAAGGTGTGTAAGAAAGATCTGATTGTGGGAGCTACGAAAGGAGTGATGAGCTCAGCAGATCCAGAATGCCTGAGCAGACAACAGTCATTGTTGTTGGCTGTTGGATGCAATCCATAGATTAAAGGACTTCAAACCTAATGGGAAGCATTTTCCAAGACATTATCTTCACCATCTCTTGCAGATGAATAGGATACAAACAAAGAAGTTAGTGGCTTGGCGTGTTTTCCTATGACTTACAGATTTAATAAAACAGATAGAAAACCCATTTATCTATTTTATGAGTCCCAAACCTATGGGTTGTAATTTAAGAAATGAAACATTATATGTTCACTCACCATTTTTGTTATTTTAATTGCATGTTTCTAATAGCACATTTGTTGTTATCATTTTCTGAGATTGCTTTTCCTGGGAGCATTCTCCTTCTTCAGTGGTAGGAGAAACAATAGCTATTTCTCAATTGCTTCTAGTCTAACTGTGTGGAATGTCTCCAATGGTGGTACTGGGTATAGAAATGGGTTTCAGTCTAGCATAACGTATCATGTACATTTACTCCTCCTTTCTCAGCCACTATCTTTTATGTCAGGAAGGCACTGGCAGTGAAGTATTAACAGCAACAAAGATTCTTTAAATAAGTGATTTTACATGTTCCTATCATATGAGGAATATCTTCAAGTTTTTCATTTATTCTGAAATCAGAGGAAATGTGTTTGTATTTATAGAATTATCATTCATTAGAAACAGGAACAATCAACTAAAGAGCTCTAGCATAACAAAATTCAAGTTTATGAACTATCAGTGGTGCTTGAGATACTTTACTCCAATATTGACAGCTGGAATCAAGTTCAAAGACCCAGCTAAGTATTTTTTTCTGCTTTTAGATATTGCCAAGACAAATAATTCCTTCAAATGAATTTATTGAGCTTCCATTATATGCCCACAACTCTGCTACTCATAGTAAATACAATAGAAACACTAAAGAAAATGTTCATGCTCTATTGGGATTGAACCAAATAGACAAAACACTCCAGACCACTTACCTTCGTCATCCACTCAACTCTCCTTTGTTCTGTGAGAAATCCATTACATCTAGAAAGGGTCAAAGGCTAGTCAACAAATTCTCTTCTGTATGGTGGTAATCAGACCTATCCAGGAAATCAAGTCTTGAATCGAAACTAAAGGTTAATCTATTTGGAGAAACCCACTTACAGCCAAGTGGAATTGTCCAATTTCCTTTGTCTGTTTGCAAAATACCAATAAAAGCTCTGGCTAATGTACATGAAACAATGAGAAGACCCAGAGATGGGCAGTCAGTGACTTGGAGACCTGAAGAAAGCTTTAGTGGTAATTGACATGGCTTATCTTCCTCACCCTGTCAAACAAAGTGACAACACAGAAAGACCAAAAGTCACATATAAATGTATCCATGTCAGAATCAAAGGGCCAACAAATGCTTTAAAAAACCTGACCAAAAACCTAGTAATATAGAAAATGTCCTTTAGATTAGAAAGAGAAAACAAGTCTTTCACAAATGAAGAAAACCATAAGACTTTGACATTAACAAAGCATCTCTACAAAAACAACAAAAGGCAGTTTATTTTTAAAAATTTATTTTACTTTTATATATGTGCTGTGTGTTTCTGTGTGTGTGGTTGATGAGCCCATGCATACAGATGGGCGCAGGGTCCAGAGGAGGGCATTAAATCTCCAGACGATGAAGTTACAGTTGTGATCCATCCAGTATTTGGAAGCTGAGAATTAACTCCAGTCTCCTGCAGGAGCAGGAAGTTTTCTTAGCATTTGAGACATCTATCTAGTCCCTAAAGAAATTTCATAAATAGAAAGTGTGAAATGGAAAACATGAGCACACCTGAAAGGACAAAAAGAACACCTTAAATGAAAGCATGCTAAATATGATGTGATAGGTTTTCTTTTCCTCTTGAGTTCCTAAAGCACGGTGGAGGAAAAATTGCAAAATCAAAACAATGACATAGTTCTATATGTACACAGAAAAAAACACTCAAAATAACTACACACAAAAAAATTAGTGCTAAATTAGTGCTAAAGAATAAAAAAGCAAGTAAAATGTCTGTCTGCTATTCAGCCTAACAAATGATGATCTTGACAGATTATGGAAATGTATTTGAATAAATTTTAATACGATGGAGCTGAGAAAATGTGAAGACTTTTTTTTTAGTCCTATGACATCTACAGAGTTCAGGCATTTCCCAATCACTCCTGCTTCTCAAACCAATTACTAGGAATAAATAGGATTGTCTAGAATTGTGGTAGAATATATATTTTGTATTTGAAGCCCATAAGTTCACTCCCCAACAATTTCCCCTGACAATTACAACACAATTATCATTTCTATGTCCTAAAGACAAATCATACTTAGAAAACTGAAGATGTATGACAGCATTAGCTATCTGAGGAATCTCAATTCAAACAACAAAGAATGTATTTTATACACCTTGAAGAATGAATACAATTAAAATACAGATGACAAAAAATCAAAACAAAAACATGTAGTCCATTTTGTGTTATCATATCCTTCCTGGTCTTGTCCTGGAGCATAATTTTGTTTTGATTGGATGTTTTTGGTCATGTTCAGGGTTTTTTAGTGTTTTGTTTGTTTGTTTGTTTTGATTTTTGTTTTTGTCCTTTTCTAGTGAGAGAGAGAAGGAAAGTACATGAAGTCAAGGAGGATCTGGAAAGAGTTAGGGGAGGGGAAATAATATGATTAAAATACATTTTAGGAAGTAATTTTTTTGAATTTAAAAGAGAAAAAGTCAAAGAACATGTCAAATCCTGGCAAAGATGTAGATGAACTGAATCATACAGTCAGTAACTAACAAATATATGGCCACTCTGAACAAAGTCATTGGTTATTAAAGAGTGATTATGTAATTCTATATCATCTAGCAGTTCGATTCACAAGCATTACCTCATATTTATAGATGAAAATATCCTTACATAAGAATATATATAGTAGTTATCTTCGTGATAGCAAAGAGCTGGAAAAGGACAGATATCTGAAAAATGGGATAGTTACATAAATTATGGTATATCCATGCCACTGTATATTACTTGACATGTGAATTAACTAGGCTGAATGAAATGTTGCATTCACAGTGAACATGCTATATAATTCCATTAATATAACATGCCTGAAAATACCAGATTATATAAATGGGAACGGATTTGTGATTTCATTAGAATATAAGAAAGAGTGTAAAAATCAGCAAAAGTGGATGCTGTTTTGAAAAAGACTAGAAATATGTCATAATTGGGGGAAAACTTACTAGGAAGTACAATCAAATTCCTGTAGCTATCTAGCAATTGCGTGTTATTCTAAAGCTGTGGTAAGGAAGAAAGTCAATGGTAAAATAATCTACTTCCATGAATTCTGACTGGTAACCAGGAAAAGAAGAGTGGTCACTTGTGAAAGCATATCTGACTAGAACATTTTGGAGAACATTTTGGAGAGAAGCATGACATTCTCATGGTCTCTAAGGCCTTCTTAAAGACTTGTAACATAACAAGGCAGAGAGAGAAATACATGCTGGAGAACAAACACTTCAGAGTGAGAAGTTAGTGATTGAAATTACCAACAGTGCATCTCGGATGTTTAAGTGTGGCTCTGAGTGGCACACACATAATTCCTTAAAGACACTGAATCCTAACATAGTATTTTGGCTAAAGACATAAAAACTCAGTCTGATCATGATAAACCATTGAAAAAACAAAAAATAAGAAGCACTCTATTTCAAAGAAGGAAGAGGGACTATGTTCAAAAATACCAAAGTCACTTTCAAAAGGGCTGTAGACATGGCATGGCCACTAAACTCATGATCTCACAGAAGCTGTGATTATCTGCAAAATACTAGCATAAGACTGGGCCAGTACATACTTCCTCACAGATGCAGAGAGGATTCATCAAGTACCCATATCTGGGAAATCATTTTCTTAGTAGTGTAGCCACTGATTAGTTTCTGGAGCTTCTGTAAGTGTCCCTGTTCCTGTGCTCATCCAGGAAACTCTCAGTTTAGGAGATCACATAAAAATAAGGAAGAAAGAAAAAAAGGAAAGATATAAAAGTAGGAGTAACATCTTTGGAAGAAAATGGGGATCAATGGAATAAGAGCAAGCGAGGCTATGCATGATGAAAATTTACATTGTATAAATGCATGAAATTGTCAAAGAATAAACTGGAAAACGTTAATGTGGTGAGATGGCTCAGTGATTTATATATTGTCTCAGTTAGGGTTTCCACTACTGTGATAAACAACCATGACCAAAAGTAACATGGGAAGCAAGGAGTGAGTCTATTTGTTTCACAGTTTATCGACCATGACTGAGGAAGTGGGGGTAGGAGCTCAATCCAGGAACCTGGAGACTGGAACTGAGGAAGAGGTCATGGGGGAACTTCATATACTGAGTTGCTCCACATGACTTGCTCTGCCTGCTTTTTTTTTTTTTTTTTTTTTTTTTACCATTCAGTACTACTTGCCTAAGGGTGGCACCACCCAGAGTGGACTTGGCTCCCCCACATCAATAACTAATTAAGAACATGTCCAAAAATGGTTGCCAAAAGACCTATCATATGGAGGCATTTTCTCAATTGTGGTTTCTTCTTCTTAGATAAATGTAGCTGTGTAAAGTTGTCAAAACCACCAAAAATACAAAAAAAAAATAATGAAGCACACAATAAAACCAAGAACCGGTTTTTATTGCCAAGCTTATCAATCTGAGCTTGATCCCTGGGGACCACATGGCAGAAGTAGAGAACCTAATCTTGCAAATTGTCTTCTGACTGCCACGTATCTGCTGTAGTGCCCCCACCCACCCCATACTAAAAAAATAAAATCAGTAAATGTAATTTTTATACCATTAGATGGAATAAATGAAAACAAAATAAAAATTTAAAGGCTATATAAATAGTTGGGGACACAGGAATTTAAAGAGACATGGCAAATAAGTGCAAGACCTGATTCTGTTGGCTTATGTCTCTGCATGCTGGTGGTGTCTGTAAAGGGCACAAGGCAGTGAAGTAGCAAATTTGGAATTTTTACTGTAGTTTACAATGATATCATCCACCTAAATCTGTACAGTTGATAGATGTTTTGTGGTGTGATATTTAAATCTCCCTTTTTTAAATTCATACTGAGGTGATTAGGATAATAGAGCCTCAACTACATCTACAACATCAAGTAAATACTTCCAAACACCTACTTGCATGTATATATGTACAGAACAGCTAATAGATACACATTTGTACACACAAATAAAAGTATGAGAGAGAAAAACAGTGTATCATTTTTCTCCTTTCTATTTTTGCTACTGAAATTTTTATAAATTTGAAACCATTTAGAAAAATAAAAATAAAAGAAAACAAAATAAAAATCGGAACCTGAGGACCAGCTACTGCTCTGTTTCCAATGCGGTTCAAATATGCGGAGACAGAACACGTCTGGGGAGGCTTCAGCCCACAGCATGCTACAGTGAAAACTTAAAGTCACTCACCCCATCAGTGAAAATGATTGGAGACAAGACACATTACACATTTCAGACACTTCAGATTTAGGGGTTCCAGCTGTGTCACAGACTCTGTGTCTCAAATCAGTTTTCCCAGTGTTATTTTCCTTCTTTCAGATTTTAACTTGCAATATTTACAGTAGCAAACACAATTCTTACAGTTTTCAGCAAAGAGATTGATTAAATCCCCCCCAATAATCCCAGGAAACAAAAGCTATTCCGTAGCATATAACTGTTTTTGCTTGGATTTAACACCCCTGGTTAATCATCGTGGACTCTATTTAGCAAAGCCTGATCATGCATCTAGCCAGGAAGATAAAGATTAGGAGTGGCTAGGAGCTGCCAATCATAGGCAACCCATAAATGAAGGATGGATTTATAGTTTTCAAACAAAAGGATGAAAGGACAGAGGAACAAGAACAAACAAACCCCTCTGAACTTCATCCCCAGTGCTCTTCAATCCTGTTGCCTCCATGGTGCCCTGGGTCTCAACATCTTTCTACAAAGGAGTGTCTCTAGCTGAATCACAGGAAGAGCCTTTGTGTGACAAGGCTGCCCCCACTTAGAGTGTGAGATGTACTTACAAGGTCCAAAAAGACTCACCACAGGGAACATGGGAGCCTGGAGCTGCAGGGTTTAGATCTATAGAAGCCCAGGAGAAAGCAGCCCATTAACGCCACAGGCAATGTACTTGAATAGTTCCTCTAGTAAATTTTATGACATTCATGAATCTAAAAACAGTCTGACACTTTTCCTCTCAAACTGGTAATCCATAAAACCAGTGCTTCTGGATGAGACTGCTGATGGTTTGTTTCAGTTGAAAGTTGCATTGATTTCACTGTACACCTGTACTACTGCATTTGTCACAGGGCGAATGCATACTATATGAATATTTAATGAGCATTTAGAATATACTCATCCCATCACCTATTCATTAATTAATATGCAGAGACATTCAGAGAAAAATTGAAACTGGTAAGAGATGGAGCATTAATCATTGAGGGACCACAGGGTGACTGCATAGCACTTCCTGAGAATTTTGTTTTCATCCCATTATTACAAGCATGTAAGTTGATAATTTCTTTCTGAAGTTATAGTAATTCCAAAGAAAAACAATTAAACAACAACTCTCATAGGCCATATGTTATTTTATAGCGATAAGGCCAAAGAATTGTTTCTGACCCAAAGTAAACAATCTTTTAAGGAGAAACTAGGAAAACAATTTAAGCAAAAAACCATCATCTCTAAATGGTAAGGCAATATCACTTAAAGATTAACCTACATCCAGATTTTATTAGCATATGACAAGTACTAGTATCATGATGTAACTGTCCAAATGCAAGATAGTGTTTAGACTATTATACATAGACTCTAAGACACATAATTATTCTCAACTCTAAAAATCTTTTACATCTTAACCATTTCAGATGAAATTAAGCAGAATGCAAGTAATTAAAAGATTAAAAAAAGAAAAGAAGAAAGAAAAGAAAAAAACAAGAAAAAATTAAATAGTGAAGGCAAATTCTCTTAGTTCCTAAGTGGAGACACAATTATTATTTTCCCATTTGCAATGATAAAATGAAGGTATATCCTCCTTTATCCAAGTTCTGAGATAAGAATCTATGTAGATGAATTTCTAAATGGTCTTATTAAATAAAAAGCATTGAGCCAAATACAGGGGTGAAAGCCTTAGAGAGATTAGGGAAACAGAGAAAGCCATCAGCCAACCTTATCTCATCAACTCTGCAGCTTCCAAATGGGAGCTACTTTCTGTCTTACCCACACCTTTATTGCCTTGCTGTTCTGCCCTCTCATTGGGTGTCTTAGCCCAGCTACCTCACTTCCTTGTCACTGTCTGTCTGTACAGACCTCCAGGTCTCTGGTTGGTACTGGGATTAAAGGCATGTGTCACTGATCTTGGCTGTGTTCTGTAGTATGGCCTTGAACACACAGAGACCCTGTCTGCTAAGTGATCAGATTAAGGGGGTATGCTGCCTGACTTTTTGTTTACTTAAAAGGGCTGCCCTTTTCCCCCTGCTTTCCAGACAAGCTTTATTAAAGCACAAATAAAATATCACCAAATTTCAGCACTGTAGCTAGAGTTTTTCTGCCTTTCCCACAGTCAGGACAAATCTCTGTCACCTGCCAGTCCCACAGCTGCTCAGACCCAACCAAGTAAACACAGAGACTTATATTGGTTACAAACTGTATGGCCGTGGCAGGCTTCTTGCTAACTGTTGTTACAGCTTAAATTAATCCATTTCCCTAAATCTATACCTTGCCACGTGGCTCATGGCTTACCAGTGTCTTCACATGCTTCTTGTCATGGTGGCGGCTGGCAGTGACTCCTTTTGCCTTCCTGTTCTTTCTTTTCTCCTCTCTGTTAGTCCTGCCTATACTTCCTGCCTAGCCACTGGCCAATCAGTGTTTTATTTATTGACCAATCAGTTCTCCTCTCTGTTAGTCCCACCTATACTTCCTGCCTAGCCACTGGCCAATCAGTGTTTTATTTATTGACCAATCAGGGCAACCGATTTGACATGCAGGCCATCCCACAGCACAGCACAAAGAAAATATCACCAAAAATCAGGAATTTTTACAGAGTGAGAAAGTCTGATAAAATGATGAAGTATTGTTATTTTTTTAGTTCTCCATGTCTCATACCCTGACCTACCCTCCCCAGTTAACCCTTTCTATATAAATCGGAAGACTTCTGGAACATTCTTACTAATTACTAGCCCCAAATAGCAATGATAAAGAAAAAAGGATAGAAATATCTATGAACTATGATTGGGTGCAAATGGAATGGAGGTTCTTCTGGAGTTGGTTAACTTCAGTTCAAAAAATACTCATTTTATAAAAGTGGACTATTCACTTTATCAGTGCCATATTCCAAGTTCCCTTTTAGCCAAACAGTCTGTGTGTTCAGACAAAAAACAACAACAAAAAAAAAAAACCAACAACAACAACAACAAAAAAAAGCCACTAGGAGGCTCTGATGCAGAAATAGAAGTCCTGTTTATAGCAGGATGGGAACCACCCCCATGATAGTTGATAACTTCCTTGGTGTGTTTTAACAAAGTAAGCTGGTCACTTCTATAACCTGAACAATGGTAATTCACTTAGCACATGAGGACACTATTGGGACTGGGATTAGAGAAGAG
Organism: Peromyscus maniculatus bairdii; assembly: GCF_049852395.1. NCBI lineage: Eukaryota > Metazoa > Chordata > Mammalia > Rodentia > Cricetidae > Peromyscus > Peromyscus maniculatus. The sequence goes on along the minus strand of NC_134854.1, from coordinate 132,504,429 downwards.
AGACTACTGAATGCCAAAGAGCAACAGCAAGAAAATAGAGAAAATACCAGGAAACTGTCTTGAATTAGTTCTATACATCCTCAGAGAAAGACTACGGATGATTATGAGCAAGTGAGGAACTACACTGATTGATGCACATTCAAAACACATAGGGAGGCTTCACTTCAGAAAATTTTGAGGGTTGTAAGTTGAAGCTATATGAACTCAAAAGTGGCTATATTTTCCACAGACCTCTAAGTCTTGGTTTCCTTCAGACTGCTTCCCAACTTTGATGCTCATAGACATGAAGAGTGGAAAAATGAGAATGACTATTGGGGCCACACAGATCAGAGTGGCCTCTGTCACCACTAGGTGCCATGTTGACATCTGGGCCTGGGCTGCAACTGAGGACCATGTCTGTGTATGTGACCTTACTGAAGCAAAGTGTTGATGCTACCACTGAAGGCCATGCTAATGCCAGGAGTCTGGACCACTATTTGGGGCCATGTTAGTGTCTGAGGGACATGTTGCCAGTGGAGCCATGCCTTTCTGGTCTGGGCTGCCACCTGGGCCATGGTGACATTTAGACACAGGCTGTTGCTGAAGACCATGTCTATGTCCAAGGCCCTATACCAGTCAGGGTTGAGTTGATATCTGGGGATCCTGCCTGTTACCACCAAGGGCCATTGCAGATACCTGGCATCTGGTCAGCTACCTGAGACCATGTTTGTGTCCGAGGGCCATGCTGGCACTGGGGTCATATTAATCTGGGTGACTGGTACTAACAACAGGGCTACGGTGACATGCATGTTGAAATCTGAGGTACAGGCTGAGCTGGTCTGCCTTTCATTGGCTCTGGGAGAGCTGATCCTGCCCCTTGCTAGACAGTGCAGTAGGAGAGCAGGCCCTGCCCTTCATGGGATTTGGACCCCTTACTAAAGAGAGAGGGTCCCACCCCTCACCACTGGCATGGGAAAGCTGACCCTGATGGCATGGGTATAGGAGAGCTGGCTCTACCGTTCACCTAAGGGAAGCAGTACTTGCAACCCAGACTGATCAGATCAGTTACTGCCCAGACCTACATTCATGGCTTTAAGTTGGCCTACCTCAACATCTACCCTATCTATGACCTGCTTGAGTACATGAAGAGATTGGTCCCATGGAACCATAGCCTCAGGATCTCTATGACTTGGGCAACTGCAGGATATCTGAAAGGAGTTTTGGTGAGGGTTCAGTATTGATATTGTGCCAGGGGTCAGAGGCCTTGAACCAATGACTCATTGAATGGAACATTTGTGGGTGGGGTTGATTGGACAAAAGGAAAAACTGCATGACACACTGCAACTCCCAAGGCCACAAGGACAAATGAAGAGATGTTGGAGAGATAGGAATGACTGGGGACCAATGTGGTTTTTTTGTTTGACTTTAGGGGGTTTTGTTTTGGAGAAAATTCTTCAGGGTGAGGGGTGGACATGGGAGGTGAGCAGGATTGGGATGCATGATGTAATACTCCCAAAAATCAATAAAGAATTATGTTATTAAAAAAATAAAAAATGACTAACCTTACCAAAAGTCACCTACAGATTCAATGTAATCCCAATCAAAATCTCTAAGCTATTATTAATAGAAATAGAAAGCAGAAATAAACAAGTTTAAAATATAGACAGAAGCACAAAAGCCATGATAAAGTGAAGGTCATTTTGAGCAAATGGAATAATATTGAAGCCTTTGATAAATGTGACTTCAAATTACACAACAAAGCTATAGTAATAAAAATACCATGTTTCAGTCATATAAATAGGCATGTAGATAAATGGAATGAAATGGAAGTACCAGAAAGAAGTCTATACAACTGTAGCCATGTTGTTTTGTGATAAATCTATCAAAAAATGCACAAAAGAGAAAGGACAGCATCTTCATCACACAGTGCTGGACAAGTGGGCATGTATATTCAAAAGAATAAAACTAGATCAATACATCTTATCCTATATTAATATCAACTCCAGACAGATAGATCTCAACCTAAAGCCTGAAACTCTGAAAATAGTGGAGGAAAAAGTAGGGCACACATTACAAGCCATAGACATTATAAAGGAGTTTCTGAATAGGACTCTGGGAACTCAAGACCAACTATTGACAAATGGACTTAAACTAAACTAAAAAATGAAACTAAAGAGTTCTACACAGCAAAAGAAAGACACATGGACAAAGAAGCAGACTGCAGAAAGGGAGAAAACTTTCCCCTACTACACCATGGAGGGGTGAAAACTACAATATGCACTCATGTTCTTCACATGGTGAATTTGCAATTTGTATGCAGAATTTAAGTTAGTATTTACACACTAACACTTCTCTAATGTCACTACCCTTGAACTCTTATCTGAGTTCCAGATTCAAATGTTCCCTATTGACAGCTCAAATCCTGCACATGGGTTCTTCACTGGCACCTCAAGGTATATATCTAAATTGCAGTGTTCGGTTAACATTCCACCACTAGATTGTTCTAAAACATAAACTAAACAAAAACTCATTCTCAACAATAATATCAGAAATCTAGAAAACACATTCCTTTCTCTGCTTCTCCTCACATCATTCCCTTGCTGGTTATATTTAAATTCCATATGTATCTCTTCATCTGTTCTTGCATCACCTTAGGTCAACCACTATCCATCTTGGATACCATGGTGGCTTCTTTATTCCTTCCCATTTTTCTTCTTGTCACTAGACCTCATTCATATCTCCCAGACTATTCACAGCCATGTTTACAGGGTTGAGAAGTGAGGCCAGATGGGAGCAGGATTGTGAGGGCACAAAGAAGGAAGGAAAGGTTATCACTCATTTTAAAATTCAGTCAAAAACTTTGCCAGTTGAAAATTAAGGACTTTGTCATAGTTAACAACATTGCCAATGAAAGATGCCCATAAACTGGCAATATATACTTTAATGATGTTAAAATAAAACTGAAATCAGGTTTGTTGGAGATATGACACAGCAGTTAGGAGTACTTGCTGTTCTTCCAGGGGACCTAAATTCAGTTTCCAGCACCCATGTAGGGTGGTTCACTACTGCCTAATAATTGCAGCCCCAGGAAATCTGGTGCTCTCTTCTGGCATCCACAGCACTTACACTTGTACACATTCCTGCACTCTGAAATGGATATACACCATAAAAAGTCTAACAAAAAACAAAAACAAAAACAAAAACTAGGCAAAAGTTCTGAATACTTGTGACCTGTATAAGGCCTCACTCCTTTCCTGAAACCAACAAACAAGGGTATCAACTTTGCTCTGTGGAGATTACAGACTTCTTATATCTCTGCCATCTAAAGTGTTGTCTTAAGGATTGTGGTTCTGTCACGTAGACTTCAGGAACCACCCTGTGATTTCATTTAAATATCTTAGCAAACTTTTCAAAATTCTAACTTCACAAACCACCAAAATCCTGTACAAAAACAAAGTGTGACTCTTCTCCAAGTCTTCCTTGTCCATGCTCTCTCCGTGTGTGCTTCCCTTTCCAAATATCTGCCTCTATTCCTCCTATAATTAAAATGTACAATAAAAATCTCTTAACAAAACTCCAACTCTGCTTCATATTGGCTCATCATGAACTTATTATTCCGCAGTGTAGCAAGGGCCTGAGTTTCACCTGAGTCAAGATCCCTAAAAGATTAGGGAATTTCTTAAACTTCTGTGCATGAGAGCACAGGTCTGTGGCCCTGCCACTGTAGACAGCAGTCCTACTAATAAATCCATTGTTCTTAGCATTTCCATATACTTTCCTCATGATAACTCACTTAGATCTCCAAGCTTTTCTATCCTACCTAAGAGAAACATAGCAAAGTTCCCCATGAACAAGCCACCACCTGCCTCTGCAATCTGTACTACTTAACAGCTGCCCGTTTCTTAGATATAAACTGGAGGTTTTCTTCAATTTCTAATACATGGAAAGTTTTTCCTGCCTCATTATCTTGATATTCCATGTCTTCCTACAAGAGTCCTATTCTGCAGAAAGGTTTTTGGGTTTCATTTTTTTAATATTTAATATTTACACACACACACACACACACACAATTTCCTTTCTTACTCCTTTCCTAGTCCCCTCACTCTCCTCAATTCTGTTTGTCCCCTCTCTCTTTTTCTCTCTCTCAACACTCAAGGAGTCCACTTACTGCTGCATGCATGTGCATGTATATGAAATGAAGCACTGAAAGTCTCTCAAGGACCATATCTTTGAAGTAAATTTATTCTTGCCCCCCAACAGTTATTGGTTGCCAATAGACACAGTTGGGACTTCATGAGCTCCTACCCATCCATGCTGGAATTTGGCTGACTTGATCTTACACAATTCTGTGTGTTCAGTACCAGCCTCAGAACCAGTGGGTTCATTTTCCTTACACGTTCTTTCCGTGGCCACTGAACATGCCTGAGCTATCACTCTGAGCCAAATGTTCTGGTTTATTTATTCCATGATTCATAACTATTCCATTGTTTACATATATCATCACTTTCTATCTCCTACTTTAAGTGTGTTTCTCAGAATAAAGAATATCTGCCATGCACTCTCTTGTACTCCTGGGATTTTCCCATTAGTAGCTGCTTATTAAATATTTGTTGAGTGAATGGAGTGAAGAATTAGCCAGCATATATTAGAAGCGACAGTAAATTATCTTCAACTATCAGTGGCTTTACATGGTGGGTTTATTCTCAACTCACATGACAGTCTGATGTAAGTCAGCAGGCAATTCTGTCTCCTTGAACCTATGCTTACAAAATTTATTTTAAGAACTAGTTGGTGGATGAGAAAGAGAAAGAGAAAAAGACAGAACGTGTGTGTGTGTGTGTGTGTGTGTGTCTGTCTGTCTGTCTGTCTAACTTTCTCTTGAATTCTGTAATCATGAATATCTTCTATCTCTTAGGATCATATTCTAACATCTGAGACTAGTCACATAGTTATAGCTGGGGGATATGAAAACATCACTGAGCCCTCTGTCCAGTGAATGCCAGGATTCCCAAGTCCTTTGACTTAACAACGCTACTTATGTTGAACACACTGTCCCACCAGAATGTGCATTGTTATTATATTAGAGAGCTAGGTTCTGTAACTAACTTACAATTAAGCACAAAGTTGTATAATGCTTGTGCTGTACACATAATAGTTTATGTTGATTGATTGATAACAATGAGAACACAAACACCATAATTAAGGTATGCTGCTGGCAAGGAAAGAATTCTGGAATAATCAATTTACCTAGTACAAATTTCTTCCTTGAGTGAATTCTACTGCTTTTTTTATTTTTTTTTTGAATAGCAAGTATTTTTATTATTATTATTATTATTATTATTATTTTACAACACCATTCAGTTCAACATAATATCCACAGATTCCCCTGTTCTCCCTCTCTCGCCCACCCCTCCCCCCAGTCCACCCCCCATTCCCACCTCCTCCAGATCAAGGTCTCCCCCGAGGACCGGGGTTGACCTGGTAGACTCAGTCCAGGCAGGTCCATTCCCCCCTCCCAGACCGAGCCAAGTGTCCCTGCATAAGTCCCAGGATTCAAACAGCCAACTCATGCAATGAGCCCAGGACCTGGCACCAATGCACAGCTGCCTCCCAAACAGATCAAGCCAAATGACTGTCTCACGCGTTCAGGGGGCCTGATCCAGTTGGGGGCCCCTCAGCCTTTGGTTCATAGATCCTGTGCTTCTATTCATTTGGTTATTTGTCCCGGTGCTTTATCCAACCTTGGCTTCAACAATTCTCGGCGCACGCCGGTAGGATTTGCTGAAGGAGGCGGAGGCAGGAGGATCACGAGTTCTACTGCTTTTCATAACAGCAGAAATAAATACAACTGACCTCAACATTTGCTGTCAACAGGTTCTCATAATACCAAGACATCACAAAAGATTAATAGACTTTTTATGGGTGAAACCATGGTTTTAAGTTTTATAGACTGGGCAACTATCAGACATTTCTAAACTTAATTCAGAACTAGAATACATAAACCTTTCATTTTTGAACAAACAATAAAAGACCATATATCCACAGTGTGTTAATTATTTGTATGGAAAAATAGTTAATGAGGCTTGCATTAAATTGTCTTTGAAATGAAATTAAAAGTTGTGTAAACTAGAAATAGAAGTTCTGTAGACTGAAATAATGTTATTTTATAAGGTTGTATGCATAAAAACATTTCCAAAGGAGGGTTGGTTGTATTTAAATGAACGTGATGAAAATGCTCAGTGCTCATTTCACCTGTGCTATTAAAATTCCTTCCAAGGGGCAGACTAAGATATAGCTAACCCTTTCTCTTCAGGTCCCAACAACAAACAAAGTTACAATATTGCCAAAGTTCATTCATGGAAACCAGTGAACTTATTGGGCTTCCTTGAGCCTAGGTGAGAAGTCACATGCATGGCTGTGGCCACTCCTCTCTCAACCAGCTGCACCTTAGAAGCTGTACCCAGTTGGGGTTAGGGCTTCCACTAGCCACATAGAGCTCTTCTCCAGACTTCCTTGAACTCTATGTACTCAAGTCCCACCTGCAGGCCATGTGCAGAGTTTGTAGGGTTCAGCTGGATAATCAGGGATGTGGCTCATGCCCTACTCTACCCCCTTGATGTTTGGATGTAAACGGTCCATAAGCCCTACTGGGATGATCTTTTGCAAAATGTCACATCTGAATTCCCCAACATGGCCATTGCTTGGCTCAGAGAAGAGTTTCCCACTACAACTTAAGAATGTGCATGGTTTTCATGTTCCCCTTAATCAGAGAAAGATTCCAGATACTGTATCAGACTGTTGTATAAAAGCAGAGTCCTGCCTGTCTGCTACAGTATTAGTAGCAATTTATATAGAAAAGTACAATAGTGTTATTTCTGTGGGCAAACAAAACCTTTGAGTGACTATTCTAGCCTCTTGGCTTCATGTCACGATAGGCATCATAAATATGAAGGGGCCAGGTAAAAGTCAATAAAATATAATTCTCACATTCAGAATTTATATTTTATGTATTTCCACTGCAATGATGATGAGTGTCTCATGCAAGGCTATTTACTAGCAAAACAAATAAGTTTACAAAGGAGCCTTTAAAAATTTTATTTGTCTTTCACATGCTGTATCATTTCCCCTTTTTGTTATATTACTTTTTATTTCTTTATTGCATATGTGTGCACTAGTGAATTTTTATGATTATGTCAGAGTTATTTGTAAATGACACACAGTTTTTTTTAAATGACTTATTCAATTTATTTTATGTGTATATGTGAGCTCTGTACCATTTGTGTGTGTGGCATCTACTGAAGTCAGAAGAGAGGGTGGTATTTACTGGATCTGTAGTTATAGGCAACTGTGAGGGTCCATGAAGATGCTGCCAACTGAGCTTAGGTCCTCTGTAAGAATAGTCAGTACTCTTAACAGATGAACCATCTCTCCAACTCGAACAAATCTAGCTGTTCTGTATCGCCATTCACACTGGGTCTGATTGTTCTTTTGCATTTACATTTTATGCATTTTATTGTGGTTTACAAAGATTCCTCACTGTGATCCCAGCTTATACTGTCCTAAAGCACTGAGCATTTTTCATCATGGGTGCCATTCCTTTATAATTGCCAATGGATTTCTATGTAGACTTCTTATGTAGTGTTGATGGGCCTGTGTACTCACCTGAAGTTAATACATCTTCCTGAGATCTCAATACAGGGTGGTTTTTATTTATTTATTTTTCTGTTTCCTGCCCCCCCTCTTTCCCTCTTTTTCAACAGTGACTTTTATAGAACTTAAGTTTATAATTCAATTGAAGCTTGAATGGATTTGGTTTCTATTGTTACATTTATAAATTAAGTCCTGTTTAAAAATACTTCTGCCAGCACAAGAGTGGTAAAATTTACTTCCATGTTTCATGAATAAATGTTCTGCTTTTAGCTCTTCAACTCACACCTATAATCCTTTCAGTTAAATATTGTAACTGTAAGTTATAGTGTAAGATTTTTCAAGTACTCATATGAGTAACTCACTGCAAAAAACCGTAAGCCTGATTTGAACTGAATTCTACTGAATTCCATGAATGCTATGTGGGAAAGTTACAGGAAATTTGTGTGATTCTTTTCAGGGATGGAGAAAGAATTTTTTTCAATCCATGTTGTAAGATCTGCATGGCCCTAATACCAAACTTAAAAATATATTGCAAGAAAAAAAATGCTGCAGATCCAAATTATCATTAATGTTGGAACAGAATTATGTAACACAGTATTGACAAATTAAATGCAACTTTGTTCAAAAAAATCTTATGTGATTTTGAAGAATGGTTCATAGCAGGAATATAGGTCAAATAACATGAAAAATAAGTGTAAATTAATATTAAAATGATGAAAATCTCTATACTAGATCAGTCAAGGCAAAGAAACAATAATACAATTTAAACTCTTATTTAAATTAGACTTTTTAAACAATAATATTTGAAAGCTATTCAGATATCTTCCTCATACTGATGAAGGGTATCTACAGTAGAATGTAGCACTAAAACTGTTTCTGTTATTGGTTACATACTTTTTAGATTTAAATGGTGGAAGGAGATAAATGTCACCGTATTTACGGCTTCTGTTCAGTACTGCAATGAAAGTTCAGATGAGTTCAAAAGTGAAAGGTGTCAATCACCTTATCTCTCAGTACTTGAATAAATGCATTAAACTGATTCCAAAATTATATGAAAATTCAAAGGCAAAACAAAAAAGAACAAGCTTGAAACAAAAAGTACATTTTGATCACTTATATTATCTGATACCAAGATATACTACAAATATATGGGGTGACAGTATCACAATGAAATAAATAAATACATATCAAATGAATAGAAAGGCCAGAAATATGCCTATATTTATGGTTAAGTAATATTTGACAACACATCATGGTGTTCCAGTGGGAAATGGTGATGCTTTTACTAAATGAGAGACCCCTAGTTTTCTCTGAAAGAAAAATATGCCTTAATACTAATCCCTCCCCTCTCTCAACATTAAATCATCCTGTTTCTAAAACTGAATTTTGTATTTGTAGGCACTAAGTTTCAGCCTGTCAGAGGTAGGGCCCTCTCTGGTGCAGTGAACAACATTCTATTATTTTTGTGGCAGCTCACTGCCCGTCCACAAGATCCAGAGATCAGTGGACAATCACAACAGTCACTGAAAAGCGGCAAGGCATTCCCTGGACCAGTTTGGGGAAACATAGTGCTTAGGCCTCTGTGTTTCCAGTACAGAATCATTTTTTTTATTAATAAAAATTACCTTTGACAATTTTACACATGTATGTAAGTTATTCTAATAACACCTCCTGGATCATTTTATGAGAACATTTTGTTGTAGTTGTTCAATAAGAAAGGGTATAAGAAGGTTTCTGAAAAGTTTGGACAGTGAGTTAATTATCAAGTGTCTTGCATATATTTGTTGTATGATCTTGGGCACTTTTAATTAAAATTAATAAATTAGGTTGTTTTTAGATAAATATTTACAGAACAAATAAGGAATCTAGATTTTTCATTTACTCCCCTTCCAGCCTGCATCATTCCCCAATACTTAACCAACACCTGACGTTACTATAGCCAACCTGGCACAATAGTGGTACAAGTGCTACAGTTAACTGAAGCCCATATGCCCTATTATGTTCAGTTGTAGAGATGCTGACAAGTGCAACATGTCACAAATCCACTATTACCGTGTCACGTCGAGGGGGTTTGATGTATATCTTTCCCTTGGCATTCTATTCATCCTTCACCTCACCAGCAATTCCCTCCCACAGCCAGTGAGCTTTTAACTGACTGTATAGTTTTGCACTTCTTAAAACGTTATATTGTTAGACTTATGCAGTAAATGGCTTTTGAAAGAGAAATTATTTTATTCAAAATATATTCTTTTCATTCTTATTACTTTATTTAAAGTACAACAATGATATTCAATAATTTTCTTATTATTTGTATCACAGACTTGTTATACCTTTTTTTCTTTGTTAATTCATTTTTTTACCATTAAGTAATATTTTGCTGCATAGATACACCAGAGTCTATCCATCCACTTGTTAGGGGATTTTTTTCTTTATTATTTTTTTTCCATTTATTATGAATACCAACCACAGTTTCCTCTCTCTGCTCTTCTCCTGTTCCCTCCCTCACTTCCTTTCTACCTCCCCCCATCTATTCCTCCTCCATCTTTATCAGAAAGGGGCAGGCCTCCCATGGTAATCAACAAAGCATCCACATCAAGACTCAGCTATACCAATCTTGGGTATATACCCAAAGGATGTCAGTCATACCACAAGGACACTTGCTCAACTATGTTTATAGCAGCATTATTCGTAATAGCGAGAACCTGGAAACAACCTGAGAACCTGAGGACTTTTTTGTTGCTTATGGATTTTAACTATATTATATAAAGCTGATAAAAGAATGTATGTGGAAGGTTTTGTAATATTTTGCTGCATAGATACACCAGAGTCTATCCATCCACTTGTTGGGGGATTTTTTTCTTTATTTCAAAATATTCAACTTAATTGAACAAATTTTTAGAAAATACATATTCATGCTGTATTCATATTTATAGGAAATAAGGTTTCTTCTAAATTAGCTGTACCATTTTACATTTCTTAGTACAAGGAAGGTATGTTTATATTGTATAACACTGTCATTTACTATTACCATTTTTTTAATTCCAGCAAATTATGTAGTTGGCTTAAACCACAGTTTCTAAAATCAATTGATATTGAACATCATATTATTTGCCATGTGTGTTTTCTGTAAAGAAACTCTTTTCACATGTTTCTTAAACACCCTAAAGCTTATTTTAGTTCATATTGTTTAAAGACTACTAAGAGTTGATGAGGTGGATCAGCAGTTAAGATTACTGACTCTTGTGGAAGGCCCAGCTTCAGTTCCCAGCACCCACATGGCAGCTTATAACCATTTGTTACTCAAGATGCCTTTTTCTGGCCTCTGCATGCATAGCATACATGTGGTGTACATACACACACCAGGCAAAACATACAAATGAAAAAGAAAAATAAATAATCTTAAAAAAGCCATTCTTTGCATGTATAGTTTATTCAGTTTTATTAATGCTTTTTTGTTTGCTGTAAGTTGCCGTTCACCCATTTGTTGTCCCCGCTGTTTAATCTTCATACATGTTAGTGTTGGGTGGCATATACATGTAAAGAGGGTAGGCAAACACTTGTCAGGGAACACATGTGGAGAACTTCAGGTGTCAGTCTTCGCCTCTCACCATGTGTGAGACAAGAAATAACTGCTTTTTCTACACCAAGTCCCCCAAGTGGTGTGGCCAACAGTCACCTGTGGATTCTTTTGATCTCTATTGCCCCTCTTACCACAGAAAGTCTAGGATTATAGACCTGTGGTACTGTATACAGCTACACATGGATTCTGGAGGTTCAAGCACATGTCCTCACACTTGAACAGTGAGCTTTTACCTACTTAGCCATTCCTCCAGCCCATCATGTTGTTGTTTTTTTTTTGGGGGGGGGATGGGTACAGGGTTTCACTATATGGTTCTGGTTTTCATGGAATTCCTCATGTGGACCAGGCTGGGTTTGAACTTAAAGAGAGCTTTCTGATTTTGACTCCTGAGTACTGGTTAAAGGTATGCCTCAATGCTACTGTTTTTTGAAGAACAGATATTTTCTATTTTAATTAATCACAACTTACTTATTTTTCTACTAAGGACTACATTTTGGGTATTATTTCAGAATTTACCCAGTCCAAGTTTGTATGTAATTTCTTGTGGTGTCTTCTAGGATTTTTGTTATTCAAAGCTTGTATTAGAATCTGTGACCCATTTGGAGCCAATTTTTGTAAAAGGGGTTGTTGTGTATTACTGAATTCCCTCTTCATAATAACCAGTTGTTCAGCTTAAGAGATGGCTCAGTGGTTAGGAGCACTGGCAGCTCTTCCATAGCACCTGGGTTAATTTCCCAGAACCTACATGGCAGCTCACAACCATTTGTAACCTCAGTTCCAGGCAATCCAATGCCTTCTTCTGACCTCTGCAGGCACCAGGCATGCACACAGAAATATATGCAGGCTCACACACAGAAAACTAAAGTAATCTCTTAAAAATAAGAATGTCAAGTTTCTCCATGCCACCTGACTCCCCTTCCACTGTACTGCCTTTTCCCAGTTGTCACCAATCAGTTGGACATAGACTGTGGGTCTCTGTGTGGCTCTTCCTCCCTATTCATCTACTGGCCTAATTCATCATTATTTTGCTTCCTATAGCTTTGTGTACACTCTGAAGCTTAATGGAGCAAGGCCTCTGATGAGTGCCTTCTCTTCACTATGGTTCTGGTGACTCAAGATATTTGGCCTTTCCAAAAGTCAGAATTATTCTGTTAATATTTGCCAAATAACTGGCTGAGTTTCACTTAGTATGGCACTGAATGCATGAATCTATTTGGGAAGACTGTGATTATATTGTGTATTTCTAGGAAAGTGGCATTTTATCTCCACTTACTTAGACTGTCTAAGATTCTTCCATCAGAGTTTCACCACTTTCTGCATGGAGGTCTTCTATATATAGTTGTTGATGCATGCATCTAGCATTTTTGCATGCTATTGTAAAGAATATTTTTTATTAATTTATTTTATTTTGTGGACATAAATGTTTTGCCTGCATGTATGTCAGTGTATGTATATACCAGGTGACAACAAAGGCTAGAAAAGAGCATTAGGTCCTCTGCAACTAGAGTTATGGACAATTGTGAGCAGCCATGTGGGTGATAGGAATCAAAATTGAGTCCTTTTAAATAATAGTCAATGCTCTTAACCACTGAGCCACCTCTTCAGTTCCAGTACTGTGTTTAAGACTTAATTAATTAATTAATTAATTAATTAATTAATTTGTGTATGTGTGTTCACATGTGTGGTGCCTGAGAAGGCCAAAAGAGAACATTGCATACTCTGGAGCAGGAGTTAAGGAGAGCTGTTTTCCATTCAGTGTAGCAGCTGTGAGCTGAATGCTGGTTCTTGGCAAAAGTAGAAAGAGTTCTTGACCACTGGTCAATTTCATTGTCAAATTCCAGTCATCCTGTGGCTATTCAGGGACACAGTAGACTTTTGTATATTTACCTAGTATCTTATAATCCTGCTTCACCTATCTTCTCCAGGACTTCTTTTTCATGGTTTGCAGAATGGTTACAGACAGAATGGATGAGACTGGTTCCCTTTGTCATGCTCTTCACTTTTGGAGAAAGGAATATACTTTCCCATCACTAAATATGTTTAGGACATAGAAAATAATTTTTCTGAGATATTCTTTATCAAACTGAGGAAGTTTCCCTCTATCTCTAGTTTTCTTGGTGTTTTATCTTTCCTTTTAGATCTCTTTCTCTAATGACTAATGTCATATTATGTCAAATGTTCTCTATGTATCTCCTTTCTTCAATCTAGAGAGTGAAGGCACCAATTTACCTCATTTCTGAAGATTGAACTACTCTTGCATATGAATGCAAATAACATTTGGCTGTGGCATGTATTTGTCTTCACTGATATTTAGATTGAGTAAGGATTTTGCACACATTTTATAAGAAATATGGGCCCTTATATTTTCTTGTGTTGGAACAGATAACATGTAATGCTAGTTTCACAGACTGAGTTGGGAACTGTTCACTTGACTTCTATATTCTGTAATAGGTTGTTGGTAATTAGTCTAATCTTCTTTTGATATTGAATTCTCCAAACCACCTAAGCATGTTGTTGTTTAAATATCTTCTCATTAAATTTTTGTCTACTAGATCTGTCAATTACCGAGAAAGAGATGGAAACATTCAGATATAATGGTGGGTCTCTCTAGCTCTCTCTTTGAATTTAATGAATTTTTGCCTTTTCTTTTGATTCTGTGTTATCAGGTATGCACACATTAGGGACTGGGAAAAGCTACTTGGAGATGTGTCCACAGTCTCATTATGGAATATCACTCACTATCCCTAATAACGTTTTGTATTCTGAAATAAAATTTCTCTAGTATAGATAAAAATAGTCTAACTTTCTGCATCTTCCTCCAGCTCATTACTTTTAATTTACATCATTATACTTAAGTGGATTTCTAGTAGATGATATTTAGTTAAGACCGTATTTTACTATGTACTCTGGTAGTCATTATTTTTAATTGGAATGTTAAAACCATCCTATTCAAAGTTACAAAAGATAGAGTTAAAATATTGTTTACCACATGAATATCTGTTTTCTAGTAAACTAACATTCTTTTCTTCAAAAATATTATCTCCCTTTTTCTTGTTTCACTAAACATTTTGGTTTGAATTGACTGATCTTCCTAGAGTTTTCAATATGTATTAGGGTAATAATATGAGTCCATTTTGGACAATATTGTACCACTTCTTCAGTAGTGCAGGCTTTATATATTTTTCTCCCATTCTTTATAAAAATGAAGAGTATTAATTTCCGTTATCCATATGCTAGTATTTATGTTATTGCTTGCAATTAGCCACAGTTCATGAATATTCTGCTCAAAGTTTTAAATTATTTTTTCCTATTATAATTTAGAAAATTTTTATTGATTATCTATCCTGTAGTGTTCAGTCAACAAACATTAATATAGGGATTCTTCACTGTTCTGGTTTTTAATTAAATTTTTGATTAGCATTTTAATGCTTTCATTTTGACACACACACACACACACACACACACACACACACTTAAATTTTGTTCTTATTTATAGCCCCCTCAGTGCCTTCTTCATTTCCTTTTTCAATGTTTAATTTTTAGTTTATGAGTATAGATGTTTTGTCTATTTGTAGGACCGTGCACCTCATGTATGCCTAGTGTCTGCAGAGCTAAAGAGCATGTTGAATCTTCTAGAATTTGAGTTATAGATGGTTTGGAGTCAATGTGTGGGTGCTGGAACCCAAACACATGTTCTTTGTAATATAAACAAGTACTCTTAACTGTTGAGCTATCTCTTCAGATCCCTTATTTTATAAACTATAGAAATGTAAAATCTAGTTAATAGACATGATGAACTAATATAGCAGTGTTTATATACATACATATATATATATATAGAGAGAGAGAGAATATCTTATATAATATTCTAAAACAGAGAAAAACAAAATAAAATCTGAATAAAGTACACTAAAGTAACAAATTTATATTTATAGCCACTAGGAAGATGAGTGAAAGCCATATACCAACAGAATAAATAAACTGGATATTAGATTAAACAATAATGTGCCATGGAAAAACCAAGTTTCTTATAAGAATACAAGGAAAAATGCATGTTAGAAAATCATTTAATATAATCCATCATGTTAATAAATGGGTGTTAGAAATACATTGTTTTCTTCTTGAAAGATGATAATTATTCTTAAGCTTCAGAATCTATCACTGATTTCACTCAATACAGAATAAAATATTTTGTAATTAAAAGAATCCATGCAAAACCATGAGTATATATCATTTTCATTGCAACAGCATAAAGATCTGAGTGGTAAATACAGGACACTACTATTTTATCCGAAATTGTTCTGTCATATCCAGCAAGTGAAAAACTGAACAAAAGCATATAGCATGTTTACATTATACACTCTAATCCATGACAACAGTTGAATAACATGCCATAAACTAGGAGTTTTTTAAAGACATTTATGAGACCTGTATCTTTCCTATAGAGAAATATCAAAAAACATCAAAATTGATTACTATAACAAACTATATTTAAATGGAAAAACAGAACTTCTAAATTCACAGAATTAAATTAACCACAAAATAGTCATACAATATAAAACAAATAAATGATTGAAAAGATACATTACAATCCTAAACAGTGGTTTTATCACAGAAACTCAATCTCTCTTCAAACTTATTTATGAGTTAAATATTTCATTTGATGAAAATCTCAAGAGGATCTTTTTTTGCAGGGAGAAGGTTAGGCCAATTCAACTTCAAACAGACTCTGAGAAATGGGTGTATGAGAACAGACAAGACTATTGACAGTGGGTATTCCCTCCTCTTTTCTGGCTTCTCTTCCCAGAAGGCATTCATGCTCATTCTCCATACCCCATTAATTAAAATGAGGGAAATGGTGACTCACTTTCTTGGGATTTAATATTTTTACAGTTTATGAAAAACTTCTAGCTCACCAAAACACACCCAGAATTTAATATTATGACTAAATACTGCATAATATTCTAAATTTTCCTTGGTTATCATTGATAAAATATATGAAGAAAGATCTATGTCTTAGTAACTTCTCTTGCTGCTATCTGAGACAATGCCATAGCAAAACCAAGTTAATAAATGAATGGTTTATTTTGCCTCACAATTTGAGAGTATAATCCACCATGATGGAAAGCCAAGGTTGCAAGTGTAGCTGGAGTTTTCTCCAGTCCACCCAGCTCATTCACAACATACAGAAAGACACTCCCAGCAAGTAAGAGCTTCAAGTAGCCTCTCATAGCAATATATGAGTGAAAATGAATGTTGGTACTTATGAAAAGTCCTCCATTGCATGGGATCTAAGACCCAAGTCCAGGAAGAGATGAGAACCTCAGATAGGGTATGTCTGCCTAATAAAGAAAACACCTCACTGTCACACCCAGAGGCTAACTTAATCTAAAATTTCCCTCATAGATTATCTTATAGGTAATTCTAGATTTTGTCAAATTGACCATCAACACTAACCATCATGATTGCAATTCATGTCTATCATTGCTATCATTTATCTTTGTATTTGGATACTCTTTGGATGACTGAGAAAAGATTAATAGTCTTTTATTATTAAATGTTATCAATATAACATATAACATATGTTACATGTTATGTTATTCAAGAATGGAGATGTACATTCTATATACTACTTGTTATAAATTTCCTTTCAATTGAATCCAATAATTCCAGGCAAAATTTCAGGATGACCTCAAATGAAATAAGCTGTACTTTATAAGAAAAGCTAATCTTACCTTATTTAGAAATGCTTTTACTTGTATAATTCTCTCTGAAAAGAAATCATAAAATACATTTTACAAAATTAGTCATGCTTTTGTAAGACAATACATTAGACTAATAACAAGTCATTCTTACATCTCTGACATGAACCGTCTCAACTACCATTAGCATGAGTCCCAAGCTTGCTTGAAGCAGCACAGTAAAAATATTTACCTAACTAACATCTTTCCATGTTTGAAACCTGGAATTCATATTCCTTGGCCTTGGAAGTGAAATATTTATCAAACATTCATCTTTTACCAGTTTAGAAGCTGACAATTATTCTTCAGATTATCCATAGAGGTAAGCTTGTCTCTGGTTTGAAAACTCGTTTCTCTTGATAATTCAGAACTGTAAACTTCATTAGCCAAAAAGAGGGAAATGAGATAATTGCTATCCTTAATACTTGTATGATGATTTATTATTATATTTGTTTGTAATGCAACTCCTTTTAGAGTTTAATTAATCCCACTTAGTGTGCAAGTATTCTATATATCTGCCAACAGGAGTTCAATTTCTAGTTGCTGTTTATTAGCAAGATAATTGGGCTTATTACTTAAGCGTGGTTCCTTGTTGGCATTCAGCCCAGATGGGATATTTTATATGTATCATATCCAGAGAAAGAAAACATACATTTGCACAAAAGCAAATGTTTAAATAACTTTAAAAATTTTAAAAATTTTGCCAGGCAGTGATGGTACATGCCTTTAAATTCAGCAGTTGGGAGGCAAAGGCAGGTGGCTCTCCATGAGTTCGAGGCCAGCCTAGACTACAGAGTGAGTTCCAGGAAAGGCACCAAAACTACACAGAGAAATCTTGTCTTGAAAAACAAACAAACAAACAAAAAAAAGCCAAAACAAACAAACAAACAAACAAAAAAGCCAACAAAAACTTAAAAATTTTAAACTATCACAAACATCAAAATGAAGTTGAGAGAACACAGTCAATTACAATACACTATGTTCATAAACCAAGGTATTTAACTTGCTAGGTTATATTTATTATCTTTTGAAGATTTGTGGGACTTTATTGAACTACAATGACCTCAAAACTTTATTTTATCAATAAAGCATATTTTTTTGGTCTGTTTATAACCTTTTTTATAGAAAATAATTGCCAAATTTTGTAAAATTAAATTCTTATTTAGACTATCAGACTTTCACTTTATATATATATATATATATATATATATATATATATATATATATATGGATGTTACAAAAAAGGAAGAAGGTAAAGGAACATACTACAAATACTGTGAAAAAATAACTTTAGGAATTAAATTAATACTAGAAATCTGACTAATTAGCTTGCTGTTGATGTCTTTCTGTATGCTATGAATATGTGTTTCTCTGATTGGTTGATAAAATCCAGGGAGCAGCATGTAATGGCACACAGGTAAAGCCACAGAAAATGTGGCTACATATACATTAACAGAAATGGGCTGAGTTTAAGTGTAAAAGCTAGTCAGTGGTAGGCCTGAGCTAATGGGTGAGCAGTTTTAATTAATATAAACCTCTGTGTATTTACTTGGGTCTGAGCAGCCAAATGGGGCACAGGAAAACTTTAGCTACATTAGCCATTTAATACTTCTGTTAATTTCATTTCAACAACTTCTGGACAAACTGATGTTTATGTTGAGGTAAATATCAATGAGAGTGATATATGCATATTTATTCATTCATTACTATTGTCTACAAGCATCAACAAATTATACCAATGGCCAAGAGTCTGAAAAGAAGGCACTTGAAAAAGACTTGGTTGTATGTAGATTTAATGGTCAAAGTAAGGGATCACAGGGCTGTAGGTTGGCTCTGCTGGCAAAACCATTTGCTATACAATCTTGAATAACCTGAGTTTTCCCCCTGGAACCCACCTAAATGTAGGAGAAAAATACAACCTGACAAAATTCTCTTCTGACCTTTACAAGTACATCACACTGTGCACACACACACACACACACACACACACACACACACACACACAATAATTAAGTAAATGACTGCATAAAAAAGAGGTCACTCTCCATTGATGTATAATTCCTGGTATGTAAGAGGCAATTTTTTTTCATTCCTTACTACTTCTTAAACTGTTTCATAAAGCGAAAAAGAAATAGTAATTCATCATTATATTCCTGGTATTATACTCATGGCAAAATATTAGGGTTCCTAGTTAAAGGCTTACAAAATTATTACTCAGTGTAAATGTGAATAAAATTTAAGTGAGTGAGAGTTAATAAATGCAGTAGTAGATTAATAACTAATCTATGTGGTTACATGTCTTACTACAAAACCATAATTGTTAAATGAGTTTTGTTTTTAATTCTTACTATATAAAATAAAATACATTTAATTATGCATTAAAACCATTATTTTAAAATATAAACTCCCAGAGCAAATATAAAAAAAAAAGAATGCATTGAATATTATAAATGTCAATCTACAACAGTGTCAGGCACATGTCTTAAAAATACCTATTCAATGTTTCAATACTTTGGTCTTTCAGATTTACTTGTGTGTGTGTGTATGTGTGTGTGTGTGTGTGTGCATATGTGTAGGGATATGCACATGTAAGTGCCCTCAGAATCCAGAACAGGGCATCAGATCACCTGGAACTGGTGTTACAGGAAGTTGTGAACCACCTGATGTGGATATTAATAACTGAACTTGATACTACTGGCATGTTGGTCCTTGTACTCACAGATAAGCACTAGGGATACAAGAAATGTCAAACAAAAAAAGGTCTGTTGATTCAAAAAGAGAGATGCATAACTGTTTTCTATCTGATGGCTAGGAACAAACCTGTAGTAGCCTGATGACCTTGGCCCCTTCTGTGTGACCACACCATATCCTCCCCAGACCATTATCTTGAGCTTGTTTATTGTGAAACTGTGTCCTCCATTATCTATGGAGTATAGATCTTTGGAAGATGTCACTTATACTTTACAAGAGTTCTGACGTAGTCACGTCTTAAATATTGTTGTGCACACGAGATTGAGTTAATTATTACCAGGAAACTTTCTTCCAATTTGTGCTGTGCTTAAATATGCCTAAAATAAACCACTCAGTGCCAGAGTCTTGAAGTTTGAACCAAAACAGGCTACTGAGTCATGTTGAACCAAACTGGCTTCTAATCTCCCCAGGACAGTTATTCTGAGGACTGAGTTATTGCAGTCTCAGTGATCTCTCTCCAGAGTGGAAGAGCAGTACTCATTTCTAATGACTGTGCAACCTCTCCAGCATCTAATTTTCTAATTTAATACCTCCATTTACAGGGAGCCTACTTTCTAAGTGATGAGGTGAAACTATAGCATGGAAAGGGAACTATGTATCTTTTCTTTTAAAATTCACTGCGTGGGGAAAAAAAAAGATGATCCTTTAGGCCATTGTGCTACATTTTCTATGTACCAAGAAACAGACTTCAAGGAGAAAAGAAACTATTTCTGTCTGCTCTCTCTTCTTCCTAGAAGCATAGGAGATAAATATAATACACCAGGTTAGCAGAAAAAGTCTCCCTTGGACTTTGAAAACATTTCATCAAAATGAAGTAGAATATCTCTTATCTGGTATGCATTTCTTCTCTTCTCTGGGCTCAGCTGTATTTCTATATGTCCTCATTTTTCTGCCTGCCTTTTCCAAAATCCCTGAAAATATCAGTAAGAGCCTTCATGACACCTACTGTTTACCAATGCAAATGGTATCTTTTTCTTAAATCACTCCTATGGAGTTTTTCTAGACTTTTGTCACAAATGCACATAGCACATTTGACATTGTTTTTATCATCAGCAATCCTTGACAGTATATAGTTGTATTTTTTTAATGAAAGATGGATGAAATGTATCAGAAAATAAAATGAATATGGAAAAGGAGACAGAGAATGAGGGAATTCAAACTAGATCCAGAATATTCACAGACATCCAGATTAAACTTGCCTAAAATACTGACACAACTGAACATCAAAACCAAATCTGAAATTGGTCTGATAGTACTGGGATTATAACTCCCTTGGTACAGTCCTTGCTAAAGACTTGGTTTCAACTGCAGATCCTGTGTTAAAAAGACAGGCATGTTGTAAAGTGTGGCATATATTTTTGTATGTAATCTAGAGTTAGCAAGGTAGAGAGGCAGGTGGCTTCCTGAGACATGCTGGCGAACCAACCTACCCCAATCAGTGAGTCTCAGGCCAATTAGAAATACTGTTATAAAACAAACAAACAAAAATGAGGTGGATTGTGGTGATGATATATTATGTACCCTAATAAAATTTGCCTGAAGATCAGACAACAGAACAAGCCACTAGATTAAATATAGAGGCCAGGCAGTGGTGGTACACAACTTTAATCTCAGCATTCAGGAGGCAGAGACCTGTGTGGATCTCTGTGAATTCAAAGCCACCCTGAACTACATGGTATTGACTCAGTCTAGGAGAGAAACAGAGCCAGGCAGTGGTGACACATACCTTTAATCCCAGCACTTGAGATCTCATTCCTTTGTTTGGCAAATACACATGCCTTTAATCCTAGGAAATGATGACTGGGCAAAGAAGGTATAAATGGCATGAGAAGACAGGAACTAAAGGCTTTCAACTAGAGTTTTTGGCTGGAGCCTTTTGGATGAGGACTTAGAGGATTTCAGTGTGAAGATTCGTCGAATTGGTGAGGTGAAACTTGGCAGTGGCTTGTTCCTTTGTCTCTCTGATCTTTCAGCATTTACCCCAATATTTGGTATCCTTTTTTTTAAATTATAAGACTGTTTTGAATTTGTGTTACAGTAGACTACATGTTTAAAAACATTATCCAAAGTTGATCTCAATACTCTGTCTCTATATATACATATATATGCATGAGTACCTGCATACACATAGAAATTCTCACATGGGTGTATAAACACACACACATGCACACACACAGACACACACACAGACACACATACAGACACACACACACACACACACACACACACACACACACACACACACACACACTGCTTTTGGATTTCTCCGAAATGTAGGTTAGTTCTATATTGGCTTTCATAACTTTGCTCATATAGGACCACCCACATGAAATCCATTACTGGGAGAAATTGTTGACAACATATTGTTGTTGACTATGTACCACTGATCATCTGTGTTACTGGTGACTTTCTTTCCATGACAACTGGGGCAGATGTACATTTTTAAGCCTTTTCAGTCAAGGATCAAAGCCTACAGTACAACAAGTTTTCAAGCCTAGAGACCCCTGACAACCTTCCAGAGATGATGGCTCTAATGTTTTGACTAGCTCCTAAGAAGTTTAGTGCCTCAATGATGACTTGCGAATTCAAATATATTATGCTCTGACTCCATTCACTGGGACTGTGGCTAAGTCTTTGATAGTTAATAAAATTTTAATATATGTTTTTCATGCATATATATATATATATATATGTGTGTGTGTGTGTGTGTGTGTGTATGTGTGTGTGTGCAATAAATCTCAAGTCACATTCTCCACTAATATCTCAAAAGCATATTTGTGAGGTTTGGATTTTGAAGCTTAACTGGCTACTCCTAGTGACTCTAACAGATCAGGGAACACAAAACCATTCAAATCCAAAAGAACCCTTTCTTAGAAAAAGTTAAAATTTACCATGTAAAATACAGATGATGAATTTGATGTCCTAGCATTTAAATATAGTCACTGGCTACCTTGCTATTCTTCCCATTTGCAGTTCTGAAAGCCTGTCACTGGGAGAAAAGTCTTCCCAGAAAGCAAATAAGGAGCAGTAATGGTCAAGATGAGTCTAGGAAATATAGCTGGAATAACAAAGAAGTCATTTCCTCCAGGTGTCTAGGGATATTTCAATAAATATCATGTAACATTGTTCTGCTTTTTTTATAACAAATAACATATGGGAACATAATCCACTAGTGGCATCCTGCCACAGGATAACTTATATGTCCCATAATGCCAGTTTGCGGTGGAAATAAAGTTGTCAGATGGTATATGGAGAGAATTCTTTACATTATGCTGTAACCATCTCCCTTGTATTATGGCAGTTATCTTCATAAATGTGATCAAATACAATAATAAACTTGGAGGAAAACTGGGTTTTCTTCAGAAAACTTTTCTTTTTTTGGCTACCATGCATATTATAGTTTCTGCAATGACCTTATATATGTCTTTTTTACAATCAATGGTATAGTTAGTTAAAAAAAAAAAAAGACAATTAATTTGCTCAGTGCAAGAAATGCTTCTGCAATACTATTGAATTCCAAAGAGTCAGATTTGGTGTAAGAATGGTTCCACAGGAGCTGAGAAAGTATTCTAGGCTCTTTGCATTATCTACAAAGGACAGTTCAGGGCAAGGCAATATTACTGGTCTTGAACTTGCAGTATCTCATATACCAAAAGACACCAGGTATTCAGAACCTTTTGCGTTTTCACCTAGTTTGCATAAAGGATTTTTACAAATAATGGAAAGAGGTGTATTCTTGGAACAAATTAACTATAAATAAAAGGAAAATTCTTTGGCATTCAAAATAAATACCACCTTGTAAAAAGAGGTTCATTAGAACAACTATATAAACAGGACAGTGTATAGCTTCCCCTAGGGTGATATTACTTCATGGCTAGTTATGTTGACAGGTGGAGAATATACTTTAAAAAATCATTGAGAAGTGATAATAATTTGAATTATCATTAATTCTATTCTAAACCATTTTTTTTTCAAAAATACCTGCTTACTAGTCTCTCTGCCTCCATCTCTCCATCACTCTGCCTCTGTCTCTCTGTATCTCTCTGTATACATATGAGTATATGTGAGAGTGTTGCACGTCAGGTCAGAGGACAAACTCAGATGTTGATCCTCACGTGGCCCATTGTTAGAGACAGGTTAATTTTTCTTGTTTGCGTGTGTTCTGCAGGCTACCTGGTTCACAAGCTTCTGAAAATTCTTCTGTTTCTGTCCCACATCTCTCCATAGGAGTGCTGGGATTAAAGGCACATGCTGCTCTGCCTGGTTTTGCTTGAATACTGGGGATGTGAACTCAAGTTCTCACTGCTCTGCAGTGAGCAGATAACCCACTAAACTATCTTCTCATGTATTATATAATGAAAATGTCATTGAGATCATTTCACATTAATGTTCAATAAGGAAATAATAGCAAAGTATATGGAAAAATGTAAATCAAAATCTATATATACTTAAATATGATATATTATAAAACACATATCTCATGTATTGTCATATAACATAAAACAATTATATTATCTACTTTCCCTAATATTCTTATACCCCTCGATGTGTAGGTAAGTTGAAATTTTTTGGTGTATAAGCCTTAATTTATCTTTGTCATATTAAACATAAAGATTCCAGTTATATTAAATAGAAGGGCCAACAGTTCAGGAAATCATCATCAAGTTAGATTTCTTCTTCTTGTGTCCACCATTGGTAACATGTTATGACCATTTAAATACTTAGGGGAGAAATTAAGACCAATGAGGTAACATAGAGAAAGAAGATGGTCAGAGAAATAGTAAATATGGAAGTATAAATGGAACTCTTGTTCAGAAAGAAATGAAGGAAAACTCTCTGACTTGCTGGTAATGGAGGTAAAGCCACCTCTTCAATAGTAAAAGAAAATGTCATAGAAAAAGACACCTTTATGTCAATGTTCATGCTTCCAGATTCTATTATTTTAAGATAGGGATTTGAACACAGATATTTAGACATACTCTATAAGGAGATAGAGATAAGGGCCTACATAGGAAGACACACATTGATAAGCAAGAGTAAAAATAATTCATTTTAAAAAGCCCTGAGAAATCATGAGTCCTGCTAAAATAGTTCTCAACTTCAATTGGGTAGAAGGTGAGAAAAGAATGAAGAAATGACTGCAGAAGGAACAGATTTTGGCAATTTAATGACAAGTGAACACATACTTGCACACATATAAATCAAATATTTTAGGTTTGAAATTTTCTAAAAGAGAAGCAAGAAAAAAAACTTTAGAAAGTAGATTTGGAGCCTTGATTCTAGACTTGATTCTAGACCTTACACTTTCATTTGAGTACTAGAGTTCAGTGACCACTCAGGGGTTAGAGCATCGAAACTGAATAATGACCATCCACCACACTGTCCTCACAGCCTTCTAAAAAATGGTAGCATCAAGTTGAGTGTTTTGTCTCCATATTGAGATGGAAGGAATTGCAATTAAATAACAGGATCGTAAGTTACACTGCTCACACTGGGTTAAAAGTTGTTCAGGTTCATTGCATAATTTTTTGACCTTGCCTTCACTTTTCTCACTCAACAACTTTGATGTCAAGGCTCGCACCTAACCTGGAAGATAGCAGTGCTGATCTGTCAAAAGTGCTAACAGACATCAAAAATGCCTTGTAAACCATGACATGACATGCTGATAAAACTGCCATCACTGTGTCTTGAAATATAATTTATTCTTTCTAACAAAAGACTGCCTTTCAAAACATGATTTTGTGTCATTTGTAACTAACTTTATTAATTACATGCTATAAAACAAATAAGGAGAATGGAGCAAATGGTCAGTAGTTAAGAATACATATTTTTCTTGGGAAGACACAGATTTGGTTCTGAGGGCCCAGGTCTGGCATTCTGGACAGCTTACAACTGCCTAATGCCACCATTATCTGAGGGCAACTGCACTCATGTGTATATACCTACACACAGACACAAATACCCATCATTAAATATATAACAAATCTTAAATGGTGCAATTAAATAAATCATACCAATACCTAGAAAACAATAGCTACGTGTAGTGATTAACTATATTGTTAACTTATCTGATCTATGGATGCCCATATATTAGGTCACACATCATTCAGATTGATGGTATAGAGTAAAACAGATTTGCCTCCAAAAAGCTGGATATTTTTCATCAATTATTTCAAAAACTGAAGAAATGTCTCCCCTAAACAAGAAGAATTGTCCAAGAGACCATCTTCATACTCAAATTACCATAGTACTTCTCTTGAGCTGACAGCCTTTCTGTCCATCCTGTAGGATTGAGATCTGTTAACATTCATAATCATGCAAGCCAATTTCTTGTAATAAATATGTTTAGAAATGTGTACATGGGTAGAGACCTATACCCATATATTTGCTAAGTTTCTATGGAGAAATTAAACTAATATAATAACTTAGCCACATATTCTACCATATTCCAAAGTATAATTTTAATAAAATTTGACAGTTTAATGTTATAATAAATATTTCAGAGTGACTTTTTAAAAATAAGCAATGAAAGCACTTATAAGAATCCTCAGTTGAGAAGTCAATTTTTAAGCCAA
This sequence comes from Peromyscus maniculatus bairdii, assembly GCF_049852395.1. NCBI lineage: Eukaryota > Metazoa > Chordata > Mammalia > Rodentia > Cricetidae > Peromyscus > Peromyscus maniculatus. The sequence goes on along the minus strand of NC_134854.1, from coordinate 132,478,153 downwards.
TGTTTTCAACATCTATTTTGAGTCCAACTAAGGCAAACCTACAGTACTATGGGTTTTCCAAAAGCCATTTATCCAGTAGCAGTTTAAATTGTAGTGACATCTGAAAAATAGTTTATAGAATTTTTCAAAAATAACTTCAGTGGACAAATACAAAAGAAAGCATTGGTATTTGATTCCTGTCTCAACACCATTTCCTTTTGTCCTGTGTACTTGAGTTCTCTTCTTAAACTATGCCAACACAACATGTATCATTTTTTGTCTCTTAAAAACTTCTAAATATATGCCAAATGTTAGTGCATGAAAAATAAAGCCATTGCTTTTCTTTAAAGTAAGTTTCATTCTTTTTAATGTAAAATGCTGATGCTTTAGCTGAGCCTATTACATACAATGCCCCATCATGATGATAAAATCAAGAAACACAGCCTCTCTTCCAAGGCTTTCCGGGATATGCAGCAAGAGTGAGTGATGCTTGTTGTCCTATGATAATTCAATGATTGGCAATGAAAAGAAAAAAAAGAATGGATTCATGATTTTAAGATGCTTGCTCATATAGCTCCCATTTCAAGAAATGTTCTTTTTCTTGATATTTGATATCATATATCACATGGCTTGGAAGAAGAACATCACATGGGAAACATAGGGTTGGACATAAGCCTCAGGAAGTTTGTTGAGGAAGTGATGGAAGGAGAAGCAAGGAGTAGGAAGATTTTGAAAACTGGCACCACAGCTACAGCTGTTAGTTTCAAAGGGATTCCCATTAGGAATGGAAGAGTTCAATTCCAGATGGGTTGGCAAAATATCAGAAAAGGAAGACTCAACAAAGCATTCTGGATGTGGCTTGAACCCTCAGGCTTTGTGACAGACTGCAGAGTAATAGCAAGCAAGGATTCCAAAAATCATTAATGTATATACAGGTAGAATATAATACAAAGACAGATAATAGATCAGTAGTTCTCAGATGATAAGAGACAGCCAATGAAAAGTTCTCAATATGGCAAAATATCAAGCAAAATAAAAATATAGTAATATTTTCATACAGATATCTTACTTTTAGTGTCTATAAAGAATAGATAAGAAGACATCTAAAGAGGGAAAGATGTATTTTGGCTCAGAGCTTTTGTCCATGGCCAGTTAACTCCAATGCATTCAGGTCCATCATAAGACAGGAATATCATGGAGGAAGTGCATGAAGGAAAAAAGCACCTAATTTCATAGCAACCAGAAAGTAAAGCAGTAGTAACAGGTATGGGCTAGGGCCAAGACATACATTTCAACACCATGTCCCAGTAACTCACTTTCTCTAACTAAACATAATTTGTATATGCTTCCTATTCCAAATAGCATATTCAGATATTAAATCCACTAATAAATTAAGTTCATTAAATCAGGGCAACAATTATCTAATCATCTCTGCGAATCCCCTCATAGACATACCAAGAGCTGTGCTTTTTCTGATCTCCTAGGAGTTCTTCAGTTCAATTAGCCTGACCATAAAGACCCTCACAGCAAAACAATTTGTCTTAAGCTTTTTCTTAAATAATTTCTGGACATGATTTCATTTAGGTTTACATTAACTTTTTTCCTTTGGAATTTCATACATGTATATAATGAAACACAATCATATCCATCTCCTATTTCTACATTTAAGCTCTTCCCAATTCCCCCAAATATGACTCCCTTCCAACTTCATATCTTTAATTATTTACAACCCACTGAGTCCAATTAGTACTTCTCATATGTGTACATGTGGCTCCATCCTCTAGAGAATGGGAAGTCTACCAGTAGCCACATGCTCAAAAATAGATTGACTCTGCTTCTCCCAGTATCTATCAAATGCCAACAGCTTCTCAGTAAACATAGGGGTCTAGAGATCTTCTTACACAACTATGCTCGAATTTTAGCTAGATTGAGTTTGGGTAAGTCTTGTATAAGTAACCATAGCTTCTATAAACCTATGAGTGTCACGGTCATATCAAGTTTCTGAATTTTGCATTTCCAAGCATTTCTCCCTGTCCTCTGGATCTTACATTATTTCCTTTTCCATTATGTTCTCTAAGCCCTTGATCATAATTTTTTTGCTGCAACATATGTCATAAAATGATGGCAATATTAGAAAAAATCTTTAAAAGGATGATGACCACTTCAAAATTTTTCAATATTTTAATGTATTTTATGAGTGGTCTCTTTTAGCAAACAGTTACAAATTCATGGAGCCACAGATGTTATACACATGTAGAGATGTGTCTCAAAATTCTTATGTTGAAAATTATAACCCCAAAGCTTCATGATGTGACAGTGTTCAGAGACATGTCATTAAAGTGGTAATAAGGCAAATGGTGTCCTCATAAAAAAAGAGGAAGTTAGTGGACTGGAGAGATGGCTCAACAGTTGAGAGCTCATCTGTCTAAAGACTCGAGTTCAGTTTCTAACTCACTCAGTAGCTCACAACCTTCTATAATTTTAGTTCTAGGTAATATGACACCCTCTTCTGGCCTAGTTGGGGAGCAGGAATATATGTGGTGTTCAGACATGTATAAGCAAATAGTTATACAGAAAAAATAAATTAATCATAAAAGAAGAGAAAGGTAGGATTCAAGAGATCAGAGTTACCTATACATATGGAAAAAGAAATGGAAAGAGGCAGCAAATAAGTGGGCATCTGCAAATACAGAAGGGACTTACTTCAGATGAAACCTCATGGCACCTTGATTTTGCATTTCAAACCTCCATAAACATAGGAAAAATAAATGTCTGCTATTGAAGCCATTCAGTGTGTAGTATCTATTATGCTTTTGTAACTAACACAAACATTGTACTTGTAAAGAGTTGCTCTTTAGAAATAAGGCCAGAGGCCATTCCAAGAAAGAAATTAACATGAGTTAGGCCTATTTACATGGAACCTAGGAAGATAAATTTTATCAAAAATTTATAGAAAACATGACAACAGTTTAGTTCAAATAGCTGGGTCCTTTTATTAACAGTAAATTATGGTGGAAATGAATTGTTTCATTTAGCAAGCAAACTACTAATATTATATGATATTCAGGAACAGGACACAACAGCTGCTGCTCTTTCAAAGATGCCAACAGCCTTACCTTTAAAATGGTTAACAGACAAGCCTGTATGAGTTCATCAATGGCCTTTAACAATAGAGAAACTGCAGGTCTTCGAACAGCAGGTACAAGAGTAGTTAAGTGCTCAGTAAATTGAAGAATCAACCATCCCTTTGAATTCCCTCTATTTGTTATTGAAAAGAAATCTGGAAAATGAAGAATGGTAACAGATTTAAGAACTGTTAACAAAGTAATCCAGCCAGTGGGATCTTTACAATCTGGAATCCCTTTGCGTACTCTATTACCCAAAGGATGGCCTCTTATAGTAATTGATTTAAAAGACCATTTTTTTTCTCAATACCCTTACAAGAAAAAGATAGAGAAAATATTGACTTCATGGTGCCTATGTAGATAACTCTCAACCTGTTAAGAGATATCAATGTAAGGTTCTCCCACAGGGAATGTTAAATAGCCCAACCCTGTGCCAAAATTTGGTATGACAGCCATTGGAAGCAATACATAAGCAATTTCCTCAATCTATAGTTTATCATAACATGGATGACATTTTACTAGCTGATACAAATGTTGATACTTTAGAAAGTGTGTTGGAAGAAGTAAAGAAATTTTGCCTTGTTGGGGATTACAAAATGCTCCTGAAAGGATACAAAGATGAGATTGTATTAATTATTTAGGATATAATATAGGTCTACTAAAAATTACATCCCAAAAGCTATTAATTAGGAGAGATCGATTACAAACTCTCAATGACTTTCAAAGTTTGCTAGGAGACATTTCCAATCTAAGAACCACCATTGGGTTAAAAAATGATGAACTGAGTGATTTGTTCAAACCTTAAATGGTGACAAGGACTTAAATAGTCCAAGAGAATTATCAGCTTAAGCTGAGAGATAATTGCCTTTGGTGGAAATGAAATTATGGGATGAACATGTGAATTATTTGGATTTGAAGCTTGATTGTGCTCTGGTTATTTTACCCTCAAAGCATTTACCTACAGGGATTTTAATGCAGATTGAAGATATTATATTGGAATGGATATTTCTACCAAATAAACAGAGTAAGAAATTAAAGACATATGTAGAAAGATGTCTGATTTTATTTTAAAAGGAAAATTGAGACTTCATCAATTAGCAGGAATAGACCCAGCAGAAATTGTAGCAACTTCAACTAATAATGCAATTGACAAATTATGGTCAGAAAGTGAACCTTGGCAAAGAGCATGCAATATTTTTTTGGAGAGAATAACAACAAATATCCCCAAAGTGATAGAATTTAATTAATAAAGAGAACAAACTGCATCCTGTCTCGCATTGTAAAGGACACAAATATCTGGAGCCTCTACATTTTATACTGATGCAAGCAAGGCAGGAAAGGCAGGTTACAAATCAGAAAATATAAGTAAAGTAGAGCAAAGTTCTTATAATTCTGTACAAAAGTCAAAATTATGTTCCATTCTGATGGTATTAATGGATTTTATGGAACCTCTTAATATAGTTATTGACTCTCAGTATGCAGGAAGAGTTGTTTTACACATTGAAACTGCTGAATTTACCCCTAATAAGTCAGAATTAACTTTGCTATTTATTCAGTTACAAGAAATAATCAGGAATAGGGATCGTCTCATACATATAACATATATCCAACCCCATACAGGTCTGACAGGCCCTCTAGAACAAGTAATGAAGAGATTGATCAACTATTTAAAGGAAATGTACTGGAGGCTTCAGAATTTCATTTAAAAAAGCATCATAACAATAGTAAGGGTTTGAAAAAGGATTTTTCCACCACTTGGCAACAAAACAAGGAAATTATAAGGAAATGTCCTACTTGTTCTTTTTACAGTCAAACTCCACTACCTTCAGAAAGTAACACAGAGGATACTCAAAGGAATAAAATCTGGCAGACAGATGTGTTTCATTTTGTAGAATTTGAGAAATTAAAATATGTACACCACACCAATGATACCTATTCAGGATTTCAATAGGCAACTACTCTGAGTTCCAAAATGGCTGATTCTATAATCATGCTTTTCCTAGAAGTTATGGCCATCATGGGTATACCTGTACAAATTAAGGCTGACAATAATCTATCATATGTCTCTGGCAAAATGAAAGAGTTTTCTACTTATTAAACATAAAGCATATTGTAGATATCCACAGGCCAAAAGTCATAGAAAGATCAAATTGAACTCCAAAGAATATGCTGAATAAGCAGAAATGTGTAATAAAAACCCACAGAAATAGATTACATAATGATTTATTAACTGTGAATTTTCTCAATGCTAATGAGAAAGGAACAACTGCTGTGGAGAGACATTGGATAATCAGGGGAAAAAGTACAGAATTATATCAGCCTGTATACTTTGAAGATGTGCTGACCTCAGAATGGAAACCAAGATATATGTTATGTTGGGGATGAGGTTTTGCTTTTATTTCCATGGAGAAGAAAAGCTATGGATACCATCAAAATTGGTAAAGGGATGATTTGAACAAGAGAGGCCTCTTAATTAGAAGAGATGATCATTCATCAGCCAGCATGACCATTCAATTTATACTAATTAATATGACTACTAAATGCTTTTCATTTGCTCTGATATAACTAGCCAAAAGGAAACCTCACCAAAGTTAGGGTTGGGGAAAAGTTTTGTTTTTGTCTTTTAGGAGAATGAAGGCTAAGGAATCTGAAGACCTCTGGAAAATGGGACATCTGAAAAAAAAAGACAAAAAAAAAAAGAAAAAGACAAAAAAGATTTTCTGCAATGAACCATGACCACACCTAACAGTGATGTTTTAAGTCTCCAAAGGAGGGTAGGGCCCCACAATGATGATCCCATCAGGGCAAAGATAATGCCATTAAGCTGACAAACATCACCCAAAGATTGGCTTTGGATTACAAACTACTCAGGACAATTTCAAGATGAAATGCTGAGATGATCAAACCTCACAGACTACTCTAGCCAGGGCTTAAGACAAGTCCTGCACTTTCCCATTATGCAGAGACTAGAGAACAAATGATACAGCTACCTCTCCCAGGACTTGACAATTAACACAATTTTTCTTCTTTTCAGGATCCCCTACTCATGTTCTCACCCCCTGACAGCAGGAAGTAATTTTAAGAACGTGACACCCACAATCCTAAGAGGTGGGTGGGTGGTTTCTTCAGTCTTTCAGTGGGTTATGGATACTTGTCATTTTTTTGGTGGTTGATTACAAGTTCTTATTGGTAATAGTCAGGAATAAAAAGCTAAACAAAAGATATTAGATTCAGGGTTCTTGTTTGAAAAAAAAGAAAAAAAGAGGATATAAATATGATAAGATAAAAGGTACGTTTTTGAATCTATTCTGAAAAGGAAAAGGGGAGAATATGGATATCAGATAAAAAGGTAGATTACTGAATCAACTTTTAAAAAGCAACTACTAGTTTTAAATATTTTACATTGAGTTAGATTTTGTATATTGTATACAAATTGTGTATATTGATACAAAGTTGAGATTATATTTGTTGAAACATACTGTATATACATTTCTACTCTGTTTCTACTACTGTTTAAGGATTTATACCTATAAAGTTCATTTAACAATGTAATACAATTGCTATTCCTGGAAAGTTATTATTACAAACTATTTTAGGATAATTAAAAAATGCAGGTTAGTAGTTAGTCACCTATTAGGACCAAAGTTGTAGTCATGTTAGTTGTTTTCAAGGTCAAGCAGACATATATTTTAGATAGACAGGTCATCTTCAAACACTTCAGAGATCTACAAAATATTGCGTTTAAGATGTTTTAATAACATATGTAGTAGGACAGGCCCATAGGGTCAAGGAAATTGGCTCAAAACAGTTGCCAAGGCATGCACATAACATACTTCCTTATGAGCTAACCTGCAGTCTGCCTTCAACCGACTTCCAGTGTCTGTGCCATTGATGCCATGCCTTCTCATCCCCTCCTATCAGTGAGCTGTTAGAATCCAGCAACAAACATGGATTCTTTTTTTAATGACAATGAGACATGTATGCTCCTGGCAACACCAATCTAATTCAGAAAAAATGATGGGCATTGAAGAAACTCATTATGGACTTTGCTTTCTTTGTGACAAAATTTAGCCACTGGGAAAAACAGTACCTTTGCTTCCACTACTGTACAGGATGCTGTATAACCAGACATGCAGGATCCATAGGAAGGTGACCACTGAGCTTTGCAGGGCAAGATGGTCTTTCAGGTTTCTGCTTCACAGAAGAAAGTGCCAGACATTCTACAAGATATGGGGAGAAGTGACTGACAAACTTTGCCAGAATGGGCAGAACAGTCCTTAAAATTTGCTGCTTTACTAAAAGCTATGCCAGAGACTCTAGGCCCGTAGGCCAAAGATAGATGTCCCAATATTACAGAGAAACTTTGGATAACTGTCCAGGCAGCAAGATGTCTCTTTCATTTCTAGAATTATGAAAGTTCCTTGCCATGCACTTCTTGTTTATTCAGGTAATATTATATCCTTCTGTGGTCTTTGATGGAATTGAAGACTAGATAGTCATATTTTTTTCTGAGTCATGATAAAAGATAAATTAGATATGAAACTTCAGACTCACAAAGACAGGATAGATGATAAAATATTTTCTTTAATTTTGCCAAATACAAATAGACTAGCTATTGTAACTATAATTCTTGCTTGATAACTGTTTTGTTACATACACTTTTACTATTCTAAAGTTAAAAACTTCCTTTGATTACACAAAAAAGGGGAAGTGCTCTGGAATGTCTTTCTATATGTTGTAAGTATGTGTGGCTCCCATTGTATAGTAAATAAAACTGTGTGGGCCTATGGCAAGAAACCTTCCAGCCAGGTGGGAAATCCAAGCAGGGATACAAAAGAAGAAGGGTGGAGTCAGGAGAGATGCTAGCCACTGCCTGAGGAACAACAAGATGCCAGCAGACTGGTAATACCACAGCCACTAGTAGACATATAGATGAATACAAATGGGTTAATTCAAGATGAAAGAGCTAACTAGCAAGAAGCTAAAGCCATTGGCCATACTGTTTGTAACTAATATAATCCTCTGAGTAATTATTTTATAAGTGGTTGTGGGACTGAGGGTGGGAGAGGTTCATCCAGGCTGCTGGGTAAGCAGGACCAGAGAAATTTCTGACTACATTTGGTGTCTAACATGGGACACAAACCCATGACCCTGAGATTAAAAGTCTCATGCTCTACTGACTTTGCTAGCTGGGCTAAATTGGAAGACCACCTGAAGATCTTCCCACACACTTTTCATTTGAAGGGCGCTTTTCTGGTGTGAAATCTTATGTGGCTAATGAGTTGTGAATGATTGCTAAACGTTTTCCCATAAATACTACATTTGTGGCAGCCTTTCTTAGTGGGTACATTCTGGAGTGCAATGAACCTGGAGCTCTTGTCAGAAGAGTTTTCACACTCCTTTTCTTTTTTCGGGGGTGACAGAGTGTTCAAGACAAGGTTTCTCTGTGTAGTTTTGGTGCCTGTCCTGGATATCACTTTGTAGACCAGTCTGGCCTTGAACTCACAGAGATCCGCCTACCTCTGCCTCCTGAGTACTGGGATTAAAGGCATGTGCCACCACTGCCCAGCTGGTTCTCACACTCTTTATGGGGCTTATTTCCCACTCAGTTTTAATTCCGGAATATTTAACTGTATTTGGAAGATTTCCTGTGTCCTGTCTGGCCCATGGTCATGACAAATCTCTCACTCACAGTCCTGCAGCCTTTTATGAAATAATCACACAAAGGCTTAATATTATTTATAACTGCTTAGCCATTAGTTCAGGCTTATTATTGAATAACTCTTACACTTAAATTAATCCATCATTCTTATTTATGTTTAGCTATGTGGGTTGGTACCTTTTCTCAGTTTTGTTTTGTCGTCTTGCTTCCTCTGTGTCTTGCTGGTGACTCCTGACTCAGCCCTCCTCTTCTCAAATTCTCCTCTCTGCTTACCCCACCTATACCTCCTGCCTGGCTACAGGCCAATCAGCATTTTATTTATCAACCAATCAGAGCAACACATATTCACAGCATACAGAACAATATCCCATAGCATTTAGCCATGCATCCCACCCAGAAGATAAGCCTGGATTATCTGAGTGCAGGCTGCATTCAGACTGCAGTGTTCTGCTGTGTTTTTTCTGGTTAACAGAATAAACATGTATCACAATGAAACTTTTACCATGCCACTGAAATTGAATAGTATGTATCCTCTGATGTCACATGAATCCTAATTGGTCTTAATGAAAACCCAGAGCCAGATATTAGGGTAGATGCTGAAAGATCAGAGGAAACAAGCCACAACCAACTCTCACCTTGCCAAATCCTCAACCCATCCTATTTCCACAAATCCTCTGACTGAATGCCTCTGAGTCCTCAACTGAGGGCTCTAGTTCCTGTCCCCTTACACCCTATATTCCTTTCTCTGTCCAGCCATTTCACTTCCTATCTTAACCTTTCTAGTGCTGGGATTAATGGTGTGTGTGCTTTCCAAATACTGGGGTTAAAGTTGTGTGCCATCATTGCCTGGCTCTGTTTCTCTCCTAGATTGTATCATCTCATGTAGCCCAGTGTGGCATTGAGCTCACAGAGATCTAGATGGATCTCTGCTTCCCGAGTGCTAGGATTAAAGGTGTGTGCCACCACTGCCTGGCCTCTATGTTTGATCTAGTGCCTGTCTCTGTTCTCTAATCTTCAGGCAAATTTTATTAGAGTATAATAAAATATCACCACAATTAAAGGCTATAATATCTTCAGATGGAGAAATGTGGGACCAGAGGTATACTGATTGTTCGGTTCTATATTGCCTTGCCTTTATTGAATGACAATGTTTTGTTAACTAGTCAGTTTAATAGTTAACAGTCAAAAATATTGGTCCTGTTTTGTTTGCAAACTTCTTCACTCTTGCATTTATTAGCCAAGATATCATGTCCTTCTTCTAAATGTCAGTTAGTTCAGTCACAGATCAGGTAGAAATATCACACCAGCAGCTCACATGCTCTTATACATATGTGTCTATCTGTTTGCCCACTATTTTGTTCTTTAGGCTATCCTCAGGTGAAATATACTCAAGGACCACTTCCATGATGCCACTGTCTTTCCCAAGCAACTTGAATAATTCACAACTCCCTATAAACTGAAATCTGTGTTCAGGCACCTATACTTATTCTGATGTAGTCTGATACCAAGTATCTTGGGTAGTCTACCTCCCTTTTTCAACTGCTAAAAACTTATTAGGTTACTTTTATCACCATACACTAAAAGTATACATTTTAAATTTGAATATTTGTTTATCATTGTCTAAGGCGGTTTATAATGCTGTTCCTATTAAAATAAAGGCCAGAATAAAAGCAACAAGATAGTATATAAGCTTATGCTAATGAATTTACACATACATGCACACTCATCCCTATTTAAGTGTATATTTAATACAAAGCTTATAGATTTATTAAGACTATTTTGTTTGTGCTAGATGGTTCTTTGACTTAAATGAAAAATATTTCAAATTTCTACCTTAATTTCTCTTTAGATACAGAATTCAAGTCAATGGGATCAAGCAGGTATTTTAAAGCAGAGTTCAATAAAATTTAAATTGCCTTAACATAACTTAAAAATTATATTTATCTCCCTCTTTCCTGGATCAGTAAAGAATGGAGCAAAGCCAGAGATGAATCACACCATGTCAACAGATAAATAAAATAAACTGTTCTAAGGCTTCTCTCCTTTTATTTCTTCATGCTCCATTAGGATGCAACAAGAAATACATTTTCATTTTTTTCTGGCCATTAGAGAAGAATGAGCATGGTTGAACATGATATTTAGCTTATTTGGATTGAGCTCAGTTTAATGAGGCTGACCTTTTTCATTCCTTTTGATATTGCCTTGATTTTAAATACACAAACACAAACTTTGTTTTTCAGGAAAGGCCTTAATCACCCCTCATGCAATTGTTACCAAATATTAGGCAGATAAATGACTCTACATTGTCATCTTCACAGATGGTTTATTTCTCCAAGTTACCAGCATTAAATCTTAGTCAACTTTAATTAAAAATATAAAAATCAGCAGAAAGATAGTTATGCAAGCTAAGTTGAATAGTAAGGGCTCATTTTTGCTGAAATATGATTTCAATTGTTGGATGAACTGGGTTGGTAAGACGTGTATATCATATATATGGTTGATGAAAGCTACTGGAAACTCTTTTTATCATCCACTCCCCCTCCTAAAGAATCTCAGTATCTAATTATTATCATTAAGTCTTCAGTGTATCATATATTACATGAGAGATTGTAATAAAATTTAACAATAAAATATTTTCTGAAATTAATTTATGTTTTCTTTAGGAAATAGTTACACAAAATGAATAGTTGAATTAGCTTAGAAAATGCAAGATAATTAAAGCAATACATTCCCCTATATGCTAAGATTTCAGAAAGTCACAGTGAAGTAAGATATTGAAAGGTAAGATCCCCAGACCAAAAAAAAAAAAACAATTTAACAAAAGCAGAAGACAAGTGATGTACAATACAGATATAGTTATTAATAAATAGGACCAGATTACAAACACAGTGATATTTATGAGGCATTATCTATATCTTGGATTCTGGTCTAAACAAAAAGGAAATAAGTAGTTCCCAACAGTGGACATAGGTGACTCAAGTTACTTCATTACTCAAATTAAAAAAACAAATATGACAAGAGATTAGAAGATCTCTAAGAATGGCCAGAAAAAAATTAGGATGAAAACATTGTTTTTATACAACATTTCTTATATTATATCTATCTTGGCATTTAAAAGACTGATTCAGTGATATCATTCAAAAGCAACCTCTCTTATCATAAAAGTTGGTCATTTTGTTGCCCTGTCTTTACAGCTTCTCCTTTATTGAGAAGAGCATTTAACTTTTGATAGTAATCAGCTAACAAGGGTTACAGTACCAGGTATTTGATATAGTGGGGATAAAACATGAAAAAGTATAAAGGCTAATAAGAAAAGAGAAAAAAGGGGGCAAAGTGTGAGCAGAGGAGAAAGGACTGAACACAGGTACCAGACAAGAGTTTTGAAAGAGGGTGTAAAGCAGATTGTTTTTCCAGTTCTAACTCGGTCACAGAATTTTTGGTTTCAGTGGTGAATAAGTACACAAAATATATTCAAAACATAAAATGTAAAATTTAATGTGAACATTCATGGCTTCAGTTTCAAATGCTATTTCTAACTGTATATAAGTTCACTAAGTTGTATAAAACTTCCAGTCTTGTTAATTTTGGTGTGCAATGTTTTTATTTATTTGCAAGGCTTTTTTAATATTATAAAGTTTAACTTTATAAAGTTTAGCTAAATGTTAATTAACTAACAGCATCACAACAACAACTGATTCTATACTTACCATTTATATTCTATATGATCATTATCAATAAACTTAAGAAAAATATCATGAAATCATATAATATGATAGAGATAAAACATATGGCTCAGGAAATATTCTAATCAAAATTACTTTCCTGGGTATGCAATGCATATAGGGAGAAATTTAAAAGAATGAAAGAAGTGAGCATGAGAACAGAGCTGCGAAAGAGGCTTGTATGTACTCTTTGAGGAAAGAGGGATGATGATGTTTCATCACTAAACTCTCCATGGTCTTGTGTGACTTACAGGGACCTCTGATCTTATTGCTCTCCTGAGTCAGGTTCTTCAACTATGTGTGTAAATAGAATTTTATTAGAGCATAGCCATACATGTTTGTAAAGCTTCCAGGGTTAATTTACTCACTAAATCAGGCAGAGTTGTAGAGCTTTGGTACAGACTACAGTAGACCACACTTTACAGTATGTACCATCTGAACCCTTGCCAACTCCTATAGTAAGCAACTTAATTGCATATTCTAAACATTAGTTTTAGTGGGCTGTCTAATTTTGCAAAACTGCAGCTCCTTCATCACAAATATAATCAAGAAACTCATGAGTTAAATTTAAGACATGATTCATGGAGCAGCACAGGCATTTCAAGGTTAGGAGAAGACATTATTCAAATAACCTCTAAAGCAGATTCTCAATATATAAATCAGATAGAAATTTTGTTGTGTTACTTAAAGCTGAAAGAGGGAACCCAACCCTGTCAGGCAGAATTTAGAAGCAAGTTTTGAGAGAAAGAATAAATATTTCAGAATACATCTCTACAGACAACCTTATGAAGAATTTATCCTGCATTGCCAAGCAGCTGAAGTTACTTATTTCTTTTATTTAAATAATTAAAAAAAGCTTTATCATGCAGAAAATTAAATTAATGAATGACCAACCTAAAAATCTACAAATTAAACACACAACATTTTCTCATATTTTATCAATCCAGATTTTGTGATGGAGCATATTTACAAAGTGTGCTTTTTTACAAATTTGTAAGAGATTTAATTATATATACATTGCAGACATCATGGTCCATCATACCTAAACTGTTTAGGATAAATATGTATAATTCATAATAAAATAATTCTCTTCCATAATTAGCATACCATTGACATATAGAAAATGACAATAACACTCACCAGCAGTTATTATGCAGTCCACATTCAAATTTAACCATTTGATTTAAAGCACTTATAAAGTTGATGTATTGAATTTGTATCCCTTGGGAATTTGTTATTCTGTGGAAATTTTTCACGTTTTATTTTTTTTTAATGTATTGAATTTCTGGATAGACTAAGACCCTTATTTCATGAGATACTTATATTTGAAAATGTTTCATCTCCTCTCTCTGTGTTTTGACCTTTCTTGTATTTCATGAAAGTTTTTTTTCCTTTTTCTTTTTTTATAATATATTGACTGGGTAACTGCTCATGGGTCCAGAGCAAAAGTCCTAGAGGAAAAAGAAAAGAGAAAATGGTTTTAATCACACAGGAATTAATTACTACATTAATTTTTTACCTTGAAGGTCCTAACAAAAGAAAATGAGAATTTAAGTATATTTTAAAGAAGGAACTAGATTTTGTCCTATTTAAAAGTACACACAATATTCCTGAAGTAAAAAAAAGAACAATAAAAAATCATCCTTCTGTCACACTAATAAATTATTGATAGAAAAACAGAAGATGCTAAAACTATTAGATGAAAATAGTTGTAGAAGCAGCTACCTACTCAGTACCAAGGAAATGTAGACATCCCCTTCAACATTTTGTAATTATTACAAGAAGAAAAATAGAGTCTTAGAATCAAAAACTGATGCACAGGTATCAGTCTATGCCCAATCACACTCATCATGACTAAGTTTAGGCAATACAGCATTAGGGCTGTCTGGTATAATTTGGTTTAAAACATGTAGAACAGCCTACATGTAAAACATGTAGAAAAGCATTCACACCAAGCAATGTTGTGATTTTTTTCATCAATATATTTAAGCCTTTAGACGTATGAATGACCTATATTCTTAGTAGGGTCTGGCAAAAATCATCTCATTTAAAAAAAAAACACATGCTAACAAGAGTTTTGTAGATTTTAAGTGCACTTGAAACAATTATTCATCATTCTGGTAATAGTTGTGATTATTCTGTTCACAGCTGGCTAGAGAATAAATGAAGAATGTTCTAAACTATAGAAAAAAATGACTGTGAACTATATGATCTACATTCCAGGATCCACATTTCTAGGTCAAAGGGTTTTTAGCCTTATAAAACCTACTGACCTTAGCTGTCACATTGCTTTCTTAGGGCCTCAGTTTCTCCATTGGTGAGAGAAAAATCTGTCACTTTATGCACCACAAGTCTATGACTTGACATGCACAACCCAGTGTATATAGTTTAGCAGGGATTAGGAGCACAGAACAAGGTTCCAGTGGCCTGAATTCCAAATGCCAGCCAATCACAGATGTAACTTCTATCTTGACCAATTTATCCAAGAGAAGGAGGCACCATAACTATACCATCTACCTCAAAAGCATGTCATAACGATTTGTTCAGCTAGTGTATAAAATGCTTATACAAAGTTCAAAGTGCACTGATGATAGCTCTCATACAACTTTCTTATTTAATATCATAGCTACATTCTACTTATCATGGGATCCCTAGTAAACCATGCTTGAGGTCTTTATATATAATAGAATAATTAGCACATTTTTTTGTTGTTATACTTGTTGTAATACGCATCTGACTTGTCAGCAAAATAATGTCCCAGTGTCCCAAGGCTACCTGTTTACAAGTGCCTCTGTAATAGAGGCTGGAGGCTCACTTCCAATAAGGAATGTTGAAAGTTAGTTTCTTCATTCTGAAAGGCTTCCTACAACTCAATTATTGGGTTGTCCACAAAGTTTCTGGATCAAACAGACTCAGCTTCACTCCCAGGTTTAATTATTTATTCTTGGCCTGATTTTTCACTCCTGAAACACAGACACAATTCATGGAAATGCAGCAGGTTTCTAGAACACATGAAGTCAAAGGCAAAGGACTCTTATATGGCATAAGTACACTTAAGGACCACAAGCTTGCTTCATAGCCTGTATCAAAAAAAGAGAAAACCTTATGTATCCATACCACCATGAAACCACAATTTTCTAATGTACCATAAAGACTACACGAATGGATATGCTTGTTCTGTTTCATATAATGAAAAAGTTATTGAATTAAAGAGAATATTTGCAGGAAGTTAAATAATAGTTTGATTACTAACTGCAAAAATTTTCAGAAATGCTTAGAAGATTCATCACACTGTGATAATAGCAACCCATAACTTTTTAGGTTCTTTAATAAAACCAAAACAAATTTTGTGAATGTGATAGAAACTATAATCTATATTTATTATTCTGTACTGGCATGTGGACTCACTCTCTGGCTTGTTTTCAATGGCTGGTCAAAATCTCTATCCTGATTAGATAGGTTAGTGCTCTGAATTTTTGTGGTGATTAATAAATATTTAAAAAAGAACTATCTGTTGTAGCATGCACAAGACCTTCTCAAGATCAAGTCAGACAATATCAAAGCATGGAGTGAGACATAGACATATAATTTCACCACTTTCTTTGGTGATGTTTACCTTGGTACGTTGAACATATTTTAGGGCAGAACCCTCACTACTTGGGCAACAAGAAGTGGACTAGATGGAAGGAAAAAACCCTCAAAGTTGAGTGATTAGGGACAGGATGGTGGAGAGGATGAACATGAGATGATTTGGGGAAGGAAGTGAATATATTCAAAAAATACTGTATAAAATTTTCAAAGTTAATAAAATATTATTTTAAAACATTTGGTGAAATTCATTTTTTTCAATGAAATTCAGTTACCATTACTGAAGATTTCAGAGGAATATAAAGGCAGTTCCTCTTGCTTGAAGCTTTTTCTTGTGAAAATGTTTTTGTTGTTTGGTTTGTTTTCCCATTCCTTCCTTTTGTTAGTTTTTTTCTTCCCTATTATTTTACTCCAAACTAGAGTCAAATATAATCACAAAATCTTTTCTCTGGTAAACTCACTATAAATATAAATTATATATATATATAATAAAATCACCACCTAGAAATCATTTATAGAGCTCTTTAGTTATTAAAATTTCAACAGAGTCCAGAATCTATATACTATAAGGTTTAGAAGAAATTATTTCCATTCCAAAACATCTCAGAAGCACCAGACAACCAATAAATGAAACATCTTTCCATAAAATAGTCTCAATTACTATAACTTTTTACAAGAAGGTATTCTTTTGATGTCTCAAATAAATATCAAAGTAGGATGTTTATGTTCATTTATATACTTGATTG
Source organism: Peromyscus maniculatus bairdii (assembly GCF_049852395.1). Lineage (NCBI taxonomy): Eukaryota > Metazoa > Chordata > Mammalia > Rodentia > Cricetidae > Peromyscus > Peromyscus maniculatus. The sequence goes on along the minus strand of NC_134854.1, from coordinate 132,461,331 downwards.
TTTGTTTGTTTTGTTGTTTTGAGAAAGGTTTTCTTCATGTTGCCTTAGCTGTCCTGGAACTTGCTCTGTAGACTCGTCTGGCCTCAAACTGACAGAGATCCATCTACTTCTACCTCCTGAGTGCAGGGAATAAAGGAGTGTGCCACCACCACCAATTTCCAGTTGTATACTTTTAAGTAGTACAATATTCATAGAAAACAGAAGGGAAAAAAGATAATATTTTAAATTAAAATATGAGTGAATTAGTTAATTCACCCTGGGGATATTTCAAATAGTAAACAAATGATTTTATTGTTATTATTATAATTACATATATATTAAAAACTCCTTTGTTTACTGTTAGGATCAGGACAAGATGAAAGGAGTCTTCGCATTCTACTCTCCTCCCATCATTTTTCTTTCTTTATATTCCAATGTTGAAATGCAATATATAGGTTAATAATATTCCCTTCTTCATCATCCATTCCCATAAATTAGCTTGCCTTACTTACATGAGAATGTTGAGTTCTGAGTTGGAAGCTTGTCATGGTTAAACAACCCAGGGACAATAGCAAATGCATATGTGTGTATGCAGTCGACATCAGGTCCTAAACTAACAGGAATCTTTGGTACTTAAGAAGCAGCAAAATCTTCCACCTCTTCTATAATATGTCTTCATGTGATGATGTTACTTGCCTATTGAATTTCCCACTGAAGAAGTAAGTGAAATTGTGTTGTAGTAATACACAGTTCTAAATCATTTTAAAAAATTAAGAACAACAATAGAGATGACTCACTGTTTTTAAAAGGAAAGGCCCTTGATGTCTTGGTGAGAGATCTTCTATGAACATGATTCTGAATTGTTCCTGTTTGGTAGTAGGGTATTTCAGCACTTGGGCTACATAATTCAGGGAGTCCAGATAAAATTAAGCTAGTGAGTTTTTTTTCTGTTTTTGAAATTATAATTTAATTATAGCATTTATCCCTTCCCTTTCCTCCCTCTAACCCCCTATGCACTCCCTTTCCACTCTCCTTAAATTAATGTCCTCGTTTTAAAGAAAAGAACCTAGGTGCCTGCATCTGGAAAGAAGAACAAAGGAGTGGTAGGAGGCAAACAGTGAACTCACAGAAGATGAAGTTGATGGCTGTCAGAGCACCTGAAACAAGGGAAATGAGACCTTATCTATATCCTAAATCCATTTCTTTCTGTTATGTAAAAACACCACTTCAATACAAAATTAAGGATAAAGAGATGGGTCAGTCATCAAAGCTTTTTCCTTTGCAAGCAAGAGGACATGATTCCAACACCTAGAACCCATATAATTCTGCTGAGGATATGGCATGTGTATATAATCCCAATGCTGTGCAAGCAGAGAAAGGGACCTACTGGTTAGTCAGTCTAGCTTAATCAGTGAGCTTCATCACAATGGGAGACCCTATTTCAAAGGAAATGTATCATGTTTGTGAGGTGTACACCCAAGGTTATCCTTAAGATTCCTCACACATTTACATATACATGTATGTACATGTACACTAATACACATATTTGCATGCATGCATAAATTATAAGATCATACTGAAGATTTCTTTCATATAAAGTTGTAGAGTCTGCTTAATATTACAGGAATTCAGTCTTTTACATGATACACAAAGTTCATATGTACTGTTGAAATATCAGAATCAACATTCTCATGTAAGGCAAGCTAAAATTGCCATATTGACTGCTTACATGTATAAACATTCTCTGGTGGCTAGTTACAGAAATCTAGCTCAAATAATGAGTGAGAAATTTAAATTTACACACAAGCTTGTTTTGTTTCTGGCCCATTGACTTTTCTACTAATCTCTCTGATACGCTCTGCCCTTCAACCCTGATCACATCTCTTTTGCTCAGTGCACTGTGAATCAATCAGCAGGGTTGACATTACCATGTAGCATATTGGAAATAGACTTCAGATCCCATACCAGACCTATAAATTCAGAATTTGCATTTTAAAAGACCTCTAGATAACCCCTATATAAAAATCTGAAGAACATGAAATAACACACTGTAATTCCTTGGGGAAAGGATAAGGCCAATGAAGATAACTAGTATGTTGGCTACTCTCAGCCTTACCAGCAAACTGAATAAAAAGAATTGCTAGTTTCCTGTACATACAGAAAAAAATAGTAATTTTGAGTGAACAATGGCTCACTGGGCATATTTTTGTTCCTACCAAAACACAGCTTAAAAATGAACCACTTACGTAGTTTAAAAAAAAAAAAGCATCAATTGGAGGAACTGCAGGAATTGCACTTTAAAAAATATTTCTCACCTGCAGATACATTTGTTTTTGTGCAGTAAAACATGTGTGGATAAATATTCATTTTGTTTCTCTTAGCACAAAGCTGTTGAAACTCTAAATATGGTTGTCTTCATTACTATTCTATTGCTGTGACAAAACACTGTGACCAAAGCAACTTATAAAAGAAAACATTAAATTTGGCTTACAGTTTCAGAGAGTTTATAATGGTGGAGCAAATCCATGGAGTCAGGAAAAGCTGAAATTTCATACCTTGATCCACAAGGAGGAGGCAGAGAGAGGAATACTGGGAATGGTTAGAAATCAAAGCAGTCCCAAGTAACATAGGTCTCCAAAAAGACCACACCTCCAAATCCTTCCCAAGCAGTTCCACCAACTGAAAACCAAATATTGCATCATATGAGTCTATATGGACCGCTCTCATTCAACCCACCAAAGTGGTCTTAGACAGCTAGTTATCAAGATCATGGTGTAGCTAAACAATGGCAAACTATGCAGATATGTGAAACCCTGAGACCTTACACAATACCTTTTCAAGACTGTTAAGCAGAATGAAAGCAAGATTCTTTATGTCATTGTGTATAAAATAAATTTAAAGACATAAATATTCTGAAAAGGTGAATATTGTTCCAGGGATACACAAGATACCATGAACTTGAATTGAGTCAGAGGAATGAAGTGACTAATGAACAGAAGAAGGAGGAGGAGGAGGAGGAGGAGGAGGAGGAGGAGGAGGAGGAGGAGGAGGAGGAGGAGGAGAAGAAGAAGAAGAAGAAGAAGAAGAAGAAGAAGAAGAAGAAGAAGAAGAAGAAGAAGAAGAAGAAGAGATATTTCCATATCACTGTTTTCCTTATTTTAACAGCATGGAATGTACATACATGACCTCTTTTATCATTCTAACTTGCCACAGAAACCACTTTGAATCATTCAAAAGAGTGAAGAAGGTAGTGATTATCAAATATATGAGAACAATGTTTGCATGTCATCTGAGAAGCAAACAGGAGGTCCACATTTTAGATGTACCACTTAACCCTGGCATCTACCTTTAAAGAGCCAAATGAGTGTAGTTAATTTTTTATTATCATCTCTACAGCAATATCATTATTTGAGAAGAAAGCAAACTATTTGTCCTCTCAGTCACCTTAAAGTACTATGGAAATATAAAATAGATGAAAAAATTCCTCATAAACTATAATATGCTTTGTAAAATTATGTCTGTACTATTGAGCCTGGATGTTTAATGTTTTGATATTCTCTAATTTGAGCCACATCAAATATTAATGGCCTTCATTACCATTCCTTTATCATAGACCCTGCCTTGTGGCAGTAAATGAGGTTTCTTAACACACAAATTTTCACAGGACTATGTCTCTGAATTTCCAGAGATATGACAAATTCCTTTGCATTGCAGACTGAACAGTGCTCTGGTCCATCAAAATTCTAGCTTTTCTTCAATTAATTTTTACAATACTCTACATGCTCCAATCCAAACTATTTATTTTCCCTTTCTCCATTTTTCTGACTTCAGATCAATAATAATTGGTTTATGGCAAAAGTGAAGAAATCAAATAATTCTTATTTGTCAAATGTAATCTGTCTGAAATTTTGGTGTGTAAAATAGTGGGTTATAATGGTCATGATGTAATACTTATGCCTCCCTTATATAGGTGAGGGCAAGAGGTAGGGAGAACTGACCTGGGATATAAATAAATATTTCAAATTCTACCTTCTACTTCTAATGTGGTGATGTCAACTATCAAAATGAAAGTCTGGCCTTTTTTTTGCTCAATTGCCCACCTTCTATCAAAAAATTCTCTGAGAACCATTTCAAATGTAATTTCTTTTAAGAAGCCAGTTCTGATTATTTCAATTTGATGTAATTTAGACCTCAGATTCACTCCTATATACTCCATCTATCTTATGTGATGTCAACTACTATGTTATTAGAAATTGGGTGATTATTTGTTCTTCACAATGGTGTATGTTCATTCCCTGAATACAAGACTGTCTTTTTGTGTGTTTATATCTATGAAATGATTTCATATGTGGTAGACATTCAAAAAACAACATTATTTCAAAATGCATTTAACATCCTGCAATGAGCAATCTCTCCCAAGTCTACTTCAACTTTTGCAATAAGTTCAGTCTAACCAAAGACCCATTGGCTATAGAAGGAACAGTAGTGAATCAACCAAGACAATGCCTCTAAGGAATTTTAGTTCCCACTGGGATTTTATGTTCCAAAGCTACTTAGTTAGCTTTCTACTGTTGTGATAAAACACCATGACTCTGTTAAAACACCATAGCTTTACCCTTATGATTTGCTCAGCCTGTTTTCTTATACCATACCAGCCAGGGTCTCCTATCCAGGGAATTTTCAGGCCCCAGTGAGCTAGGCTTTATCACAGCAATCATTAATCAAGAAAATACCCTACAAGCTTGTCTACACAAAGATTATGTAGAGATTTTCTCAACTGAGTGTCCTACTTTGAAAATGACTGGAACTTGTGTTAACTTGACCTTAACTACACAGCCCAGCAACCTTATTAGCCAGATTTGTCAAAATAATTTTTAAAAGGACACAATTTATATAAACTTAAGATACACTGCTTTCTAACCATGAAGCTAGCAAACTAGAAAGTTCTTTGCAAATAGCATTTTTTAGTGGGGTGTCTTGTTTAGCTTGTACTTATTTAAAAATATATTCCCTCTACATACACACATCTATTTAAATTCAAGTGCTTAGACATTTTAAGACAACAACTAAGGATATCTTTTCATTTCCTAGGAGGGGAAAATTACAGTGACATTAATAACTAATGACTCAATCAAAAATTGATTTATGACAAATTAATATGAAAGTCAAATTTAGAGTCATTTAGTGTGTCTATGAGAGTTGAAGGAGATTGAAAGCCAAAACATGCTGAAATTTGAAGCGAAATTACAATTTATTTATAATATACAACTTTCTTTTGAAATCATTTTGGTGAATTATGCTTAAACACACAAAAATACTTATGGATAATTTTTCTAGTGTTAAGAGTGAGTCATTTTCAAGAAAATTTCACATTAAACATCTCTGAAGAGGCCTCTGAAGTCTTTCCGAATCTGGGGTACAGTTGGATAAGCTGACTACAGAGAATGTTAACAGACCAATAGAGATGCAAAAGACCAATCTCCAGCAAGCAGCTGCCAACATTTTCACTGATGGTGAACTGTACATCAAGCCCTTATTTCAAGATTTATTTTACTTTAAGATTTATCTCCACACTGTCTCACACAAGCTATTTCCTGACTTACTGGTGTGCTTACATCCTTCCTCTCTACATCAGAACCACAAACAATAAAAATCAGTTCTAGCTAACTCCAGCGATATATTTTTAAGGAAAGCAGGATGATAATGGAGTACCTGCAACATCTAGGAAGCTGAATCAATACATGGTTTTCCTGAGAATGCCACTGGCTTGAGAATATAAAGGACTCTGCCAAAGACCCCCGTGTTAAAGGCATAGAGTCTGTGTTACTAGAAGATGAGGGCATCATGAGTTCTTTGAATCCTCTGTGGATAGATTCACACATGATTGGCCTACTAGGAAGGGGCAGGAGCTGAGGAAGCTAGGTCTTCTTTGAAGAGGCAGTTTACTGTAAGTTGTCTTTGAAAAAACATGTCTTATCTTCAGACACCTTCTTTCATTCTCTATTTGCTTTTTGGCTACCTGAGGTGAGCAGACTTATTCCACCATGCCTTTTCTGACATGGTGTACTGATTCAATCCCCCCAAAACTATATAGTAACATAAAATACTTCCCTTTTAAGTTTTTGTTTCACATATTTTATTATAAAGATGAAGACTTCTCCAACACACACTTTTTTTTAATACATCATTCATGACCAAGATGTAGCTCACTAGGAAAGACTTCTTACTTATCTCTACTTAGCATGGGTCCCCAACATTTCAACTTTCTCTATATCCAGTTTGATTGACAGTTAATCATCATCATCATCATCATCATCATCATCCATACAACACCAGTATTCTACCAGTCATTGGGAAATATACCTCGGTAGTATACAGTTGGAGATGGAACAACTCAGAGTTGGAGAGATATTCACTCTTTTATTCCTAAGTCCTTTATCATTTCCCTAATAACTTTTTCTGTAGGCAAAGCTAACACAAAATACATCAGATAAGCAATGAAAAAAATCAAGGATGCTAGACAGATAAAATGTCTCAGTGCCTAAAAGAGTTTGCTTCCTGACAGCCTGAGTTTGATCCTCAGAACCTATATAATAGAAGGAGAGAACTACTTCTTGAAAGTTATTTTCTAATCTCTACACCCATGAAAGCCATGGAATGAGCATAATGACATGTCTACACACATTTATTTATGGAAAATAAAAAATAAATAAATGCAGTACGTTACAAAATATAAAAGGAAACAATTCCATAACTGTTTGGGTTCTCTCTGACTTTGTTGGCAGAATTCAACCACCAATCTCTGCTTCCCAGTGCATGGATGATAAGTATTTGTGCACCATCTTTTTTTATGTGGATTCTGGAGGTTAAAATAAGGTCCACATGCTTACACAGCAAGCACTTTACTGACCGAGCGATCTCCCTAACCCCTAGTCATTTAAAATTTTATATAACCACTTTTTATTGAGCCTGTTAAATTCTGCAAAGATAGCATGATAGCATCATTTCTTTTGTTTCCTTGATATTGTGGAAACGTACCAGACTATTCCACAATCTTAAAATGCTCAATAAATGTGTTTGGAGGAAATCAGTTTTTTTTTTTTTTATTTCGATATCACTTGAGTAGTAGAAAGAAGAATGCTAATTTTTTTCAATTAAAGTCTTCAGACTTTTTTTTAAATAATTTATTTGAATGAGGTGGATTTCCCATACTTTCGGGCAAATATAATAATATAATAATATTAATATATCATATGAAAAAGGAAGTTAATTAATTTGTCAATTGGAATGTTCTAAGTGGATATAAATATCAACTTGTATGGAGCAGACAGGATTATGTATGTTTCGTTCCCACCAATCTACAATTCATGAACACTAACAGAATTTGCTTGAAACATCACATCCAAGTTTTCTGTACTGATATAATCGTCAAATGCTCAGAAGCCACTTTTTGAAATTATCAGCAAACATGCTACCAAAAACATAACAATTATAAAATGAAATGTAAAAAATAGCTAACAAAATCACCAAACCCCATGATATGACTGAAAAGCAGGTACAATTCTCTATTGCTGTCTTATGTGAACTTAACAGAATAGTAGACTGTGAGTGGCTATTGTGTACTTTAGCACTTCTGCCAATTATTAATTTGAGGGCAAAAACAATTACATCCTAACAAACACAAACCTGTGACACTGACTCCAATTTCTCTTGTACAATTTTATGGTGATGGGGTAAGAATCACTTTCTCTCTGCTTTGAGACAGCCACTGATTCAATTAGTCCCTGGATTATATTTCACAAACACAAACTTTAATTGAACTACTCTTCCCTCTGAGTATTGAAAGAACTTCATATTTCATATCAGCACAAACTGTTAAAAAATTCAGACAAGTCGAATATGTATAAATAGTGTGTACAGATGAATTTATTTCTAGAGAAGTTTATAAAAATCCACAGTCAAGGCAAACACAATATGCTGGACACAAGTTTATGGTGTTTGAGCAAAACATACCTCAGGAGAAGACTATTTTCCTACTGCTTATGCAGTAGTTAGCCCTCTAATTGAACAAACTAGAAATGAGAGGCTCCATATTAATTGTGGAGCCAAAGCTGGTCAAACTGGAGAAGAAATTGAAAGCAACTTTCCTAGTTTTTAGTTTATTCATGAAAGGAGGAGTTAGAAAATAGTTTGTTACACAGTAACATGTATTAAGAAATATTTACAGATCATTCAACAACAACAAAAATTCGTTATGGAGATATTGAAGCAGGTTTGGCATTGTTTGACAATGTGCTTCAGTTTGGTTTAATTTTTCTTTGTTTGATCACATACTTTCTCCTGTGAATCTTCTCAAAGCAGGTACAGGTCATCATTTCCATTTGAGGGTAGCTTTTCACATAAGATATCTGCACAGTGGCTCAGAGTTTCCAGGCTCATTTTCAAGATCTAATGGTGCATTACAAAAATCCCTTTTAATTTTCCAAATTAGATAGTAGAATCTGCTTGCATTGAACAGAGGAGGGAAAATAGATGAAGGAGAAGAGTCATTATGCAGCTCAGAGCCAATAAAGTAAAATAGTTAAAGAAGAAAAAGGATGTGATTCTGTATACTGTAGAAACAGCTGTGATTTGTGTAAGAAAAAAGAAGTGGTCCCTTAATACCAAGGGCACCAACACTTGGTTTCTATGTAAAGTGGTCAATTTTGTAATAGGAAAACAACATAGGTCATTCCAAACATATCTGTCCCTAACAGAATAGCAAATCATCTCTCCTTAGAACTTAAAAAAAAAAGTATGTTTGGAAATAAGTAGGCAAGACCACTGAACATAGATCCCACTGTCAAGGTGAGTTTAGGTTTCTGTTTTCATTGCCAACTCGCCTTTGATTCACAGGTCCGTCACTGTTTCCTGATTTGGTCTCTTTAGTGTTTCTGATATGGAGAAATATATATATGTGTGCACTGACAAAAACCTGGCACAACACCAACCTTTGCTACAAGTCTTGAAATTTGGACATTCAACACAATTCTATATTTTACTTCATTCTTGACTGAATCTTGCTTATGTATATATTCTCAGACCATACACAATTTGTCTTTTACAGGGTTTACATTCAGAACTAGTATGTTGTAGAATATTATTTTAAGGTGTTACTTTTGTTTATATTGTATTTGCTTAACTCTGTGAAGCTGTGTTACTGTGCATGTCTACAACACCTGGTAGTCTGATAAAGATTTGAATGGCCAGTAGCAAGGCAAGAGAAAGGACAGTCAGGGATGACAGGCAGAGAGAATATAAATAGAATGAGAAATCTGGGAAAGGAGAAGGAGAAGGAGCCAGAGAAGGAAGAGGATTCCAGGGACCACCCACGCAGCTACATAGCAAGCCACAGAATAATAAACAAAGAAAAGTATACAGGAATAGAAAAGAAACAGCCCAGAGGCAAAAGATAGATGGGATAATTTAAAATTAAGGAAAGCTGGCTACAAAACCAGCCAAACTAAGGCCAGGCATTCATAATAAAGAAAAGCCTCCACATGTCTGTGATTTATTTGGGATCTGGGTGGCAGGCCTCTCAAAAAAGTAAAACAATAATATTCTGGCATTCAACCTGGGGCTCACATTTCCATGTAGGGCCTGAGAAGCTTTAAAAAACAGAAAGAAAAAAAGAAAAACAACATGATTCCTTTAAGAGGTGCTGCTGTTCAGCTAACAGAGCTAAATAAAGACAGCAAGCTAAGTAAAAACCATCTGTGGCTATACAGATACTGACTTCCACAGGTAGACGGTTAAATGCAGGTTTTAGTCACAAACCTTTGACTGGGGCTGTAAACTTTAGGCTTGGCTTTTGTAGCCTGAGAAGCGGGCAGAGCCAGCTGAGGGTTACACAGGGCAAATCCAGGTGTAGGTTATCAGTTTAAAGTTTGATCATGCTGTCAATAAAGACTACAGATATGCAGTAAAAGATCCAGATGGCAAAACCTCTAACTTCTAAAAAAAAAAAAAACCACACACACACACACACACACACAGTGTGTTTAACAATGTAATGTACACGGGCTTAAGAAAAAGAAAAAGGTATAGTCATAGAAAAAATGAATAGTTTATAAAATAAAGGCTTTAAAGAGAGAGCAAAAGTAATATAGAATAAAAAAAAGCCATATTAGGTAGGAAATACACAGGGAATCTGGATCCTGTATGTTATTGTGTTAATTTTGAAGTTTTTGATTGTTGAAAAGCAAAGGACAGCTGCAAAGAGACCTGGAATTGAACGAGCAGCTGTTGAAATAAATCAGCCTATATACTTTAAGAATGCCTTAACCTTTAAAAAGTCAAAAAATATGTTTGTCAAATGGAAATCAAAAATGCTTTGGAGTTTTGTTCCCACAGCAGATGAAAGGCTGTGGATTCCTTCAGGCAAGACCTCCCGAAATTTGACAGGGGATACTATGAGTAAAGATTACTGCTGATCTTCCCAGAACTTGGCCATTATCTCAAATTTTCTCTCTGGGACTCTAATGATGCTTCGTCCACAGACAGCAGGAAGCAGTATGGAGAAAACTACATCCACATTCCCAAGAATTAAGGGCGGCGGGGGGGGGGGGGAAGATGGTCTTTGGTTATTTGGTGGGTTATGGATGTTTGTTATCATTTAGGGAAATATAGAATATTGATACAAATTTAAAGTTATTTTGTTATACTGTATATATGTTTCTACTCTTGTTTAAATGACTTTTTGTATATTGATAAAAATTTAAGGTTATTTTTGTTACAACATATTGTATGCATGTTTCTATTTTTGTTTGAGGCATTGTGCCTATTCAGCTCATTTGAAAATGTAGGGTAAAATTCTAGTTTGTGAAAGCTATTATTATAAATGACTTAGAATAATCAAGAAACATATGTTAGTAGTCATTTGTAATAATCAAATTAGTAGATATGTTAGGTATGCTTTCCAGATCATATAGAAATGTATTTTAGATAGATAGATGGTCTCTTGAAACTTTCAAAGACCTACAAAATATGATATTTAAAATATTTTGTTAACTTAAGGTTTTTCATGACACTGAGACACATCTGCTCCTGGTAGCACCAATTTATTTCAGAGAAGATGATGGACATTGAAGAAACTCCTTATGGAATTTTCTTTTATTGTGGCAAGGTTAGTCGCTGGGCAAAGAAACTATTCTTGCCTTTGACTGCTGACAATAGGCTGTGCAGACTGTATATGCAGAACACACAGGGAAACGACTGCTGAACTTCGCCAAATTAAAAAAAAAAAAAAAAAAAAAAAAAAAAAACAGGACAGTCCTTCAAAATTCCTGCTTTATAGAAGAGTCTGCCAGACTAATGAACTTTGCCAATACAAGGCAAAACAGTCTTTCAAATTTCCTGTTTCACTTAAAAGTTTGCCAAATATTTTGGGCCTGTAAGCTGAAGTCGGATGCCCCAAATTTGGAGAGGAACATTGGGTGACTGTCAGGCAGGCAAGTGTCTCTGTTGTTAGGTTATAATACATCCTTATGTGTCTTTAATAGAGTTGGAGGCTAGGTAGTTATAGTTGCAGTTTTCCTTAGATACAATGGAAAATAAATGATGCATAAAACTTTGGAGTCACTAAGTTGGTGGAATATTTTCTCTGAATTTGCTAAATGTAAATGGACTGAATATTATAGAATAATTTTTACTTCATAACTGTTTTTGTTGTATATAGCTTTACTATTTTAAAGTTAAAAATCTTTCATTTTTATTTAGACAAAAAATGGTAAATGTTGTAGAATATTATTTTAAGGTGTGTTACTTTTGTTTATGTTGCATTTGTTAACTCTGAAGCTGTTACTACGCTTGTCTACAACACCTGCTAGTTTAATAAAGATCTGAATGGGCAATAGCAAGGCAAGAGAAAGGACAGGCAGGGATGGCAGGCAGAGAAAATATAAATAGAAGGAGAAATCTGGGAAAGGAGGAAAAGAAGTAGCCAGAGAAGGAGGAGGATTCCAGCGACCAGCCACTCAACTACACAGCAAGCCATGGAGTAAGAAACAAAAATAGGTATACAGGAATACAAAAAGGAAAAGCCCAAAGGCAAAAGATAGACAGGATAATTTAAAGTTAAAGAAAGCTGACTAGATAAAAGACAATCTAAGGCCACACATTCATAATTAAGAAGCCTCCATGTGTCTGTGATTTATATAGGAATTGGGTGGTGGCCCCCAAAAGAGTAAAAAACAAAATAAAACAAAACAATAACAAACAAACAAAAAAACACTAGCAAACTCTGGCTTAAGAATAGGATCACTTACAGATGTTCCCCATATATATATATATATGTGTGTGTGTGTGTGTGTGTGTGTGTGTGTGTGTGTGTGTGTTCCCCAAAGTAACAATGGATTGTGCATTTGTCTTATAAGCAAAACAATGAAGAACATACATAAGAGTCTGAGGATGTAGCTCAGTTGGCCAAGTACTCACCCAGTGTTCTGGCCTACATCCCCATCGAGTCATAAGCTGGATATAGTAACACATGCTAGTGATCCCAGCATCTAGGAGTTAGAGATAGAAGAAAGATATGTCTAAGATCACTGGCTATACATGTTTATTTGAAGGCCCGTCTGGGCTACATAAAACCCTATCTTAAAATAAAAATATACACTTGGCAGAGGAGCTCATATATAGTCTTGGAAAATATTCACTTCTTAAATTTTTATTAAAATGAAAAATGTATAATGAAATCTGGTCTAGATAGGGTTAACCATTTAAGGATATATTATACTATTTACTGTCTTTTTAAGAATCTTTATTTGATCAAGAACAATTATAGGGGACCTTTAAGCAACAGCCCCCACATTTTAATAGATGGATTCTTTACAGAGCCATGGTAGAACCTTCAGATATCCATTGGGTTGTTTGTTGTCATCTTTGACATTGTGGATTACATTAATCTCACCTAGAAGTAAGACTAAATTCAGGATACATACCTTAATGATCTTGACTTAAACTTGGCTGTCTACATATTAATCATCTGACCCTGTTGGAATCTGTAGGACATAAACTGATTAAAATCTCTTTGCTTTGTCTATTTCTTTCTTCTAGCCTACCATGATCAGTCTACTCTTGGAATTCAAAACTCAGTATATTTCTTCATTATTCACTTTTATAGATCTATTTTTTCTTGCCATGACATGGTCTATGTCATTCTTAGGTTTTATGTGATAAATGCAATCAGTGGAATCTGCAGCACACACCCTGGATTCAGAGCAAGCCTGGATGACTACAGCAAAGCATTGAGAAGTGACAGCTGTGTTCCTCTTGCACTAACCCTCCGTGGTCAGTCCTTTTCCCAGGTACAGATGGTGTTCATCAGGCTCAGAATCCTGGCTACCACCACATCTTCCCTGGCTATTTCTGTTACTGACAGATGGGTTCTTGGCCATAAATTATTCTCAGTAGCCAAACCATCATGGTCTGTCTTAATACATTGATGTAGAATATTGGAGAACTGAACCACTCTATAGTGACTGAAAGTGACTTAATGGAAACATGCTTATTTTGCAGCACATAGGATATTCTCATGCCACTGCCAAGAGATTTAGTGGTGATGATTTTTTTGATTAAAAAAATGTCATTAGCTTTTTTCTATCCCATAATAACTCACGATATGCATGAAACAAAAATGAAAATGTGTAGACAATTCAAATGTGGGTATTTATAGTTGAAATAGTCAAGATCACAAATGTGAGCTAATAACATGTTTTTAAAATACTTTTCTGGGTCAGGTGAGATAGTTCAGTGAGAGGAGGAGCTTGCTACCAAGCTTCACAATCTGAGTTGGATCCTTGCTACCCACATAGTATGAGAGAATGGACCCTCACAAGTTGTCCTCTGACTTTCTCACACACACCATGGCACATGGGTACTCACATATACATAAATACACGTGCACAGATATATAGCAGTCAGAAAAATTTTTAAAAAGCCCTAGTCCTTTAAGCCTGCCTGACTCAAACACGCTTCTTTTTTCTCCTTTCCTAACACAGCCTTGTGTGTGAAAATAGTTAACTAAAAGGTGAACTTGTATTGGTTTCCCCTCTCTTATTGCAAGCTAGAAGGTATGAAATAGAAAACAGAAACCACTTAAAATCTGTTCCAGTCTTTTAGTAAAACTGTAAAACAATTGTGCCAGTAAATGCTTTCAAAGCCAGGAATATAGAATAGAGAGGAAAGAAAGGGAAAGGAAGGGAACATGGGGAGGGGAGGGAGAGTAAAGAGGGGGGAGAAAGAGGGAGAGAGAGAGAGAGTGAAACAGAGAGGGAGAGAGAGAGAGAGAGAGAGAGAGAGAGAGAGAGAGAGAAAGAGAGAGAGAGAGAGAGAGAGAGAGAGAGAGATTGGGGACAAATAAAAAATAAAAAAAAACAACACACAAACTCGACAAAATAACCCAAAGCTAACAAACAGAGAAAGCCCTGGAAGCCGAGTTATTGGTGTCTCAGGGAGTCAGCAAGAACAGAAAGGACTAGTTTTCCTGGGTTTCTAAGTCACACGGATTTTATTTTTGCTGCTTTTGCCTTTTCTCTGAACAAAGCATCAAAGAAGAAAAGTCCTCTCTAGAGGTTCTGTAGGGCCAGTACCTAGGGCATCCAGCCCATCATTATCATGGATGGATAATCAATACCCATGGGTCCTATGTTCACACCAAAAACTATGATACTGGAAAGTTTCTGGGAACACAGTTAACTTTGACAAAGCAGCCTCAAAGGCTTTCTATATTCTTTTTCTAACAGTTGGTAACAGAGAACCTTAGAGTTCGCACCTTTCAAATTATAACCTGATTTCATTAAACATCTGAATGATGGACTCTGATCTGCTGGCCAAATCTTCCTGGTAGATGTGATCAGGATAAATCATTAATGTCTTGAGAAGATTGTATAAACCTGCGCCCTGTGTCAGAGAAAAGGCTAGCACTCCTTTCTTGGAGAAAAGGCCATTTCCATTGACTTTGGACTGCAATATCAATGACAGTAAAACAAGAAAGTGAGAGTTTGGAGTCTTAGAACTTTGTAATTCCCTCTTACCTACTGCATTAGACTATTCCTCTAATCTATAGGATATAATAAATAGTTATCAAAGAGAAGAAGAAAATAGTTTCCATCTGAATTGACATTAGAGGATATGCAAGGAAAAAAGGTGCCTACTTTTTGTGTACCAGAATCAAAGTATTTCATATGTACATGCTTAGGAAACCCTAATCTCTGGGAAAAGATGATGCTTTTGGCCTGGCCTGGTTTACAATAGCTTTAAATGTTTTAGCAGCTATAGGTGGAGGAGTCCTGAGGTTACACTGCATTCCTCTCCACCTCCAGCCATTTAGCATTCAGACCATGCAAGTCCCAAGTGTGCTATCTATTTTTAAACAACTCCGTGATGCAGCATTATGTAACTTCTTTTGGTAACCCAGTTTAATGTTTACCCTGCTATATGTAGCCTTAGCATAGTTTAAAGTAATACCAAGAACTAACATAATAAAATACATTAATGAGTGTAATATAGCTCCACTTTTTGTTTTGCTTTTTAAACCAACCTCAAGAAGGCTAAGTATATTAGAACTGCCCTTCTGTGAAATTTAAATCACTCATTTATACATACACTTGGTTTTTCCCATTAAATTTATATTTTCTATCACATAAAATTATAATTATTTTATTTATTTATTTGTTGGTCTGTATTCTTTCACTTTTATTCCTATATATAATAAATTACAGTGCCAGGAGGCATAGCCAATATCATTATCATACTCTATGTGTTTGTGTGTATAATATATATTATGATACATACATATGTATGTATATATGTATAAATATATATACATGCATGTTATACTATTAACTTATCAAAAAGAATATTTTGTAATATAATAGGCTTGTACCATGAAGTTTTAAATAACTGAATAAAGAAAACATGTAGATAAATTTAATATACATGTTTAAGCACATACTTTATGCCAAGTATTTCAGAACACAAGGATATGGTGTTTTAAAGAATATTTGACAACATTTAAATCATGTTTTTCTATGTTCCAATACACACACACATACACACACACACACACACACACACACACACACACGGATTTCTACCACAGACAATACTATATAACTAAATATATTGAATCCTAACTCCTTTTCTCACAGACATTGATTTTCCTGCCTCAATGTTGTCAACAAACATGGCAGCATGAGCTCTCAGACTCTTCACAAACAACATATTTCAACTTTTGGCTACACAGTTTCTAGAAAGGTCTATAGGACAGTTATTCAGAGAAAATGAGTCATCAGAACCAGATTAGACTTAGTCATCTTCCACTTGGAAAAAAGGAAAACACTGTCTTTTGTTTTGTCCATGAAGCTGTTAGGATGCACAAAGACCAGGATGTACCTTGGTGATACTCACTGCAAAAGGATCCCAACCCTTAAGCTGCATTTCATAAGTCAACTAACCTACAACATAGGTGGCATATTTAAATCCTCCAAAGATACTATAGAACTCAGACACCAGGAAGCACTCACTGCTAATATTTTCTAGAACTGACCATGCTGTTTTCAAATGGCTTATGTAGTGAGTAGGTGAGGACTTAAGAGGATTTTGCCATCTGCAGCTGTCTCTGATACTTGTCTTTTGGTTTGTAAGAGAGGAGCCCTCATAGAAATTCTTGCCAATTTTAAAGAAATGTTAAGTGTGTTCCAGGGGTGTCTGACCAATACAACATGAATCATAAAAACAGTCA
This sequence comes from Peromyscus maniculatus bairdii, assembly GCF_049852395.1. Lineage (NCBI taxonomy): Eukaryota > Metazoa > Chordata > Mammalia > Rodentia > Cricetidae > Peromyscus > Peromyscus maniculatus. The sequence continues at coordinate 132,444,569 of NC_134854.1, read as the reverse complement.
GGGCTCTTGCTGAGCATTATGGTTCCAGTGTTTCCACCAGAAGGATAAATCAGTGAAGGAACAAGAGATGATAATCCATCCACAGAGAAAGAAAAGAGGAAACCCAGGAAGCTAGTTCTGCTCCTCTCCCTCTTACAAGCCATTATGTGTTAGAAGTTGCATCTTTTTAAATGACTTTCTTAAAATGAATCCTTAGAGAAGGCTTTGAATTCCCATATGAGGATTATGTCACTCAATATTGCTTCAGATATGCAAACAACAAACTAAAGCATTATTTATCTTTTATTCACATATTTACTTATTGCTTATTAATTATGTTCTTTGACAATTTCATGAATGTGTGCAATACATTCTGATGACTCTCTCCTACCTTCTTTTATCTCCTTCCCATTTATATGAGCTTCCCTTCCCCATATTATTCTTCTCCTATATTCATGTCATTTATATTTGTTTTGTGACACACTCAGCTTAACCAGAGTCATTTGTTTGAAATCATTCACTGGAGTCTGGTAGGCTCACCAGAAAGTAAACAAGTGAATGTAATAACCCCTGCCTCTTAGAATCTACCCATAGCCAACAGTTCAAAAGTAAGGAGTCAGTCTCCTGAACCCTTCTTGCCATCCATATGCTTGACTATATAGCAGCCCTATTCTTGTGAAGACTCCTTGCTGGCAACCACAGCTTGTGTGAATTCATGGTTAAAACTCAATAAAAATACATTCCACAGCTCTTTCCCCTATCTATCTTCTGGCTTTTACATTCTTTCCACACTGTCTTCTGCAATGTCCCTTGATTGTTGGAAGTGATACATTATCAGTATTTTAACACCATCAGTATCAAAGTGTCAAGGAGAAAAAAACGATCATTTTTTTTTTGTAGGTTAGGTAATAGGAGACATGTTTCTAGTTTTTTCATCAACAATGGTACTAGGCAATTACACAATCTTTCTGACAGTTTCTCCTTTACTCTGGATAAAAATGTGATTCAGATAATTTTCCCTTTCTTAGTGTCTTGGTATGCATGGAGAGGTTGAAGGTTGATGTTGGGAATCATCAGTTGTTCTACCACCTTATTCATTGAGACAGTGACTCTTAATGAGACCCATTGCTTCCTAATATGGATAGTCTTCCTGGCTACCTTGCTCTGTGGTTCCCATATATGCCGAAGATGGAACTAAAGATAAGGTGCCATGTCCATGCAGAATGTATGTGGTTTTCTGGTAATCTACAGAACATTACACCCAAACACAAAGGAATATACCTTCTTCTCGGCACCTCATGGAACTTTCTCTAAATTTGACCAAATACACAGCCATGAAGTAAATCTCAACATATATAAAAATTGGAATAATCCCTTGTATCTTATTTGATTACCATGGTTTGAAGTTAGAATTTAACAACACAAACTACAGAAGGCCTACTAACTCATAGAAACAGAACAATTCTCAACTGAATTTCTACTGGGTCAAAGAAGAAAGAAAGAAAGAAATTAAAGACTTTCTAAATTTCAGTGAAGATGAAGGCACAACATACCCAAACTTATGGAACACTATGAAAGCAGTGCTGAGGAAAGTTCATAGCACTAAATGCCTACATAAAGAATTTGGAGAGATATCACACTAGTTACTTAACAGCACACCTGAAAGCTCTAGAACAAAAAGAAACAAACTCACCCAGGAGGAGTAGATAGCAGGAAATAATCAAACTCAGGGCTGAAATCAACAAAATAGAAACAAAGAGGACAATACAAAGAATCAATGAAACAGAGTTGGTTCTTTGTCAAAATAAACAAGATAGACAAACCCTTATCCAAACTAACCAAAAGGTAGAGGGAGAATATCAAAATTTACAAAATAGGAAATGAAAAAGGGGACATAGCAACAGATACTGAGGAAATCTGGGGAATCATTAGTCCATACTTCAAAAACCTCTACTCCACAAAATTGGAAAATTTAAAAGAAATGGACAATTTTCTTGATAGGTACTACATACCCAAATTAAATCAAGATCAGATAAACAATTTTAACACACATATAATCCCTAAGGAAACTGAAACCATCATTAAAAGTCTCCCAACCAGAAAAAGAAGCCCAGGGTCAGATGATTTCAGTGCAGAATTCTACCAGAATTTCAAAGAAGAGCTAATATCAATACTCCTAAAATTTGTTTCACACAATAAAAACAGAAGGAACATTGCAAAATACTTTTTATGAGGCTACAGTTACCCTGATACCCAAATGACACAAAGATGGCCCCAAGAAAGAGAATTATAATTCAGTCTCCCTCATGAACATTGATGCAAAAATACTCAATAAAATATTGGCAAAGCAAATCCAAGAATAGATCAAAAAATCATCAACCATGACCAAGTAGACTTCATCCCAGAGACACAGGGATTGCTGTGGGATGTTCTGTATGTCAAATGTGTTGCTCTGATTGGTTAATAAATAAAACAATGATTGGCCAGTAGCCAGTCAGGAAGTATAGGCAAGACAAGCAGAGAAGAGAATTCTGGGAAGTGGAAGGCTGAGGCAGAGAAACCCTGCCAGCCACCGTCATGACAAGCAACATGTAAAAGGTACCAGTAAGCCATGAGTCATGTGGCAACTTATAGATTAATAGAAATGGGTTGATTTAAGATATAAGAACAGTTAACAAGAAGTCTGAGCCATTAGGCCAAGTAGTTTAAATAATATATGTGTCTGAGTGATAATTTTATCAGTGGGCTATCAGACTGCCGGGCTTGGCATGACCTGGGGAGAAAATTCTAGCTACAAGGGATGGTTCAACATATGAAAATCTGTCAATGTAACACCCCATATAAAGAAACTGAAAGAACAAAACAAACACATGATCACCTCATTAAGTGCTGAAAAAGCCTTTGACAAAATTTGACACCCCTTCATGACAAAGGTCTTGGAGATATCAGTGATACAAGGAACATACCTAAACATAGTCAAAGCAATATACATCAGGCAAATAGCCAACATGAAATTAAATGGAGAGAAACTCAAAGCAATTCCACTAAAATCAGGAATAAGTCAAGGCTATCCACTCTCTCTTTATCTATCCACTCTCTCTTTATCTACTCAATATAATACTCAAAGTTCTAGCTAGAGCAATAAGACAACAAAAAGAGAACAAGTGAATACAAATTGAAAAGGAAGAAGTCAACTTTGCTATTTGCATATGATATGATTGTATATATAAGTGACCTCAAAAATTCTATGAGGAAATTCCTAGAGCTGATAAACACCTTCACTAATGTAGCAGGATACTCAAAAAAATCAGTAGCTCCCTTATATACAAATGACAAATGGGCACAGAAAGAACACTCTTTACAATAGCCATAAATCATACAAAATATCTTGGGGTAACTCTTACAAAACAAGTGAAAGACCTGTATGATAAGAACTTTAAGTCTTTGAAGAAAGAAATTGAAAAAGATATCAGAAAATGAAAAGATTTCCCATATTCATGGATAGGTAGGATTAACATAGTAAAAATGACAATCTTACTAAAAGCAATCTACAGATTCAATGCAATCCCCATCAAAATACCAACACAATATCAAAGAATGATACTCAACTTCATATGAAAAAAAAAAAAAAAACAGGATAGCTAAAACAATCCTGAACAATAAAGGAACTTCCAGAGGCATCACCATCCCTGACTTTAAACTCTACTATAGAGCTATAGTTTTAAAAACAGATTAGTATTGGCATAAAAACAGACATGTGGACCAATGAAATTGAATTGAAGACCTTGACATTAATCCACACATCTATGAACACCTGAATTTTGACAAAGAAGTCAAAATTATTCAATGGAAAAAAGAAATCATCTTCAACAAATGGAGCTGGCATAACCGGATATTGACACGTACAGAAATGCAAATAGATCAATATCTATTATCATGCACAAACCTCAAATCCAAATGGATCAAAGACCTCAACATAAATCCAGTTACACTGAACTTGGTAGAAGAGGAAGTGGGGAGAAGCCTTGAATGCATTGCAGGAGACTACTTCTTGAATATAACACCAGTAGCACAGACACTGAGAGCAACAATTAATAAATGGGACCTCCTGAAACTGAAAAGCTTCTGTAAGGCAAAGGACATGGTCAATAAGACAAAACTGCAGCCTATGGAATGGAAAAATATCTTCATTAACCCCACATTGACATAGGTCTGATCTCCAAAATATATGAAGAACTCAAAAAACTAGACATCAAAATATCAAAAAATCCATTAAAAAATTGGGTACAGATCTAAACAGAGAATTCAAAACAGAAGAGTCTAAATACATTTAAAGAAGTGTTCAACATCCTTAGCCATCAGGGAAATGCAAATCAAAATGACTCTGAGATACCATCTTAAACCTGTCAGAATGGCTAAGATCAAAAACACTGATGACAGCTTATGTTGGAGAGGATGTGGAGTACGGGGGGCACTCCTCCACTGCTGGTGAGAGTGCAAATTTGTAGAGCCACTTTGGAAATCAATATTAGCAGTTTCTGAAAAAAAAAATGGGACCCAATCTACCTCAAGACCCAGTTATACTACCCTTGGGAGTATACCCAAAGGATGCTCAATAATATCACAAGGACACTTGCTCAACTACATTCATACTAGAATTATTCATAACAGCCACAACCTGGAAACAACTTAGATGCCCCTCAACAAAAGAATGAATAAGGAAAATGTGGTATATTTGCACAATGAAGTATTACTCAGCTATAAAAAAACAATGACCTCATGAAATTGTAGGCAAATAGATGGAACTAGACAAAAATCATTCTGAGTAAGGTAACCCAGATTCAGAAAGACAAATATGTTGTGTACTCACTCATAAGTGGCTATTAGGAGTAAAGAACAGGATAATCAACCTATAATCCACACTCCCAATGATGCTAGATACAAAGAAGGTCAAAAGAGGGATACATGGATTTTCCTGGGAAGGGAAAACAGAAGATATCTCTTGCATAAATTGAGGTGGGGTGGGGGAATGGGGAAATGGAAACTTGAGGGAGTGTGTTGGGTGGGCTGGGCACAGGAGGCAGGTTGTTTCAGGATTGAAGAGAGAGTAAGGAAAGAGACATCATAATGGAGGGCATTTTAGTGTTGGTAGAAACCCAGTGCCCAGGAAACTCCTAGGAATCCACAAGAATGACCCCAGATAGGACTCCTAGAAATAGTAGAGGTTGCCTGTACTGCCAATTTACTGTAATCAGATTGATGACTGCCCTAATTGTCATCAGAGAGCCTTTACCCAGTAGCTGATAAAAGCAGATGCAGAGAACCATAGCCATTTGCAGGGCCAAGCTCCTAGAGTCCTTCTGAAGAAAGGCAGGAGGAATTGTATGAGCTGGGGGGGGGGGGATCAAGGTCATGATGGAGGAACCCACAGAGACACTTGACTTGAACTTGTGAAAACACATGGACTCTGGACCAATAGTTAGGGAGCCTGCATGGGGCTGACCTGGGCCCTCTGCATATATGTGACAGTTGTCAGCTTGGTCTGTTTGTGAAGCTTCTAGCAGTAAGATCTGGACCTGTCCCTAGCTGGCTTATGGGACCTGTTCCCCATACTAGATTACCTTGGCCAGCCTTTGTGAAGGGGGAGGAGCTCTGTCCTACCTCAACTTAATGTGATATGCTTTGTTCAAGCACATGGGAAGCCTGCACCTTTCTGAATGGATAAGGAGAGGAGTGGATATAGACAGGGTAGATAGGAGTGTGAGGGAGGGAAGAGGGAACAGGAGTAGAGGAGAGTGGGGAAACTCTGCTCTCAGTATGTAAAACAAATGAAAATAGTTAACAAAATAAAATAAATATTAAAGAATGACCATTGCTCTTTCTGTCATGAGGACACATGAATCTTTTATTGTCTTAACTTTTGCTTTAACAACTTTCAGAGCTTTGGGAAATAAATATGCAATTTTTATGTTACCTGAACTGTGATGTTCACTGACAGCAGCCTGAACAATTCAAGACAGAACACTGGTACTACACAATGGAGATGCTCCTGTAAAAATAAATAAATAAATACATACATACATACATACATACATACATACAAAATGACAACAACAACAACAAAAAAAAAAAAAACACCAAGCAATGTAGTAGTTGCTTTGGAAGTAGGTAAGATTTATGAAGGCTGGGGAGTCTTGAGATGAGTACTATGAAAAGCCCAAATTTCCATGAACAGCTCAAATTTCCATGAACAGAACATTCTAGCAAGGGTTCAGAAGGAGATAAAAGCTGTTGAGAAAGCCTTTATTTTCTTAGAGATTATGTAAATATTTCTGAACTGAATACATGGAAAAATATGAGTAGATCATACCTCAGAAATGGGATCTAAATGGAAATGAGGATTATATCAATTATTATACAACAGAACAAAATACATTCTTGTTAGAAGACATCAAAGAATTTAACTGAATTGCATTCTTGTTTCAGTGTTTTGTGGAAGGTAGAGTTTGCTAGAGATAGAATGTATGGATTGGTATCTTTTGGCTGTTGAGAAGAAAATAATATGAACAGTGACATGAATAAAAGAGTATATTAGTAAAGGAAATAGAATCAGAATTTAAACCACTGAAACTTTCAGACTGAGTATATTGGAATATATTGAAAAACATTAAAGACCCTGTTCAAAGGAGAACATGAAACTGTGGCCAAAGTACATTTAATTTGCTATTTAAACATTAGTAAGGACCTACTATCCAAGATAATGGTTGATCATCATCATGGCTGCTCTCTTGACCTTCCATCATAAGTTCAAAATGGAAAAGTTTTAGCAACTACTTAGAGGCAAGAGAGATCTCCCAATAGATCAATACCCAGCATGGGACTTCAGAGACAGAAATATGTAACACAAATCTTAATGTGAATTTAACAAGAAGTTGTAGATTTTCAACATTGTACACAAACTCCTTTGTTATAAATAAATATTTATGCTTCTAAGAAAAAGCAGATGTTAAACTCATGGTCAACTTGTAATAGAATTATCCCTTGGTACAGGAGAGAATTAATTACAGCTGCCCTAGAGGCCAGGGCGCAATTACAATGGAAAATGTGGTTTAAAGAGGAGGCTAAAACCATGGAATAACAATGTAGGACTAGAGGTGTGGAAATTTCCCAGGATCAGCTTCTCGGAGAAGGCAATTATGCTGATATGCAAAGACAATGTTTATATGATAACCAAACCTTAATTCTATGCCACATGGCATCCATGAATGCAGGGGACAGAATTGAGGAAGCAGGAGGGAGAAAAATGAATCATTTATGTAAGTTATACAAGGCCCAAAAGAATTATTCATGGATTTCTTACAAAGGCTGTCTTCAGCAGTAAATAGAATGATACCAAATTCAGAAGCTAGACAGATAATACTTAATCTTTGGCTTTTGAGAACATGAATGCAGCATGCACAAGAATAATCAGGTCATTAAAGGCCAGATCAATACCTTTGGAGGATTGGATCAGGAACATGGTTAATTTTGAATCTCATGACTATGAGATATGGATAGGAGAGATAATTTCAAAAGCTTTGAGAAAAAATAATGTCAGATGTTTGGGTTGTGGTAAATGAGGTCATTTGAAAAGGGAGTATAAATGGGGCATTCCTAGAAAAAAATGATTACTGAAGGAACAATGGCAACAGAATGCCTTTCTCTTCTGGATTATGCAGAAGGTGTGGTAAGTGTAAACATTGGACCAATGAATGTAGATCAACAAGAGACAGACAAGGTAATGCCTCTGCTATCAGGAAACTCCCAGAGGGGCCTCATGCAAGCCCCCACAGCAAATTCAGTTCAGACTTTTCTGCCATTGTAGAAGAAGCCCCTTCTCAGAGCAATTAAATAAGAAAATGCCTATTGGAATAAACCAGGCTGCTCAGGGTGATAGAACAGCTGAAGCAGAGAGAACAGGAAATTCAGAAGAAACCATAAAGCAAATTTTTTATCAAACTTTTATAAACGAATAAAGGCCAAAATTAAAAATACGAATAATGACGTTCTCTTGGAAGGTTTAGTAGACACAAGTGTGGATGTTACAATAATTGCACTAGAATTTTGGCATCTAAAGTGGCCTCTTCAGGAGGTAAATGTTCAGCTGTTAGGGATTAGAACATTATCTCAAGTGAAACAGAGTGCAAGATGGCTCAAATGTATAGGTTCAGAAGTACAGCGAGAAAAATTAAAGCCATATGTAGCTAATATAGCCATGAATTTATGAGGCTGTGATCTCTTACAACAATGGAATACTCAGATTAACATTCCTCCAGCCTCAGAAATAAGCCATAAACTAACACGTTTCTGAGAGAAATATTAGAAGGTATTATTATTATAAAGAACTGTCACTGTCTATCAAGAATGTACAAGAACAGGATACAACAACTGCTGATCTTTTAAAGACACCAACAGCTCTACCTTTAAAATGAATAACAGGTAAGCCTGTATGGGTTCAGCAGGAATATCCTCACATCCACATATGGGAAGAACCACGGACATGTGATTTAAACCTGGGAGAACCTTGTGGGCATTATCAAGGTACAGAGTTAAGGGAGAGCAGGGTTATTGCAGAGAACTACCTTTGGAATAGAGGCAGGCATTGAGTTATCATATGGACCATACTCAGTTCTAGGCATGAGAGCATACAAAGACTTAAGCCTTAATCCTTTCTTGACAAAATTCTGAAGGGTCAGTTTCAGTGTGCCCAGAATAAAACACTGTGACCCTGGGAGCCCTCAAAGACAAAGAGAATTATTTTTGAGCATGAAAGTACAGTGTTGTTCACCCTGTTGGATTCAGGACTTGTTTGATATGTATGACACAATTCTTTATTCCTATTTTTCTGTTCCAGTGGCAATATCTATCTGATACCTTCTTCACTGTATTTTTGCAGCTTAAAACTTCTTTGATTCCAGTTTCACACCTGAAGAACAGTCTTAGAGTTAACTGTACCTTGAGTCTCCCCTGCCTACATGTCCGATACAGAAGGTATTTATATGAGGCGCCAGCCTTTAGCTTTTGAGAGTTGTCAATGGTACAAGTGAAAGCCTTGTAGGCTGCTAGGGATAAATGAATGTATTCACTTGTGAGGAGGACATCAGTTTTGGAAGAACAGGGAAGACTGAATGCAGTAATCAGAACCTTGTATTTCCCCTAAACTCATATATTAAATTCTAGTCTGTAAGATGGTTCTCTTAAGACATGACAGCTAGGGAGCCTGTATGGGACCATACTAGGCCTTCTAAATGTGGGTGAAAGTAGCATAGCTTGATGTGTTTGTGGGTCTCCTGGAATGGGACAAGGACTTATCCCAGATACACGAACTGGCTTTTTAGAGCCTATTTCCTATGGTGCCATGCCTTATTCAGCCTTGATGTGGGGGTGAGGGACTAGGCTCCAATTTGTTATGCCAGCCTGTGTTGACTATCCAAGGGAGGTCTTACCCTATAAGAGGAGGGGATAGGGGTAGGTGGGAGGGGAGCAGGAGAAGGGGAGGGAGGTGGAACAGGTGTTGGTATGTAAAAGAAAGGAAAAATTTTTAAAGAAATTACAAAAAAAACCCTAAAAACAAAATACAACAACAACAAAATAAGACATGACACTAGACAAAAGGCCCCAAGATTATTAGAACAGAACAAAAGCAACAAGGAAGCCATCCACAGATTCCAAATGTGTAGGCATCTGGATGATAAGACTTCTCAACCCACAGAAATATGAGAAATCCATTTCTGTTGTTTGTAAGCCACAAAGTATGTGGTATTCTCTTAAAGGAGCAGAACAAATTAATGTATATAGCTTTCTCCCTCTGAAGGAAAAGTGTAAAAGTGTGTCTCAGGCTTCTGCAGTCTAAATCTGAGTGTTGCATAGATTAATGCTCAAGGACCTATCTGACTGAGCTGCATGAGGGAGATGCTATAGTTTTTAAAGGCAACAGTGATGCGATCACTTTTCCTTAGAATGTATAGATTACAAATGGCATCCACTCAAAAGAATATGTAATTTGATCCTTAGAAATACTCTATGAGGACTACACTGAACTTCATTCTGAAATGAACAGAAGTCATGGTGTCCACCTAACTTTGTAAAAAAAAGACTTATCAGAACCTAAAGAGGATCTGAAATTCCAAAGACCTACGTACCTCTTGGATTGGACTGTATTTGAAGTACAAACATCACTGAGGTCTATTCACAAATAATGCAACTTACTTTTGCAAGGCAAAATATAGTTCTGGTTCCATCTGTTTTGTTACTCTTTTCTCTCTCCCTCCTCTCTCTTTCTTGAGCTACAATTATCTTTCTTAATTGCCTTGAAAGCAACAGGAGAAAAGGTCAATTAGCAATGTCTGTACATGGCAGGAAATTGTTGCTCGGTTTCTATTTTCTGCACCTCGTTTGATTTTCTAAATGTGTTTTGAGATTTAGCAGGGACTTAACTGATCAACTGGGCACAATGAGAACACTCTATTCAAATAATGAAGTGATAGGTTTTATCTTATTTCTACCAGGCCACTTATGACCGGTACAAATTATAATTGAGCCCATGTCTAAATTTATCTATGCCCCATCTTCTAAGTGTTTCTATTAAGGCTGTAGCTTGATTGTACTAATCTGAATAGAACAAAATATATCTTCATGATTGAAAGAAACCAGGCTTAGTGAGTTTTCAAACCAAGAATCACAAAGGCGTTCACAAAGGGGTTAGATCTTCTGCTTTCTAAATAGACAGATATAAGGCAGAGCGAGTAGGGAGCCGAGAAAACACAAGCAGGCCTGCCAAGATACTTGTCCTCAAAACATATTAGATAACAAGGGGACGTGTTATTGATAAATACTAATACAAGTCACATAGCCAAACCCACTTGGCATGAGCTGTGCTACAGCAAGCACAGCAGATGGACTGAAACCCAGAAAGGTACCTCAAAACTGTGAAGACCAGAATTATGTTCCTTCACTAAGGAATCTGACCTCTGTAGATGCAATTTCTATCCACATAAGTGAGTCAGCACACCTTACCATTATGTGTTTAACTGTGGTTTTTATTTTCTATTTGACAAAGGACTTTATTTATTTAGTAAATGGTTGTTTTCTTTTTTAAGCTTTTTATTGATTATTTGTGGATTTCACTTCATTCATCCTGATCCCACTTATCTTCCCAACCCCTTGCTTCTTCCCTATTTCCTTGCAACCCCCCTTAAAACAAAATTTGAAAGTAAAACAAAAAATGAAAACACACACACGCACACACACACACGCACATGCACACGCACACACACGCACACACGCACACCCACATGCACACATCTCTCATGGAAACTGTAGCATGGCCCAGTGAGTCACACACTATATCCTTTAGTCTATGTATCTTTACCTGTTAGTGTTCATTACAATGAGTCATTGGTCTGTTTCAAGGCCTCTGGCTGGAGATCCTGTAGCTTAGAATTTATAGGTTTGTTCCCTTCACATGCTCCAACAGTCCATAGATGAGGTGATGCTGGTGTGGGCTACCTCATAGTCCTGCTTCTGGTGTTGATCCACCACACTATAGACAGTTTCCTCACTGCCCATCCCTCATTCTCCTACATGCTTTTTTTTTTTTTTTTTTTTTTTTTTACAAATTACAAAAGTGATATATTAAAGTGCAACAGTCTTGGGATAATTGAATCTAAGAATTCTCAGTTTTCTTATTTGTATGATGAGGTCCTATGTGTTCCAGAAAATTTGCATAGCTAGGCAAATGAATGTCATGGTAAATTGTGAAATAAATGTATTAAAATATAAGGGAGGAAAAGCTTACTTTTACTCTTTCAGGATGTTGAATAAACCTAGCAATTAAAGAAGACATAAGACAGATATGAGGAAAAGTGTACATAAAAAATTAATGTAAGCTTTATGTGATCTAATAAATGAAAACTAAACCTGAAATACCATTTCATATTATTTGAAATTAGACTGTTGTAGGGAAGTAATTAAATTATGTGGGGAGGTAAAAGAAAGATTATAATTATTTTGACATTGTCTGTTTATATAGAATTTTCTCAGTTATTTCTCACCAGTTGGGAAAAATAAATCCATTGGTTTATATTATAGGGGCCATCTATGTTTTTTAGTTTTTTATTATTATTTAAAATATAAGGTATTAGATGTCATTATGACAGTTTTAAATTAAGTGTGTTTTAATGGTTCTCCTTCATTCCCCATCTTCCTCTCCCCTGTGCTGTCCTTTATGGCAGGTTTCCTTCTCACCAATCTCTTCTTTTCATGTTCTAGGTGTGTTCCATCACTTTTTTTGAAGAAGAAGAAGAAATGGGAAAATTTGTATGATCTCCATGAATATGCTATTCCTCCAGTATGACAGCTCAGAAAAACACTTTCACAAGAGAAGCATGTTTGGGGCATATTCTTAAACCTTTTAACAGTCATATTGGTTTCTCAACTAAGAAAGCTAATAAGGATGACAAGCAGAGTTCAATATTTAGTCTTGTTTTGCTCAATATCATACTCAAACAGGACTTACCAAACAAAAAAATAACATGAATAGGTTGCATGAAAGAATACAAAACAACAAAACACATTGTGTTGCCTTGGATGAATTAAAAAAAATCCAAATGACAGCATGCATTTAAGTAAGGGAAGAAAGGTAGGTACAACTTAAGAGAACTTCAGGAAACAGGGATTTTAGAACAGCAACTCCTCTCACCTGAAGAATACAGATGTAATATGATTGTGAACTTCTAGTGATGAGACAGTGACAGAGACAGAGTTCATCCTTCTGCAGCTTCTATGTGTAGACCATAGAAACCAACATGAGGGAAACACTCCCTTGATAACAGCAGATCTAACATAATTAGCAACCAAATTAAAGGCAAAGGCAAATACTCTCTTGGAGGCTGGGTAGAGGGTTTAGTCGAGTAAGTAAATTCTTGATACACAAGGTGAGGTCCTGAGTTTGATTTCCAAAACCTGTGAACAAACCTGAGTGTTCACTTGTTATCTCAGCTTAGGCTAAAGAGACACAAGTAAATGTGGCCTGGCAGGGGTAGTACACACCTTAAATTCCAGTACTCAAGAGGCACAGTCAAGTGGATCTCTGAGTTCAAAGCCAGCCTGGCCTACAGAGAGATCTAGGACAGGCACCAAAACTACACAGAGAAACCCTATCTATGGTGATATTTTATTTGTATTAAAATGTTATTTGTATGTTAATAAATAAAGTTGCCCAGGGGTCAGAGCTATTAGCAAGCCATAGGAAAGCCGGACGGTGGTGGCGTACACTTGTAATCCCAGCACTTGGTAGGCAGAGCTAGGTAAGTCTCTGTGAGTTCAGGGATACAGCCAGCATTGGATACACACGCCTTTAATCTCAATACCAACCATAGAAGACCTGGAGGTCTATACAGACAGGCAGTGACGAGGCGGTCATGTGGTTGGGTTTATAACCAATGAGAAGGCAGAACAGAAAGTCTATATAAAGACTTCAACACAGGAAGTAGCTTTTTTTTCAGAGATGTAGGATCACTGCAGAAGGAAGGGTAACGTCTTAGCTCTTAGCTCTGACCTCTTGCCTTTCTTCTTTGCATTGTTTCTGTGTTTCTTATTTAATAAGATGGTTGGTTACATCTACAAAACCCTGTCTCAAAAAAACAAAACAAAAAATAAACACATAAATGTTTGGGTCTTATTGGCCAGCCAGGCTGGTCACCTCCATCCAGATAATCAGAAAACCTGCTTCAGAAGAACAAGGTAGTGAGGTTTAAGAGCTGAGTCAAGAGCTATGAACTTTCACTGTTCTTGTAGAAAACTGAAATTTGGTCCTCAGAACATTTTCTTGGGGGGCTCACAACTACCTATAACTCTAGGGCCAGGGAATCTGACTCTTTCTGGACTCTGTGGGCAGCTGCACATGTGTTTTCATAAACACACAAGTAAAATAATAAATAAAAATAACTTTTAAAAAGTAGAGGTAGAGCCGGGCAGTGGTGGCGCACGCCTTTAATCCCAGCACTCGGGAGGCAGAGCCAGGTGGATCTCTGTGAGTTCAAGGCCAGCCTGGGCTACCAAGTGAGTTCCAGGAAAAACGCAAAGCTACACAGAGAAACCCTGTCTCGAAAAACAAAAACAAAAACAAAAAGTAGAGGTGAATAACACCCAGGAAATCACATCAAATATGGACCTCTATCCTTCACATGCAAGCGCGCACCCACTCACCCACCCACCCACACACACATACACACACACACACATGATTCCTAGACAAAAGGCAAACTTACATGATTCTGTATCAAATTAAAAACATACTTTTCCAAATAATCTTGATAAATACTATAATTGTTTATTAATAGTGAAAACCACAAAAGATATTCCCATTTATTTTGTATTTGATTTAATGGACTTGTTTAAGTCAAGCTACATCTAGCATACTAGCTATTCCCTAATAATATAAATTATTATTACTTATTATTCCAAAATAAAACAAAAACAGAATATATTTCCTTGACTGGAGGGCATGTATTTAATAGCTCTAATTTTATGCAATAATGTGGGTTTATCTAAAACTCAATGTTCAATAAGTAATGTGAGATAAAATGTGTTCTCTGCAAGTGAGTATTTATCATTGTGGGGAGGATATCTCATGAATGGTCCTTGTTTTGGGAAATGTTTTTTCTATTGTTCACCCTCTGGTAGAGAAATCACAAAATGATTTTGAAATCCAGTTTACTTTTTTTTTTTTTTCATTACAGCCAAAATGGCAGGGGAGGTTTTCTGATCATCAACTAAACGAGCAAATCTCTTGTTTAAATATCTTTCCTCTTTCTCTTCACAAATGAAATAAATTCCCTAAGGTAAAATACTGTTTCTTTGGTCATAAATCATCTCTCTCTTTCTTCCAGGAGCAACTCTATGAAAACACAGCAAAATTTCAGGATGACTCCTTTGTGTACATTGATGGTGGCGGTGACATTTTCTCCAGGAAGAAATTAAATTTGCCTTCACCCATCCCTTCAAAAGGACAAGCTTTGCCTTTTGGCAACTGGTTACCCTGGCAGAGCTCCATCTCTTGGATAAGGTGATGCATCACTGTGACATACACAATGGGCTTTAAAGGGGTTGGCTTCCAAACTGTACAGGGTAGTTTTCCATGTCACCTGGGATGTCTCTGTGCTTTGAGGAGAGGGAATACAGTGGGCTTTCAAAACAAGGCTGCTGTCCACAGCTGCTTTGTTGACCAAGACATGTTATAAATTAGAGTTTTCTTACAGCAAATGGATGTGTCAGAGAGTCACTCAAGCATATGCAGGTGGTAAGAAGCCCCAACCCTCCCCATTTCAGCTGAAAAGCAGGTTCAGCATCTCTGAGCCTGAAGAACAGATCAGAATGGAGTAACCTCCCAGTTCCAGAGATGGCTTTGTATTAACCAGGTTGCTGGCTTTACAAGGAATTTCTATTACTACAGTTAAATAGATGCACCTTGCTTTTTAAAGTGGGTGAGTCTCAGAGGGTGGGATCTCTCTGCTGGAACCCGTTCAATCTGTGCTAAGTCTTGCTTAATCACACCCAGGTTGTGTATCTTTGCACAAGATAATGAGGCCTCATGGGAACTTCTATTTTTTCTGCCTCTGTTTTTGCCTACAGTGAAATCTGTTTTACATTTACACCCCATGGCACCGTGCTATATGTATGGGTATGCACCCCAAACTGCACATCAGTATGACTTTGAAGTCAGGGAGCATTTTATACTCATTCATTGGTTGACTTTGCCAGATACCCAAAGGTAAGCAGTGGGTAAAAAACCCTATGCACGTCCCTTGGGATGTAGATGAAAAGAAACTTGCTTTAGAACAGTGAACTGAATACCCTTCTTTGATCCGCCTGGGATTCTTCCTTTTCATAGGTAGAGAAATAGTAGAGCAACCATAAGATTGGACATACAGATGACAATGGATAAAAAGGAATTGAATTACATTATGACAGTGTTTCTTGCTGTCAATAGCCCTGAAGAATTCACCCAGAAATACAGATATATTCTTCTTAGCATTGCTAAAAGAGCACAGTGCAACTGATTCCTAGGTGTGTGTGTGTGTGTGTGTGTGTGTGTGTGTGTGTGTGTGTGTGTGTGTGTTTTAGTGAGAAAGCAGCACTTACCAAGAATATACAAGACCTCAAGTTCAAACACCAGGGCCACACACATACACACAGACACATAAACATGCACACACTCGAACACAGCTCACATTCTCTGTCCAGAGCACAGTTTTTTTTTTCTTTTTTTTTTCTTTCTTTCTTTCTTTCTTTCTTTCTTTCTTTCTTTCTTTCTTTCTTTCTTTCTTTCTTTCTTTTTTTTTTTTTTGGCTTTGGAACTACCAGCCCATTTTTCTTGTCCCTATTTGTAAACATCAGTTTCTGAGAAGATTTCAAACCAGTAAAGAAAATTGATGGCCTGCTGGGTAAATGTATAGAAGACTACAGATAGCATTAACAGTGGGAATTCTCACTGAAAACACAGAGACTGGAGCTAGGAATTCAAGTATTCTGTTTTGATTTACTCTGCAAATATGTAGAGGGATTTTTATTATATACATATATATGTGTGTGTATGTATATATATAACATATGTTGCATATTATATATAATATTTCTATCCCTCTGTTTGCAAATATATCTATGTCTCTGATAACAAAAATTTCTCATCTTTGCTTATCAGTACATGAGTCTAAGACAAAATACTGTAGTGTCAACTAAAGACAGTACCAACAATTCATCCTAATTTTTCAGTCTTAAAGTCAGTTTTCAAAAGAAAACAGAAAGGGAGATGATATTAGTCTAAGTAATGTAGAGTAGACACATGGAAATTAATCTCATGTATTTATTTAATTTAGTTTCTTTTGTCAGTTTAGAGTTCACACAGTTACCTGGCCACCAGCCTCTGCATAACTCTTGATATATTTCTCAACTCAAAAATTAGTGGATTGTAAATATACAAGGGTTCATTCCTATCTTCATATCAGGTTGAGACCACACAGCCTAGCAAAAGTTAAGTTTGTAGTTGGCACATGTAGGGTAGGAAACTAACACCCACCTTTAATTTTTCTAAAAAAAATTTAGAAAGAAAGAGACAGAGACAGAAATGGATAGAGGTAAAGTTAGCAGTTAAACATGAATTTTGTTCATATTCAAAGGAATAAACATTTTGGAGAATTACATCACTCACACATGTAATTTCATAATCAATTGCATTGCCAATAACCAAAGACATGGGTTAGATAAAACACTCAATGTTAAATTATAAAGCATACAATAGTTTTGGTTTTATGGGTAAAATTAAATATGTCAGTATGTAAAAATTTTTTTTGGGAGATCCTTTTATTAGTCTGGGGGAATTGAGTACATACAGATGCAGTCAGGGTGCATTTTTCCATTTTATTTGTTCCTGGGAGTGCTGTGTGATAATGACTCATTGATTCTTTTTGATTTATTTGTGTCTCATAAAGAGAGTGTTGGTTATATTTTAATGTGTTCAATTTCCACGTAACATTTAAACATTGCTACAGGTATTAGCTATGGGTTGTCTATAATATCCGAACCACACATTGCTGGTAATATAGGTATAATAAGAACTAGTAAAACATGAACATCTTCATATTCTATTTTCCAAAGTATATGCACATGCATATTTCATTTCAGACAAAAAATCATAAACTTGGCTATCAACAATGTATAGGGAAACAGAAAGCTATACAGAAAAATTCTATACCTCAAGACAGTTGGGACTCTGTGAAACATGAAAAAGATACTTCATTCCAAGCTGGCAAGTAAAGTTTTTAAAACAGTGTCCATTGTGTGGCAAAGTGACAGAGAAATGTGTACAGAGTCATTGGTCATTTCCTCAAAGATGTTCACCCTGGCTTTAGTTCCCTCAAGATCTTGAATTCTGACAAAGAAATTTCTATACATTTTCTGCCATGAACTACTCAAGTAGTAAAATACTTTAAATTGTTTGATTCATATTTCAGCTAAAGTGACATTTAACAAAGTTTTGAATATTCAAAATTCAGTCCAGCATAATCAAACCAACAAGAAATATTTGTCAGGCAAAATAGGAATTCAATAAATGTGAACTATTCCATTGAAAAACTATGTAAACTTACTATCTTGGATTTTGTGCATTTTTTCTACTCCTGAAAATGTTTTAAATGATTATTTTTACCTCTTCATTTTTACAGTAAGTTTTTCTCAAGCATAAATGTAACAAGAATATGTTTTCTCCTTATTAAATGATTTTCTGTAAGTACAAGTTGTACCTTTGTTTATGATGAAAAAAAAACTTTGTTCATTATTACCTATACATGGGAAATAATAATTCCAGTGCCATTCAGTGAGCACAAGGAAGTAATATGCAAGCATACATATCAGCCCAACACCAAATATGAACTCATGCTGACAGAACAAGCATACAAATTGATTGATTCCTAAAGAAAGTGAAAGGTTATGCTATTTGGTCAGATTACATAGATGTTGCTTACGCATAAGACCATGTTCGCATGTTACTTAAGCCTCATTCTCCTGGTGAAATCTGAGACCTGTAAAATTAAACCTTAAAGAAGGGACAACATTGTTTACTATAATCTTGCACTGCTGGATTCAAAGTGGGCAGATACATTCTTTCAGAAAGCGCTCAGAGAGTTAAGTAAATGCAACCCACATTTATGAATTCCAGAACTGATCTTTATGGTAGCAATAATTGAAATTCACAACAAGAGACCATGTCTACCAATGTTTCTACTGAGGAAAGTGAGTACTGAACATTTAGTATACACAGTTACTATTCTAAATCCACAAATCCAAAGATATGTCAGAACCATAGACACACATAAAACAACAGAAATTAATTACATTTGGCAGAAGCCAATGTCCAGAGCACATATGTGCATATATGTTCCTAAATTCATAAAGACATCCTATTTAATCTGTATAACGTAATTTATATGCCTCCTTTCAGGGCTGACCATTTATTTTTGTAAATTTTTTGTTGTTGTTGTTGTTTTGGTTTTATGGTTTTTCAAGACAGGGTTTCTCTGTGTAGCTTTGCGCCTTTCCTGGGACTCACTTGGTAGCCCAAGCTGGCCTCAAACTCACAGAGATCCACCTGGCTCTGCCTCCCGAGTGCTGGGATTAAAGGCGTGCGCCACCACCGCCCGGCTATTTTTGCAATTTTTATTACCACATCCTTTTTACTTCCATCTCTATCACACATTCCCCACCTGAATGGACATTACAGTGTGTACCCAGAGGCATAGTTCACCAGTTACTTTTTTGTAACTATGTAATTTATTACTTTTGAGTTGCTCTTACAAGCATTTCAATAATTGTTTTATATATATATATATATATATATATATGTGTGTGTGTGTGTGTGTGTGTGTGTGTGTGTGTGTGTGTGTGTGTGTGTTTATTCTCCCCAATTCTCAACATCTCATCTCATAGTTTCATTTTATGATTCAGTCACACAGCAGAAATACCAGTCCATTTTACTTTTATAAAATAAAATATATTAAATATACCAAAGCTATTAAAAATGTGCTATAGATTCCCCTCCATAAATAGCACTTACATGGCAAGTTACTTTCAATCAATATTGAGAAAGTATGAAACCTAACAGAACATCCATCCATATATGTGATCAAAGATGCATCTAAGGAACTCAGTTGGCACCAAATGATAAAGTGGCAGTGGCTACAATAGTGAAATAGCTAATTATATTATATAATTGCAGTGTATGTGATATTCAGACTTCAAGGTCTCGTTATACTTGTATAAAGTATAAGTTGGCTGACAGCAAAAAGTAAACTTATTCAAAAAAGTACCCATGCTACTTTGTATTATTTTAGTTGCTTTTTAGTGCTTCCAAAATGATTTTCAAATAAAGGAATTGATGTGTTTGCCATACTAAATATCAGACACTAGATGAGACTTTTCTTTCATTGTTCCCTTTAATTTTCATCAATTTTTTATTATACCATCAAAATGATCATAACCATTACTCTCCAAATAAGTAAATGGGCTAACCAAAGTGAAGACATAGCTAAAAACGTGAACGAAGATTGAAAGTTGCACATGGACTTCTCCTTCCAACAAGATGCACTGATGAACCTTATTAAACCCTGGGATAAAGCAAGTGAAAAGAGCATTTTCCCAGTAAAAGTAATGAAGAAGAAAAAGGAGGAGGAGGAGGAGGAGGAGGAGAAGGAGGAGGAGGAGGAGAAGGAGGAGGAGGAGGAGCAATAATGTGGCTGTGTGTACATGCATTGCTGTGGGACGGTCTGTATGTCAAATTGCTCTGATTGGTCAATAAATAAAACACTTGTTGGCCAGTGGCCAGGCAGGAAGTAGGTGGGACAAGGAGAGAGGAGAATTCTGGGAAGTGGAAGGCTGACGCAGAGAGACACTGCCAGCTGCCACCATGACCAGCAGTATGTGTAGACGGCGGTAAGCCACCAGCCACGTGGCAAGGTATAGATTTATGGAAATGGATTAATTTAAGCTATAAGAACAGTTAGCAAGAAGCCTGCCACAGCCATACAGTTTGTATGCAATATAAGTCTCTGTGTTTACTTGGTTGGGTCTGAGCGGCTGTGGGACTGGAGGGTGACAAAGATTTGTCCTGACTGTGGGCAAGGCAGGAAAACTCTAGCTACACATGCATGCTTGTCCATCCCTTAATAAGTATGCATATATAATCTGGCTGGTAAGGTCATGGACACAGTAGTGAGGAGAACCAACTACTATCATATTCTTAAACTAGTATAATTCCTAGTTTAAGGAATTCAAAATGCACTTCCATGTATCCACAGATAAGTGTAGCTCTTATGGAGCCCATTGTAGAAATTTACAACTAGTCAAAATGCAGAGAATATTTGACTGCAAGGTGCCCATCTCAAATTTATAAATCTACAATACAATCCTTATGCATAATGGTCAGGGGACATTGTAGAAGATCTGGCAGAAAGATTGTAAAAGCCATAAGACCAGGACATCTCATATAAGATATTCTTCTTATATGAAAGGAGCTATACACATCAAATCTTAACAGGTTGGACTCCTAAACAAGACGTTCACAATGACAACAAAAGTTGACATTCACCATTGATGTGGAACACACCAAAAAGTCACATGCCCAATAAAGAACTATAGGTAGTCATGGCTGTTGAATAAGGGAGAATCAGTCTTCTCCAGGGATGAGCTGCTGATATGTTATCCAATCCAAGGTAGTGACCTCTACATATGAGCAACATTAAATAGACTCTACAACAGCAGCAGGGTATAGTAATATATATATATATATATATATATATATATATATATATATATATATATATATAATGTATGTATGTAGTGTAGTCATATATATATATATAAATATGATCATACCCAAACAACCACACACATATATACATATATAATACACATACATGTATGTATATATATATATGTGTGTGTGTGTGTGTGTATATGTATATATAATGATTAAAGAAGAAAAGCTTATAAAGTTGAGAGAGTATGGGGGGAACAGGGGAAATTTGAAATGCAGAGAATGTAAGATAGAAATAACATAAATACACTATTCCTGTATAAAAATCTCTAAAAATAATAATAAAATAAATGTAAAAAATACTACTCATTGTATAGCCTATAGCATATAACTAGATTTCAACTGATATGTAAGAGGTAAACTTTAAGTTTCTTAAGAAAGCCTAATTCCTGGGAATCTGTTCCTCATCTCCTGCTCCTTACCTAGATAGTCTGGTTAAGTTTGCATGAAAAACAACGAATGGTGTTGCCTTGGATGAATAAAAAATCCAAACAATAGCATTTAATTAAGGAAAGAAAGGCAGGTACAACTTAAGAGAACTTCAGAAAACAGGGATTTTAGAGCAGCAACTCCTCTCGCCTGAAGAATACAGATGTAATAGGATGGTGAACTTCTAGTGACGAGACAGAGACAGAGACAGGGTTCTTCCTTCTGCAGCTTCTATGTCATCTCCCAAGTGCAGACCATAGAAACCAACATGAGAATCAGATTGGACTGTATTTGAAGCACATTATCACTCCAAACATCACTGAGGCCTAGTCACAAATGATGCAACTTATTTTTGCAAGGCAAAATATAGTTCTGGACCCATCTGTTCTGTTATACGTCTCTCTGTCTCTCTTTCGTAAGCTACACTTATCTTTGCTAATTGCCTTGAAAGCAACAGGAGAAAAGGTCAATTAGCAATGTCTGTATATGGCAGGAAATTGTTGCTCGGTTTCTATTTTCTGTACTCCACAGAGTGTTTCATGTTCTCCCTTGAACAGGCTCTCTCATGTTTTCCATTGTATTCAGTCTGACAATGTTTCTGCTCTTTAAATTCTGCTTTTATTTTCTTTACTAAGTACACTTTACTTACACATGAAATAAGCACACATGTAAGAAGGAGAAAGAAGAAGACAAGACTTGGAGGAGTAGAAGTAGGAGATGGAGAGGGAAAGGGAGAAGGAATGGAAGGAGTAGAGGCAATGGGAAGAGGAAAGTGGGATTGGACCCAGACCTTGCTGCAAATACACTGTGAAACCAGGCTTGGTAGCTTTAGAAGTTATTTGTTACAGAATTTTTAAACTATTTCCTCCATGCTGGAACAAAGAAACAAAGTATCTAAAATCTTAGGGGAAACTTACTGAGATTTAGACAAAAATAAATAGAATGTAGATGATTAATGGATTGGGAACTAGGCTCTTCTCACTTTTCATAGAGAAGCATTCATACTTTATAACAGCATATAAATCTCTACAAGTTAAAAAACCTCCTTAAAGTCTTCAAAGTACTCATCAAATACTGCAGAGAAAGCCCCTGACATTTTTGATGGATAAATCCCGAGACCTTTGCAATCATCACATTCAATAATGCCCCAAAGCGCCTCATTTTACTCACAAAATTCAATAAACGATGACAGGAGTGAGCTGTAAATGGTGAGAGGTCACCAAGACTGCAAGACTGGCCACACATAAAATCCAAACCTAAGCCTTAGCTGGATGGTAGCAGGCTGTCTTTCCTTAGTAGGAACTTTAGAAGAATCCATCTAAGCTCAAAAGTGTGAATATGGAAGGGGGATAGTGGGAGATAAATGCAACTCTTTTTTCTCCAAGTACAACTGTTACTTCCTTGATGCCTAGGGCTATTTCTATTAAATATCTTAGTATTCAACATGGACTCTGACAGAGAGGGATCCACAGTACAGTGGTTAGAAAGAACAAAGGTTCTAAGCATTAGAGCTTAGAAATTAGTAAGTGTATGGATACTCTCAAAACACCCAGGAACTCACAGGGGGTTTCATTTAAGGATAGTGCTTCATGACAGTTGTATAAATAAGTCGAATAGCTAGAGATTGGATCACATATCAGCCTGGCAGCCTTCCCATGTGAATACTGATTATTATTATAGAGGAAGCAGTATGGGTAAGAGTTTATAAACTGACTAACAAATTTATATGAAATGGATGGTATAGTTCATAATGAATTCATGTTTGGAATTTGCTGTCAGTATTTGAGGGATTTCTTACTCTCTTTTGTTTTGATTTTGGGGATACCATTTCCAGTATTTCACTGACTTTGCTGTGTAGCCTATTCTGGACTCAAAATTGCAAACTTCCTCCTTCTGCCCCAAGATGGCTGAGACAATGGATATGTACCACAGTGATAGACTTCATGTTTGTTTACACACAGAATTCCACTTCAAATTATTTAGAAGTTAAATGATGCAACATAATGATTCTTTACATAAAACTTTAAAATTAGAATCAGTCATTAAGATTTACAGATGATATTACCTATTTCTAGTAGGATGGACACTCAGATTCTAATGCAACCCTGTATCAGGGAGCAGGAAGTACATACCTACAGATCCTTTAGTGAATGCCACTGAGACATGTTTGAAACTTTAAAATCAAATAGACTTGTCCCTCACTTGTCTCTTTGGAATTGTACCAGAACTCCTTACTGAAGATTTCAAAATTTACACATACCTACATTCCTTCTATAAAACCCAGCAATATTTACATGCAGTACATACTCATCCTCTCATATACTTTTAATATTCTCCAGAATGCTTATAGTTCCTAGTGCTTAGTACAATGTGAATAATATATAAACCATTATAAGATCCTGTGTATGGGATAATTACAAGAACAAAAGCTTTGTACCTGTTTGTTACAGATATTTTTAAGAAATATCTGAAGCTATGTATAGAAGGTTTTGATACATATGGATACATATTACAGGTATACAGATTGATGACTTGATACACATATAAACCATGGTAAAATAACTATGATCAGACAACACATTGCTCACCATATATTTGTGTCTATTTGGAAGACCTGAAATTAGTATTAAACATGTTTCATTAGCAATTTAATTCTAGGAATAGTCATGCTGGTGCATGTCTGTAATTCCACAATGTAATTTAGAGGTAAAGTGAAATTAGGAACTGAAGATTTTAGAACAGCCTGGGCTACATGATACCCTGTCTAATAAAAGTAAAAAGCATTTGAAATCTAGCATCTAGTGGTTGTCCTTCAAAAACAGTTATAATTAACTCAGGGAATAGACTAGACAGTCATTATGTTTAGTTTGACCACCATAGATAGCAGATACGCAGACTGGAAAGGGAAGAAACATTAAGTTACTGCTAAAGTTGAACATAGTACAAGTTAATTTAGTCTTACAGTTTTCCATTGACTTTATTCTTTTATGTTACCACTCTAGCCCCCGCAAATGCTTCAGTTTAGCATTTTTCATTGAGAAACTCCTATAAATGAGCACATTTCAACCATATTCTTTAACTAGATAATGGATATTAGCTGAGTTCATTTAGACAAGACAGTCACAGCCACATATGAGGAGATGAAATGAAATACAAGACAAAGTAGGTAGCTAGCATCTCTCAGAATATTGGAATTGACAGACATTAAAACCAGGTATACACTCGATCATAGCTAAAACCAATATTAGGAAGATGTTACAAGGACTATAGAAAACAACAGTCTTGTTATTAAACTTTATTTGGTTGTAAGTTAAGGGACCAAAAGAATAAAAAAGCAAGGAATTATCTCAAAGCAAAATAAATAGTCCAAAGTAAAAAAAAAAAAAAAGCTGTTGTTACATGTTGGCAAGATAGTGGAGTAAAAGAACCAATGATATTTTTAAGTAATCTTAATTTTTCTTTAGAGATGAGCATTCCATGGAGTACTCAGGTATAGATGGTCATGCAGAAGTTGTTAAATGCTTTCATAAGCAAAAATGAGAAATTTGGTACAAATGGAAATGTGAAAAAGCAACAGAGAAAGAGAAATTGAGAGTAAGAGAAGCAGAGGCACACATTGAGATATTCAGAAAAAAAGAAAATGAGATGGGCCCAAGAGGGGTGAGAGAACGTCTTTTAGTTCTTGTAAATTAAAAAGTCAGAGGCTTACTCATTCCAGAATGGCTTAATCTTAGCATTAAATAACCATGATCGAAGCCTAGGCCCATTTCTACTTATCTCTATAAATTAGTCTTCTCTCTAATTACCCCAGGTCAGATTTATTTTCCTATTGTGAAGGCAAGAAGGCAACTAAAACCCTAGGTTTATCTCACAGTTTCAGAGAGGAAACAATCTTTCAAAAGCATCACAATTTTGGGGTGTGTTCTGACTGGATATTTTACCAGTTTATTTAGTAAACACTGAGACCAAGGGATGTGAAGCTCTGATGGCACAGGCCTGTCCCACGTGTGCATAGAAGCCGGTGGAAAATCTACCCATGGGTCTGAACACCTCGTGGGCTGAAAGGGGAAGAACATTCATTCCCTAGCACAATTCTCTGTGCTCTCAATATTGTGAAAAGAAAAAGGAGGGAGGATAGGAGAGCAATTTGGTTAACTGCTGGCTTTACATTTTACAAGGTCTCGAATATCAACACAGACATTGTGATTTTTTCGCACAGGTACCAGTATTGTGAATTAAAGAGAATGAATCAAAGAGCAACCAGATGATTAAATCACAGGGAGTTTAGTGGTTATTTTCAGTTAAAAAAATATAAGGGATGCAAACTAATAAAGAATTAACACTGTTTGAAAAAAAATGTAGTGTTGACATATCACTCCTGACAGGGCTAAGCCAAGGGTTATGGAGTTATAAGAAAGTCTAAAATAAAATATTATTAAACTAGTTTATCTTGTTTAGTTTTGATTTAAAGGTACACCAGGAAAGTGATTTATCATCTGTACAGAAGTAATAAATCAAATAATTTTATGGGATAAAAGAGGGATAAAAGGGAAAATGAGAGACTCAGGGGTATCAAAGATTTATTTGTCAAAACTCAAGCAATAATTCTACAAAAAAATTTCCCTACTTGGCTGCTTTCATTAGACACTGTAAAAAACAAAGCAACACACCAAAGCAAATTTGTACCAACAAACTAAGTAGTAAGAGACCAGAAATTAATTGGGAGATAGAATATTTACATCAAATAGAAAAGAGACCCTGCTACTCACAAGGTGCAGCTTTCTAATTAGTAAGACTTGGAAGAAAAGGAAAAACAAATGGTTGCCAACATCATGTCCAAGAGAGACTGACTATTTTTCTTCGAGGCTTTTTAATCACACAAGGAACTTAGAAATATTTTCAGTATATTGAGTTCGTCACAGATGATGAGAAGCCACCCTGAGGGCGAATGGGCACAATAATCTTGCTGACCCCTGAACACAGAACTTTCAGAATTTCTTCTTCCCCTTGTTTGCTTATATTTCCAAGGTATGAAAGGATCTTTTTCCTGTGATATGGGTGCTTTAAAGAACATTGCCGTTCTACCACTGATTTAGGGACATCTGAATGTTCAGAGTTAGCTCCTCTGCCTCATCCATTCTGTTTCCTTGTCTGTTGTATCTGGGTTTTGTAGTAGAGCATTGATTCAGGTGCATAGCATGGTTGTTAAGCTTCAGGATTATTAGAAACACAATGACAATAAGTGCTATCAAACTCAAAGTATCTAAGGGACTAGGAGTAAAACTGAAGAGTTCAACAATGTCCCAGAGGCAACAGGAAAAGGAGGGAACAAGCAGCATAGTCTGAGTCAACAAGGCAAGAACTGAGTACACATTAAACCAAACCCAAGATCATTGTGCTGAGAACAGCACAGTCAATGGAATATAAGGCAAAAAAACAATCTTCAATGAGATTATGAAAATTGATAACTGGAGGCATTTTATAAAGAAAATTATTTCTGTAAGTTCATCTTTTTAATTTTATTTTAATGTATTTTTGGGACAAGTTCTAACCATGTACCTCAGCTGGTTCGAAACTCACTATGTAGACCAGGCTGACTATAGACTCATAGAGATCTACTTGCTTCTGCCTCCCAAGATATGGGACTAAAGACTTGTGCCTTCATACTAGACTTGGAAGTTCATCTTTATGTAAGGGTTCAGATATCAGTTAAGGGAGCTGGAGAGATTACTCGGGAGTTAAGAACACTGTCTGTTGCTCCAGAGAACTGAAATAAATTCTTAGTACCTACAAGGCAGCTCACAACTCTCTCTATCTCCAGTTCCAGGGGAGTTTTGGCCCCTGTAAATACTGGACATGGGCATGATCAACAGAAATGCATGCAGGCAAAACAAACATACATTCATAAAATTAAAAGAAATAAATGAATAGGTGAAAGGTAGTTTCAATGGGGAATATATTTTATTTTGTTAATTGAGGTGGGTAAGGACAAAGCACTGGGTCACACCCTAAGAAAACAATGAGCTGTGACTTGTGCAACAAGTACTCTGGCCAGAGGAAACCTGTCCCATAAGCTCCAAACAGGAAAATGATGACATGATGATGTGCAACCCAGGGCCAACCAAGAAACACCATGGCAGCTAGAAGCAAAACTCTGTCAGTAGCCCACATATATACCCCAGCCTTTTGTTTCTTTTTCTTTTTTCTTTCCTGTTTTATTTTCTTATTTTTGGTTTTTTGAGTCAGGGTTTCTCTGTGTAGTTTTGGTGCCTGTCCTGGATCTCATTCTGTAGACCAGGCTGGCCTCGAACACAGAAAGATCCACCTTGCTCTGCCTTGCTTATAATCTCTCTGATTCTGAGTCATTGCCCCCACATATTGTTATCCTCTGCCCCCAGGTATCAGGACCAGCAAGACCCAAGCTGCAGCACCAGAAACATTCTGGCCCCCAATGTGGATGTATCCCTTCCTGTGCCTTGCCTTTGGGTTCTTTTTAACTTCCTCTTTTAAGTCATCTTTTTTCTTTACTGCTGGCTGGCTTGCTGTCCCAATCCCTAACTCAATTTAGCAAATTTAGCATGCTGATTCACCCCCTCGCTATTCTCAGTGAGCTGGCCCCTCTTCATGTTTTCTGTTTTCCTCCCCAAGCGGTGAATATTGGGGTCTTTTTCTCTATATATGAGCTGCAAAACATAATACCTTAAATAGGAGTAGAAATATACATACAGTATAACAAAATTAACTTTAAATTTGTGTCAATAAACTAAAATCCTTAGCAATGTAAAATATTTCAAGCAAGTTGTTGCTCTTTAAAAGTAGATTCAGCAATCCACCCTTTCATCCTATCATATCTATAGCCTATATTTCTATATGAGTTGCCATGTTGGGGAACCCCTGAGGTAGGGACACAAAGACTAGAGCAAAGAACTCTAATTCCCACTAGCGGCCACAAAATACAATTAAAAGAATGAAAGGAGGCTGGTAAGGGTGAAGCACTGGGCCACACCTTAAGCAAACAATGAACTGTGGCATGGGCACTTGAAACAAGTGCTCTGACCAGAGGAAACCTGTCCCATGAGCTCCAAACCAGGAAATGATGATGTGCAATCCAGGGTCAACCAAGAAACACCAGGGTAGCTCAAGAAGCAAAAGCCCGCTAACAGCCGCACACATATACCTCAGCCTTCTGTTTAATAAATGAGCTTGCTTACAGTCTCCTAGAGTCTGAGTCATTGCATCTGCATCTTCTCACACCCTACCCCCACGTATCAGGGCCAGCAAGACCCCAGCCCAGCAACAGTTAATGACTACCATTTATTATATATTTTGTAATCTGATGAGAATGATCTAGTAGATACAGAGAAGATACTAAAAGAGAGAGAAGATGAAAGTAGGAAAGTATTTTAAGAAATTCCAACAAGTGGAATGAACTTGATAAAAAAGGAAAGCAAACACAATTTTTTGAGGACATAATGCTGCGGGATTATGGAAGGCAAATCTAGATGCTTTGATAATTTTTAAAAACACGTGATTTTTTTTTTTTTTGAGTCAGGATTTCTCTTTGTAGCCCTGATTGTCCTGAAACTCGCTCTGATGATCAGGCTAGCCTCAAACTCCCAGAGATCCACATGCCTCTGCCTTTGGAGTGCTGGGATTAAATCTGTGCCACTGCCACCCAGTTTGAGGAATTTTTAAAAGTTTATTTATTTTTTTATTCATATAAACATTTTGTTTGTGTGTTTTGAGTATGCATTGCAGAAGACTGAATAGGGCATCAGATCTCCCTGAATTGACTGTGACCCACTGTGTGGGTGTTGGCACCTGGGTTCGAGTCCTCTAGAAAGCAGTAAGTGCTCTTTACTGCTCAGCCATCTCCCTAGCTCAAATGATGAAGAGTGCTTGTTAGTGTGAAAAGAAATGGTTAATGACATATATTCCACCCTAACAAATAGAGGAATGAACTGCTATATATTGAATGAGAAGTGTCTCCATGGTTCATGTATTAAAATAGTTGTCCCCAGATAGTGATGCTGTTTGGGAGGCCATTGAACTTTCAGAATATGGAGTTTGCTAGTGGTCGTATATAACTGGGATGGGCTTTCTAGTCTCACCCACTTCCAGTTCACTCTCTGTATTTTATGTCTTCAGTTGAGATGTAATCTCTTAGTTTCCTGCTCCTGCCACCATACGTTTCCTGCCACCATGGATATAGCAGTTTCTTGTTTATCACTGTTATACAACACAATGACCTAGGAAACTTACAGAAAAGATAACTTATTTGGGCTCTGGTTCCACTCTTTTAGATACTGGCCATTTTCAGGTTTATTTCCCTATCATTAAGATGGGAACCCACTGAGACTGGTTACAGGTTTTTAAGACAGGATTCCAAATTCTCTTGGCTAAGTAATATGTAGGAGGGAGGTAAATGATTTTCACACATATTGTTCTGGAACAATGAATTGATCTTTTTTCGGTGCATACAACTCTTTCATTGACCAATGTCACTTCCCTTTGTGATATTTTAATAAGTGAAGAATCAGTACACATGGAATAAACAAAGGTAGAGAAACTAGAATTGGGTAGCAAAGATTGGCCTTAAGAAACACAGAATAACATGTCATTGTTGGCACCTTAAACAGCTAAAGCACATTTTTTAATAGAATGGAACTAGCATAAAGTTGGTTCAGTATGGAGGAAAGATTTTCTGCTGATAAAAATTCCCCTAACACCTGCACTGAGCTACAAGCAGCACTTGTGCCTTGCTAGAAATACCACTCAGTACTATATAGCAATATCCCACTTAATCCCCACAATAGCCCCATGGGCTATGGCAGCGCTACTATATTTTATGCAACAGGAAACATAGACTCCAAGAAGAGATACAGATATGGTCATCTGGGTGAAGCAGACAGTCAAGCATAATCCAGGCTTACCCTAAAGATCCCTCTTTTATCAGTGTTGATTTATTGCCAGGTATGGAAAGAACCAGGCTGGACTTTGAAATATAAGATAGTAGCAAGCTTCTAGCCATAGCTAAACCAGAGCATGCATTTAGTTTCAAGTATAAAATTAACAAACTGGAGTCATGTTTTCCAGAAATCAATTCTCTGCATAGTGCTGGCCACTGACAATTAGAAAAGGATGTGGAGAGAAGAAAATTCAGCCATACACTTCCTGTTTCTGAAAGTCAGAGGGAGAGCCAACTGCATTGTAGTCCATGTAAGTTGCCTCTGGTCTGTAGTACCTGTTGTTGGCCTGAGGCCATGCTAACCACACCTTGGCTTTGTGCTGTATCTACTTCCTGGTGGTCTTCAAATCCTGAACCAGAATGTAGTTCCTGAGGCACTTCCTGCTATGATCTTTGCAACTCAAACACAACCACCCTTCTAATCAGGGTATATTTAGCTTCTTGAAGCAGAAAATTCTTATCTCTTACAAGTCACCCAGATTACCAAAGATGGAGGCTTGATGGTGGCTTGAGATGGACACAAATTCCAATCTCCCTTAGAATGTGATCCCAGTATATCCTTGGTCATCCTACCTTTGATCCCATTCCTGACTCTTGACAACCAGTCCAGTTGACTTTAAGTCGAGCGGGACACAGTAGCATAAGGTCCACCTGCACTGTTTGGCTAACCCTGCACTTATAGGAACCAAAGCTCCATTATAACCCCCTAGTTTCACATCTCTTTGCTGTTTTTCTCAGCATGAACCATCAGAGGCAAAACAGGTCTGATTCATGTAACACAATATAACTATGAAGTGCAGCCAACTGGTTTCTGTGATAATGTCCAGAGACTATTTAAAAATGTGAATGTGACCTACATGGACAGAGAAGTCCCATAAGAGGATTATAAAATGGATTACACTTGAAAGACAAGTGTATTAAGGAATTCTGACTTCCTACCTTCACAGCCTTCCTGGTAGGACCTTCTTGACTATATGTAATAACCTCCTTCTGAAGAGTCCAGTGTGGCATTCTGGGTCATCTGAGAAGTCTCTGCTATGTGCTACAGAGTGAGCCATATGTCCTCAAATCTAGTGAAATCATCATGTATGAGTTGCAAATTTCACATTAGAGACCCTGGTATTTTCTACAGCATTTCTGCACTACTATCCCAGTGTTTCTACATGAGAGTTGAGAACTAGAGCCTTGGTTCATTTCAGTATGTTATTTTTAATTTCCTTGTTAAATTTTATGCACCTAGTACATACACAGTAGCTTTGTTGCCAAGGAGATAAAACCCAACATGAAAATTAAATTAAATTATAAAATAAAATAAAAAAAAGAAAATCTAAAAAAAAAAAGAATGAAGTTAAAGTGAAATTAAGGAAATTATCTACAAAGCCAGTGAGATTAAAGTTAGGATATTATCAATTAGTTTAACAGAAAAGTATTAAATGTGTACAAAAATGCACAATATACAACTAAGAACAGCTAACAAAATTCCAAATAAATTGAACTGAAATTAAAAAAAAAATCAGAGGTGGTCTGTCACCTCTCTTTATGTATCAGTTCTTGGGCATGATACCTCTCTACTCACAATAACCTTCAAAACAGGCATTTGTTATTTTACAAACTTTCTTTTTAAATGTTTCCAAATTCCCATTGAATACCAAAATCAATTATGTGTAACTCACTTAATTAAATCACAAATGGAATGAATACAAAGTCAGCAGGAAAAAAAAACTAAGACTTAAAAGAAGGATCCAAGTTTACATTTTGTATAAAATAAATATACTCAACACTGTATAAATAATATGGAATGCACATCAAGGAAGATCTTTGCAATGCATTAAGTAAAATGAAATAACTTGTTGCTGCAAACTTATTTTACATGTGTTTCTGCAGAGTTCAAGGAATGAAAACCTGATAATGCTAGTTTAATGATAGAATTCATAATCAACTCCTTGGTGAGTTTTTGGGAGATTTAATCATTAAAAAATTTGGGTAAGACTTCAGTGTTATTCATTTAACTTTCAACATAAGTTTTAAAACTATATGTCATCCTGTTAAGCCGTATTTCATTAAATATATAATGGTTTGTTAACAGCTAGAAGTTAGAAGTGAAACTAATGAAACCAACCAATCCCTGAGCAGAAAATCTTCTCCCTGGAGAAAATTCACCCCTAAGAAGCCCTATATAAACCTGTTCAGTTATAGGTGGTCCTTTTCCACCCTAGCAGAGGCAGCCAGTCGTGTAACTCCTCCTTCCCAAATAAATCTATTTCTTAAAAGAGTTTTGGGTGAAGACCTTCTTTTGCTGGCATGGAACAGAAGAACCTTTGCTGAGACATTTCTTTAGCGGGGCTAAGCATAAAAAAAAAAAAAAAAAAAAGAAAGAAAGAAAGAAAGAAAAAACCAACCAACCAAACAAACAAACAAAAAAAAAAAACAAACACCTCAGGAAAAGCAAGTACTTGTCCCCAGAGCCTGAGGAAATTACTACATTTCTGCAAGGGTTTCCCCTTTAGCAGAGTGAATGGGCCAGTACAGAAGAAAACACCAGTACCTTTGCTAGGACATTCCTTAGGGGAACAGAGCAGACCTCAGCTCTAAGGCTCTCTCTAGGAGAGGAGCAGAATTAGTACATCCGGAAGGGAGACCATTCCCCACTGTACCTCATCCTCAGGTATCACCTGACTTCCAAACAAGCCAGGGTACTTTTCCCTCCAGAGCTGTCCCTTTGCAGTCTATAGCCTGACTTCTGGACAAGTCAGGATATCTTTCCCTCCAGACCTGTAACACTTGCATCCACTGTATATCCAGATGTTACAAATGACAAATTCATGATACCACAGATAACCATAAAAGGTGAAATGTGTCAGACCAAATTTAATTTGACCAAGTAATAAAACTAAGAGAACAAAAGTGGAGAATTTTATGCAAATGAGAGGGGAAAAGACATCTCAGTGTGTCGGCATAGTCAAAAGATGTTTTCCAAGATGGAGTTACAGTAATATCAGTGTTGTGCCCAGATCGCAACCCCCAGAGAGACCACCAAGGACGAGCATACCAGAATGCAAAAGCAAGGTTTATCTGTTACAAGTCATGACAGGGGACTCATCTCAAGTGAGGCAGAGAAGAGTTACTCTTTCTTGGGGAAGTTAGTTTTTATAGGCAAAACCCATAAAATTTCTTAGAGGGGAGGGGGTTAGTATGGGTCCATCCTTGATTGGTCCAGTTTTTCCCAGGCCTGGACTTTATCTTATTCTAGCTTATCTGTTTGCCCTGTCAGGAGTTTTACAACTCCTCTCCAGGGTCTGGGTCTGGTCATGTTATCTCCGGAGAGGGGCATCTTATGGTTAATTGGTTACCATCAGACATCCTGACTCTGTTCTTTTGTTCCTGGGGCTGGTGCCATCATTTCTGGGGACTTGAAACTGGCCTGGGTCTATCTATATTGAGATATCTTTGTCTAAGGCCCCCTTTTTGAGACAATAGAGTGAGGGTCTTGTTGTGCCTAGATCATGTCCCCAAAGCTGCCACTGGAGACTTTAGGTACAGAATGCAAAATTAAAGTGTTTTCTAAGTTTACAAGCCTCCAGGGAGGCTCTTCCAAATCTCTCACTCACAGCAGGGAGGTTGGAAGGAGCACTCCCCTTTCTTTGTGAGGCTTGTTCTTAAAGGCACAGACCATACAATTTATTTTAACCAGCCTCCCTGTTTAGTCTTTTGGTTGAATATCCTGACTGTGTTTTCCAAAGTCCCTGTAGCAGATACAGCCACCTGGGGAAAAGGGGTCTAAGTTCTTATCTACACTTATGAATCCTGGTTTAAGCTTCTCTTTGTCTGTAGGGGATAGAGTGGGGGGTTTACTGAGGTATCACAATCAGCATCTATAAACAGACACAAACATCTCAGAACACTTCCCAGGAGAATTGCCCCCAGACTGTCTTACATTCTATCATAATTTTCTAGGGGAAAATTTTAACCTCTATCGGGTGATTTACAAAATGGGGAGGGGGGGCAAACTAATTTCTGGGAAGGATTTACTTTGCAGGTCATTGGGTTGTGGTCAGTAAAATGAGAGGAAAGAATATGAAATACCAGGAACTCCAGTCAGAAGCAAAATATGCTCATTGGCAAAAGATTTCTTGCTTAAGAAGCTCATCAGAGAAGTTTCTCTTTGTAATAGATACTGATTAACATAGAAACCCATAACTCCATAACTGGTAAAATTGTAGAGAACACCCAAAACATGCATTTACATCACACCCCATCCCAAGAAACAAGAATCATTGTGAAAGAGAGTACAGAATTATAGCTGGTAGATGACTACAAAGAAACATTGTTTTCTGAACAAAGAAGGATAGTGGCACATATAAATTCACATGGTTGTGACAGCAGGTAGAAGACCCGTGCAAGCTCAAGCTAGACAAAAATGTAACCTGAAGCAATGGAGGTGGGTCGGTATAGTATTAAGTCATTATTAAGGAAAAAAGGATCTCATCCCTAGAAAAAGCTTAACTAAGTTAAGGACCTTGTGGCACTTGACAACTTTGGAGAGTCAGCTTTTTCGAGGGATGAGATCCTTTTTCCTTAATAATGACTTAATACTATACCGAGAGTATATGGTATATGGGCATCACAAACTGTGCTTAGGTATTTGAAGAAATAAAAAGGACACACAAAGTAGTGTGGGAAGGGAACTGTGAAAAGTTGGGAGAGGGGACAGATATGATAAA
Source organism: Peromyscus maniculatus bairdii (assembly GCF_049852395.1). Classification (NCBI taxonomy): domain Eukaryota; kingdom Metazoa; phylum Chordata; class Mammalia; order Rodentia; family Cricetidae; genus Peromyscus; species Peromyscus maniculatus. The sequence continues at coordinate 132,409,066 of NC_134854.1, read as the reverse complement.
ATACATAGTACAAAAAATACATAGTACAAAATTCTCAAATAACTAAGAAAAAATGAGTAATTTTTTTTAAAGTTGAGAATATTATCCAAATTCAGAGTAGATATTATAGAGTCCTACATTAACTGAAGTATACATTTTTGTTGCAATTTTTATACACCAGGAGGAGCATTCTACATTTAAATTTGGAGTACACAGAGGATGGCAACCTTGGAATAAAAAAAAGACTCAAAAATATGACCAAACAGTTGATTGAGAAACTTCTCAGTTCCTGACTGGACATAGCAATCCATTCTTCTTTACCTGCCTCTCAGAGGACATAGTGAATCTAAAGGAAAACCACCTTCCATTCACACATAGACCCTCCAATGTTTATACCTGATACTTGACTTGTTAACTGGATGGTAGAAGCATATAGACATGAATGAATTACATATAATAAGTAATTTATTAATTCATGTGTATGTAACTAGTAAGAAGGAGATAAATAGAAACAGAATAAAGATGTTACACATCCAGTACTTACTAGACGCTAATTAACACCAACTGTCATTCTTTAAAGAAAATTATTCTGCACCTGGGTGTGATGGTACATACCTATAGCAATAGACTTGAAAGGATGGGGCAGAAGTTGTGGATCAGCATGAGTTTGATGGCAGCCTAGACAATATGGTGAGTTCAGGGTCAGCCTGAAATATGAAACTAGACCCACAAAATAAAAAAGAATAAGTTTTGTAATGCAATTAGGAATTATTCTAGTTTAATAAGGAGGTGGTAGCAAGTTCCCATCTATGAACCATGACCTTACTAGCCTCAGGTTATCAGCTAGATCTCTAGTACAAGGTATGATTTTCCTCGTTAAGTCCAATTAGACAGCTACTGCTTACCACCAAGTTGTGAGTACCACTATTGCACCTTTATGGATATATAACCATGCTGGCTATTGTTTTAGTTCATAGGATTTACAGCTGAATAAGACCACTGATTGCTTATCTTTCTTGGCAGCTTACTTAGCACCTTTTTGTACCATAAAAGATACACTGTAGGATGAGGCTTTCAGGTTAGATGCAGCTAAAATCTTCCAAGTCCTGTGTCAAATGGGTGTGGTATCTTCAAGAATAGGGACATATCTTCAGCCTCTAAGAAGCAACCAATGGTGACAGCAATAGCCAATACTATTTTGAGAATCACTTAGATTATTCTGACCAATAACTCAAGTGGAGAGTTCTCAGGCATGGTACTATGGTTCAGGTTTGCTAGACAGTCCCTCGTGGGAGGATCATTTTTAGCCCATGTGGCAAAACTTCACTTAAGATATATGCAAATCTTATACATGTAAATTATGTACATATATATGTATATAGAGATACATAATTTATAAATGTTATATATAATATTTATTAATGTTATGTATAATTTTAAGTAAATATTAAATATTATGTTTCCTTCAGGTTTTACCAAACATCCTTAGTGTAAATTTTCCTTCCTTCCTACCTCTCCTTCTGTACTGATTTCCTTGCATTATTCACAATCAAAACCTCCCCAGCCCGTTTTCCTATTTTTCATTTATATCACCTATATCCTGCTATTCTCTCCTATACTCCCACCTGTGGTTCCTTTTTACTTTCCTGGTTTCTGTGTTTACACACATAAAAGAAATCCAAACTAAATAAAACAAACAAAAACAGAAATATAATAAATAAACAACCTCCAAATGGAAACCCAAAACATCTATAATTATGAACTAACTAATAAAATTAGCTATGTGAAGAAAGCTGAAAAGGGAATAAGTGAAAGGAAATATAACTCATAGGAAACTATTCAACATCAGACTTAACAATGAGAAAAAGAGGTAAAGGAATCAATGGATGTGAGAGATTTGGAGCTGTGGTGAATGAGGTTGACTTGTGTGTAATTTGAGTCTCAGGGGTCACAGAAGGTCAAGAATAGGTAGGATGATCTTGCCTACAATAGCTGTGAATATTACAACCCTGAAGACACAGAAAATGCTGGGGAAGCAAACAGAAGGAAAATAAGAAAAGGACATGCCATGAAAACATTGCCATGCTCATTAAAGATTAAAAAACATCCCTTAACAGAGACAAATGAACAAAAACTTACTTGTTTTTAGGAAGGAAAATATTAAGAATGAGAGCTGACATTGACACATTAAAAACTCGAAGCCACAAGACAATGAAATTGCACCTTATTTGAAAGAAAGCACCTGTCAAACATATACCTCTATTCAGGGAATAAAACATCTAAGAAAGGAAAACCAAGGAAGCTTTCTTATTTGTACTAATATTGTTGCAACATAAAAACTATCACAGACAAATGAAAGTTATTCCATACAGAAAACCATAAATGGGGAAAGGAAGAATAAATAGTTACTAAAAAATTATCAGGTGGATGGCAGTACAAATGAACTCCCCAAAGGCTAATAATATGCTATTTGTTTATAATCATGTAGTGAGACATGTATATAAAATAAGAAAGAAGAGCCACAGTTCATTTAACAATCCTAATTCAACAGTAAATTTTGTCAGTAGCACCCCCTCTGAAAAAGAAAAAGGACATGGATATGGGAGGGAAACATTTTGTGAAGAATAATACATTCTGCAGGAGTGGAAGGGGGAAGAGAGATAGTGATAAGGAGGTAAAATGATAAAAAAAAATACACCATAAACATGCATGAAATTCCCAAACAACAACAACAACAACAATAATAATATTTTAAAAGGATGATTTTTTAAAGATCTCAAAGAAAATGAGACAGAAAGTATCAATAGACAAAAGAGACTTAAGAGGAGTGACCGTGTTCAGCCAGTGTTTAGGCAGCCATGTTGGTGAGACTTCATGAGTATAGTTTCTGACCTTTCTATAAGACACCGTCTTACAGCCAACAGGCTGTTCTTTTAGTTCTTACAGTCACCACACCACCTCTTCAACAGTGATCCTGAACCTTAGATGAAGTTTTGTGTTGTAGATGTATCAGCAGGGACTGGGCTTGGCATGTAGACATGCTACTCTGGACATGGAAAAGTTCAGGAGGCCTCATCCTTAGACAAAGAACTATGGGTAATTAAGGAATGCTGAGAATTGGAGAAATTGTCTTTCCCTGAGAAGGGCACACTAATTGATTGTGTAATACTAAATGGTCATCCCTATAAACATATATGTAACCTTGTATAGACTGAGTAGGTTGTATTTATTTATTTAGGAGTCCGCACAGAAATATACACACACATACACAAACACACACACACAACAACAACTACTATAACAATTAAAGAAAACAAGGTTATGAATTTTAAAGGCAGCAAAAATGAGCACATGGGAGAGTTTGGAGGGAGAAAGGTGAATGAGGAAATAAATTTTTTTTAAAAAGTATTTTAAAAAAGACCAAAGGTCAAACATACATGGAAAGAGGAGGAATTAGGAATGGAAAAGTAATCCAATGTATAATCAACAAGAGAATAGAGCAAAAAAAAATACCAGAAAAATAAAACAGCCTGCAATGTGAAACTACAAAAGGTTAGAAAGACTGAAAGCAGATGAGGAGTGCACAGCAGACTAAATCCCCCAATTGACAATGAAGTGTTCTCACTAGCTAGACTATGAGTAACAAAACAGTCTCAGTGACAAACTCTGCTTCTTGAAAAAAATATTCTTATATATAAGCTATAAGAAATAATATGTAAGATGAAAAATGTTAGTAAATATAAAGTGTGGGAAACCAAAATAATATGTAAGACGATGGAGTCCCAGAAAATAAATGCCAAGAACAGAGAAAAAGCTAAGATCATCGTGTGAAGATCAATTACATTTGATGTTATGGTTAAAACTAGTACTAGAGATAAAATAGAATATCTGGGGCATTTTAGATCAAGGCATCACATTCTGTTAGCAGTTTAACAACTTTTCCTAAATGTTGACTTTAAAACCACACACTTGTTTTCCTTGCAGTTTCTATGGAGATGGAGTCTAGGAATAATATATTAGTTGGTTTGTGGACTCAGGTCCCACCATGCTTCTAACAGGATCTTAGCTGTACTATACTCTCAGCTCACTGATGAAAAGAATAAATGATGCTGTCATAGCTTTGGTCTGGATATGTGATATCATTAAATACAGGTTTCTGGCTTAAAGGATATTTTTTTCAAGGTGCCATTCTATTGTCATCTTTCAAGGGAAGAATATGTACACCCAGATGATGACAGAGTCAAATTCTTTATGGATGTATGAATCAAGGCTATGAGCAATGATTGGAGACTCTACTTCAAGCCAGACAAAATCCCAGTACAGATGGGTGGAAGTAATCATGAAGTCCCTCAGGTCCACAGGTTACATGCTCTGTTGTGCCATGTGGCCCCTCTCATAGGCAGTTCACAGTGTGAAAGTTTTGAGTTGTAGAATCAGCTGCTCTTTTCCTTGTTCTATCCTTCCCTCTCCTTTCACCTGATAAAACAGGTTTTTTATTTTTATTGTTGTTTTTATGCAACATGATGTCATCAATGACTGACAAACCATCACTTCTTGTATAGTTCATTGGTTAGAAACAAGTCATGGGTCCTACCTCAAGAAAAAGGGATGATAACTGATGTTATAACACTTGATTTAAGGTCATAAGAACCACCTGAGAAGTCTGCTTATTATCAATTCATTGAAACACCTAAGAATATATCTTACCATGTAAAAACTAGTAACTAAAAGGAAAAATAAAGACATCCAAAATCACTTTAGTCCACACCTTTGTAACAAAGCAGAGAAAAAAGTCAGTACATTAGAATCTATACATAACAAAATCAGTAAAGTCACCTAAAGACCATATAGTGCTCAATAACGAAAAATTACTTTTTTTCAAATGGAACTATCTGTTAAGAATTTGACTTCAGAAGATCGCAATGATTCTCAATGACTACAAAATCTCTGGAAGTTCTATTGCTGTCTAGAGATGAATTAAATTATATTGTCATTTCTGTCACAATATACATTATTATAATATGAAGGTGGAAAGGAGTAGAACAGTTAAGAAAACATGAAAGCAGGGTGAAAATAAGGTCCCCAAATATTAGAAATGGTACATTTGTAAGTAATGAATACATCATAGAAATATTTAGAAATATATACATTTTGCTTTGAGTTTTATTAAATATATGACAAATTAGACACAGAGGTAGTTCTCTTTGGAGGATATTCATGGACAGACGACTAAAAATAATTTTTATACTTTTACATGAAAAAGTATAAAAATATTAGCCACTAGATTGTATGATATATAAGGAAGGAAATAAGAGGTAAAATTTGAAATTTGTAAAATAGAAAGTAGTAATAATAAAAATTAAAACAGAAAATATTTTTGTTAAATAATTATAGTTGATAATGGACTAGTAAAATAGCCAAGAAAGGAAACACACACACACACACACACACACACACACACACACACACACGCAAATAGTAACATCTTATAGATGAGTAGAAACTCCTATAAAAAATAAGTGTATATTGGTTAAAAGGCACCCTATGTGGTATGGGGCTTTAGAAAAGGGTAGAATGCTTGCCTAGAATGTATGAGGTCCTGGCTTTGTTTTCTATTACTGGAGAAATATTCCAAAACAATTACTTGGAGTTTTCATATCATTCTTTCCATACCCATGGTGAGTGCACATATATGTAATATGAACTGCTAAATGGTCTTTTAATAATAATAATAATAATAAAAACTTGAAGCCTGATATTGAGGTAAATGCTGAAAACTCAGAGAGAGAAAGGAACAAGCCACCGCCATGTCTCACCTCGCCAACTGCACGAATGCTCTGACTGAACAGACTCTGACTCCTCAGCCCAAAGCACTCCAGCTGAAGAGCTCCAGTTCCTGTCTCCTCACACCTTATATACCTTTCTCTGCCCAGCCATATCACTTCCTTCTTAGTGTTGAGATAAAAGGTTTGTGTGCTTCCTCAGAAAAGGCCTGAGATCTCAAGTGCTGGGATTAAAGGCATGTGATTCCCAAGTATTGGGAATAAAGGTGTCTGCCACCACTGCTTGGCTCTGTTTCTTTCCTAGACTGAGTCCATCTCATGTAGTTCAGGGTGGCTTTGAACTCACAGAGATCCAGACAGATCTCTGCCTCCCAAGTGCTAGGATTAAAGGTGTGTGCCACCACTGCCTGGCCCCTATGTTTAATCTAATAGCTTGTTCTGTCCTCTCATCTTCAGGCAAATTTTATTAGGGTACACAATATATTACCACACATACGTGTTTTACTTAACAGATATTCACTGAGTTGGAAATGTGATACAATGTGGTAGTAAACTTTGTCCGTTTGACACAATTTGGAATAACCTGGGAAGAAAATCACAGTGAGAGTGTCTAAATCAGGCTGGCTTGTGGACATATCTTTATGGGGTTATCTTGATTATAGTAATGGAGTTCAGAAAGCTCTTCTACTGTGGGTGGAACCATTCACTTGATAGAAGAGCCTGAGTTGTGTAAGAGTGTAAGTGAAAGAATACATATATCACTCAATTTCTCTCTGTTCTTGAGGCTAGCTACTTCTGGCTCCTGTTACCTTGACTTCCCTACAGTAATGGACTGTATTCTAGAATTGTGAGGGAAAATAAACATTTTCAGGCTGTGGATACAGCAGAAAGGTTTTAACAGACAGAGGTAAGTTTATACTTGTACTGGAGCAAAAGAATCTCTTTTGATGTGACAGGACCTCTCCATTCACAAACTCACAGTAGCTGCTAGAAACCCTTCTGTCTTCCAAATCCCCACATCAGTACTATGACTAAAGGTGCTACACCTGCATTTTTACATACCTCTGGGCATCTGAATGCAGGTCCTTAGGCTTGCTCAGTAAGCATTAGACTGACTCATCTATCTCCCTAACCTATTTTTTTTTCATATTTCCTACTTAGCTCTGTCTCTCTTATTCCAACTTGTAAAATATCCAGAATGGCTTCTTGGGACAGCAAATCTTCAGTTAACTGGTAAAAAGCTGTGCCAATCAAATTATGCTGCCCTTTTTCAGAGAACAGCTCTGCTGAGCTCATCAAGTCCCAGTGTATTTATCAGCCAACAATTGCCCCTAATTTTGCATGAGACCTATCTCATAACTATCATATAAATTTGTCAGGGAACTAATGGGTAGCATATGTACCCAAACCACACAGCAAATTACCCACTGCTTTTCTTTCCTTTTCTGGCAAGCTGCCAATATTTGTTGATGTTCTAAGTGATAATATCTCCAAAGGGCATTTTGCTCTATTGTTTCTAAATTGCAAGATGTTGAATTAGCACTGAGGACCCCATGGGATATTGATGAACTCTATAAAATCCTCAGATGAGTTAGTCCCAAATGACTGAAGCTAAGAATGTTGTTTGGTTGACTTTCCTCTTTTTTTCCTTTCCCCTTTCTCATGCCGAGGCTTGTGAACAGAAAGGTGAAATAGCTCCCTGCTCCTAGGCTGACTCCATTTTGACAAGATTTACTGGTCCAAGGAGACTCTTTCCCAAATAAACATTGATTCTTCCCCTTAGAAGGGATGGCAAAGGGCTCTTCAGTAAACTTTTTAGACATTGGATAGGAAAGCTGGAACATTTTTTCAGAAAGCACCGTTCATCCAAAGCTACCTAGATACCACGCTTCTCACCTGTTCTTTCTTCCTTGGTTCAGCTTATCATGTACTCACTGCTTTCAATATAAAGTTTAACTGTTTGAAGGATGGAAGAAAATAGAGATCTCTGTTCACCTGCAGGAAGATGATAGAATAAATGCATTCCTAGAACATTATTAATATGTCTTTCCTTTTGTTTGTTCCTAGATTCATCCATTGAGGAAATGATGAAAAATATCTAGATACTCTTTTGGCTGAGAAAAAGTCAGAGATATTTGTATATAATTTTGCTATAACTCAGAGAGTTTATAGAATCTTTTCAGCCCTTCTATAGAATTCAAATTAAAAACCTATGATCTGCAGCTGTACTGAACTATATTTTTTTTGCCTATATTCCCCTTGACATTTGTCTACATAAAAACATAGAGTGCAGGGTACTGCTCTCTGATAAAATATTCTAATTCTCTAGGGTTGCATATAGGACTTTATAATATCTGTTTAGTGGAAAGAAACTTCATACTAGTTTGGTGTAAGGGGAAAACATACTAGAGATGCACGTTGTCCAATGAATGGCCTTGCAGATCTCAACAGGGAAAGGAAGAGTTAATAAGTCCAGCATTTGCTTGATAGCCCCATAAGGCTTCCCTAACTCAGAGTTTTGCTCTCCTGCTTTATTTATTGATGGATAAATAAAAAGCATCCTTGCTTTCCTACACAGTATTTTGTTAACAACCACCAAATGATTGACCATTTTATAGAAATGCTAGTGAGATCTGAAAGTGACTTTAGATTTTATTCTCTTTGGTAGCAGATACTTCTAGTTAAGAAAAAATTTTATCTTATAAGAGTTTGCTTGTTGGTATTATGGTCTTCCACTCACACTGTCACCATTCACAGATGAGAGTTTTCAACTGAGGTGCAAACAAATGGTCATTTCTTAAGGGGAATGTGTGAATTTACATTCTCATTATTTAGTGCAAGTTATCTCCATGTTAAGGAGAAGGAAAATTTATCTTCTAATTTTTATATAAATAAGGACTTTTGTGAATGCTGCCAGTACAATTGAAAATGAAGTTGATTCACTAATGCATGAGGGATTGTGTATTTGTACATGTGTTTCAATGTGAACATTGTTGTGTTTGCTAGATTAAGTTGCAGAGTGTGAAAGTTAGTGATAAATATCAACTTGAAAGAATATAGATTTCTGGGGGGGGTTGGTATGCTGTGCATGTCTATGGGAAATTGGTTAACTTCGTTTTGTTATTTGAGCTGAATCCTGTCCACTATGACTGATGTCATCCACTGGTTGTTATCTTGGACTTCATAAAAATGGAGAGCAAGTGGAGATAGGGCACATACATTCATTGTGACCTTCTTCTAACAGCAAATATAAAGTGATCAGGTACTTGATGCCTCTGATGCCTTGACTTCCTTGCCATGGTGGGCTACTATGAATTGTGAGCTGAAATAAACATATTCATCCTTAAGTTGCAGGTGTTGTAATATTTTATAATTGTAGCTGTAATGTAACTAAGACAGAAGGTTATCACAAATGTGTATACTGTAGCCTCCATTATTTTCTTTTTGGTCAGATAACAAATATAGACAGAACAGCCAAGGACAGATGCTTTAAATTACCCTCTCACATCTTCATATTAGCTACCAAATCTCTCAAGTAAAGATTTAATGATGACACTTAGTGCCTCAAAACAAACAAGAATGGGAAGAATGGTGCCGGATGATAGAGCAGATGAAGAATGGTAAAAATAGATCATGTACTTTTTCCTTTTTTTTTTTTTTTTTGTCCAATAGTATTTGCAATATGTTTCCTGGGGATTTAAACAAAAGCCTATCTTTCTTAAAAAGGTTTATTTTTTTTTCATTTTACATATTAGCCACAGTTCCACCTCCCACTCCTTCAGCTCCCTCCCCCTACCTTCTCTTCACCCATCAACTCCTCCAAAAGGGTAAGACTTCCCATGGGGAGTCAGTAAAGCCTGGTACATTCAGTTGAGGCAGGACTAAGCCCCTCAGTACTGCATCAAGGCTGAGCAAGGCATCCCACCACAGGTAATGGGTTCTAAAAAGTCAACTCATGCACCAAGGATAGATCCAGATCCCACTGCCAGGGTTCCCTCAAACAGACCAAGGTACACAACTGTCTTCCACATACAGAGGGCCTAGTTTGGTCCCATGCAGGTTCCACAGTTGTTGGCCAAGAGTTCATGAGTTCCCATGAGCTTGGTTCATAGATTGTCTCTGTAGATTTTTTTCTGTAATGATCTTGACCCCCTCTTTCATCAAAGCAGTAGGCCAAGCTCCCTGAGTCCAGTTGAAGAGAGGGAAAAGGCTGTCTTTTTATTGGGTCTACAAACAATGTCAAAAAGAAGACTATTTCCAATGAGTGATGCATTGAATTATCATACTGGACACATACATATAAACTTGTACAATTAAAATATTTAAAGGTAATTATAATATTTGCAATTTTTTAAATTTCATGCCCATGGAAGAAGGTACCTGGAGTTGGAAGTTTTCATGTGTCCTGCCCAGTCCACAGCCACTCAGATCCAAGTAAAAATATAGAGGCTTATATTAATTAAAACTGCTCAGCCATTCGCTCAGGCTAACTACTGACTAGCTCTTACAGTTAAACTCACCCCATTTCTATTAATCTATATGTTGCCACATGTTCTGTGGCTTTGCTTGTGTGCAATTACATGCTGCTACCTGGACAGCAGGCTGGTGTCTCCTCACTCAGCATTCCTCTGCACATCTCTCTTTGAACTTCCTGCCTGCTCTAAGCTGCCTTGCCTTAGGCAAACAGCTTTATTTATCAATCAGAGCAATGCATATTCACGGCATACAGAAATACATTTCCCAATCACTTCCCCTTTTCTGTTTCAACAAAAGGAAGGTTTTAACTTTAACCCAATAAAATTACATATATCAAGCAAGAATTTATAATGTAAATTATAAATATATCTATATATAAATGCAGTTATAATATCTAGCATATTTGTATTTGGCAAAATTAAAGAAAATATATTAGGGTTGGGAATTTAGCTCAGTGGTAGAGCTCTTGCCTAGCAAGCACAAGGCCCTGGGTTCGATCCTCAGCTCCAAAAAAAAAAAAAAAAAAAAGAAAAGAAAAAGAAAATATCTATCCTATATTTGTGAGTCTAAAGTCTTATCTAATTTATCTCTTTTTTTAAATATTTATTTATTTATGTATACCGAAGAGGGTGCCAGATCTCATTACAGATGGCTGTGAGCTAGCTACCCTGTGGTTGCTGGGAATTGAACTCAGGACCTCTGGAAGAGCAGTCGGTGCTCTTAACCTCTGAGCCATCTCTCCAGCCCCTAATTTGTCTCTTATCATAATCAAGAGAAATTATAACTTTCTAGTCTTTAACTATATCAAAGACCTCAGAAGGATATAATATTACCTAAGTAAACAGGAAGTGCATTGTAAGCAACTTCTGAAAGTCTAGAATGACAGAGACAGCTGGCTGCCTGAATAGTCACCTAAATTTCTTTTGCAATGTTTGAGCATCCATTTTTAGACCATAGGCATAGAATTTCTCAGCAATTTTTTCTCTGTGTCCTGTAGAATGCCTGGTAATTTCTTCTGTGAAGCAAGAACCTGAAGGACCATCTCACTTTGCAAAGTTCAGTGATCATCTTCCTATGGGTCCTGCATGTCCAGTTTATACAACATTTTTTCAAGCAGTTGAGACAAGGGCACTTTTTTGCCCAGTGGCTAACTTTTGCCACAAAGAAAGTAAGCTTCATAATGAGTTTCCTCAAAGCCCATTATCTTCTCTGCAGGAGATTGGTGCTGCCAGGAACAGACAAGTCTCAATGTCCAGAAAGTCAAAGTTCTTTTTTTTTTTTTTCTTTTTGGTTTTTCAAGACACAGTTTTTCTGTGTAGCTTTGTGGCTTTCCTGGAACTCACTTGGTACCCCAGGCTGGCCTCAAACTCACAGAGATCTGCCTGGCTCTGCCTCCTGAGTGCTGGGATTAAAGGTGTATACCACCACTGCCTGGCTCTTAAAACATTTTAAATGACATATTCTGTAGGTCCTTGAAGTGTTTGAAGATAACCTAACTAATTGAAATATATCTATGCATATCTAGAAAACTTAACTAACATAACTACAAGTTTGATTTTCATAGATGATTATTAATCTGTATTTCTCAATTATCATTACAATTTAAATGAGTTGCATAAACATAATACCTTAAATGACAGTATAAATATATATAAAGTATAACAAAACTAACATTAAATTTGTATCAATAAACTAAAATCTATTGCAATGTAAAAATGTTTATTCTGTATTTTTATATCGTATCTTCCTTTCTTCTTTTAGAAAGAGATTGACTATGACCAATAACAATTTGTAACCAAGAACCTAAACAAAGACAAACATCTATAATCCATTTTTTGGGAATGTGGACATAGTTTTCTAGGCTACTTCCTGCTGATAAAGGGTGCTATATTCTTACGGGGATACAAAGAAAATTTTAGAATTATGGTCATGTCCTGACTGGAGTAGTCTGTGAGTCTGTATTCTCTGAGGCAGTTGCCTTGAATTTGATTTTGGATGTTGGATGATCTGAACCATGGTGTCATTGGAGACCTTTCAGGGGGTCTTGGCTGGTCAAACCTGATGTATCTTAATCTGAAACAAATCCATAGCCTATTGCTTTCTGTGGAAACAAAAGCACAGCCTCCTTTCCAAAGCAAGATATCCTTAGATCTAAAGTTTGAATTCAAGATATCTTTAAAATATACATATTCGTTTAACTGAGCAGCCTTTACAATCAAATGTCTTTCTACAGTTAAAAATTCCAAAGACAACATAATCCAGATTCTGTGTATAATACCCATCTTTGTGTGGCTTATTTTTTATATTATTTTTACTGTCTCTTTAAAGACTTTATTTTTTAAAACTGTTTCTTTATATAACTCTCAATAATCATTTTTCTCTTTCTTTCAAGCCTACACACACACACACACACACACACACACACACACACACACACACACGCCGTGCACGCGCACGCGTAGATGTATCCAACCGTCTTATTAAATAAGAAACAGAACCAATGTAAAAGAGAAAGGCAAGAGGTCAGAGCACAGAGCTAAAATCTTACCCTTCCTCCTGCCGTGGTCCTAGCTCTCTGAAAGAGACCTATTTCTTGTGTGTATGTCTTTAAATAGTCTTTCTGTTCTGCCTTCGCATTGGTTGTAAACTCAAACACATGACTGCCTTGTCACTGCCTGTAAGGACAGCCCTCCAGGTCTTAAAGGCGTATGTCTCCAATGCTGGCTGTATCCCTGAACACACAGAGATCTATGGGATTAAAGGCATACGCACCACCACCATGCTCTTTCTATGGCTCTAATAGCTCTGACCCCTGGGCAACTTTATTTATTAACATACAATTAAAATCACATTTCGGTACAAATAGAATACCAACACCAACACACACACACACACACACACACACACACACACACACACACACACATTAAACCATTTAGAAGTTTATTTCATCTGAATCTGTTTTATTGTGAATCTATTGCTTTAAACTGCAGCATTACTAAGACTGAAATAGCAGCCTTGGCTGATGGCTCCACCCACCTAAGATTTCCAACATGACAGAGCTAGAGTCACCACCAGCTCTGGGAGAATCATGCTCCCTGCTGACTCTGGGAGGCAGTGGGTCTATGTTTGCATCTGTAGCCTGTAGCCAAAAAAACTTTTCTTTTTTTCCTTTTTTTTTGTCTGTACTAGCAAAAGTTATATCCACCATGCGCCACGCTGTGTGGCTTGCAGACTCCACTGTGTACTGTGGCAGGAACCTGCCATGCTGCAGGTCAAGTCCACACACCACTGTGAACCTGCCTGATTGTAGCTCAAGGCTTGTCTGAGGGACACAACTAGGAAGCTGTTTTTAGCTTCGTTTTAATTTTTTTTAAAGCTTTATCAGATTTTAGGTGGAAACTCTTGCCTCACATTTTGGCATCATTTATAGCTGAAAGTTTTCTCTGGTCCTGCCCAGCTCCTACAGCCCCGCAGTCCTGTAGCTGTTCAGACCCAAGTAAACACATAGAGGTTTATATTAATTTTAAATTATATGACTATGGCAGGCTTCTTGTTAGCTATCTCCTATTTCTTAAATTAACCCATTTCTATAAATCTATACTTTGCCACATAGCTTGTGGCTTACTGGCATTTTAACATCTTGCTTCTTTTGGCGGCAGCTGGCAGCATCTCCTCTGCTCTCCTTTCTCTTCTTGTCTGTCTGTTTGGATTTCCCACCTGTCTCTAAACTTCCTTGCCACAGGCCAAATGGCTTTATTTATCAACCAATCTAAGCAACATATATTCACAGCATATATAAAGACATCCACAGCAGGTACGTATTACCTTTAATGTTTATTTTTTTAAATTTTTTTGAGACAGTTTCTCTGTGTAGCTTTGGAGCCTTTCCTGGAACTCACTCTATAGCCCAGGCTGGCCTTGAACTCACAGATACCCTCCTGCTTCTGCCTCCTGAGAGCTGGTATTAAAGGCGTGCAACACCACCACATGTTTAATGAGTTATCTAGATAGATAGATAGATAGATAGATAGATAGATAGATAGATAGATAGATAGATAGATTGCTGTAGGATGGTCTTCCTTTATATTGTAAATAGATGTTACTCTCATTGGCTGATAAATAAAGCTGTTTTGGCCAGTAGCCAGGCAGAATCAGGTTAGGCAGTATATTCAAAAGGAAGACAGAGATGAAGAAGGGTAGAGTCAAGGCAGATGGTGCGAGCTGCCCAAGAAGCAAAATGTGAAAGAACCAGTAAGCCACAGGCCATGTGGTGATATATAGATTAATAGAAACAGGTTAATTTAAATATAAGAGCTAGCTATTAATAAGTCTGAGCCATCAACCAAGCATTTAAAATTAATATAAGCCTCTGAGTGATTATTTAAAAGTGGCTGAGGGTCAGAGTAGGACAAAGAAAAGCCTCTGGTTACAATAGATAGACAGATAAAACAGAGAATCTTGTAGTTCACGGTATCTCACATTAAACACCAGATAACCCAGGAACTCCTGATAATGTTGACTTCACCTGAAAAATGATGTGATTTACAGATTGATGTGTGCCATCATTTATGGATGAATTTTAATTTTCTAGCATGCTTATTACAGAGCCCAGTTCCTTACACATTCTAAGCAGTCCTTTCTCACTGAGCTGTATCCCAACTTCTACAGAGAATTCTTATCTTAAATTGTGTTGTTTTGTGAAAGTTTTTCCTAGATTTATTTGCAAGACTGTATTTGCATTATTTTGTATAAGCAAACATTTCAAAATTGATTGTAGCATTAATTTGTAATTAAAAATGTTGCATTCCCAGGATGTATACCATTCAGTAATAAGTACTATCTGAACTGTTTGATTAATTTCCAGATTCAATTGCCTATAATATTCCTAAGAATTTGGTCATCCAATTTCACATGGAATAATAATTTGTGGTCTTTTAATGGCTTTCCCTATATTACTGAAAGAGTAATACAGACCTTGAATAGTTAAAAAAAAGTTATTTCTGAGAAACCTCCATAAAGTACTAATTCAAGATATCAATCTATATTACTTTTAAAATATGTTAGGGAATAAAGGTATTCATTGCACTTTAACTCATGTTCTGAAATGCATCTTAGTTCATGGCTTTCCTTGTAGTCACAAAGTAATCAACAAGAAGGAAAACACAGTGAGAAGGTACCCTTAAGTCTCAGGACTTTAAGCATTCTGATATATGCTACAATCAATATTTTTAAATCCATAAAAAATAAACATTTGAAGGGTAAGTTGCATGGAAGCAGATGTTCTTGCTGTATTTTATTTTGCCTCTATCAGAAGAACACTCTCTGCATCAGTCAAGTATGGTACTTAACCCAAAATCTCCTAGATATTTTTCATTATTGATGAATATAACAATCCAAAGCTTAATTATGAAATAATCTGTTATTCATTGGGGGCAACAATATGTAGTGTGAAAGAAGGCTCTAGGTTAATGGGAGGCAATTTTAAACTTTCTCTTTCACTGAGCTGTATAGTTGCAGCTTCTTGGGATATTGTTGAAATATAAGATGCCACATCTCCTGTCACCATAAGATAGATTACTGTAGGATTTACTTGTCAGACTGTGAAATGACCCATAGCAGTAAGGCAGTCCAGGCGCTGATTTTCTAACTGGCCTCATTGCCTTCAATGTGGGATATGATGAATTGCTGCTCAATATGTCCACATTTATTTTTTATTTTTTCTCTAAAATTAGACTCTTACACTCATTGAGTACACATATCCATGCACACATTCATGGGTGAAGACCATCGAAATGGCTTTGACAGAGAGAAGATAAAATAGAACAATTCAATGACCAAAGAAAAAGTTATTAGCAAACTAAAAGATTAATTTAAAAAAATCAAACAAAAATAATCTCTCATATATGCAACAAGGAATAATTTAAGTAAAAAAATATAAAAGGCAAGGTGCTTATAAATCATAAGGTACATGGAAAATATGATGAGCAATTGGTGGGAGAACATGGACAACTTAACCAATGGCGACATTACTGAAGAAAACTACCTCGAGCAACTATTTTACTGCCAATAGCTCCTATTAGAAGGGTGAAGAGTCATGAGCATATCCTCCATTAGTGATGCAATGGTGAATGGTTGATCTTAGGGAGGTCTTGTAATCATGACTGTTCTTGGTTCTTTACTCAGTACAACAACCATGCCATGTCCAGCACATCTCTCTATCCTCTAGCTCTTATGTCCTTTCTTCCTTCTCTTCCTTGATGTTTCTTTACCCTTACAGGGTTAAATAGAGATGTCCTGTGTAGGGCACTACAGTTATTTATTCTCAGCATTTTAGCCAGAAATGCATCTTAGCATTGACTGTAATACAATGTAAATAGAAGCTTCCCTAATCAAGTCTAAGAGAGCAGTGAAATGATGATTAAATGAAATAACTCATGAAAAATAGAGAATCATGTTTG
Organism: Peromyscus maniculatus bairdii; assembly: GCF_049852395.1. Taxonomy (NCBI): domain Eukaryota; kingdom Metazoa; phylum Chordata; class Mammalia; order Rodentia; family Cricetidae; genus Peromyscus; species Peromyscus maniculatus. The sequence continues at coordinate 132,392,367 of NC_134854.1, read as the reverse complement.
GTATAGTAAATACTCAATAAATCTTAATTTTATTAGCCATATTGCTATAAACTGCACTTGAGTAAAGGAGAAGTTACTGCTGTTTTTTTTTTTTTTTTTTTTTGCATAAATCCAATCTTCTCTGTGATAAATAATGAAAGAATCTAGCAGGTAAGTTTTAAATGGGTTCTATTAAGAAAACTGAGGGGTTGGAGATTTAGCTCACTGGTAGAGTGCTTGCCTAGCAAGTGTAAGGCCCTGGGTTTGGTCCTCAGCTCTGAAAAAGAAAAGAGAGAGAACTGAACATGATGATACAACTAAGAGAAGGGATACTCTAATATGGGTCAGCCAAGTCATCATTCTCATTTGTTCTGTATGACATTTCTACTAGATGGATTCTGATTTAGCTTTGCTCTGTTGTTCCTTTGTTTTCCTGGTCTACTGGAGAGATTATCTGTTTAGAAACCATAGGATTAATTCAGATACCAGTCAAACACCTTCATTGCTTCAGACATCACAAAGCACAGAGAAAAGTGATGATTAGATTCGACATATTGTGTTAGCCTTGGAAAGCAAACAGAAAAAGGAGAGTCACTTGCATGATGGATAGCTTTGGAAAGAGCTTCTAATGAGTCATCTATATTATCTATACTTTCATATCTGGGGCTCTTTTGTGTCACTGTAATAGAATATCTGAGTCAGGCTGATTTATAAAGAACAGAAACTCCTTGAATAGTTCTACATTTGGGGATGTCTAAAGTTAAGGTGCTGGCATATGGTGTGTGAAGGAACTCTTCTGGCTGCATCCACAAGGGCAGGAGGCAGAGGTATAAGAGTAGAATGCAGTATCGTGCCTCTTCTCTGAAGGTCTTTAGCTCAGTCTCAAGAAAGGAGCCCTAGTGAGCTAACCACTTTGTAAATGTCTCACGTCTATAACATGGCCCCACTGGCAATCCCTGAAGTTTAGAAGACAGCAGGGTATAGCCAATCACAAAACACTATACTTGATAAATGGCTTGTTCCAGCTTTACATTTAGTAAGGTTGTCCTTAGGATAGAGTTGTTAGGAAGAAGGATTTTACTACTTCTTGTACTGCAGGGAAGGTTGGTAGAGTAATAGGACCAACATAAAAGGAGAAGAACCATATGGGCTATGGATATTGTGGTGGTTTGAATAGGAATGACCTTCATATATTTAAATGCCTGGTCATTAGCAGGTGGCACAATTTGGCAGTCATTAAGAAGTGTGGCCCTGGTGGAGGAAGTATGTGGGTAGGCTTTGGGTTTTCAAATGCTCAAACCAGGTCCAGTGTCTTTCTCTTCTTGTTGCGTGAAGATCAAATGCAGAACTTTCAGCTTCTTCTCGAGATCCATATTTGTCTGTCTGCTGACATGCTTCTCACTATGACAATAATGAACTAAATCTCTGAAACTGTAAGCAAGCCCCAATTAAGTGCTTTCCTTTGGTCATAGAGTCTCATTAGGGAACATTGGCTAAGACAGATATGGTGCTAGGCTTCCACTCTTAGTCCCAGTGGCTCAGGAACTGCTGAGGTAGCATGTGTATTGTTTGGCATGGTGATAGGCACATATGCTTAGACGTGTATGCTTATGTATATGAATATATGTACTCGAATTCTGGCACAGATAACCACACGCTTATTCTCCCATGTTGTTACTTAATGAGCTGCCATCCAAGATAGCATCTTCAGTCCAAGGAATCAATGATATTTTAGTGATTTTCACATAAATGATCATTATTATTGCCTTTATAGTTAATATCATGTAGTTTCATTTCCTTCATTTTTTCCACTACTTGGTCCTCTTCTCTCACCTTCTGCAATGAATTTGAAGAACACTAAGCTAGAGATAAATTTAAACACCATACCAAATAAATGGCTTAGACAAATTAACCTGAGTAAAGTCATTGCAGTTTATAAAGTAATAATAGTGGTATTCCATGCATTAAAAAGCCTTCAGAGTATCAAATAATTGTTGACCGTTTTAATTTTCTCTTGTAGTATAATCAGGGAGTAGTAAGTGATCAATTTATCTTTTCATCAGTAATTTTTCTCACCTGTACAACAAATAATTTCATCCTGAAGTTGGGTGCATAATTTTCAAATATCTGAGTCCTTATGGTGAAAACATGTTGTTTTAGATGTATTTTATAGCTATGTGGTTTAACAGGATTATTAAAGAAAAACATATTTAATACATAAGACAGGATTTGAGCAAAATATACTTAGTTCCAAAGTTTTTCAGTGGCCACAAAGAGAATCAGATAAAATACCTGAACTTGGTCATTTGAATGCAAGATGTTCTATTCTACTGTAGCTCCAGATTTAGTATGATTCATCAAAGGCAAATGGAGAAAAATAATCAAGATTATTTTTTCCTGATTTTGAGCAAAAAACACCATTTTTCTCTTATATTATACTATAAGAACTAATATTTATTCAGCTTTTAGCAAATGCCAGAAACTGCTGAACCTATTTTACATGCACGATCTTGACTAACCCTCTCTAAAATCTCCATGAGAGTGATCATTATATTCTCACTTCACAAGGTGTAAATAATGCATATGGTTTTAGGTGATTTCCTATACCTCTCAGAAAGCTTATCAATCAAGATTTAAACCCAGGTTCTTAGGTTTCAAAGTTATCAAAGAAGTGTTATCCTACACTGACTCTTATATGTATTTATTATCAGAATAGACATGAACAGAGTGGTCTAAGCAACACATTTTTGTGGAAAAAAACACAGACCATCAAAGGAAAAACACATGTTGGGGACAAAGTCTACACTTAAATTTTTGATGCACATTTTGATAGTATCTGACAGAAACAAAAAGAGAGTTCGCATGTTATCAAGAAAAATGAAGTCAAAATTTGGCAGATATTCAAGAAGTTTCTAGTACCCAAAGGAAAGTGTCTTTTCATGTAGTCTTTGATTTTTTTTGTCATCTAAGCCCAGTATCCTTTAAAGCAGAAAGAGTTGTATGAAAGATATTACAAAGAAGCAGTAGTCAAGAGAGCTCAAATGACACATTCAAAAGTAATAGGCAAGCATGTTTCTTGAGCAGTGTCGAATCTGGCTGAACGCCGAAACTGGAAGATAAGATGTTCCCAGGGAGCTGGGTAGGCTGTGACTGATGATTGCCTGATGCACACAATCTGTTTTAGAGTCAAGAGACTCTACATGAAGTTTGCATTCCCTGGAAAATGCATGGGCTTTATTTCCATGACCATTCCTCATTCTGTCTCCTTCCCATTGAGGGAGCTTTTCATTCCACAGTGTGTAAAATTTTCTACATTTCTCAAATGACAGCTAAGCTGTTCCCTGTGCTATATTACAGTCCAGGATCACATTCTTTCGCTGGCAGAAGTTAGTCACTCTTTTGCCTATGTCCTCAGAGAATTCTCTACTACTTCTTATAGATCATCTCTGTGAATGAGAAAAGTTTAGCTGACATTGGTCACCATTTCAGGTGCTTGCATGTTTGCTGAAGAAAGGAATGAATGAATGAATGAATGAATGAATGAATATACAAATGGACAAATGAAAGTTCAGAAGATATAGAACACCAACTCTGCCCATCATCAAACTCTTTAATTCTCTGTCCCACTATAGGTCCCCAAATACCTATGCTTAATATTCTGTATGGGAGTTTTTAAGACAAAGAGCCCAGCCTCCAGCAATTGTAAAAGGCTAGGCATGAATACCCATCTCTAATGTACCAACTAGAGAGACAAGTAAGGTTGAAAAGCAAGGAAAGGTTTATTCAATGATATCACAGTGGGTAGAACAAAGAAGTGCAGTGTACCTCTATGTTTTGTATATGTACATGAAGTTAGATTTAGATAGAGGATAAGAAGTATGCATAGATTAATCAGTCTAGGTCAAGGTATAGTCCTCCCACCATTGACCCATTATTGTTTCAGCTCTAGTCTTGCAAAATGATTCACATGGCAAGGTGATGCAATTAGTTGGTATTAATCTACTAATCAGTGAGGGAGTAGCCTCACATTTATGGATAATTGTCCTCATCTGTGTGTGAGGAGGGGAGACACATGGTGACTATTCTATGAGGTTTTATTCTTCCTGGAATTCAAGGTAACTCAAGAGGAAAGGGCAATTACTGAGCTCTGTGACTTCAGCCACAGTACAGACAAAAGAGAAGGCAGAGATGCCAGGGCTTATTCTTGCTTTTAGTAACTTGTGTGCCCAAGTGAGAAATCAATAATTTTAGCAAATGCAGCTTCTATGCATCTCATTCCTTTCCCCTTTCCTATAAATGGAAAGGAAAACAACAAGATTTTGTTGGAATAATTTGAAGGAATAACAGGAAATTCTCCATATGCCACTTAAAAGAAGATACTGTCCCATATTTGTTAATGCACCTATATGTATGGCAATCCTTTTCCTCAAGGCTCAGGAATCTATGTGGAAGAGGAGGCAGAAAGACTATTAACAGCCATTGGTGGTAGAGGACTTTGAGGACACAGTGTTTTTAAAATACAACAAGGCTGATACATATTTGAACTGGCAGAGAGTACTACAGGGCACATAATATTTGCAAAAGCTCAAGACAGAAAAACTCCTGGGACGTAGGAGCAGAAATGGGCATAAAGAAAGAAAGGTTATAAAATTAGGTGGGTAGAGAAACAGGAAAGATTCTGGGAGCAGTTGAAGGAGGAGAAAGAATATGATCAAAATATATTTATCAAATTCTATAAGAGAATAAATAAACTGTTATTACAAAAAAGAGTCCAAGTAGGTGGTGGTGGTGGTACATGCCTTTAATCTCAACACTTGGGAGACAGAGACAGGAAGATCTCTGAGTTTGAGGCCAGCCTGGTCTACAGAGCTAGTTCTAGTTAGAAAAAGACAATAAATAAATAAATTTTGTAAACAGAATACCTTCTTATAAAAACTTATTACTAATTAAATACTATATATTGTAAAGACTTTAGTGAATTTCAGGAAAGCACAAGAACATCATTATCTTTATAAATATGTACCTATAATCTTTAATGAAAAATCCTAAAATAATTCAATTTAAACATTATAAATACCATGTTGCTTTATTTTCATAAGCATGTCCTAGCCACACAGCTTTGCTAATATGCATGAGATATTTATCTGTCTATATAATTATTTTACACACCTATTGTGTTCCTGAGGAAATGTGCATGTAGAAAGCTAAATGAACTGAAGCATCACTGACCTTACACCTGACATCAAAGTCATGAACAAAATTATTTGATATGCCACATAAAAGTGATGACACATTTGTTTCTTCCTTTGTGCATGTCTGTTGTTTTTTCTCTAGATCGTCACATTCTGTGGGCCATTGATCTAAACTGGGCTTTTATTAAGAACCACAGCATATGCCTGTGCATATGTGAACACACACACACACACACACACACACACACACACACATACACACACACACACACACACACATTAGGTTTCAACGAATCAGCGGACAAATGACTATTTAACATGTTAAAGTGGACTCTGGCCACCAGTCTCCCTTATTCATAAGTGCCTGTTACAGAATCACCCTTGTTTGAATACCTTACCCCCTACCATCAACTCCTCCTACCCAAGAGCTCTACTCCACTTCCCCCAGCTTCTCTGATTCCTATATAACCTCAGCCATTTTGGTTAAATGGTCTCTTCATCTCTTGATCTACTGGCTCACTCCTGGCCTCTTAGCCCCCATCTTTCCTCTCTCTTCTCCTCTTCCCTTGCTCTCTCACCTCTTCTCTCTCCTTTTACAGCTCAGTTCAGAGTGAATGCCTCTGGACGTGCTCTCCCTCATATTTACAGTAAACCTTCTCCTCAAACATTCATCAGAGCACTCAGGTCTTCATCTTTTCCATTCAATACAGACAGAGATGAGAAAATACTAATATAGAGGATTGAATGAGAGTGTCACCTCTAGGCTCATATGTTTTAATGCTTGGTCCCCAATTCATGGAACTGTTTGAGAAAGATTAGAAGGTATCACCTTGTTGGAGTAGATGTGGCCTTGTTAGAAGAGGTGTGTTACTGGAGTTTGGCATTGAGGGTTTGAAAGCCCGCAGTCCTAGTGTCTCTCTCTCTCTCTCTCTCTCTCTCTCTCTCTCTCTCTCTCTCTCTCTCCCTCCCTCCCTCCCTCCCTCCCTCCCTCCCTCCCTCTCTCTCTCTCTCTCTCTCTCTCTCTCTCTCTCTCTCTCTCTCTCTCTCTCTCTCTCTCTCTCTCCCTGTGCTTTCAGATCATGTGTATGCTCAGCGACTGCTCCAGTGCTGTGTGGGCCTGTCTCCATGCTCCTCCATGCTCCCCCACTATGATGATCATGTACTCATACTTTGAAACTGTAAATAGGCCTCAATTAAATACTTAAAAATTGCCTTGGTCTTGGTATCTCCTCACAAAGATAAAACAGTAACTATGAGACAACTGGAAATCACACTATCCAAATGATACTTGCTCACACCCCTACATTACCTGACACTGAATCTACATTTGTAGTTCTTTACATGTATACTCTTGTACATAAAATATATCACCCCAGGTTTTCTTTTCAAGAATGCTGGAGTGTGTGTCTGACTGAGTAGCCATTTTTACTTTAGCGCACAATTTATTTATATGTATCTTCGTATCAGAAAATGTTATCTTTTACAAAGACTATTAAGTGTGGTCTGGTACTTTCTAACTCTAGCAATAAGTTCCATGCTGACTTCATTTTAGGAAGTAAAAAGGATAATTGATGTCTCTTGTTTCTGCCAATTTTTTGGATAGTTTGGAACCTTAGTTAATGATCTCTCAGTTCATTCATTCTCCTCCCTTGCTGATTTTTTTCCTGAGCCATAAATTGGCATTCTTTTTACATCATGGTCCCCTGAGTGGCTAATTTCTCATCTGTAAAGTTTTTGTAGATCCAAAGTATTTGGCCATAAAATAATATACACTGGCTTAGAGAGCTGTTTCTCCTTGGTAGGATCCATGTTCTGCATACAAATGAATGCTAAGGGCAGTGGCTTGATCCATTTCATCAAACATAAATTCCATATCCAAATGTCCTTTTGCCCTAGTTTCTCAACATAAATAATTCTGCTATGTCTTCATTGAAAATTAAAGCAGGTTTCCAGGATTGAGTTTCATTTTTGAATGTCAAGGTTATTAAACATGCCATTAAGTTCAAATTCATTTTTGTTCCCATTAGATTACCAATAAATGACTGATTTAGTGATTCATTTGATCTGTTATTAATGTTGAAATAATATATTCTTATTTAGTTCTTGAGCACCAGATTGTGAAAATGAAATTACATAAACACACAAATTTCTTGGATGTGCCTAGGTACTTGTGCAAATGTATATAGTTGTATATTTCTTAATGATAGAGATCTGTGGATAAGCACTATCATCACTGTGTTAACATCACAATATATTTATTCAAATGTATAAGATGCACCCTAATATCTACTCTACGTAGACCATATTTATACATATAGCATAGACTGTTGCAGTTATGGCTAAGATGAACAAAACAACTTGAGACTAAATCAAACACAAAGAGAAATGATGGTTGTTTCTTGTTTCTAGTTATTTTCTCTGAGTTTAAATTGCCACTGATGTAGGGGACATATAGACTTACAAAAGTCAGTAATGACACTCATAAAATGTAGAAGGTTCTCAAGTCCACATACATTGTTATATGAACAATAAATGATAGCTGCAGAATATTTAACTATGTAAAGATGTGTTGCATTTGTTTATATATGCAAAGATGTGTTGCTGTTTTACCTTGCCTGCTTAAGGTACCTGATTGGTCTGATAAAAAGGTGAATGGCCAATAGCTAGGGAGGAGGTATAGACAGACTTCTGGCCAGGGAGAGTAAACTGGAGGAGAAATTTAGGCTCAGGAAAGAAAGGAAAAGTAACAGTGAAATGTCAGAGGCTAGGCAACAAGACACGGAGGAAGCAGGAAAGTAGGACATACAGAATGAAAGAAAGGTGAAAAGCCCTTAGACAAAGCCTAGATGAATAGGAACTGGTTAAATTAAGTTAAAAGAGCTAGTGGGACAAGCATAATCTAAGACTGAGCATTTATAATTAATAATAAGTATCCATGTCATTATTTGGGAGATGGTCGGTGGCCCCAAACAAATTCCAAATATACTCTTTTGTGGGGTAGCCTGTAAGTAATATAAGGAACTACAGTTCTCATGTGTCATCATTCACTCTAGAATGATTATTTTGTTGCTGCAGATAACTCAACCACCCATGCTCTTGTACATAACCCCCTTGAACTCATTGCCTCTCAAAGCTGGTCTTGAGAGAAATACCTTGGTCTGTTTTCTGTGAGCTATCTGGGGTGACTTATATATGTTCAGGTCTTTCACAATAGATACAATGAAGATTTATGGTACTCAAGAAATGTATGAGACTACTGCTATCATAAAGCAGTAAAGCATTAGTTTTATGTAAACTTAATTCAAGTAGAAGGAGTAGAGTCTAAAATAATGCAAAATTAATAGTATAATGAAATGTAAACAAGAACTTATTTCATCATTGGTAATCATTATGTATTTTGAATAATTCTCTATTATAAATGTTAGAGCTGTGGTAGGTCTGCTTATATGACATCATCAAAAAGAGTGGTGTCTTATGCTACACTACTATAACTATAACTACCATGTCACTAGATGATATGAATATTCTAGCTCGTTTAATAATCCTGTAAGATGATCCTCCCATGTCCCAATTATAAATAGTCTAGTATAGTAGATATCTGTTCTATGACCCTGAAGCACAGCCCTAGAGATGTAGCAGGCAATTGCTCTACCTGCCTATGATCTTAGAGTACATGGCCCTGGGGCGTGACCTCTTGGCTATCTTTAAGACCTGAGACGCATGTATACGACTCTCTTTGCTCCCTTGTGGGACTTGGATGCACGAGTGACTCAGATGGCCTGAACTGTGTGAGACTGTGCCCCAGCACTCCAGAACCTGTGACAATTCTGTTCTGTACAGTGAGTTTTTCTCACCTAATAAACTTCTTTGCCCTTAAGCAAACTCCATGGATTTCTCCCATTAGTTGAACTGAAACATTTTTTTCTGTTGTGTGTAACCATATTCTTGAAACAAGTGTGTATGTGTTCATGTATTTTTTCTCAGAATTTTATTTAATTTTTAAAGGTACATATTTTAATTTTATTCATTTGAAGAGAGAGAGGAAGCAATGTGGGTTGGAGAGGCATTCATTTGTCAGTGTGTGTGTGTGTGTGTGTGTGTGTGTGTGTGTGTGTGTGTGTGTCTCATGGCACACAAGTAGAATTTTGAGGACATTTTTTCTTTACTTTTGCCAGCTTTCCATCAGTCCTAGGGTTTAAATCTGGACATCAGGCTTGTACAGCAAGCATTTTAACTGCTGAATCTTTTCATGGAATCTTATTTTGTATACCTCTTTTTTAACATATCTGTTGATTTCTTTGATGTCTTGCTAAAATGGTCTCAGTAACACTTTCTATGCATATCTCAATACTGTATTAAGAAAATGAATTAATATTCAGATTAGCTACTAAGTTAAGCTTGTAGAATGCTCTGAAATGAATCAGGTGGCCTAGCTCTCAAGTTCCACCAAGACTAGGAGAAGAGCAGGGCCCAGTCCTGTGATAAAAGCCATATGGAGACTAAGAAAGTAGGACAGAAGAGCAAAGAGATGGCTTAGTGGATAATGAGTAGTACCTGATGCCAATCCTTTCAAAATAATTTCAAACCCTGGATCCACCCACATGGAAGAAGGAGAGAACCAACTCCTGCAAATTGTTCTCTGACCTCCATATGTATGATATGTGTATATGTATGCACACCACACACACATACAAACAAATTAAATAAACAAATAAATAAATATTAAAAAGATCAAAGTATGATCTAAACCAAAGAAAAAAAATAATTAGCAGAGATTGCTTTTGCAAGTGACTTGCATTGGATATAAAAGCAAAGTGTTTCAAAGAAGTTATTATAAATATATCCACAGAGCTAGGGGCACTCATTTTTTCAAAAATTTAAAGAGGGTGTTGGGAGGTTGTTCAGCAATTAAGAGGTCTTGTGTCTCTTCCACATGGCACCTCCCAATCCTCTCTAATTTCAATTGCAGAGTATCTGGTTCTCTCTTTTTGCCTCCTCAGACAGTGTACACACTGTTGCTGGAGAGTTTTCTCTCCAGGTCCTGCCAAGCCCCGGAAGTCCCTTAGCCCACTTATAAAATAAACATACAGACACTTATATTACTTAAACTGCTTGGCCATTAGCTCAGGCCTATCATTGTCTAGCTCTTACTCTTATATTCAGTCCATTTCTATTAATCTATACTTTGCCACATGGCTCGTGGCTTACTGGTACCTTACATCTTCCTTGTCCTGGTGGCGGCTGCAGGCAGTGTCCCTCTCTGCCTTCCTGTTCCCTCCATTCTCCTCTCAGTTAGTCCTGTCTATACTTCCTGTCTGGCTACTGGCCAATCAGTGTTTTATTTAGACAGAGCGATATCCAAAGCAATACACATGTTACATAGACACACATGCAGACAAAATCACAATGAAATATTTAAAAAAAAAATAATAAAAGGTAATGCGATGTCAAAAAATAGAGACTATCAGTACAGTAAGAAAATGATACTCCTTACAGGATGAAAAAGCAATGCTGGAAATAGAAACATTATTGAAACTAAAATATGAAACTCTGTAGGAGTGCACCAGTGACCAATAGTAGATATAAACAAGCTGATGAAAAATAATGAACCAACAATTCAATTTATGCAAGCCAAAAACAGAAAGACAAATTAAAAAACAACTGATGCTTGATAGCAATGTGACAACACATTGAGAGTTCTAAAAAGAAAAGGAAAAGTTGTTAACCAAAGATCTTGTATTTATTTTCAAAACAGTATTTGATAATAGTGATGCCATTGTCACAGGAGGAAAACTATCTTTACATAAGGAAATGATGACAAAGTGTTAAAACATAATCATTCAAATTGTTTGGATTTAGTAATTTTTTATTTAAAAAAAGAATTAATGTTTCTGGGTGTTTTGCAATTATATCTGTGTACCACTTGTGTGTCTGGTGCCCACGGAGGCTAGAAGAGATAATCAGATATTCTGGGACTATAGATACAGATGGTTGTAAGTCTCCATGTAAGTGCTGGGAATTGAACACTGGAAGTATAGGCAGTGCTCTTAAATGCTGAATCACCCCTCCAGTCCCTGGGTTTGTAACTTTAATATATGTAATATGTACGGCAATGACATTACTTCACAATCCAGGAGCATCATTTCCATAAATAACTGGATATAAACATGAATAATCTAAGACGGTCAAATAAGTTGTCATATATAGAAAACTATAGAGTTATCAAATATAATTAACAAAATCCTTACTGAAATTCAATTGACAATAGAATATACTTAATCAATTTAAAAGGAAAAGCAGTAAAGGAAGAATAGTAGCACAAAAGATATGGAACAAAAACACCCAGTAATGTTAAAGAAATAATTGAAAATATTTCAATAACATTAAATATCAATGGATTAACAAATCAATTAAAAGACTGATTATAATATCAAATAAAAATAATACTGTGGTCCAACTCTATGTTATATATGAGAAAAACATTACACTAAAGATCGGATTGATAGTAAAATGACAGAAAAATATTATGCAGAAAAACCTATAAAATCTGGAGTATACATATTAATATCAACCAAAATAAAATGGAGAGGAAAAAGTCACTTAAGAGTGATATTTATAATAATAAAGAGTCAATCTATTGTGATTAAACAACTGTGTCCATGAGTATTCTGGTTGTTATGCTGATCTTTCCTGTGGTAATATGGAAAACTAAGACATTCAACATTAGTCCTTTATGACTTCTGTTTTTCTCTTTATTAATTATAAGCTAGCTTTTATAGTCAATTACCATACAATTTATTTCATTTTTTTTTACATTTTTTATCAAATTTATTCCTGAACAATTGCATATATGTGTATAATGTATTCTGATCGCATACCCATCCCCAACATGGTCTTATCTTTCTCTCACCCTCAGTAATGCCCTCTTCTCCTTACAGGTCCTCCTTTAAATTACACCTCTTTTTGCTTCATTTTGTTGTTGTCTTATGTCCCACTGTGTTAAACCAGAATCATGTGAATGAGCATGGGTATGGAGTTATACCCTGGATTATGGCACAAGGCAATTCAAGACAATAGCTTGCCCTCTCCAGGGAGCAATAGATAGCCAATAGTTCTGTCAAGAAGAGGCAGCACCACTATAAACTCCTTCCTGATCTGGAACTGGATGGTGAGAGGTTCAGTCTTGGGTAGACTAAGTTCTGGCAACTACAGCTGTTGTAAGTTCATGAGTCCAAAAGCCATATTATGCCCAAATGTCACATACCATGTCCCTACATTGCCTTATTCACCTCTCCATCCTTTCTATTTCATTTCTGTGATGTTCCTATGAGCTGATGTTCCCAGATTGAGAGTAGCCTGGGCTCCTTCTTTAGAGAGTGATATGATGATTCTTAATTAATACAAAACACCTCTGAGGGGGATCAAAATAGTAAAAAAAATTATGAAAAATTTACACATACTAAAACTTTAAAAAATCTTTATGGAATCAGGAAGTGGTGGTGCATGCCTTTAATCCCAGTGCTTAGGAGGCAGAGGTAGGCAGATCTCTGAGTCTAAGGCCAGCCTAGTCTACAAGAGAATTCCAGGTCAGCTAGGATTGCACAGAGATACCCTGGATCAAAGAAAAAAATCCATACTGAGTAATGAAAATCTATGCCATCTGATATTGACACAAATACCTTGAATATAAAAGAGAAATAGAATATCAAATTCATACAATTCAATAACAATAGAGAATAAAATACAAAAGGCAACTGAATATTTCTCCATGTTTTGATATTTAATGAAAATATTTTCACTATAATTAATTATTGAAAAAAGGCAATTTGGATTATAGTATGGTACAGTATGAAATAAGTAGAAAAGGTATAGTTAAAAAGTTAGAAAACATCAAGCATTTTTAAGGGCATGGAGAAATAAGAAGTCATATGGATTGCAGATCAGAATGTACAATGGTGCAAGATCTATGGAGAACAGTCTATTTCTCAATTGCTAATACAGAATTTCCATATGACCCAATAACCACATTCCTAGGTGTATACCTGATAAAACTGAAATATAGCCACATAAAGGCTCATTAGCTAACACAAAGAGTGGCATCATTCACAATACTAAATTAGTAGAAATTATTTGAATATTTTCCAAAAGACAGAAGGATAAATAAAAATATCTAGGAATGGAAAATTATCTGGCCATTAAAATATTGAAGTGATGGTACATACTACTAAAACTTGAACATGTGCTTAGTAAAAGATGTCAGTCCAAACAGGCCACATGCTACACAATTCTATTCATATTGAAAATTCATAATGAATGGTGTTGGTGATCTGAATAAGTAGTGGTGTGACAGCAAAAGGACATTGAGTGCTTTATTTGTTTGCTTATGTAATGTTTATTTTTGCATCAGATTCTCACTAGAACTCTCTCTGTAGACTGTCATCACACTTAGAAAGATCCACTTGCCTCTGTACTGAAGTACTGGAATTGAAGGCATGTACCACCTTGCCCTGCTAAATATTTTTGAAATCACAAAAATATTCTTAAATTACTATCATGTCACATGTGGAACTTAATTCAGAATTAACAAATATTTGCAAACTGATTTTGCATTAAACCAGCTTTTTGGAGTCTTTGATGCACTTAATGGACAAAAGAATCCCAAGAGTAAGAAACTTCCAAATCAATGACTCTAGTGTAAGTAATCCTGCAGAACTTATGGTGAGTTCTGTAGAATTTGATTATTTTAACATTTAAGTTGGCATTGAAAAAGACACGAATTGATGATATTGCTGTGGGATGTTCTGTATGACAAATGTGTTGCTCTGATTGGTTAATAAATAAAACACTGATTGGCCAGTAGCCAGGCAGGAAAGAGAATAGGGGGAGTGGAAGGCTGTGTCAGAGAGACGCTGCTAGCCGCCGCCATGACAAGCAAGATGTAAGGTACCAGTAAGCCACAAGCTTTCTCTTTTACATTGGCTCTGTGTTTCTTATTTTAATAAGAAGATTGGTTACATCTACATCTGGCGCCCAACATGACAAGAATCCATTAAAAACTGCTTGGGGCCAGCTTCCTAGCCCGAGCAGCCGGCTCCCTAGCCGGAGCAGCCGGCTCCCTAGCCCCGGCCCAGGTCTGCTTGGCTTCAGGACAGACTGTGAGCTGCTTGCTTAAAGCCAGTGCTACAAACAACTCAGGCCTGCCCTGCTAAACAGGGCCCCTGCTTGTAAAGCCAAGCTTTGACTCGGCCCAAGAGGGAACAAGTGGCTGGATTTAAGCTTTAGCCGGCTACAATTTCACTTTGCTTTCGCTTTCTCTCTTGCTTTCTCTCTGTCTCTCTGTCTCTCTCTGTCTCTGTCTCTGTCTCTCTCTCTCTCTCTCTCTCTCTCTCTCTGTCTCTCTCTCTCTCTCTCTCTCTCTGGATTCACACCTAGGACACTAGGTGGCTGTTTTGAAATTCGCTCGGATTTCTACTGTTCTACGCAGATTTGGTAAGTCATAAAGGAAACTATTTAAAAGACAAATTTTTTCCACATTTAAAAAAAATGGGTTTCCTGTGTACATTGGAAGAAAATTGGGTTTTGTTTGAAATTTTAGGCAGTCTGACAATGGAACAACTATATGAGAAGATTAATGTTGATCGAATTATGCAGTTTATTACCATGCTTATTCTCATTTTACTATTTAAAAAGATAGTCGATTTAAGTGCCAGGATGACAGCTTTAGAAAAACTTGTTAAACCTGTAAAAATTCAGACAGAAGAAATTAACAATGAAGTTGGTTCAAGATTGGATCATCTATCCCAGGAAACAGAGTGAAACGGTGTATGGATATATATTATCTAAAAAAATTTATGTCTTCTTAAATGTTTGTTTCTGCTTTTCTCTAAAGATTTAACACTATTGGTCTTCTAATAGTCCCAGTTCAATTAAAATTTAAAGCTGACTTTGGAGTTGGAGAATGGCTCTCTCCTTCTTTAAACTCAAGCATGTTGTTAAAAGGAAAATACAAACTCCCTGTATCATGCCAGAATAAAAGAGCCATTTTCTGCTGTGGGACAGGACAAAAGCCAAATTAATTAAGGGACTATTCTATTACTAATCTCAACTCTTTGATTCTATTCTGATTCTTTAAACTTTTCTTAAAGTATAAATTTTATATCAAAATTTACAATATTAATATATATATATACATTTTAAGCTTTGTTAAGATATGAATGGTCATATAGAGTACTAATTTTAGAAAAAAGGCTTCAATTAGCTGCATATATATGTCTTTGTGTTCGAGTCTCTTATCAGTTTTCTGCAGGAAATCACGGCCAGGCCTAACATCAACTGAAATCTCCAGGAAGAAGATGGGGCCCCACAACCACAACAACAACAATTCCACGTGGACAATAATAATATCATTAAGCTGACAAACATCATCTACAGATCAGCTTTGAACTACAAGGTGCTCAGAGCAATTTTGAGATGACTAGCTGAGATGATCCAGTCTCAAAGACTACTTGAATAAGGACTTGAGATAAACCCTGAACTTTGGCATTATACACAGACTGGATAATAATGAAGGACATAGTTACCTTTCCTAGAATTTGACAATTAACCTAAAATTTTTCTTTCAGGATAAAGATAACTTTGCCCATACCCAGCAGGAAGCAATTTTAAGAATGACGCCCACATTCCCAAAGAGGTGGTGTGGGGCGGGTGGTTTTTTTTGGTCTTTTTAATGGGTTTTGGGTCTGGGATAATTTTCATTATTTAGGGGGGTAGGTTACAAGTTGTTGTCAAGGGTTAGGAAAAAGGCTAAGCAAAGGAGATTAGATTTAAGGTTCTTGTTTAAAAAAAAAGAAAGAAAGAAAGAAAAGAAAAGAAAAAGACAATTACTAGTTTTAAATACTTTACATTATTACCAACTATTAGGATATAAAGAAATGAAAGTAGTTAGATATTACAATAGAAATTGTAGTCATATTAGATATGTTTTAAAAATTGAGCAGATATATTTTAGACAGGTCATCTTCAAACCCTTCATAGATCTACCGAATATGGCATTTAAAATGTTTTAATAACTTAGAAATTTTTCTTTTTTGAGACATATTGGCTCCTGGCAGTACCAATCTACTTCAGAGAAAATATGGGCATTGAAGAAACTGCATATGGAGTTAATTTTCATTGTGGCAAAAGTTAGCCACTGGACAACAAAGTATCCTCGAATCAACAGGACAAAATGGACAGACAGAACACAAAACAAAGGACTACCGATTCCTGCCAAAAACAAGTGTGGTTATGGCTTTATCAGAAGGCATCTTCTGAGGCCAGGACAATATGGCACCATCCCTGAAGTGGCCTTCACAATCCAGAAAAGGTACAGTGCCCTTTTCTTCGAAGGCAGCTGAACAGGCAGTGAGCCGATGGCTTCTGGTGTGCAATGGAACAGCAACTGAAAGCTCACGCCTCTCAATAGTAGACTGGCATTTAATAGAGGGATGTGGAGAAGAAGGGGATGCTGAGATGAAGCCATATATACACAGCCAAGAAGAATGGACAGCTGAATTCAAAAACCATCAACAATTTCTAGAATTTAAAATCCTGAATCATGACATGACACTAGTGGAATTCAGGTGTTTCTGGGACATGGACTGCTCTCACCCAATGTGAGGTTGAACTGTTGACCTTGTGTACAACCTACTTCACAAATGAGTCTGTCAGATACGATAAGCCTATAGGCTGAAGATGATGCCCCAACACTGCGAAGAAACCTCAGGTGACTGTCCAGGCAGCTGGCTGTTTCTGTCAACTCACAAAATTTTTGGAAGTTGCTTTTGTGCACTTCCTGTTTTTATTTTTGTTAGCTAATATTATTTCCTTCTTGGGTCTCTGAGGGAATTGAAGATTAGTTAGTTATAGTTGAAGATTAATTAGGATAGAAAATGAATTAGATACATTTTGGACTTACTAAAATAGGATAGATAAGGGAATCATTTTCTCTGATTTGTCAAATACAAACGGACTAGACATCGTTTAGGTATTTGTTACTTGTATATATTGTATATAGCTATTGTACTTTTGTATATAGTTTTTCTTTTGTTAGTTATAACCTTTTGCCTTTTTTCTTTTTATTAAAATAGAAAAGGGGAAATATGGTGATATTTTATTTGTACTGAAATGTGATTTTAATTTTGTGTTAATAAATAAAGTTGCCCTGGGGTCAGAGCTATTAGAGCCATAGCAAGAGCATGGTGGTTAGAAGAGCTAGGTAGATTTCTGTGTGTTCAGGGATACAGCCAGTATTGGAGACATACGCCTTTAAGACCTGGAGGGCGGTACTTACAGGCAGTGATGAGGCAGTCATGTGGTTGGTTTTACAACCAATGAGAAGGCAGAACAGAAAGACTATTTAAACACAAAACAAACAGGAAGTAGCTCTCTTGGGGAAGTTAGGAGCACTGCAGGAGGTAAGATTTTATCTCTGAGCTCTGACCTCTCGGCTTTCTCTTTTACATTGGCTCTGTGTTTCTTATTTTAATAAGAAGATTGGTTACATCTACACGCATGGAAACTTATAGATTAATAGAAATGGGTTAATTTAAGATATAAAAACAGTTAGCAAGAAGCCTGCCATGGCCATACAGTTTGTAAATAATATAAGCATCTGTGTGTTTATTTTATAAGTTGGCTGTTGGACTGCCTGTGCTTGGCGGGACCCGGAGAGAAAACTCTCTAGATACATGATATCATTTAATTAACTAATAACTTCCAAAGGTGGAGGTCCACCCTTTTATTTCTGGATTATTCAGTGAAGCCAGGTACCCTGGTTAGCATGTATTTTCAACTTGATATTACCAAGAATCACCTGGGAAGAGGGAAACTCAATAGAAGGATTGCCCAAATCAAATTTCCCAGTGGCTGTCTCTATTGATAATGGTTGTGATGATTGATTGATTTTGTAGGGAGTGGCCCAGTGTAGTTTGTTCCAACCTTGAGCAGATGCACCTGCAATATGTAAGAAAGTTAGAGATAGAGAACAAGCTTGGAGGCAGTCTTCCTCTATGGTTTCTGTTCCACGTTCTTGCCTTAAATTCTTGTCCTCAGTCACCCAGTGATGAACTATGATCTGGACGTATAAGCTAAAATAAGCTTTTTACTCCACAAATTGTTGTGTGTAGTTATGTGTTTATCACAGTAACAGAAAGCAATGAGAGCAATAGGTGATTGAATTTTAGGATAAGAGAAGACAGCCAAGCACCCCCTCCTCCCTGGATTCCTTTTGTCCACTTATAAAATAATCACTCAGATGCTTATATTACTTATAAACTGTATGGCTGTGGCAGTCTTCTTGCTATCTGTTCTTATATCTTAAATTAACCCATTTCTATAAATCTATACCTTGCCACATGGCTTGTGGCTTATCAGTATCTTATCTCATGCTTCTCCTCATGGTGGCTGGCAGCATCTTTCTGCTTTAGCCTTCCACCTCCCAGAATTCTCCTCTCTCCTTGTCCTGTCTGTACTTCCTACCTGACTACTGGCCAATCAGCACTTTATTTATCAATCAGTCATTCACATCACAGCTCAGATTGTGAAATTGACATGTAGTACAAAATGTGTAGCAAAGTAAGGGGATCAAATTAAGTATTTGTGTACAGAAGTACATTTAGAAATTTGTTCTTCAAAAATAACAAAGTATGAACTACTAATATATAGAGATTGTCTATACTTTAATTGTTCTTTGTTCATGCAAGGCAGATGACCATCTTCCTGAGTTCATTCTCCAGAATTCATATCAAAATAGAAAGAGATAATCAACTAAAAATGTTGTCCCCTGACCTGGATGCATGGACCATGGCACATTCCCCCACACACATATAGATAATAATAATTATTATTTTTAAATTAACATAGGCTCTGATAACATGTCTACCAATAATATAATTTTTAATTTGAGGTGATGATTTTCCTTCTTCATATTTCATTTGTCTTCTAAATAATGATAAATTGTACCCAATGAACTCTTAATATCCCTCTATCTGTCAAATACTAAAGAAATTAGTTTCAAATTGACACAGACTTTGAAAATTAATATCTGTACATTTTATTGATTCTCCAAGCAACACTGCTGATCTAAAATATTAACTTCTTATTCTATGGTTTGCTCTTTAATTACTCCTCATTGGTCCCAAATTTAAGTCATATAATGAAGATAAAATTTCTGGTTCTCTCCCTAATACATTATTTTTCAAATATAATTAACTAAAAAGGTCATAGTAATCATAACCAACATCTAATTCCAGTCACTGAATAGGGAAAAAATTCATATTTGTACAGGAAATAGTGACTCATTTTGTGTTTTCTGAGCTGCTCATATCAGATGAAGCCCTTCAAAAGCCAATGAATGAATTTGTTTTACATGTGTAAAATTAAACATTAAACTGTGTTTAGTTAAAAGATAGCAGCATGTGACATAATTACTGACCTAATTATAGAAAGGCCATGCTAGAAATGTTTTCCATTCATTCAGTACCGACTGATTTAAGTGTTCTGATGATTTGAAATATATTCTCCAAAACATATGATTTATTTACAATTCTTTAAATCAAGTATGAAAGAAATGCCCCTTGATCTATTATCTCCTGCTGATGATACAGAGATTAAACACCTCCCAAGTCTGAAATGGATGCCCACTGAATTTTAATTAGAGCTAGGTTTCCCAAAATCAGGTAGTATGGCTTCCCCACAACCCATCGTACAGGCATCCTTGCTGCTGAAAAGGGAATTTCTGGTTGGGAAGGTTTATCTTGATGTTCAACTTAATAGGATTTAGAAATGCCATGGAAAGAAATATCTGGGCCTGCGTGTGAGGGATAAATGGCATGGGGAAGACCACTATAAATGTAGGTGGTGTGATTCCATAGTCTTGGGTTCCTGAACTAAAGGAAGAAGAGAAAGCCATAAGAGCTAAACACAAATAATCATTGTTCTTTGCTACTGGGGTGTGGACACGTGTGATCAGTTGCCTATTGCCTGGGCTGCTCTACATTTCCTGTGAAGAGGAACTGTGAACCAAAACAGACCCTTCCTTCTTTCCCTTACTGTGTCAGATGTTTTGTCACAGTAACAACAAAATGTGCCTGAAAATATAGCTACCAAAAATTCAGGAAACATATATGCTACATAATTCACAAATGGCTTTAAATCCATGGCTATCATTACCAAACTAGCTTGCTTTATATTTATTCCTACATTATAAGTTTAATTATATCTTATAAATGATGTCCAAGACCTAAGTTCAGACTGAAAATTTTATGTCAACAAGTAGCACAGGGATAAGTTATGCATGAAGAAATATTAGTGTCGAGTATTATCCATCTGAGTCACAGACGCATAGGAAGGAGAGAGTACTGAGTGTCCTCTGATTGTGTCTTCTACTTTCATTGTCATTCTTTAAATGTTTAAAAGATACATCAGACATATTAGTCTCAAATTAAAGTTATAACGTGGTGGTATTGTGTTCCTCAAAATAATGTGCACCCTAATAAACTTACCTGGGGTCAGAGAACAGGACAGCCACAATATTAAACATAGAGGATAGGCAGTGGTAGCACACACCTTTAATCCTAGCATTCCAGAGGCAGAAATCCATCTGTTCAAGGATATAGCCACGCATGGTGACTCATGCCTTTAATCCCAGAAAGCGAGCCTTTAATCCCAGGGAGTGATGGCAGAAAGCAGAAAGGTATATAAGGCGTGAGGACCAGAAACTAGAAACATTTGGCTAGTTAAGCATTTGGCTGGTTAAGCTTTAAGGCTTTGGAGCAGCAGTTCAGCTAAGACCCATTCTGGATGAGGAATAAGAAGCTTCCAGTCTGAGGAAACAGGATCAGTTGAGGAACTGGAGAGGTGAGGTAGCTGTGACTTGTTCTGCTTCTCTGATCTTCCAGCATTCACCCCAATACCAAGCCTGGATTTGTTTCTATTAATAGGACCTTCTAACAATTCTTGCTATATTATATGGATCAGTAAACTATGGAATGGAAGTCTGGGTAATATAGACACTGCATCTACTAGCTAGACATAAAGATAGACATTTAGGAAATGGTCATAAAGTAACCATATCACCACAGAATATACAAACCTGAGACAGTTAAGAACTAGGAAATATCAGGGCAGTAGAAATTGCTCAACATTTAAAAGCCTGTGCTCTTCTTGCAGAGGACCTGAGTTCAATTCCCAGCAATCAAACTGGGTAGCTCAAAATTGCATGTAACCCTCCCTCCAGAATATCTGGGCCGGTTAAATGTTTTGGATTGTTTGTTTTTGTCAACATTACTTAAACTAGGTTTATCTAGGAAAAGGGAACCTCAATTGGAAATATGTCTCAAAAGTTTGGTCTATAGGCCAGTCTGCAGGCCTTTTTCTTGATTAATGATTGATATCAGATAGATGGCCAGTGCACTGTGGGTGGCACCACCCCTGGGCCTTTTGTCCTGGATTATATAAAAAAAAGCAAGCTGATTGAGCACTTAGAAGCAAGCCGATAAGCACCCTTCCTCTATGGCCTCTGTATCAGTTCCTGCCTCTAGGTTCTTGTTCTACCTGGAAATGTAAAATTAAGTAAACCCTTTTCTCCAATATGCTTTTAGTCAGTGTTTTTCACAACAATAGATATCAAGCTATTCTCCTCTCCTTGTCAACAAATCCTGGCCCACACTCTGGCCAAAGCCTCCTCTCCCACCAGAGACCAGGCCAGCATCCCCAAACCCAGGTAAGACTCCCCCTGCCCCCACCCCACCCATACTTGCACAGCAAAAATTGAATTGGCATTCCTCTCCTTATCACCATATCTCAGCCCACACCTCTGGAGGAAACTTTCCACCCCATCAGAAGCCAAGCCAGTTCCCTGAAAACCAGGTAAGCCAACCCACCACCCTCCCCTGCCTGTGCCCATCTAGCATAACACCAAGTGCCACTCTTCTCTTTGTCGCCTTAACTTTGGCCATATCTCTGGTAGAAGCTTCTCACTCCACCAGAGGCCATGCCACCATCCTGACACCACTTAAGACAATACCCACCCCACCCATGCCTGTACAACATAACCACAACCACCCTCCTCTCCTTGCTACCATAAACCAGCCCATACCTCTGGTGGAAGCCCCCCCCCCCATTATTTCTTTTTCCCTCCTATCATGTTCTGTTTATACTTTGATGTTCTATATAAATAGTTATATGTATTAACACATATTCATAATCTAGATTCCACACATGCGAGAAAGCATTCAACATGCCTTCCTCAGTCTGGCTAATTTACTTAGCATCATACTCTTCAGATTACACTTGAAAACCATCAACTTTGCTATTGTTGAGTATAAATACATGTATGTTAACTTTTCTTCTTCAGATGAGAGGGCTTCAAATAAAAGAATGTGTTTACTTTGTGTGTATGATATATAAACTATGTTATATAATTCACAACACAGAGGTGAGTAGAAATAGTAGTGGTGTTGTGATATTACAGCCTCCAAATCCGAGGGAAACTAGCTATAGGACAATACACAGAGGTCAAACCAAGCCAAGCAATAGATTGTAGTAGTTCTAGAAAGGAAATATACTCATGCTTGACTTCCCATAGGGAAGTACTTTCTGCTGAAAATATTGTAAATCAAACTACATTGCATGCAGCTAGCCTACTGATCATCATGATGTGACAAAACAGTAGAGTGAATTTGCAGGTGTTTGTCTATACGGCTCACCAGGAGCTGTGGAGATCTGGATCCTACTGCCTAGCTTTTAGGAAAGCTCATCAAGGATATTTCTAGGCTAGGAGAAAAATCAAAATTCAAAATATAGTTTCCACTGAATGCTTTTTACTTTTAACTCCCCCTTTAAAAAATACTGTAAAGTTGGGTTATTGTTAGTGAAGTAGCATCTTCACTGTTGTTCACAACTTTTTCAACTTATCAAAACAAGAACTTACAAACAAATTACTTGTTAATGCTGCCTTTTCTAGTGAAGATACTAAGCATTTTCACAGTATGTTTTATAAATTTTAGTTTCTTGTAGCGTATGCCCTAGTATCACGTGGTATTATTAGAATATTCATCTTTTTCTCAAACATTTCCTTTATAGTAATGGATTTTCTTTTTTTGAGAGGGAGAATAACATCTACTTTTACTTATGTCAAATATGGAGGATGAACAAATAAACATTATTTTCATCTTTAAAATAATTAGATTAATTTTCCAAGGTTATTCTGAGTGGGGTTTCTGATAAGGAAGCCCTGGTAAATTTTGAGATTTCAGGAAACAACAATTACATTACTTTTAGACTTTGTTATTCTTTTTTTTTTTTTTTTTAGAAAATCATATTTATTTTATATATAAGTGTTTTTGCCTGTACATATGTCTAAGCACTATGTGGTGGTACCTATTACCCATAGAGGCTAGAAAATGTCATTGCCTTACTGGGAACTGAAGTTACAGAGGCTATAAGACACCATGTGCCTTCTGGGAATCAAAGCCAGGTCCTCTGGAAGAGCAGCCAGTGAGTTTAACTGCTGAGCCATCTCTCCAGTCTAACTTTTTTTACCCTGATTAAGTATGAATCTGTATAACAGTGAAACTAGTCTTGTATTAATGTTGACAAAACTCTGCAAGGGTTTTTATTTGTCTTGCTTCTAATTGTCATGAGCTCAGTTCTATAGATTATTGCTTTATATGACTCTTCTTTGAACCAAATAGATATGAATGAATGTTTAGATACTTAGAGCTAATGATTAAAGTGGGAAAAGACACATTCAAGGAGGATTCAGAATTCTTTCCTTCCTGTGCAATTTACGACTCACATGGGTGGTCACAAACATTTGGGTTAGCTAATATATAGCTCATGTCTGTGATATTTCTTGCCCTACAATTATGAAAATATTCATGATGCTGTATGATGTAACATCACTGGAAAAGTGAGAAATGATTCCTTAGACACGATTAGTAATGACTATTTTAGCATTCCATTCTTGGTTTCATAAACCTTTCAGGAAATCTAATTGAAATGTTGACACAATAGTATGATCTGGTTTTAATAAACCTACTCCACAATAGACATTACACAAGAAATTGAAAAAGAACAAAACACATGAAGCAGGTTTTTCCTTTCCTGGAGTCTTTGACTTTCCAGTCAGAAATAAAACTTAGACTTTTAGTGTAAACCTTTTCCAATAAACTATTGTTTTAAATTTAATATATAGTAATTTATTTGTAAGAAAATAAAATGAAACAACACATAATCCTATCAAACTGGTGATATACCAATGAGTAATGGCATCCTAAGTATCTTTTCTAAATTATATGTAGTTGCCCTGGTCTAAATTATCATATAACTAATAGATATCTCCAACAACAAGAAATAATAAAAAATTGGTTAAAACATATGCCTTACAAGTTGTCCTTAATATGAATTTAAGAGAATACATAATCATTCCAAGACCTAGCCTTGTTGACACATATAGCCAGGTGGCTTCTGGGTTCTGAGGAGCTGTCTAATGTACTGCAGGATAATGACAACATTTTTTGCCACTATACAAAGGATATCAGTCACATTCTACCACAGCCACAACAATGAAAAATATGTTCAAACATTGCCAAATGCCCGTTGGGGGAGCAACTGCCTCTGGTTAAGAAGAATTGTTCTAAAGACCGCTTGTGAAGCCTTGTTTAAAGCTAACTCTCCAATGAATGCCATAAAAAGCTAGATTCCTACGCCAGACAGAACATCACCATGGGGGAAATTACAGATCAAGGTATACAATGGATGAGGAAAACACATATCTCTTACCAACATCTACACAAAATGTGTATTTAGTAATAATCAAGTTTTTCATTTACGTCTTCTGATATCAAAGAAATTCACTTGGTATTTATGTAGTAATTCATCATATTAAAACAACAAAGTTCTTGTTTGAGACCAAGATAATACAATAAACTCCAATAGCCCAAATGAAACCAAAATGGAATCACTTATACTAAACACCATATAATCAATGTAAAGTATTAAGAAAATAAATCCCCCAGTTACAGTTAAAAAATCAAACACAAGGAAATATCAGTTTACCAGAGTCACTATAATAAGGAAATCCTATGTATTTTAAAATAATGAAACAACTCAATGTCAATCAGTTTTTAATCAATTATTCTGTTTCTTTACTACCACTTTTAAATCTCACTATTTGCTACTGTTTATTGGGGAGTCTCATTCTATTTTGTAGTTTGTAGACTCAGGGCTGCCCTTATTCATGAAATGAAAATAAAAGTCCATTTGATTTACAACTAATTTTATTTTGTCTTTTGACAACTAGAATGGAAAAAGAGAATTCATGGTTCACATAAAATTTTGATGACTGCTGTTACTTAAAGATAAGTATCAAACACTAAAAGAGGATGCATAGAATGGACAAGAAAATTCTCTTCCCAACTTCAAGTAGTGCATCATGTCTCAAGACACTAGTGTAAGTGAACAAATATTTATAATTCAAGATGGGTATAGTAAGTGATGCATGAAATTTTCAATCAAAATGCCAAAAGAGTTCAGAGGGAGAAGGACTCACATATAATTAGGGCAAAGCAGGAAGTTACAGCTGTAACCTTGGAGAGCCTGGGCAGAATTATGTTTCCCTGAGTTGCAGCATAATAATTCTCTCTTTCTCCTGTTTCTTTTTAAGGCCATTCATATTACACACATTGGAGTCAAAGTGCCTTTCAATCTTTCATCATGTCCAATCTAAAGTAATAGACCAAAGACTCTTCAAAAACATGAAATGAAGATCCTTTAAAATAATTCATCTCACTTAAATATGCTTGGTTCTATGAGATGATTTATAAAATGAATTTGGTAACTATATATTATATTCTCTGAATAGGTATGTACATAAACACACACATACAAACATGTGGTTAGACACTGAGATATATTTATATATAAATATACAATATATCTATGGTTTGGATGATATATAGATCACATACTAGAAAAGATAGATAGATAGAAAGATAGATAGATAGATAGATAGATAGATAGATAGATAGATAGATAGATAGTGTGTATAAGTTTAGATATTTTTATTTTTTATTTTAATATTTGTACCATATTCCTAGGATAAACACACACACACACACACACACACACACACACACACACACACACACAACTTCCCTTTACTTAGCATTGTTTCATTGAATTACTTTCCTCCCTCCATCAAGTTGTAAGACTTGGATAAATCTAATCTTAATCCTTGGTTTAACGTTTACATCTCTATTCTCAGCCTAGTCCATCAGATTATTCCATTCTCCCAATAATAGTGAGGTTATAAGAGGTTACAACCTCAAAAATAATCCAATCAGAACCAACTTCCTGGCATTGATCCCTTTTTCTGAGGATGGAGTGTAACTCTAAACAGGCTTTATAGGATCAATTCAACAGAGTTCAAAGCAGAGAGAAGACTTAGAAAGAAAGCAGATTCCTGATCAAATACAGGCAGTGCAGTTCCTTGAACTATCAAGTCATAAGAAGCAATACCTCCCTCTATCAAGATATCTCTTTCATTGCTCTCCCACTCCATCTCTACATAGCTCAATCATCCCATTCCATATTGTTCTCACCCCCCATCCCTTCTCCTCTATTGCTCCCATTACCCCCAGCTTACTCCAGAGATCTCATCTCTTCCCCCTTCCCAAGGCTACCATATGTCCTTCTTAGAGTCTTTCTTGCTAGCTGCCTTCTCTGGAGCTATGTGCTGTAGTCTGGTTATCCTTTGCTTTACATCTAGTATCCTTTTATGAATGAGTATGTGCCACATTTGTCTTTCTGAGTCTGGGTTACCTCACTCAGGATGATATTTTCTATTCCCATCCATGTGCCTGCAAATTGCATGATGTCATTTGTTTTTTTACAGCTGAGTAATGCTCCATTATGAAAACGTACCACATTTTCTTTATCCATTCTTCAGTTGAAGGACATCTAGATTGTATCCAGGTTCTGGCTATTATGAATAATGCTGCTATGAACATAACTGAGCAGGTGTCCTTGTGGCACAACTGGGCATGCCTTGGATATATTATGGTGTCAGGGAGAAACCTGGTGCTAGGGAAATTCCCAGGAATCCACAAGAATGACCACAGCTTAGACTACTAGAGTAGTGGAGAGGGTGCCTGAACTGGCCTACCCTGGTAATTAGAATGGTGACTGCCCTAACTGTCATCATAGATCTTCACCTAGTAACTGGAGGATGCTAATGCAGAGATCCACAGCCAAGCACCAAGTTGAGATCCAGAAGTCCAGTCAAGAGACAGAAGAGGGATTATATGAACAAGGGCGGGGGACAAGATCATGATGGGGAAATCTACAGAAACAATTGAACCAGCTCATGGGAACTCACTACTCTAGACGACAGCTTTGGAGCCTGCATGGGACGAGACTAGACCCTCTGCATACAGGACACTCTTGTCTAGCTTGGTCTGTTTGAGGGGCCCCTGACAGAGGGGTCTGGTTCTAGCCCTGGCGCATGAGCTAGGTTTTTGGAGCCCATTCCTTATGGTGGGATGCCTTGCTTAGCCTTGATGCAGGGAAAGGGGCAGGGTCCTGCCTCAACTGAATGTACCAGGCTTTTCTGACTCCCCATTGGAGGACTTACCCTTTTGGAAGAAGAGATAGGAGTGTGTCAGGGGAGGAGGCAGCTGGGGGCAGCAGGAGGAGGGGTGAGAGGGGATTTATGATTGGTAAGTAAATAAATTTAAAAAAAATTCTTAAATAAAAAAATTTAAATTGATGAATAAAAAAACAACAAGAAGCAATGCATACTCATGTAGGCTAAACTTACAGTGTTGGATGTTTCATCTGTGAGGTGAATTATAACATATCCTAATGGTACAAAATGAACCTTTAGGATATTGGCATCTTGCTCTGGTTTTCCTTAGGCTTGCTCCCTAATTCTTGTCATCTGCATCAAACGATAGACAAGAAATAGAGTTTAATATACAAGACAGGTAGAAGTTATTACACGAAAAGATGAGACCCTCTCAAGGGTGATAGTCAGCAATGACCAAAGACGCCATTGCAGGGAAAAGTGTTGCATGAATCTTAAAAAGGTCTTTTACTAAAAAACCCAGAGCCAGATATTGGGATAAATGCTGAAAGATCAGAGAGACAAAAAGACAAGTCACTACCACATCTCACCTTGCCAACTCCACAAATCCCTTAAACGTTTGAGTCCCCCAACAAAAGGGGTCCAGTTGAAAAAGCCTTTACTTTCTGTCTCCTTAAATCTTAGATACTTTTCTCTGCCCAGCCATCACTTCCTTCCTAGTGCTGGAATTAATGGCATGTATGCTTCCCAAATACTGGGATTAAAGGTGTGAGATCTCAAATTCTGGGATTAAAGGCATGTGACTTCCAAGCATTGGGATTTAAAGTATGTGCCACCGCTCCCTGGCTCTGTTTCTATGCTAGACTGAGTCAATCTCATGTAGTCCAGAGATCCAGAAGTATCTCTGCCTCCCGAGGGCTAGGATTAAAGGTATGTGTCACCACTGCCTGGCCTCTATGTTTGATCTAGTGGCTTGTTCTATTCTCTGATCTTCAGGTAAATTGTATTAGGCTATACAATATATCACCACAGAAAACACTCTCATGGGACTCTGGAAGTGAGAAAAGAAAGACAAATGTTAAGGAAAATAATGTCACAGGATGAGAAAAAAAAAACTGCTAATGAGACCATGTGTCAACCAACATTTTATGCAGGTTTTAAACAATTTTTCTAAAGTCTGTGGGTAAGACAATTTCTCAAAAGAGTTTTTTCTGACCAGATGATTGACAAGTCTTTTTAGATCAACTTTATGGAAGAGGACAATAATGTGTCTTTATTATTTACCAGTACCCCTCCAGCTAGATGATAATAATTTTAGGATCTTTAGAGTAGTTTATAATATAGTCTCAGCCACCCAGGAAAAGAGACAAGACTAGGATCCATTCTTTTACACAGTAAGCAAAGTCTTGAAACAGTTTTACCAGTTGGAGAGGTTCATTGCCAGAGACTTTCATGCCTGCTACTATCTAAACCAACTAAGTACCTAATACTTGAAGAAGTCATTATCCAATGCAGCATAATATCATAATATGATGGGCTTTAACTTAAAAACCAAAAACTGATGTCTGACACTTGGTAAATCTTTGTAAAATAAATGAATGAATAAGTACTAATTATTAACAAAAAAATAAAAATTCCAAAAAACCAGCAACAAACTTCTCAAGTGCAGTGGATCATAATTTATAGAAATCTTTCTAATTATATCTCTGAAAGTAACACTTACAGTATAAGGAATCTAGAAATGGGTTTCTTCAGATTTGTTCCTTTCTGACAGTACAATTCAATTAATCAATTGGCAATGTATTCCCTATACTTTTCATGACCATAAAGGTATTTGAACAGTAATGACATTAGCTCTGCTCCAGATTTTTGTATTTAAGATTCTTCATAGGAAACATAATCCCAGCCTTTTAAGGAACTAATTCATCATCCTTTCCTACATGTCAATAGGTTATCATTGCTGGAAAAGGTCTTTTTTGTTCTTTGCATTTAAATTCAAATTAATTCAAATGTCTTCTCCTGGTGATGGGTTCCTTACAACCCTGCTGTAAATCTGCAAGAAAGACTATACATTGGAATGGGTCTATTGCTCTGACATCTTTATATAGGAAAGGGCAAGGAATAGTCAAAAGAAGTTTTCAAATTTAATGATGCCTTTATAAGCGATGAAGAAAGTGATGAAGACTGCATTCTAGTGACAACTAATAAATGATTTATAGAGCTTCTGTATTTTGCTGAGTTTGAGTAAGGTATATAGACACATAGCTGGTGTTCAATTAAATAAAATTATACAATGCATTGTTTCAGTCTTGCATGACATCCAAACTCTTTGGAAAATGGTATTTGGACCATTTTTGGTTAGAATTTCAAGAATAAGCATATCTTGTTAATTCTGTGTCTTAAATCTAGGAGTTGGTGAGCATACAAAGACACTGGTAAGTGCAATAAGGTGGCTCGGTGGGTAAAGACAATTACTGCTATGCCTGGTGACACGAGGTTGATCTCTGGGATTCCCATAGTGGAATAAGAGAACTAACTTCTGCAAAGTGTCCTCTGACTTCCACAAGTGCTGTTGCCCTTACACACACATACATATGCAAACACCAAATCAACAAATGTAAAAAAATTTAACACCCAGAAACTGAAAAAGATAAAATTAACAAACAATAGAGAATCTGCCTTCCCCAAACCTGGGAAGACATGGAAGCTTGGCTCTGAAATTGCTGAAATACTGTATTACTAATTAAAGTATATTGAATGATTTTCTGTTGCTATGACAAAACACTATGACCAAAAGTAACTTGTGGAAGAAGCACTTTGTTTTGGTTTGTAGTTCTGGACAGATAAATGTCTGTCAGACCTGGGAAGTATGGCAGCAAGAGCCAGGCATGGCGACCAGAGCAAGAAGCTAAGAGCTAACATTCTCAAAGCCACCATGAAGCCAAGAAGACAAACTGGAAGTGACATGAATCTTTAAATTCTCAAATCCACCTGCACTGACATATTTCCTCCATCAAGGCTGCATCCCTTAAACCTCCCCAAGCAGCATCACCATCTGGGAAATAGGTGTTACAATGCCTGAGTCTATAAGGACATTTCTCATTTAAACCATCATGAGGCAGCTTCTGTATTTTTCTGATACCTATTCACTTATTTCTTTTCTCTATTCCATGTACTTACTTAACAAGGAAATACTCACATTATTCCATGCATCTATAAAAGTTCTAGAGAAACAAGGAAGAAATTGATCATCTGGATATACCTGCCAAGAATAGAAATACACACCTTTAATTCCAGAATTCAGGAGGCAGAGATAGGTGAATCTCTGTAAGCTCCGTGTCAGCCTTGATGATTCCATGTCTCAAACCAAAGAAATGGGGTTGCGCGCGCGCGCGCGCGCGTGTGTGTGTGTGTGTGTGTGTGTGTGTGTGTGTGTGTGGTCTTACTAGAAAAAGAGACACAGAGATGACTAATAATATTATAAAGTAACACAGGCATAGTAGCCAGGCACACACAAGTATACTAAGACCAAAGAAAGTCCAGTTGGGCTGAAAATGGGAAATGAGTCAAAGAAAGGGAGGGCTGAAATTTTTAGAGAAAAAATATGGGGTGGCTGAGTATTATTTACTGTCCTATTGCCAGAATCATGGCTCAGATTCAAATATCAAAATGTGCCTTAGGGGACGGAAGTTATGCTGTTTTACTTAGTGTAAGATTGACTTAACAAGGGAGCTTCTGGAAAAGAAGAACCAAAGAAACAGGGAGGTGTGTATTTTTTTTAATGCTATGTCTGATGACAATATGGGCTAGTTGTGGCTGTGGTGTAGTGAAATTTAAAAAAAAAAAAGGTAGACTCAAAATGTGGATTGAGGGATTTTTAGCAAAATATGTTTTGCTTTGTGTGATTTTTTTCCAAGTTCCTCATGCATGTCTGGGTTTTCAGAAAGAAGGCAGTTCATTTCATCCGAGTGTAGAAAAGGCATCTCTCACATGCATTTGGGGGATCTTCTTTAGGGAAAGGTCAGGTAACTACTCCTAGGTGTGATAACTTACAGAGAATGGGTTTCTTTTTTGCTATTTTCTCAAACCCTAAGGAGTCATTTGGGGAGAGAATGTGTCCTGAACTCTATCAAAATCGTAGTCCCTGAAGTGTTGATGTCCTGCTCTTTGTCAATCAAAACAGAAGGTCATAGGAAGAATGTTTTGTAGCTTCCTGAGTGTGTTGCTGGGGTCTCTGCACAGTCCCTTTGGATCCGTGGTCCTTGTGATCACTGTTGAATGAATTCTAGTGAGAGTAGGAGCACAGTGTAGGAGACATGCAGAGTTTAGTATATACAACATGAGATGCTCTCAAGTTTGAGAGTGCACAATGGTCAAAGAGACCATGTACCTAGCAAGACATCTAGATATATTTTTATATTATTTCTTAAAGTTTCTTGAATAGTGACTGATTTTTTTGTATTTATTCTTAAGACAAAGTTGTGTCTTTTATCTTTACCAGAAAGCCTTTAGCTAAATAGTAGTCTTACAATCTTACCTGTTCAGAAAGTCTTATCTTCCCTCAGGCTCATCCACTTGATCCTTCACTTAAACTTCAGCAACTTTTGGAAAGGATATAGACGATATGAAACCTGCATATGACAAGCATTCTACCTGTTCTGATAAGAATTTAGACTAGAGTGAAGAGGATAAAGAGAAGGAACCTACTCAACAGACATGAGAGGCTGGATTTAAGACTATGGAATCCAATAGAGATGCAACAAAGCTCCAAAGTGTCCATCCCTAGTAAATGGGTAGACAAATTTCCCCTTATGAACTATAATGAGAGTAATATCCTAAATGTAGGAGAGCAATAGGAATACATTGCCGGTACTTAGACAACATGAGCATAAAAGAACTCTATGGAATACCTTAAGTTGCACCATGCATCATGGATAATGTGGTCTGAAAGTCCCCATGCTAATTTCCTCTCATCTGAATTACAGTACAATATGTGCATGCTGCCTTTGTTTTATTTCAGGTAACAGTTCACACTCAGCTCAAACTTACAGTCACCTCAGTTGCTTTAGGGTAGGCTTCAAAGACTACACACTTCCCCCAGTCCCCAACAGCATCCCCTTGCCCCTCTTTTCCCATTTCATCTGTACCACTAGTAAAATCACAATAGATCCTCGCACAAAGTTTGAATAGGCTCTGAGACCCCTGACACCACAGCCTCTTACCCAGGAAGTCTATTAATAATTTCTTCTGCACAGAGGCTGTTTTATCCCAGATAAAACTCAGGGATCTGAGTCATGGCCATTATTTCATGTGGTAGCTCACAAGAGTGATATAGAAAGGAAAGGCTCTGTTCAAAGCCATAATATACAGACAGTTACACCACTGAGGATCTCAAGCTCCATTTCTTAAAAAGCTTCATAAAGCTTTATGGGACATTAAGTAGACAGATAGGTCAGAAGCATGACTCTGGGATTAACCATTTCAGTCTGTAGCTAAAATGAGAAACTTTGTCTTTCAAAGAGCCCTACTTTATTTTTCCCAAGCTGTGTTTATGTGTATATATTTATTACATCCTTATGCTGATTCACTGGCTAGGTGAATACCTGAGGGCTGAAGAGTAGTGTAAAGTACCCATAACCAATTGTTAACTGTGTTGTGGTCTGTCTATGGCTTGGAGGGACAACATGCTGGTAACTAGCCAGATAATGTGTATCAAAATTAAATGGAGATAAAAAAAATGCACTTTGGATCCTAACCATTCCCTCAAAAGCTCATATGTAGGCTTAGTTCCTAGTCTACAGCAATACTGGGAGTTTGGAATGTAA
Source organism: Peromyscus maniculatus bairdii (assembly GCF_049852395.1). Lineage (NCBI taxonomy): Eukaryota > Metazoa > Chordata > Mammalia > Rodentia > Cricetidae > Peromyscus > Peromyscus maniculatus. The sequence continues at coordinate 132,358,744 of NC_134854.1, read as the reverse complement.
TGTAATGAGAGGAAGTTAGGCCATTGGTGGTATGGGTCACATTGTTTCTGTCTTTGCTTCCAGGCTGCTGTGAACTGAAGACATCTTCAGCCACATGTCTCCCCATGATTCACTCTGCCAGTAGGAACCTAGAAACAGTAAATTCAAGCAAATGGGGACTAAAATCTCCGACAGCATGAATCAAAATAAGCCTTTCCTCCTTAAGGGTGTTTATCTTCTATATTCTCATCATTTTCAAAATTTCTAGAGTGCCCTGTCTCCTAAGGATGCCAAACCTAAATTAACTGATATTATCTGACATGTTAGTATTTCAATAATATTTAAGTTTGTATACATTGCATATATATGTCAAGCAGAGTCTAAGCATTACATACATATCAATTCATTTAATTCAGTCATAAAATGCTGTTGCTTCCATTTTGAAGACGAAATCAGTGAAGTAGAGAGAGGTGGAAATAGTATTACTGGTGTCATAAAACATAAATATAAAAAGGATGGGAGGTATAAAATGATTCAAATTTAGAGAGTGTAAAACTAGCCGGCTGTAGTCACAGATAAAAAAAATCACTCAGTGAAATTAAGCTGGTTCTATATATATTTCCTAAAATGGTCCATGTTAGCTTATTTCCTACATTTTGTCCTGTCTCCCAAACTATTGCTTAAGGCATTTTTAGGGTCAGTCAAACTGTTAGCTTCCCCCCCCCAAAAGAAAAGTTCTCTGGTTACATAAAATGGGGAAACACTATATTAAATATAGGAACTTAAAAACTTAGAGGACTTCACAGAGTCTGTAATAGGTGAATATTCATTGAAAATTTTCAAGACAATAATGATTTCTATCCGTCCAATTAGAGACTCTCCTTTTAACAGAAGACCTTAATGAACAAGTACTTTTCACAATATTCACCATTAGTACAAAAGTTCTGTGGTCACAGATATGACAATTATAGGCACTTCCATCCTATTATTATGATCATTAAGGGTCAATATGCATGCACTTCAGGCTATGCAATGCCTTTTATACTTTTCAACATTTATTTTAAAAATTAAAGAATAATCACATCATGCCTCATGAAATTTGTTTCATAACAAATGAGGTTGATAGTCACTGGATTAACAACCGAACTCTATACAGAGATTGCTTAACTTCAAGTCTTACTTGGTCTCATTTGACAGATGTTGAACATAATCTAAAGCACTATAAGAACTCAATAAATATTAGTTCATTAGTTGTGAAATGCACTGGTTCATATAATCATTTCTGTCTGGTAGTATATTTATATTAATACTGAAAGTGATGTGATGTGAGAATCAGATTTTACAGAGGGGAACTATTTTTCTGTTTCATCAACATGCTATATCACCTTTTCTTATAAAAGAACTTAAAGATCATCAGCACAGATTCCAACAGAATTTTGATAGCTCTCATGCCTGCTATTTGAGGTAGTCTGATACTGATCTCTCATTTGCTGAAATAACACAAACTGGAAGCAGATTGTTGAATTCCTTGAAACTGGCTAACTTGAAGTATGTGACCAGCAAATCTATAAAATGAAAGCCCTTTTATTTCAAACTTGAAGATTCAATGTGAGTGAAGGAACCACACATCCCCTAACAACACAAAACAAAAGACTCCAGAGCAGTGGTTCTTAACCTTCCTAATGCAGCAACCCTTTAATAAAGTTCCCCATGTTGTGGTGATCCCAGCCATAAAATGATTTTCATTGCTATTTCATAACTATAATTTTGCTACTGTTATGAGTCATAATGTAAATGTCTGTGTATTCTAGTGGTCTTAGGTGAACCCCTCCCAATGGGTTGTGACCCACTGGTTGAGAATCACTGCTCTAGGGCTAGGAAGTCAACTCAGTAAAATGTTTGCTGGGCATTTATGATGCCCTGAGTACAATCCCTAGAGCCAATGAAAGAAGAAAATCATTGAGGTGTATGTTTGTATCCCACTCCTGGGGAATTAAAGGCAATTGGATCTATGAGACTCACTGTTGAGTTACGGGGCAGTGAGAGAGCCTGTCCCATAAAACAAAGTGGGGTCTTGGGAGATGATTTGGTTGGTAAAATGCTTGCTTAGAAAACATGAAGACCTGAATTTGGATCCCAAGAATCACTTAAGAAACTGGATGTAGAGGTGTAAGCCTGCAACCCCAGTGCTGGGAAACATAACACAGGAGAATCACTGGAGCTCAATGGCTAGCTAGTCTTTCTGCCGTGAGCTCTAAGTTCAGTAAGAGACCACGTCTAGAAAAATCAAGTGGTGGGTAGTGGAAGAAGACACCCAACATCAGTCTCTGGCCTCTGTGTGGTCATGTATACACTATGAACCACATACATACAGAAAAGGTGGATGGCACATGAAGAATGATACTGGGTTATTCCTTTGGTTTCCACACACACTCATACAAGCAGAGGAACATACACTAAGTATGTTAATCTGCCTGGCCAGAGAGCCTTGGGGATCTGCCTGTCTCCACTTCCCAGCTCTAGCAACACAGCTATGTCATACCACATGGCGTTTTTTATTTATATGGCTTTTGGGGATTGGACATAGGTCCACATGTGCTGTGGAATGTCGTTCTGTATGCTGTGAATATATGTTGCTTTGATTGGTTGATAAATAAAATGCTGATTGGCCACTAGCCAGGCAGGAAGTATAGGCAGGAATAGCAGATGAGGAGAATGCTGGGAAGAGGAGGGCTGAGTCAGGAGTCACCAGCCAGACATAGAGGAAGCAAGTTGACAAAGTAGAACTGAGGAAAGGTACCAAGCCATGTAGCTAAACATAGATAAGAATTATGGGTTAATTTAAGCGTAAGAGCTAGTCAGTAATAAGTCTGAGCTAATGGCCAAGCAGTTATAATTAATATAAGCTTCTGTGTGATTATTTCATAAAAGGCTGTGGGACTGTGGGTGAGAGATTTGTCTGGACTTCAGGCCAAGTGGAACACAGGAAATCTTCCTGGCTACACACATGCTTACCAAGCAAACATTTTACTCAGTGGACTGTCTTTCCAGCCCAGTTTTAGAGTTTAAGCATCAGGATTTCATTGTATTTCCCTGGTAATACATTGTAAGTTTTTTAAAGATATTTTTTCTCATTCCTTTGTAAGACTTTTGAAGTTGAGTCTTTGCTGAGAAGAGCAGCTCTCATTACTCACCCTGTGTCTTTGGGCATTAAACAGCTTTATTATGTGCTGCCTACAAGTTGTTGAAAATAAGGAATTTCTTTTTCTTAGTTAAGAAAAAAATTTTGTGCATTTTACATACCAATCAAAGATCTCCCTCTTCCCTCCTCCTGTCCTTCCAGATTTCCCCTCCCAACCCTCCCCCCATTCCCTCCTACAAGAAGGTCAGTCTTCCTACGGGGATGTATAGTTAGAAGAGGTAGGTCCAAGCCATTCCCTCTGCCTCGAGGCTGTGCGAGGTGTCCCATCATAGGTAGTAGACTCCACAAAGCCTGCTCATGCACCAGGGATGGATTCTGAGCCTACTGCCAGGGGGCCCCTTAAGCAGATCAAGCTACACAACTGTCTCACCTATGCAGAGGGCCTACCTAGTCCAGTCCCATGCAGGCTCCACAGCTGTTGATCTACATTTCATGAGTTCCCACTAATTTGGTTTGGTTGCCTCTGTAGGTTTCCCCATCATGATCTTGATGCCTTTGCTCATAGAATCCCTCTTTTCTCTCTTTAACTGGATTCCTGGAACTCAGCCTAGTGATTGGCTATGGACCTCTGCATCTGATTCCATCAGTTACTGGAGAAAGGCTCTATGATAACAGGGTATTCACCAATCCCATTACTAGGGTAAGCTAGTACAGGCACCCTCTCCACTATTGCTAGTTATCTAAGTTGAGTCATAGTTGGGAATTTCTGGGAAAGTCCCTAGCACCTGGTTTCTCCCTATCCCTATAATGTCTCCCTCTATCAGGGTATCTCTTTCACTGCTCTCCCATTCCATCTCTGTATCAACTCAACCATCCCGATACCTTATGCTCTCATCCCCCATCCCCTATTTTCCATTGCCCACCCCTCATCTCCAGTTTACTCATGGAGATCTCATCTATTTCCCCTTCCCAGGGCAATCCATGCATCCCTCTTTGGGTCTCCTTGTTATCTAGCTTCTCTGGAGCTATGGGTTGTAATCTGGTATCCACTTATGAGTGAGTACATACCATGTTTGCCCTTCTGTGTCTAGGTTATCTCACTCAGGATGATATTGTCTAGTTCCATCCATTTGCCTAAAAATTTCATATCATTCTTTTTCACTACCAAGTAGTACTCCATTGTGTATGTGCCACATTTTCTTTATACATTCTGTGGTTGTTTCCAGGTCCTGGCTATTATGACTAATGTTGCTGTGAACATAGTTGAGCATGTGTCCTTGTGTTATGATTGAACATTCCTTGGGTATATGCAAAAGAGTGGTATAGCTGGTCTTGAGAAGGATTGATTCTTAATTTTCTGATAAATTGCCACACTACTTTCCAAAATGGCTGTATAAATTTGCTCTCCTACCAACAGTGGAGGAGTGTTCCCCTTGCTTCACATCCTCTCTAACATCTACACAACCATGAACAGCTGATTTTTGACAAAGCAGCCAAAGCTGTACAATTGAAAAAAGAAAGTATCTTCAACAAATGCTGATGTCATAACTGGATGTCATCTTGTAGAAGATTGCAAGTAGATCCATATCTGTCACCAAGCACAAACCTCAAGTCCAAGTGATCAAAGACCTCAATACAAAACCAGTTATACTGAAACTGATAGAAGAGAAAGTAAGAAGTAGTCTTGAACACTTTGGCACAGGAGACTACTTCCTAAATATAACACCAGTAGCACAGACACTGAGAGCAACATTTAATAAATGGAACCATCTGAAACTGAGAAGCTTCTGTAAGGAAAAGGAAACAGTAAATGAGCCAAAACAACAGCCAATAGGATGGAAAAAAATGCTTCACCAACCCTGCATCTGATAGAAGCCTGATCTCCAAAATACATAAAGAACTCAAGAAACTAGACATCAAAATAACAAACAATCCAATTAAAAATTAGGCTACAGAGCCAGAGAATTCTCAACAGAAGAATCTCAAATGGCTGAAAGACATTTAAGGAATTGCTCAATATCCTTATTCATCAGGGAAATGCAAATCAAAATGACACTGAGATGTGGTATTCTATTCCCCCAAATATTGTGCATGCTAATAAACTTATCTGGGGTCAGAGACAGAGCAGCCACAATATTAAACATAAAGGATAGGCAGTGGTAGCACACGCCTTTAGTCCTAGCATTCCAGAGGCAGAAATCCATGTGTTCAAGAATACAGACAGGCGACTCATCATGCCTTTAATCCCAGAAAGCAAGCCTTTAATCCTAGGGAGTGGTGGTAGAAAGCAGAAAGGTATACAAGGCGTGAGGACCAGAAACTAGAAGCATTTGGCCTGGTTAAGCATTTTGGCTGGTTAAGCTTTCAGGCTTTGGAGCAGCAGTTCAGCTGAGACCCATTCTGGATGAGGACTCAGAGGCCTCCAGTCTGAGAAAACAAGACCAGCTGAGAAGTTGGCCAGGTGAGGTTAGCTGTGGCTTGTTCTGGTTCTCCGATCTTCCAGTTTACCCCAATACCTGGCTCAGGTTTGATTTTATTAATAAGAACTTGTAAGATTCATGCTACACTGAGACACCATCTTACACCTGTCAGAATGGCTAAGATAAAAAACACTGAAGACAGCTTATGTTGAAAAATAAGGAATTTGTACACTACAAAACAATTTAAGTTTTAAACTATAACATTCTCTTCAGACAAATGCACACATATAGTTGGTCAGTCACAGGAATACATCTGATAATTACACAAAGAAAATATGCCAAAAAGAAAAATGTCTTCCATTCATCTGATACTTTATTCAGTTGACTAAACATAGAATATCAAGCTTATAAAATGTCCATAAGGTAAGTGGAACTCCTTGAGATATATAAAGAACATTTAAGAAGGAAAAGTAAAAAAAAAAAAATTTTGAGATATATACATGGCCTCTAGTAACTCAGATAAATTATGATTACTTTATACAATAGGCTAACACATACACACATTGTGTGTATATACATATGCCAAAATTTATTTGGATGTCACTGAGACTACTCACAATAGCGTTACTCAGTCTATAGGAAAGCACAACACTGCAAAATATTTCCGACCTTTAATTATGCCCATTGACACTCTCACTGCAATTGTGCACTGTGCCTTGAGAGACTTAGGGAGAGGCAAGTGAACAGATGGACAGAAATCTCCATTCTGTGCTCCACTGGCTGCTATTCAATGAATGGAAGTATGCTAATAAAGTGCTCAGAGGACTTCCTCCCCCATCTGCTCTTAATAAAAATAAATGAGGTTCTAAAGGAAGCTTGAGCTTCCAGAGTTCTTACATGGACACTTTCAAGGCTGCACAAGCCAGGGGATGAATTGATGTTGACAGTCCTTCCCATGTTGTGACAGCCACAAGATTGTGGTGGCCTTTGTCTTCAGTCCTCAGGTTGAGCAGCACTCTTCTATACTTGGCTGTTTATCAAGAGAAATTGGCATGCATGGACAGCCTTAAGAGCCACTCAGCCCCATTGTTCCATGGCAAGTAATGAAATTAGATTAGTACTGCATAGTTTGGTGATCAAGGGTTTCATGATTCTCTTAGATGTGAAGAAATAAATGTTTATGAAGCTCTTCAGACTGGCCACATGTGTACAGAATGTATCATTAACAGAATTCTTATGGTACCTGTGTTCCAATATTTTGCTTGTATATATAATCTCTGGGGTTTGTATTTCTGCTCTGTTTCCTGGGCAGAAATATGACATGGAACAAAAGACAAGAAATAGCGATTTCTCCAGTTTTCTAGGTCAGAAATTGAGGACAGGCAGATACTTTCTCCTTTAGAAGAAGATTTGGACTCCTCAGTATTATCCAGTAAGAGGGGAATAAGATGGGTGGGAAGAATTTTTTCAAAACAAAATAGAGATTTTATTTGGCAGAGAATTATGGACATTTTATGTTTAGAACTGTTACTTGTAAATATTCAATTTTCCAGGAAACATCCTTATAAAGTTTATAATTCTTTCATAGATATCCATGGGAAAAACCTTCTGTTCTTCAGTATGTATATATAATAAGCCTTCATCCCTACTCTAGAGGGAAAAAAGTACTTCATTAGTATAAAAGCAGAATGAATGAAAGTATATTATAGTAAAAGAGTTTCAACTCAACACAGTTCATACAAGATTTCAATTAATCAAGTTTTCCCTAAGATATGTGTAGGTATGATATTTAACAGTAATCAAGATTGGATTCAATGATCACTTTGTAGGACCACCCTCAAGGGCCCATGCCTTTGGTATTTTTCCAATATGAGATGGTGTGAATTTGGCACTATGGTTAATCATGTCATACTGAGAGGAACTATAATCATCTAGAAGACAAGTCTCTGGGCATGCCTGTGAGGGATTACGTAGATGATGCAGTTACAGACCCAACTCCTGAACCTCAGGAAATTTAAAGCTATCCTGGGGAAGGAATGGAATGAGATGTTGAAGGAAAAAAATGGGCATCAAGGAGGAGGGACTTTGCACACCAATTTGACTCCAGAGGGAAACTTAACCAGCAAAGTCCATACCCCTTTATGGGAACATAAGAACATTCAAATTAAGCCAGCTGCTGGTGGTGAACGCCTTTAATTCCAGCACTCAGGAGGCAGAGGCAGGTGAATCTCTTTGAGTTCCAGGCCAGCTTGGTCTACAAAGCGAGTTCCAGGAAAAGCACAAAACTACACAGAGAAACCCTGTCTCCAAAAACAAACAAACAAAAATTCAAATTAAACTATTCATGGTATACTAACTGGATTCCAAACACAAATTCAAGGGCATACTCTGAATTGCTTGTTAAAGAAATGAAATGTGCTTAATGTGCAGCAACTTTAGATCATTTTAGCTGCAGAAATACTCAATTACTGCACATGTGCAGTAACTAACTTCATAGATTGCTTCAATACAGAAACAAGTATATTTTTGTATGTTTGCAACTCAGGTGTATGTGTTTTATCTTCTTCTTTTGATTCTTTTCCAATGTTGGATTAATTGCTTCCATAGCTAATGTAACAAACAACACAATATTGCATTATATAGTTGGTGTTTCAAAGAAAAATTAGGATGCTGAGAAATGATTCAGCAGTCATGAACACTTCCAGAGGACCAGGCTTTAATTCCTAGCACCCAAATGACAGATAACAATTGTCTGTAACTCCAAACCCAAGGTGTCAGATGCCATCTTCTGGTCTACATGCATTGGTTCACAGACATACATTCAGGAAAACATTCTTACACTTGTAAATATACAATTATATATGTAATAATTATAAAGAAAATGAGTGGAGTTATGGGAAGGATATGTGTGAAGGTGGATGGGAGTAACAGGGAGAAAAATGAAGGGGAAAGTGTCATTTTATTTCAATTAAAAAACATTAACTAAATAAAGTGATAAATGTCAAAAAGAATTTGAAAAGTAGATTGATCCAGAGAGATGGTTCAGCAGTTAAGAATATGTGTTGTTCTTACAGATGACCTGAGTTTGGTGCTCAGCACCCACTTAAGGAGGCTCACAGCCACCCGTAAATTTAACTTCAAAAGGAACTGGTACCTCTAGCATCTCCATTCCCCATCACACAGACACTTACACATAATTTAAAATAAAATAACTCTCATTTAAAAGGAGGTTTAGTTTCTCTGGTAGTTTGAAAATGATTGGCTCTCATAAGCTCATAGGGAGTGGCACTGTTAGGAAGTATGTCTTTGTTGGAGTAGATATGGCATTGTTGGAGGAAGTGTGTCACTGTAGGGGTGGACTTTGAGATTTCTATACTCAAGAAATCACCTGGTGTCATATTATGTTTCCTGTTGCCTTCTGATCAAGATGTAGCCAGCACCATGTCTGCCTGCATGCTACCATGCTCCTCACCATGATGAAAATGGACTGAAACTCTGAACTTTAAACCACCACCTCAATTAAATCTTTTCCTTTATAAGAGTTCTATGGTCATGGTGTCTCTTCAGAGCAATAGAAATCCTAAGTAAGAAAGTTCCCAGTCTTTCATATCTCTGGTGATCCTCCACAAGTCAGTGCATCTTGAAAAACTATAATTATTAAATGCTAAAAACAGGGATGCCAGTTCCTCACAGAAATAAAAGAAGTCATAATGTGCGATTACCAGGGGGCTAAATATTCTTCTCAAAGGCAAACTATAAAAGTTTGGAGTAAGACAGATAAAGTAATAAGTATACCCACTGGGAATTTATTCAACTTCCCTTAGATGAGCTCCTTTTTCCTAAATGTTAGTCAATAATGTGTAAAAATTAGAGACATTGTGATACTTAGGAGGCAAATAAATACTGAACATGTTTGCACATTGCCTCATTAAGTAAAACCCAATGAATGGCCACAATCAGGGATGGAATCCTTTGAGTTTCTCGTTCTTTTTGTTTCTGTTTAACTTTTATAGCACCTAAACAAAAAGTTGGAAAAATTTTGAAAAAAGCAATCACTAGAAAATTTGGAAAAACATGCTTCCTACAGCTTGTATAAATGCAATTTGAAACAGCTAAGGTAGCCAAGCAGGAAATTTGAAAGTAAATTCTCAGCACACTTGGCATCATTATTAATATTATAAGTCTTCAATGTGGCATTAAGGTTTGGAAGTGAAGAAGAATCCAATCAAGTCCTGCTTTTACTAGATAGCAGACTTCTGCCTGAAATTCCAAAACCACCCAAGGCCAGCAATTATTTGTAAATAGCTAAATACTCTACATGAAATACATAATCCTATACAGTTTTGTGTTTCCAAAATCATCCAGCTATACAAAAAAATCTGTGAACATAATATGTTGCTTGTGTTCCAATTATGCTAACAAATAAAAGTAAAGTGTATTATTAAATAAAGACTCCTGGGACTGGAGAGCTTTCTTATTATTTGCTAATGCATGATGAATGAAGGAGACATAAGGCCCACCAATTTGAGTCCACAGGAAACATCTGGATCATACATTTATCCATCATCGGATCATCTAGACAAATAAACTTCCTACTCACAAATGCTTAAAGAAATACACAAGTGTGAATCCAGAATAAGTGAAACATGGTTGTGTTTCTGTAGATAGCCAAGGAACTACATGTCTTATTCACTTATTGGGCAACACAAGGAGATATTATGTATTAATGTTTAAGAAAGACTGGCCTGGATATTTAAAGTATATTATTAGAAAATCCAGCTTTAAGTTTTGTTTAATATGAATACTATACCTAATCAAGATTTTGAATGACAAAATCTTGGTTCTCACATATAAAATCTACATGTTAAGATTGTTAGGGCTATCAAGATAAACTTAAATGAACTATGTACAGGGATCAAGAAGCCAATTAAAATAATCACTGAATTTCTTAATATTCTTTTGTTAAAAAATATTCTTGGTCAGGATTAGCTCTCTTTAATTCTGGAATATAAGAAAAATTAGATCTGTAAGATTGTTGTTCTCTCTGTTATCATAACATGTTATATACATGATCATATATATCGACAATGAACACAGGAATGTTTAAACAAATTCTATAAAGGGGCCCTACATATACAAACAAACAAACAAGCAAAAACATTATAAAAATGCATTGGAATGACTGAGTCTTTCCTCAAGAAGCTTGGATAACACAATTCACATACATCTGAGTTAGAGATGACCTGCAGGGGGACTGTCACATACGTGTGGAACTAATCTTCAGTCTACATAGCACATAGTACATGGACTTGGGAGTTATAGGTTCTGGATTATTTGTGTTCTATAACCTATGGCAACTTAATATCACATGGCAGCATAGTCTAAGCACTCTCATTGCTGAGGAAGAGCTTTGCAAGACAGAAATCTGAAAACAGCTTAGCCTCTTGACATTAAGCTACTGTTAGATGCTCGGGATAATTACTCAATATTGTTTAAAGATCAATATGACTTTAAGTGCAAATCTACCAATCACTTGTTAGTGGGTCTCTGACAAGAAGCTAAGCACATGGCTGAGTTCAATAGGCATTTATTTTTTTTTTTCTTAATGAATTGCTGGGTGCAATCATTTATACTGGGTCACAAATTCCATAGTTTGTAGTGGATCAGAAACAGGAGATTGACACTGTGAATAGCTTAATACTAGATTATTAAGGCAGAAGTCAAAGAAAGATAAATTGATTGAGGATAAATGTTTCAGATAGAAAAAATTTTAGTAATGTTATGAATCAAAGAGTGTGGTCTACATTGAGTCACATCTTTACCAATTTTAGTGTCAGAAGCACAAGTTCAAAAGGAAACTGTGACTAGAACCTGAAGAATAGATATTATACCCTGATAATTTACTGCTTGTCAGGAGCCAGGATAGGCAATATAGTGTATACAAAATGAGATGCATGTGAGCTAGGTATGGAGAGAATATGCTTTAGAAATTGTTAAGATTTTATATTTTGGAAAACCTTGATTTCAGTAAATGAATATATCTCATGTTTTCTATACCCTTGCTGCTTCTTCTGTCTTCATTGAACATTGAAACTTCACACATCTGTAACACGCATCTTAAAAGGTCTTATTAATAAAACAAACCCAGAGCCAGATATTGGGGTAAAAGCTGAAAGATCAGAGAAATAGTACAAGCCACATCCAACCTCACCTTGCCAACTTCTCAGCTGATCTTGTTTCCTTAAACTGAAAGCCTCTGAGTCCTCACCTGAATGGATCTCAGCTGAATTGCTGCTCAAAAGCCTAAAAGCTTAAAAAGCTTCTAGTTCCTGGTCCTCATGCTTTATATACAATTTTGCTTCCTGCTATCACTTCCTGGGATTAAAACTGTGTGTCTTTCCCAAGCAAGACATAAGATCTTAAGTCTTGGGACTGAAGATGTGTACCACCATGCCTGGTTCTGTTTCTGGTGTGGCCTTGAACTCACAGAGCTCTGGATGGATTTCTGCCTCTGAACACTAGGATTAAGGGTATGGGCTACCACTGCCTAAACTCTATGTTTAATATAGTGGCTGTTCTGTTCTCTGACCCCCAGATAAGTTTATTGGAGTGCACAATATCTCATCCGCATTTCCCCTTTTTTGTTTAAAATAAAAAAAAGTATAACTAGTGTAAGAAAAAGGTATATGCAATATATACAGTCAAGAATTACATTAACAATGACTAGTCCATTAACATTTAACAGATTCAGGCAAAAAACTTCATTACTTATCCTATTTTGGTGAGTCCAAAATTTGTATGCAATATATAAAAGTCCAATTCAATATAAAATATTTAAAACAAGTAGTACCTTTTTAAAAGAAGATTCAATAATCTACCTTTTATCTTATCATATAGATATTCTCTCTTTTTTCTTTTCAGAGTAGATTCAATAATCTACATTTTAATCATTTTTATATCTTCCCGTTTTTTCTTTTCAGAGTAGATTCAATAATGTACCATTTATATCCTTTTTTAGAGTAGATTCAATAATCTACCTCTTATATATATCCTCTTTTTTCCTTTTCCTTTTTTGTTTTAATTCAAGAACCCTGAATCTAATCTCCATTGTTTAGCTTTATTTTGACCATTAACAATTAACAATTTGTAACCAGCCATCGTAAACAATGACAATATCCATAACTCAAATGACCAAAAACCATTGAAAGACCAAAAACCACCCACCCCACCTCTTGGGAATGTGGGTGTTGTGTTCTTAAAATTACTTCCTGCTTTCTGGGGGCAAAAACATCTTTAGAGAATCCTGAAAAGAAAAATTGGGGTTTAATTGTCAAGTCCTGAGAGAATTAGCTGTATCACTTGTTGTCCAGTCTCTGCATAATGCAAAAGTGCAGGGCTAATCTCAAGTCTTTGTTCGAGTAGTCTGTGAGGCTGGATCATCTCAGCTACCCATCTGGAAATTGTCCTGCGGAGTTTGTAGTCCAAAGCAGATCTTTAAGTAGTATTAATCAGCTTAATGGCTTTATCATAGTATCATAGTCCATGTGGAATCATCATTGTGAGATCCCGTCACCCTTTTGAAGATTTCAAAGTTGCTATTAGGCCTGGTCATGGTTTCCTGCAGAATTTTTTTTTTATGTGCCTCCTCTGTGGTTTGGAGCAATAACAGTCTGATAAATGTCTGTCTCTCAGAACAACGAACATTCTTCCCTAGAAGAGAATATTTTCACAGCAATTTCTCCCCACTACTTGCCTCACCAAACTTCTTCAAACTTACCTTTGCCAATGCTTTCTTGTAACATGATGGTCCTGGCAATTGTTTTCTGAACAAGCAACAGTAAACCCTTTCTCTCGGGTAGCAGCATTGCCATCGCCACCAACATGATGAGAAGCAGCTTGCAGCTCAGGGCAGAAGCCACCACCTCCATGTTCCTGCTGCCACTGTTTATGACCTGGCCTGGCCACAGCTTCTCCTCAGCAAGTCTCCCATGCTGCCCTTGAACTTGAGATCTTCCTACATGTGCCTCCTTCAGCAGATCCTACTGGTGTGCACCACTACTGCTGGCCCTGAGCTGGGGCCTGCAAGACCACAGGCAAGTATCTTTTTTGTGAATTCCTACCTGACAAGTGGGGCACCAGATGTAACAAGAATCTTCAAAGATCTTATTAATAAAAACAAACCTAGAGCCAGATATTGGGGTGAAAGCTGAAATATCAGAGAAACAGAACAAGCCACATCTAACCTCACCTTGCCAACTTCTTGCTGATCTTGTTTCCTTAAACTGGAAACCTCTGAGTCCTCACCTGAATGGATCTCAGCTGAACTGCTGCTCAAAAGCCTAAAAACTTAAAAAGCTTCTAGTTCCTGGTCCTCATGCCTTATATACATTTCTGCTTCCTGCTATCACTTCCTGGGATTAAAAGTGTGTGTCTTTCCCAAGCAAGACATGAGATCTCAAATCTTGGGATTAAAGGTGTGTGCTACCATGCACATCTTACTGATTTTCCTAAACATTTAAACACTCTTGACACTGGCCCAAGCTCATGATGTGCTCAATACTATGAAGAATGTATAATTAGCAGTTACCATCATGAATGAACTCAACATGAGCAATGGATGTTTATATAATAAAAACATTTGAAAGCTATTACCTTTTAAAGTAAAACTGACATTAACAATTTTATTTTTTTTCCTTTTATTTTATTTTACAATACCATTCAGTTCTACATATCAGCCACGGATTCCCTTGTTCTTCAACCTCCTGCCCCCATCCCCTTCCCCCCAGCCCACCCCCCATTGCCACCCCCTCCAGGGCAAAGCCTCCCCTGAGGACTGAGATCGACCTGATAGACTCAGTCCAGGCAGGTTCAGTCCTCTCCTCCCAGACTTAGCCAAGCATCCCTGCATAAGCCCCAGGTTTCAAACAGCCAACTCATGCAATGAGCACAGGACCCGGTAACACTGCCTAGATGCCTCCCAAACAGATCAAGCCAATCAACTGTCTCACCTATTCAGAGGGCCTGATCCAGTTGGGGGCCCCTCAGCCTTTGGTTCATAGTTCATGTGTTTCCATTCGTTTGGCTACTTGTCCCTGTGCTTTATCAAACCTTGGTTTCAACAATTCTCGCTCATACAAACCCTCCTCTTTCTCACTAATTAGACTCCTGGAGCTCCACACGGGGCATAGCTGTGGATCTCTGCATCCAGATCCCTCAGTCATTGGATGGGGTTTCTGGCACGACTATTAGGGTGTTTGGCCATCCCATCACCAGACCTCCACTCCACAAAACTGGAAAACCTAAAAGAAATGGATAATTTTCTGGATAGGTACCACATACCTAAGTTAAATCAACACCAGATAAACTATTTAAATAGTCCAATAATCCCTAAGGAAATAGAAACAGTCATTAAAAGGCTCCCAACCAAAAAAAGCTGAGGTCCAGATGGTTTCAGCACAGAATTCTACCAGATCTTCAAAGAAGAGTTAATACCAATACTCTCTAAATTGTTCCACACAATAGAAACAGAAAGAACATTACCAAACTCCTTCTATGAGGCTACAATTACCTTGATTCCTAAACCAAACAAAGATACAACAAAGAAAGAGAACTACAGATCGACCTCCCTCATGAACATTGATACAAAAATACTCAATAAAATACTGTCAAACAGACTCCAAGAACGCATCAAAATAATTGTCCACCATGATCAAGTAGGCTTCATCCCAAGGATGCAAGGGTCTTTCAACATAGGAAAGTCCATCAATGTAATACACCATATAAACAAACTGAAAGAAAAAAACCACATGATCATCTCACTAGATGCAGAAAAGGCATTTGACAAAATCCAACACCCCTTCATGACATTAACAATTTTTTAATCAGAACTCTTAAATTACAAATAATAGACTTATCTTAACCAAGGTCACACACTATGTGACAGAGCCTGGGATTGGTGAAATGAGGTTGATAACTTTTATCCAGTATTGTTCCATGTACCATTATAATGAGCACAGCTATTTGATTGAGACTTAGCACCTTGGTGGAAGTTAATTTTATATTCTTAAAGATTTTAGATGAATTCATTTTAAAAAGCTACTGAATGACTATGAGTAACCCCCAAAATTCTACCAGAGAACTCCTACAGCTGATAAACACCTTCAGCATGTGGCAGGATACAGATTATATTAAAAAAAAATCAGTAGCCTTCCTATATACATATGATAAATGGGCTGAGAAAGAATTCAGAGAAATATCACCCTTTACAATAGCAACAAATAATATAAAATATCTTGAGATAACTCTAATTAAACAAGTGAAAGAACTGTATGGCAAAAACTTTAAGTTTTTGAATTAATAAATTGAAGAAGATATCATAAAATGGAAAGATCTCCCATGCTCATGGATAGGTAGAATTAACATAGTAAAAATAGCAATCTTACCAAAAGCAATCTACAGACTCAATGCAATCCCCATCAAAATCTCAACACAATTCTTCATAGACCTTGAAAGATCAATACTCAACTTCATAGGGAAAAACAAAAAACCCAAGGTAGCCAAAACAATCCTGTACAATAATAGAACTTCTAGAAGCATCACCATCTCTGACTTCAAGCTCTACTCTAGAGCTACATTAATAAAAAGAACTTGATATTGGCATAAAAGCAGACATGTGAATCAATGGAATCAAATTGAAGAACCTGACTTTAATCCACACACCTATGAATACCTAATTTTTTACAAAGAAGTCAAAATTGTACAGTGGAAAAAAGAATCTTCAAAAAATGGTGCTGTCATAACTGGATATCGACGTGTACAAGAATGCAAATAGATCCATATCTGTCATCATGCACAAAACTCAAGTCCAAGTGGATCAGAGACCTCAACACAAATCCAGTTATACTGAACCTTATAAAAGAGAAAGTAGGAAGTAGCCTTGAATGCATTGGCACAGGAGACCAATTCCTAAATATAACTCCAGTAGCACAGACACTGGGAGGAACAATTAATAAATGGGAGCTCCTGAAACTGAGAAGTTTCTGTAAGACAAAGGACATGTTCAATAAGACAAAAATGGCAGCCTACAGAATTGGAAAAAAACTTCACCAACCCCACATCAGACAGAGGGCTGATCTCCAAAATATATAAAGAACTTAAGAAACTATACATCAAAATACCAAATAATCCAATTAAAAAATGGGGCACAGATCTAAACAGAGAATTCTCAATGGAAGAATCTCAAATGACTGAAAGACATTTAAGGAATTGTTCTACATCCCTAACCACCAGGGAAATGCAAATCAAAGTGACATTGAGATACCATCTTACACCAGTAAGAAAGGCTAAGATCAAAAACATTGATGATAGCTTATGTTGGAGAGGATGTGGAGTAAGGGGAACACTATATCACTGCTATTGGGAGTGCAAACTTGTACAGCCAGTTTAGAAATCAATATGGCAGCTTCTCAGAAAATTAGAAATCAATCTACCTCAAGATCCAGCAATACCATTCTTGGGCATATACCCAAAATTTCATAATATTCTAACGCCTGCCATCAGCAACAGCTTTTTATTCTTCTGGCTTCTTCCCTTTAGAAACTCTTGCATTTTCTTTTGCAGAAATGATTAACCACTTAAATAGGTGGCTGTTTTGTTCTGTTCCATGTACTTCAGTATAATCTTTTGTACCTTTTGATGAATTTTCAAAAGAGTCTCAATTTGGATATTACGTATCCAAAGAGCTTCAAGCAATATCTAAATTGTTAAAGTGACAAGTGAGCATAGAGACTTGTTTGTGAATAAACATGGTAATTAACGACAATCAATGGGACAGTTTCAGTCAAGTAAATTTTAAGAGTATAGCTTTTACTAATATTCATTTGTCAAACTGTTCTATCCAGCAAGTTAGCTTGCTTAAGGGAGTTACTAGCAACCAAGTTTTATCAAAACCATTGTCAAAAGAAAGCAAATGGAAAATAAAATTTCTCAGGAATGCAATGCCTACATTGAAGGCTTAACTATAGAATTACTGAAAGAACTATTAATACATGTCCATTCCTCACAAAAAACACTCATCTGTTCAGGGGAAAAATTCATTATTTTGCTCTGCTTTTTGATGATTTTATTAATCATCAAAAATTAAATAACTAGAAACTAGATTTATAGGTGCCATCTGCATGCATCTTTATAGCCCAAAGAGTTTAGACTATGATTGCAAAAATACTTCAAAGTAATGATGGTACAGAAATAAGCTACCTGTGACAAAATGAATTGATTTTAATTGAATTTAATTAGGAAGTAAGCAAAAAATGAGGTTAAATTGTCTATGAATTATTTATGAATTTTTATAATAAAAGACACTTTTTGAAGTCATCTATTGGGTCGCTAATGGATTTTCATAATACGAATGAATTCCAGCTATTTGATCAAAGTATTTTTGGATTTGTTTTGTCATTGGTGATACCTTTTCTAGTTGTTACTGTAGAAAACAACTTGCTTTTATATTTCCAATGTTAGCACAGGATTTCAAATCTAAAATATTAGAGTTGGTAAAATGCATCTTTATTAATGGTAGTTATCTAAAAGATGTTTTGAATCTAAATGTACTTTTCAGATAGCTTACAAGACAAACAGTGACTGTTTGTTACTCTCCTAATTACTCAAATGAAATAAAGCTTTCCTTTTGAATTAATTTTTTTTTAGTTTCACCAAGATGCGGCTTTTAGAAAATGCAGAAAGGCAAGTTAGTTATTATGTTTATGTAACTAAATAATCACAACACTTTCAATACCAAAATGTAGGACCTGAATTTTCAGACAGGAATAAGGTTTTAGTCGAGGGTGGGGAGACGTCTGTAACCAGAAGTTTTCCTGTGTCCCACCTGGCCTGCAGCAGCATACAAAATAATCACTCAGAGGCTTAATATTAATTACAGACTGTTTGGTCTATGGCTCAGGCTTATTGCTAGCTAGCTCTTTCATCTTAAATTAACCCATTTCTATTAACCTATATTTTGCCGTGTGATGATGACATTACTGCTCTGCTGACATCTTGTTCCTCCTTGGGAAGCTGGAATATGCATCTGACTCCACCCTCTTCTCCCTATATCTATCTTGGATTATCTGCCTGGCTCTCATCCTGTCTTATCATAGGTGAAAACAGCTTACTTATTAACCAATAGTAACAACACATATTCACAGCATAAAGACCATTCCCCAGCAGGGGTAAGAGTTTTCTACCTGTGAAGTATTCTAGCATACTCAGAATGTTGCAGAGATATTGATACTGTTATGGTAACCAGGAATAAAGCTCACTCAAGATAAATAGCCCACTTAAAAATAAGCAAAAAGGGCAATAAAACAATCAATTAAAAATAACTTTTGTAAAGTTTTTCATTATCCATCATGAAGTTCAAGGAATTAATATTCTTCCTCAACTAGGTTCTAAATGCTTTGAGAAATGAGAAAGAACAGTCAGAAATCTCATTTATCAGGATTAACTATTACAAAGGAAGGCAGTCTGAATCTGAAGGTAAATAAGCTTCTTCCAAAATATTGGATTAATATTAACTGTGCACAGTAACAGTAAGCTCTCTCAGTCTCTCTCTGTGTCTCTGTCTCTTTCTGTCTCTGTCTGCCTTTATCTCTCTCTATCTCTTTCTCTCTCTCTCGTGCACATGCATGCACACATGCACACACCACACATACACAAAGGAGAGGAGAAGCAGAGATAGGATTTGAATGTCTGGTTTCTCCTTTAAAAGTTATCATTCAGACACATAATTTCTGTACTTCCAAGGTACTATATGTAAGAGACAGTAGACAGTGAGGTTTATAGTGTAGGAAGAAAAGATGTTCTCTGGGAAGCCTTTCAGGTGTCATGTTAAACTTTTACACTTGTTCTCCAACTTGGTCCATATGAAACTCTATGCAGTACTTCTGGGAAGGTGTATCACTACAACCCTCATGCAGTAGGGTATATTCTTTTCTCAGTTCATACTGTTAATAGATATAGGAGTTAGGACCCCACCCAGTATCAGAAGTAGTGTCTGAATGATGAATGTTTAAAAAACAACTTGTAGTATTCATTTATCCATCTATCTACATGTCTATGATTATTTATGTGACCCTTACTATGCAATATATAGGAATGGGTGTGAAAATAGTTTATCTTGTATTTGAATGAGTTTCTCTTCTTCTGTCCAAAACCTGAGCCAAAAAGGCTGTACCATCATTTCCTTATTTTAAAGTTCAGTACTGTCCCCCTCACAGTGGGAGTACCTCATCTCTAAGGAGCAACTTATTATTTTGTTTGAAACTAAAAAGCAAGAACAAACAGAAAACTGGTTTACATATTGGAACAAAGATAAAGGTTTCCTTTCTAATTTCACTTGTCTGAAAGACAAGTACACATTTCTTTCCCTGGTGGATAAAGCCCTTGAAGAACAAAATGTGGGCAAGAGTACATAAAAAATTTTCCTGATTTACATTCTGCTTTAAACTTTAAATCTTAAGAGGAGTTTATTCTTGGCCCACTGTGTTTACAATACAAGCTTTGTCATCAAAGTAGAATGCTTGCCACCTTTCCCTTCATTAGCTGTGAGAAACTGGATTTGTTTTATCCATTTATAATTGATACCTCTTCCTCTCTCCTCCTATATTTTCCTTTTAAGTAGAGATGCCAGTGAGTATGGTAACAACCACCATCCTTTAAGTCCACAGCAATTGCACAGAGAGGAGGTTTTCCTCCTTTGGCCTGTCCTGAGTTTTGGCTAGGTTCCTAACTTGAAGATCTTTGGCCAACACAATGGGTCAGATCTTCAGTGTACCTCCGCCTTCTGTTTAAACATCTGGGGAAAAAACTATTTAATATAGGATTATGTGAGTTATGAACCTCTTTATTAACTTACAATTTTTCAGTAGAACAAAAATAGAAAGTCTTGGATCTGATATTAGAAAGCACCATCACTCACATTTATAGGAGTTTTATAATGTTAGAGGAAACACATGCATATATGTGTGCATGTGTATATACATGACTTAAAATCCTACATGTCATATTTATTTTTTCTTGGAACATTCTAAGGACAGACAGACAGACACACACACACACACACACACACACACACACACACACACATGCATACACACACAGAATTTTCACTGGAAAGCACCAATTGGTGATACAACAGAAAAAGTCTTTCTTGTATTTAGTTCAAGTCTGTTCCCAAACACTTCAATTCTTGTTCACTATATCTGTACTCCAGAACAAGCCATGAGCAATCTTAGTGCCTTGGATTTCCTAATTCTTAGTTTTCTTCCACCATTAAGTCATTTTCCAACATGATTCACTTCTCTGGGACTCTCAATGCATAATGGGATTTGGATTCCAAATGTTCTTGGCAGACATGCCTACATGATTCTAGGAACTGAACACTGCAACCAGATTCTCTACAAAATCAAATGGAGACACATCTTAAGTTTGCTTTGCCCTTATGCATTTATTATTGACAAGAAGTAGCAGAAGAGATCATAGCTATATTTGACTACTTCAGTGTTTTTATCACATAAGATTTTAGTTCAGGTGCAAGGAAGTTTTCTGAATTTTTTTTGTTAATAGTTAGATATTCTGTTTTAGAAGTGAAAGAACTTTGCTGAGTGGCTATTCCATTCCAACTACATCTATTGAGACCTACTTTGAATTTCAAATAAATATTGACAAAGATTACCCTGAAGGTTTAGCCCTGTGGCATTTCACTGAAGAGCTCCTATTTTTTATAATGTATCTTTATTTTCTGAAATGTGTTCCTTTGGAAGTTTTTGGAACATCTAAAGAGATTTCTGAAATACTATATGTATCTTCAAGTTTGTTCCAGAAAATGGTAAAAGAGATTTGAGCAAATGATTGTTATGTGTCTATGGGCTACTTCCAGTTTCTTTTGAATTTCAAGTTCAACTCATCTTCAAAAATCCATTCTCTCCTTTCCTAAGAAATATTTTTTTCCTGAACAAAAGAAATAGCTTTAAATAATTTGAGGAATGTGACACTGCTTTATTTAATTTTTCCTTGACAAGTTTTCCATCTAAGCCAAGAGTTCAATCTCATTCTAACTTCTAGGGTTCTCTTGGTTTACACCACAGTAACAGCCTTGTGATGGAAGCATACCCTTCACTGTGTACACCTTAGATTACCTCAGGTAACTTCTTATCCTCCAATGTATCTTATATCCAGATGAATCCTATGAGATGAGCAGCCCTATACTAATATAATTTACAAAACAGGACATTATACTACCCTAACACAGGGAACTGTGCACAACACAGTTCCCTTATTCTGTTCAAGATCATTAATCTATTCTTACATCAGACAACAAGCTACCAGTACATAAGTCATATCCAGTCTGTAGCCATTGGCCAGTGAACCAAGAATATTTGTTTTTTACTTTTTTATACTTTTAAATGACTATAATCTTAAGTAATATAAGTAATTAAACAATTCTTCTATTTTCCCTATTGAGAGTCAGTTTTCCAGCCTTATAACTCAGTTTTTAAGAGAATCAAATGCTATGGATAAAACAGAACCAGAATTAGGGCTCATTGAGGAATAATCGGTGATTAGGAAAACTACATAGTCAAAATTACCAAGAAAATAGCTGGACCATGTCAGCCGAATGAAAGAAAATGAGAAAATGGAGTTGAGCATCCCTTTTCCTATCTTGCTTCATTACTCTGGTTACTGTACTTCACATTATATCCCGCATTTGCCAATCTCAAATGAGCTCATCTTCATAATTAAATACATACAACAATAAAAATACCAGCAATATAGACTTGAACACTACCTTGACAGACAAATTCAGATGACTTTGAGAGCAAACAATGGTGTCTGACTTCTCCAACATTTCAAGTAAACATCTCCAAGTGGGGGATGAATCTCTTAAATTTCAATGTAGAAGACAAGGCAGACATTCAGTGAAGTTGGCTCTCCTTTATGGACACGTTTGGAATCTAAGTGAAAAATACTGAAATTGTTCCTGAATTTCAGATCTACTTGAAGAATCTACTTCTCCCATGCTTTTAATGTATACAACTCCTGAGGCCCAAAAGACTCTAGGAAGAAGGAACAGGACCACTCAAGCTCTTTTCTACCAGTTCCACCTCCTTTGACTTCTTACAGTCTCTGTTCTCAAAACTTCTTCATGGTTATAGTTACCAAAAAGATGGTGTCCTGCTCAGTGCTCTGGCCAAAGTCTACTCCAATTACATCTGTCTTCAGCCCCTTCAAAAACCTGAGAAAGAAAATAGTAATACCTGAGTAAGCAGGAAGTGCAAGCAAGCAACTTCTGAAAATGCAAGAGATGACAGAAACAGCTGACTGGACAGTCACCTCATAGTTCTCTGCAATGTTCGGGCATCCTATTTTAGCTAATGGCCTAGAATATCTGTTAGACCATTTGCAGAATCAGGGAAATTTGAAAAACTGTCCTACCCTTGCTTGGCAAGGTTTAGCAGTCGCTTTTCCTTGTGTCCTGCTTGTCCAGATTGGACAGCATGCTTACTGTCAGCAGTTGAGACAAGAGCAGTTCTTTGCCCAATAGGTCAGCTTTGCCAAGAAGACCAACTCCATATGGAGTGTCTTCAATGCCCATCATCTCCTTGGAAGTAGATCGGTGTTGCCAGGAGCAATCGTGTCTCATGGCAACAGAATTCTAAGTTATTTAAGCATTTAAATGCCATATTCTCTGGGTCTTTGAGGTGTTTGAAGATTACCTATTCATCTGAAATATATCTCTGTTCATCTAGAAACCATAACTATAAATTTGACAAACATGGATGACTATTAACCTGTAATTCTTACCAACCTATATAGCTTAAAGACTAAGGCTTCATATTATGAAAATAAGCAATGTATAAACAGATATACAATATAAAGACAATGACCTCAAATATGTGACAATCTACAAAAATATCTTAGTCAGAGGTAAAAACATATAGTGCAATATGACAAAAATATCCTTAATTTGTATTAATAAACAAAACATCTTAGATAGTTACAGTTACAATCCTCTCATATCTTAGCTAAGAGCATATCAGGTACAAGACTTGGATTTTTCAGGACAGTACAGCTATTGGAATAATTACCTATGGTCTGGACATTTAGTATGTGTTTCTTGCTTGATATTGTTCTTGTTGATTGTAGTTCCATTTTTGTTTATATTAGTACCTTTCTTTCTTCTGACAATATGTGATAATTGTTATTATTGTATATAACTTTGTGTTAGGATTTTATTTAGACAAAAAAAGGAAAGCGTTGTGGGCACTCATTCTGTTCAGCCAAAAGCAATGGGATATAAAGCCATAGGGCATGGTCTTGATTGCTTATGTGTCACTTAAGAGCAGAGGAATAGGGGTCGGGCACTCTCTTGGGTAGTTGGAGGAGAAGCAAGCTTTGTGGTTGGTCCCTATCACCCTTGGGCAGAAGGACAGGACAGCAGCTGCTAGATCAGCAGGATCAGCACTGGCATTTTCCTTGTTCTGAATTAATGAGTCTGTATTTCTATTGCACCTCTTAATAGATTATTAAATAGACTTTTATGAGTTCACATCTCACACCAGACTACCTATGTATCTAATGGTCATAAGGTAATCACAATGTCCTACAATGTTTAGAATGTGAGGATTTGGTTGTCTCACAGAACTAACATTTAGGAAGGACCATTTTTATTGACTTCAATAAGCATACACCTACTCTGGAGTTGTACACGTGGGAAAGAGTCCTTCTTGTTTTTACACCTTAACACTAAGCAAGGCTTCTGTAACACCAAGTAATTGATCTATTTTTTAAAAAAATGACAGTCTGTCAGTGAGAAAGTATGCTGCATTCTGAGTCAGTATTCCTCACTATTCTTTCAATAGGTGTCCTAAAATATAATATATGTTTCATTATTCAACCAATAATTAGTGAACATAAGTTGTTTAAGAAACAAGCTGGAAATGTAAATTAAGTAATAACCACAAAATTTATTCACCATTTTCTTAAAGCAACGATTTTTAATTGTTTACTATATGCTTGGTATCATACACACCAAGTCTACTGCTATGAGTAACACACACTTCCCCATCTGTCCCTTTAAAGCATAACCATAGGTAGTTTTAAATATTTTATGTATTCCCTCCAATTTGACTACAACCAATAGGAAAGTATGGAGATATTATTAAATTTAGATTTGCTAACCCCAGTTACTTATAATTCTACATTTGCATTCCACAGAATGTTGGTCAATAGGAAAACTTCACAGGCTACTCTCATCAATTTTACAATCTCAAGTAAGCAAGCTCCCAGGCATCAAGGCTGGTTGTTTGCTTGAATTCTTTATATTGTGGTTCATCTAGATACTTCTCATCCAAGAAGATTTCTATAAGACTAGTGGCTTTGATGGGAGATCACTGTCTTTGCCATTCATACTGTTTCTGTGATTTGACCTAGGCATATAGACTTCTTTTATTGACTGTGCATCTGATGTATTTGGTGTGTCTATATGTTAGCTATGTCATCAAAGGCAGGGTAGTTAAAGCTGGTGCATGAGTGGTTTGATTGTATCTAGCCTGAGCAAAGCCAAAATGTGACCTTTAGTCTAGAGCATGGATTGTGAATGTGGAGATGGCAGAGGAGAAAGATGGGAATATGAAGTCATTGAGTGGAGTCAAAGTCATGGATCCAGAGCTATGGCTGTAGGTTTATATACAGTAAGAGGAAATGGAGAAGGTAACTTTCCAGGCAAAGATAGCTTGAAAGCAAACTGGTTCAGTATGTGGGCCAGGGATCTGGAGCAAATTTATGGGTATGGAGAGTGTGGCAGGTGGAGAAAAAAATAAGGGCATGAAGGGGCAACTTACCAGGCCCTGACTTTCCTTCTCTCTTTTACATCTAATTGTGTCCTCTTTCCTTGATTCTGGGGTAACTTCCAGGTCTACAGATATCCCATGAGAATATTTAATGATAAAAAGAGCAGCACAGAATACATCTGGTTCCAAAACAACTCCTTCTTAGTTAGAGTTTCTGTTACTGAGATTAGACACCATGACCAAATAGCAAGTTGGGGAAGAAATTGTTTATTTGATTTACATAGTAGTTCATCAAAGAAGGCGGCAAGTTATGAACTCAAGCAGGGAAGAAACTTGGAGGGGAACTGACACAGCAGCCATGGAGGAGTGCTGATTACATACAGGCTTCTTCCAAATAGCAAGCTCAGTCTGCTTTCTTATAGAACCCAGGACCATTAAACCAGGGATGGCAATACCCACAATGGGCTTGGCCCTTTCCATTAATAATTAATTAAGAAAATGACCTACAGGTTTCATAGAGCTTGATCTAATGGAAGCATTTCCTTAATTGAGCTTACCTCCTCTCAGATAACTTTAGCTTCTGTCAAGTTGACATAAAACTATCCAGCACAAACCTATTAGGCATGAAATACTCTTTGCTAGATGTTCCAAAACTATACCTCATTTCACATGTTGGCCATAAAGGCACAATGAAGAAATATTTAATTGGTTCAGAGGATAAGTAAAAATCCCCGTTGAACCTCTAACTCTTAGGAAGTTGATCTTAGCAAAGGATGGACATGCCAGAGATCTGTTGATACATAAGTGTGGTAGTTTGAATCTAATTTCCCCCAATTGACTCATAGGCAGTGAAAGAAAGAAATTGGTACCAGGGACAGGGGTATAGCTGTGATAGGCTTGCCCATGTTTTTGTTTGAAGGAATATAGACATTGCAGTGGTGTAATTGGAAGTTTTCCTGTGTCCTGTACAGTTGGCAGTTGCTGGGACTCAATTAAACACACAGAGGCTTATATTATTTATAACTGCTTGGCCATTAGCTCAGGCTTATCACTGGCTAGCTGTTACACTTAAATTAACCCATTATTCTTATTTATGTTTAGCTACATGGCTTAGTACCTTTTCTCAGTTCTGTTTTGTCATCTTGCTTCCTTCTGTATCTGGCTGGTGACTCCTGACTCAGCCTTCCTCTTCCTAGAATTCTCCTTGTCAGCTTATCCCACTTATACTTTCTGCCTGATTACTTGCCAATCAGCATTTTATTTATCAACCAATCAGAGCAACACACATTCACAGCATAGAGAACAACATTCCACAGCAACATGGTGGATTAGAAAAGCAATTGAATGCTTTAATCACTGCTTAATGGGCCGTAGTAGTAGGAGCATAGAATTGGTATTAAGAGTTATTTGAACTCACTCAAGAGGTTTTAGAGGAAAAAAATTTTAGTATGTTGCCTAGAAATCATTCTTGTGATATTTTGGTGAAGAATGTGGCTTGTTTTTGCCTTGTCCAAAGAGTCTACCTGAGGCTAAAGTGAAGAGTTTTGGATTAAATCTGTTGGCACAGAAAAATCTCAAAACAATCTAGTATAGACCCTGTTTTTTCTTTATTAGTGGTAATTCAAATCTCTGAGTTTTAGGCCAGTTAGTCTATAGAGAAAGTTTCAGGACAACCAAGCCTACACAGTGGTGTCACTATAAAGCTTGTGAAGGTGTAACTGAATGAGGGGGCAATATTCCAACCTCAGAAAGCAGCAGAGCTTGTTAGTTTGAGGTATGTGGCTGTGGCCCTAGTTTTAAAGTTAAGATAAGGTTTATGGAATTTGCTTCTGCACCTAAAGAAAGCCTCAGAGCCAGGCATGTTTCAGGGGTGTCTCTGAATGGAGGCCTTGAGAGACCATTTTGTGAAGCTGTGAAGGTGAAGCCTGATTGTCTTGGAGACTCCAAGATGCTAGAGATGTCAGAGCCATAGGATACCTGGTTAAAGGAGCTGCTAACAAGGAGTGGTACCAGCCCAAGAGAAAGAAGTATATTGTAGTCAACAGAGCCGAACAGAGTTGAAGATCTGAAGAATGTTTTGACATCAGACATGGAGATGCAGAGTTTGGAGTTTGTCCAGTTGGTTTTCATCTTGCTTTGGTCCAGTATTTCCTCACTATGCTCCCTTACCTATGTTGGGAATGGTAATGTATATCCCACCATTATATGTTGGAAGTATGTGGTCTGATTTTTTTTTTATTTTATAGGGGATTACAAAGAAGAGATTGCTTGAATCTCAGAAGAGACTTTTAACTTTGGACTTTAAAACATTGTTGAGACTGTGATAGACTATGGGGACTTCTAAAGTTGGACTAAATGCATCTTGCATCATTATAGTTTACATGCTTATGGGGACCAGGGAGTGAGATGTGATAGTTTGAATGTAATTGGCCCCATAAGATCATAGGAAGTGGTACTATTGGGATTTAAGGTCTTGTTGAAGAAAGTGTGTCAGTATTGGGACAGGCTTTGAGATCTCTTTTGCTTAACCTTTGTTCAGTGTCACAGTCCATTTCATGTTGCCTTCTGATAAAAATGTAGCCAGCAGCATGTCTACCTGAGTGCCTCATGCTACCCACCATAATGATTGTGTACTCAACTTCTGAAACCATAAATGAGACCCATCGGTTAAATGTTTTCTTCATAAGTGTTGCTATAGCCATGGTGTCTCTTCACAGCAATAGAACTCTAACTAAGATAACAAACAACATTATTTTCAAATATATGCTAGAAAATGTGAGATACCACCTTCATAGTTTTTTAAAGGAAATGAGTCCTGAGTATTTAGCATGAATATCAGATCTTCCTGGTGAAGAAAAGGGTTGAAAATACTGAGATGTGGCACTCACTCTCAGGGATGCTGATGTAATGAGCTGGAGGTAACCCAAATGTCAGGTTTTCTAAAAATCTTCTAGGTGATTCCAAAATATGCAAAGTCAATGAAGAACTCTAAGGAGCCCTTTACACTGAGCACACACCCAAAACACCTGGGAAGCTAGTCAAGCACCTGTACATTCTGAGTAACCATTTCCCACAATGCTCAAACTTAAAATTTTGTGATCACTTTTTGAGTTGCAAGGTCCTGGTATCCTAAGATCATGGGTCAATTGTTATAATTATTCAATTAATATACTGCTTGTTATTTGCCTGTTTTATGACTAACTCCTACATCTCATCTGGCCATGAGTTTATATATATATATATATATATATATATATATATATATATATATATATATATATATATATATTTTACGGAGAATAGAAACTTGTCTACTCCAGAGAAGCTATTTCATAGCAACTGAGAGTATACGTATTATTGTATATTGCAGATAGCCTATTTCTGAGAAGTCATGAGCAGATAAACTGTATTAAAAGATGCAATTGTGATGCTCTCAGATGAGGAATTCTTGGATAATCATAATAACTGATTTTATCTAACTACCTGTGTACTTTGATGAGGGAAATATGACAAAGTTAGAAATGTTCATATAATTTCTAAGAACAATGTACCCATGCTATGCTTGTATACAAGTCTGATTTGGGCTCAGAAAACCAGTTGCCCAAATGATTAGAGGAGAGGTAACTGTTAAAGGCAGATCTGAGCAGAGAGAGCTGTCTGTTCTACCTCTGGCACTTTTGCAGAAGACAACTTTTGTCTTTTGCTTGTTTTTAATATGCAAGCATATGATTACACCCATGATTCCAGGGAAAGAATTATATAAAGCTATTGCACATTGAGATGTCCATAGTCATTATCTAGTTTAAAAAGCAAAAGGCTTCTCTTTTGACTGAGAGGAATAGTTCTTCTTTGTACAAAAGCATAAAATTGAAGTATCCAGCACAGGAAAGAGAGGCAGCACATAGCCATGACAGACAGTTGTGAGTGTTAGTGACTTAATCTCCTATTTTGCAAATGATCATTATCCAAAAGCAGTGAATTCTCAAAACTTGTCTTTTCTTGTTTATGAAAGAGTAGTCCTTCACTATAGGGCTGTTACAAAGAAGCATTCAGTCAAGGTAAACAGATTATAAAGCAAACCATATGCAGAATGGTATAAACACTTCAAGGGACAAGTGTCACCATGACAAAGCTGTCACTTCAAGCTCTATTGCTTTCAGCCACTGGAGAAACTTTTGGAAGAAGCCTCAGATTCAATTATTTGAAGTAAAGGTTTATTTTATTTTTATTTCTGTATGTGTCTTTGTCTTCCTGAATGAATGTCACGTGTGCACAGGTGCCCACATGTCCAGAAAATGACTTTGGATCCCCTGGAGCTGCAGTTACAAATAATTGTGAGTTCAGGTACTCTGCAAGAGTGTGCAGCTCTTAACTGAGGAACTATCCCACCAGCCCCTAATATTTGAATTAAAACACACAGATGTAGTGAACAAAAATGAAATGGCTATTAAATCTAACAGCTGGTATGATTTTTCCAGAAGTCACTGGGACAGGTGCTGAATCTGGGTTCCTTCCAGCCTATAAACTCAGTTTCCATTGAGTGGATGGAGAGACTACCCCACAATAGCCATGGTGTTTTGCTCCCTCTGTCTTCTCTCCTTGCAATATACCTCTTTGCTTGCATCCATCTGTGTTCTGTAGGATCTGTAATTATAGAGATGTAGGTCAGCTTTGATATCTGTCCTTTTGGTTTGAATCCAGTTTTTATTTTTAATTAATTTACTTTATTTTCTCTGTGTGTGTTTTGACTGTATGTATATCTGTGCACTGCATGCAGGTCTGGTGTGCAAGAAAGTCACATGAGGACATTGGATCACCTGGAATTGAAGTTATAAACAGTTGTAAGCCACATCATGGGTGATGAACCTGAGTGTTCTGCAAGAATAAGTGTTCTTAACAAGCAAACCATCTGTTCATCCCTTAAATCCAGCCTTTAACCACCATTAGTTATATCGTTTAAAGAAAGTGGCCCTTTCTTAACACATTGTTCCCACATTTGAAATGTAACTAATAAAGGTCTCTACCATGTGGAGGCAGTAAGTATTAAAAGTAAATAGCTTGGACTTTTAAAGCAATGGCTTGATTCATAGAAGATATGAACACTGAAATATTTTTATCAGTGTACTTTCTCTGGGAGGTAATATGCAATGATTTCTTTTTACCAACATTTATATCTCTGTGTTTGTGCATCTGCGCGCGCGTGTGTGTGTGTGTGTGTGTGTGTGTATGCTTGAGTGTATTTGCATATGTGTGTGTTTCTCTGTGTCTATAAGTGTATGAGTGCATCTGTGTGTTTGTTTGTGTGTATATATTTGTGTGTTGCTCTTTCTCATGTCACATCATCACCTTTCATAAAAAATGCAGTAATTGTCCAGTAATTTGGTCTTACTCTTTTGCAGCTCATCACCCTTATAGCATCTCAACTGTCTTGCACCTGCTACAGCTTGCTGCCCAGCTTATTTATGTCTCTCACTTGTTTCTCTACAACTTCTTCTGTGAAAGGACTCTGCTTTGTGGATTTTTGCCTACAATATCACATACACATTTTGCTATTGTTGGAATACCGAGGACAGCTTATGTTTTTAGATGATTCTGGATGACCTGTCTATCTGCATATAAGCAAGGATAAAGTATATAGGTAAGAAAGCAGAAACCTACAGCCTTTAAGACTTAGATGAGATAACATAATATAGAGACTATAAACCTCATTCATTTCTATTAACCAGTTATACTGTATCAAAGAAATTCCTAAATTTTTTTGTGTATGTGCATGTATGTACATTTTCCCTTGTGCATGTACATGTGAATTTGTGTGTATATGTACATCAGCAGACTTGCAGGTATGTGTATGCATCTATATGTGCATGCTTATGGAGGTCAGAGACTGACATTAGATGTCTTTTATCTATAATCACCTCTTTCCTTTTTGAGACAAGCTGGGCTTTCACCAAACCTAGAGCTTACCTATTTGGCTTGACTGGCTAGCTAGCAGGCCCAGGGATCCTCCTATCTCTACCTGACCGGCACAGAAATTATTGGTATTTGCTGCCATACACATCTTTACATGGGTGATCATAGTCTGAATGTATTGTCTTTATTCTTACCCTGAAAACACTTCATCCATGAGCCATCTCCCTAGCCCACATGCCTCACATATGTTGGGCAGAAAAATTTGAGGTAAAGTCAACACATAGGCAAAAGGAAATGTCCAACAGCCAACACCAAATAGTACAATGGGCTCTAGCTTGATATTAGTTTCCTTGATACTAATTTTATATGTGTAATATGCTAATAAAGTAAATGGGGAAAGTAACAGTCTCAAGTTTTATTTCATTTTCTTTTTTTCTACTAGAAGCGGAATTACATAATGTATATGAATCATTGTCAAGGACAAAGCAATGCTGATATTTCTCAATGCCCTAGAAGTCACTGAGTTTGGAATAGAGAAGCAAGATTTATATGTATTTTTTCTTTCTTTCTTTTTTTTTTTTTTTTACCTACTGTTGTTGTTTTGAGATATGTTGTCACTGCGCAGCTGAGTCTGGCCTCAAACTCACACTCTGCCTTTTGGATGCTGAGATTAGAGGTATGCAACATGATAACTAGCCCCAGATATTGTAATTTAGAATGGAGATAGAGAAAGGAGCATTTTTAAATCCAAATTTGAAATATTAACATTTGATTTTTAGTCATCCCTGGCAGTTTCTTGCACCATCTCTTGATTTACAGGTATCTAACTTGTAAACATTTCCCCAAAGCCTCACCATGGGGGTCTTCAAAGATGTGTTCATTGCAGCTAAGCACTCATGTAGCCTCTTGACTTTCTCCTCCTTTGCGATCAACTCTCATGTAAAAGAGATGCTGTGTCTATAATTTTTATCTATATTTTGGGGGTGTTGTTGAAATCTAAAGAAGGATGAAGTTCAGAATCACCAAAAGTCATCCTAAGACTTAATGATAAAGTAGGGAAGATATTCCACATAGACGCATCTTTTATAATTAGTAGCTTGTCCAGTTGGATCAGTGTCAAAAGGAGAAAGTTAGTTTACTCCTTATACACAAGCTCTGAAAGGATGAAAAAAACCATTCTTTTGATCTCAGGATCACAGAAAGAATGGGAGGGAGGTCATATATCAAACCATCTAATTAATATAATAATACCACATCCAGATTATGTCACTTTTAAAATACAGCAATGCTCTGTTTGCTTTGTTCAAGATTTTACTATATTTCAAAAGAAGACCACCCAAGAAAATTAGTGAGCATATCCATGATAAACATGAAACTTTCCTTAGTGATTTTAGGTTTTCTGCTCTACAATTGTTAGATGGACCTAGGTCAAAATCCTTCAGTTTTCTTCCAGCAAGACACAGTACCTCCTTTAGATAAATAAATACAGACCTTGGTGGTTGCAAATTATTTGATTACACTGTGTAAATACATATCTTTGTGATTGGTTTGATAATAAGCTAAATGGCCAATAGCTAGGCAGGAAGTATAGCAGGAACTTCTAAAAAAGAGAGAGCACTGGGAAGAAGGCAGTTCGTCATCCAGACAAGAAAGCAGGCTGGGTAGTACAGAGTAAAAGTAACTGACCCATGTAAAAGAATATAGATTTTAAAATATGGGTTAATTGAAGTTATAAGAACTAGTTAAAGCTGGGTGGTGGTGGTGCAGACCTTTAATCCCAGAACTCTGGAGGCAGAGCCAGGTGGGTCTCTGCAAGTTTAAGGCCAGCCTGGTCTACAGAGAGAGATCCAGAACAGGCACTAAAATTACATAGAGAAACCTTGTCTTGACAAAAAAAAAAAAAAAAAAAAAAACACAAAAAAAAAACCTAGTTAAGAACAAGCCTAAGCTAAGGTTTCTGCTAAGGTTTCTGCTTATAAGAATATCTGTGTATAAATACCTAATTAAAATTTAATGATACATTTTCCTTTTAAATATATGTTTGAAACATAATTATTTAATTATTTGATGTTAACATTTGTTTGGATGTTGACCAGTTCTCCATCTCTGTGTAAATTGCCATCTGCTGCAAAAAGAAGCTTTTATAATGAGAGTCAAGATACACAATAATCTATGGATATAAAGATAAGTCATCAGAAATCAGATTAATATCATGTTCAATTACCAGAATAATAGTACTAGATGCTCTCCCAGGGGCTATGACCAGTCTTGCCATAGATTCTTGACCACAATAGTGTTGACATGCATGTACTTTGACTTGTAGGGGATCTTTAAATACATTCAGAAAGGTTTGATTTTTCCATGATATCTCTTGATATTATTGGACTATGTCTTGTCAGGTGGGTTATTGTAGGTCACAAGACTCACTGATAGGTAGGACTGATGTTTAATTTTCTCCACTAGTAGTGATCTTAGCATCTTCCAGCACTATAAAATCTAGCCCTACTGGATAAAGCTTCCAGGTGAGTGCTGTCATGTTCTCTGTGTTCTCAGTTATGTCAATTATAGCAATAGTGTCTGACTGTCAAAATTGGGGGAGGGGGTTGGTCTAAGGCAATGGCAATAACCTGTGATATTTACGGGTCTGTGGGACCTCACTCGCCAAGAGTTCTAAAAGAGGTAACCCATCCCTGCCACTGGGCTTTTTATTTGCTAACCTGTGGTATACAGTAGGGACTTTATTGCTCCAATATAGGATTATTTGATATAAAATCTTTTTATGTGCACATGTATATATTTCAGGAAGCTTCTATAGTAATGTGTTTCCATGTGAAATTTTAGAAAATGTTTTTAATGTTAAGTATCCATCTTATCTTCCCCCTTCTACCCTGACCTTTTAGCTCTCATCAGAGAAGCTTCTTGTTGAAGTAGGTGGTTATTACCATAAAGATCAACAACTGGTCAATATGCAAAGAAAAAGAGACTGTAAATGCTCAGCCCAAAGTGGGACAGCTTTCAAAGTCCCTCCTCTTCAGTCTCAGGGATGATTGTGAAAAGATGTGATAGAAACATACTAGGTTTATCCTTCTGAGTCTGGGCTACCTCACTCAAGATGATATTTTCTAGTTCCATCCATTTGCCTGCAAATTATATGTGCCACATTTTCTTTATCCATTCTTCAGTTGACAGGCATCTAGGTTGTTTTCAGGTTCTTGCTATTATGAATATTGCTTCTATGAACATAGTTGAGCATGTGTCCTTGTGGTAAGATTGAGCATTCCTTGGGTATATGCCCAAGAATGGTATAGCTGGGTCATAAGGTAGACTTATTTTCCCAATTTTCTGAGAAACCACCATAGTGATTTCTAGAATGGCTGTACAAGTTTACACTCGAACCAACAGTGGAGGTGTGTTCCCCTTGCTCCACATCCTCTTCAACATAAGCTGTCTTCAGTGTTTTGTTCTTAGCCATTCTGACAGGTGTAAGATGGTATCTCAGAGTTGTTTTGATTTACATTTCCCTGATGACTAAGGATGTTGAGCCATTCCTTAAATGCCTTTCAGCCATCTAAGCATCTTCTGTTGAGAATTCTCTGTTAAGCTTTGTAGCCCATTTTATAATTGGATTGCTCAGTATTTTGAAGTCTAGCTTTTTGAGTTCTTTATATATTTTGGAGATCAGCTCTCTGTCAGATGTGGGGTTGGTGATCTACTCTGGTGACCAGTCTAGCAAATAATCAAGCTGTCATCATAGAGCCTTTGTCCAGTGACTGATGGAGGCAGATGCAGAGATCCATGACCAGGCACCAGGCTGAGATCCAGAAATACAATTGATGAGAGAGGAGGGATTCTGCAGGTGAGGGAAGTCGAGATCATGATGGGAAGATGAGGACGTGCAGAGATAACTGGCCACACTAGTGGAAGCCCACGAACTGTGGACTGGTGGCTGTGGAGCCCCCATGGGAATGGACTAGGTTTTCTGGATACAGAAGATGGTTGTTTGGCTTGAAGTATTTGGGAGGCACCCAGGCAGGGGGATTGAGATCTGTCCCTGGTGCATGGGCAGGCTTCTGGGAATCTGGTTTCTGTGGTGTGACACCTTGCACAGCCTTGGTGCAGTGGGGAGGAACTTGGACCTGCCTAAGCTCAGTGTGCTGGACTCTGCTGACTCCCCATGGGAGATCTTGATTTTGGGGATGTGGGGATGAGGGGTGACTTGGGAAAGAGGGCTGGGGGTGGGAGAAGGGAGGAGGGGTATCTGTGGGTGGTATGTGGAGTGACTAGAAAATTTCTTAATAAAGAAAAAAATGTGTTAGAAGCAGTTTAAGAGCCCAAGGGAGTTGTTTACAAGGAAACAGTGTCTCCAAATTCAAAAGGGCAGTTGGCTATATGAATTTACACTGGTTATTACAACATGCACAGGACCTGTGCAAACTCAATTTCCATCTTGGAGAGGAGAAATGGGTTTGAAGTGATTCACATAGACAAGGAGTTATTGACAATAAATAACTTCTGGGAGAGGAAGAGACAGTTTTCTATATGATTGTCACTCCTGGTAAGCATGCCATGCACCAATGAAAGACCATACATGCAAGAATGTATTGGAAGCAAAAAGTGGACTTGATCACTGTGGAGGAAAAACAGGAAGACACAAAGTTTGGTAGGTAGGGAAGGAGGATCTCCTAGGATTCATGGAGATAAATATGAACAAAACATGGTGTATAAAATTCTCACGATGCTAATTAAAAAAGGAGAAAAATGTTGTATGTGAATGGGACAGGCCCAAGGTGTTGATGAAAATTTTTCCCAGGCCCTTTGCCTTACCATTCTATTTCTAATCTATGGAGCACAGGGTTAGAGTAATCACTATGACTTGCTAAATGATGTATATTTTGTTTCTCAGTCCAATGGCAGTTTCCTTCTGTCATATATTTTCAGTGACTGTTTCAACAAAGATTTGTTACCCACCCCAGTAATGGTGAAGTAGGATCCTGCTGCTTACCACAGTATTTGAATTACTCCTTAAAATTTTAATGATGTGGCTTCAGGAATGATGAAATTTTGCAATATCCAGCTCTCTTCTCCATAAGCACTTTTCATTTATAGGCTTCAATAATCAATTCTTGACAATGCTCATGGGATGCTGCATTAGTTAAAGAATAGACATACGTATTTCTCCCTTAAACTTTCATTGTACATTCATTGTTTCACAGTATTGCCGGTAATGTTTTCCAGATTCCCAAAATTTATCAGGCTCTGAGCACACATAAAACAATGATTTCTTGACATGTTTATCAAAGATTTCAAAAAGCTGTATAACAGATAATATAATATTTTGTGAAGGCAAAAGTTAATATATTCACTAAAATACCTCCCTAAACATGAAACACAAATGTGAATATTGAAACATAAAGGTGGATATCTATAAATCCACATATTTTAAAGAAAATGCCAAATAATAATGACATCAAAGATTAACTACTGTTCAATATGAGATGACCACATTTCAAACATTATGCTAATTATATAACCATCATTACATTAGGTAATTCTAATGGGTCCAGAGAGGTTAATATCACTATTGTTCCTTTCATGATAGTTAATTTTATATGACATTTGTCTAAACTACACTGACTACATCTTGGGCAAAACGTCAATCTAGACATTGCTATAAAATTTGATTTTAAGTGTGATTAGCATTTAAATCAGTAGACTTGATATAAGCAGATTGCAATCTGCTGTGTGAATGGGCCACATACAATCAGTTAAAAGTCTTAATGAATGAAACAATGAGATCCTCTGAGAAAAAAAGAGAGTTCTGTCTCCAGGATGCCTAGGGGCAAGAACTGCAATCAATATCAACTCTTCAGGGCTCACCACCCTGCACTTGCCAGGTCCTGCACTTACACAAGCCAATTTCTTAATCTCTCTCTCTCTACCTCTATCTGTCTGTCTCTTTCTCTCCATGGACATAATTAAATGTTTTCAGTTGATAAAACAAAGGCTATAGGTATTACCTAAGGGGAACTTCTTGGGCATATTCACAAATGATGTACTTGATCTTTTCATTATAAAGTAGATATTCTTTACCATTGCTATAACCTTAAGATATTAATAATTATCTTTGTCAAATAACTGCACATATGGTATAAACTGTAATATGAGACTCAGTGACCCAGTGAAGAATCTGATCTTTCTACCATAAAGGACTTAATCAGTTTGATGAATTCTGCTAAATAATTAGTAATAAATTGCTCAAATGACTGAGTCTTGTATCCATGCTACAAACTATCTTTTCCAGTATCGAGGCGAGGATGGCACAAATTACAGATTCTTCCCTTTAGAGTTAATATTCTCAAATGTAATGTCTTAAAAGAAACAAACAAAAGAACTGAAAAGCTTAAATGCTTAGAATAATATCTGATTATTTGAAAGTTCGATAACTACTTAAGAAATGACACAGCTTTGCTAACTCCAAACCACTATTGAGTACTAATATAATCTACATATGTTTTTATATTCAAAAAATATACAGTAGGAGGTGGTCTATGAAAGGCAGATAATAATCTCCTTAGGGTTTTTAGAAGCAGTGAAAGAAAATACGTATTCTTCATCTTCAATGTTTTTTTTAAAAAAGCCAGTATATGACAAAAATATTTCAATAAAATATTTTACAAAGACTCTTCTTAGCAATATGCTTTGGTTTTGCTGATGGCTTTTTTTCCCACAGTACATGAGCCAATGTAAGAATGTAACACATAAAACAATGTAATTTTAAATAAATATTTCTCTGTAGTTGTACTACAAAGTAATTGGTACAATAAAACTTCAGAGAAATTGTCAGTTTACACATCAGAACATGAAAGGTATTTTCCCATTTATTTAATTATACAGGGAAACATTTTTTCCTTAGGCCAGACAATGACATTTTCTCTATTTTTCATGTTCTAAACTTACAAATGAATTAGACAAAAGAAAAAAAGATTTTTTTCTTGGTTCTGTCAATGCTTCTGGCTCTGTTAATATCCTGGAACTACTAATTGTAATAATATCAAGAAGATAGACAGATAATGGGCAGTGGTTTCCTTGGTGAGAAGAGGAGGGAGAGGAGGGTGAGAAGGAGAGGAATCATGGAGAAGAATGATGATGAAGCAAGCTTAAATGCCAAGCCTGGAGCATGCTTTAAAAGTTACATATGTGGTAATATTCATAAAAGCTCTTTGAAAAATTTTTTTTTGCAATTAATGGGACTTAATTTGATTCTTTTTCCTCTTTTTTGAAAATTTTTATTAGTTCTTTGAGAACTTTATACAATGTGTTTGGATCATATTCATCCCCTTCCCCAACTCCTCCATGATCTACTCCTCTTCAGCATCCACCCATTTTTTCTACTTTTTTTTCTAACTCATTAAGTACAATTTGTGCTGCCTTTTGTGTTCTTGGTTTGTGACTATCCAGTGGAATGTGGTTGACTTACCAAGGGCTATCTTTTTAAAAGAAGACTGACTCTCCTTCTCCTGCAGCTTTCAATTGCCAATATTTCACCAACTAGGGGTGGGACTTCATACCTACCTACCCTCTCCAAGTTGGGATTTGATGTGATTTGAGCTTGCATAGGTCTTGGGTATGCTATCAAAACTGCTATGAATTCCTATGTGCATCTGTACTGTTATGTCCATAAGATGCAATTTTCTTGTCATTATCCACTATCTGGATCTAACACCCATACTATCCCCCTTTCTGCAACCATTTCTGAGCATTTGTAAGAGGAATTGTGATAAAGATGTTCCATTTAGGGCTGTACCTTGACCAGGGGTCTCTGTGTTAATCACCATCTACTGCAAATCAAAGCTTCTCTTATATGGATTGAGAGATGCATTAATATAAGAGGATAATGATAACTCATGAGAAGTCAGTTTAATATGTCCATTCAACAGAACAATAGTAGTAGGTTGTCTCTTAGGACCTATGATCTGTTTAGCTACAGGTTCCTGACCATGATGATAATATATGATTCTTAAAACCCTTAGAGATTTCAGAACATTTTTATACTTACACAAAATTTGAGAAAATACTAGAGGCATTTCCATATAGCACTTGCCATACTTTCTCAATTATTACCATCTTGCATTTGTGAAGTGTGAAGTTAGAATTAATGGGTCAGTGATGCTGTTATTATTTATCACAGTCTAGAGCTTCCCCTTTATTCTGTGTCTTTTTATTGATGTCTGTTTCTTATCATGTTTCTGTATGATGAAATTCCTAATATATGTATTTTATAATTTTCCAGAAAGACTTCCCATAGTTGTTGGATACTTGCATTTTTTTTCTATTTCTCTAAATTGTATTCCAGTAGTTTGTATTGTTATGTTCTCAAGGTCAGAGCTTCTTTCATTGGTCATGGACAGTATATAGTGAGGCTGTTGAAGGCATTCTTCATTTCTGTTATGAGTGAGTTGCTTTCCAGGCATCTCTTTATCTTCATTTGTTCTAGTTTTTCTTCCTTTTTCCTCCTCCTTTTCCACTACTCCTCCTTCTCTCTTTGATGGACTTTTTTGAAAATAAGGTCTTATTAGCTTAGGTTGACTTTGAACTCTCAGCCATCCTCTGGCTTCAGCTTCTTAAGTGCCAGAGATACAGGAATGAGTGAACATGTTAAGTTTAACATTTCTGCTTTATACTTAGTTTAAGATTTTATCACCCTGATTATCTTATGCATCTATTCTAGCATGGTGTCTACTTTTCATTTTTAATGTAATATTTTATTAATTCTTTGAGAGTTATGTACATGCACACAATGCATTTTGATCATATTCAACCCCATTTCCTCCTCTTAATTCTCCCAAATTAATCATCACTTCCATCTCTCCCAAATTTTGTCCATTTTGTTTGTTTGTTCATAGCCTACTGATTCTAATTTGCGCTATCCATGTAAGCATAACTTTGGGAGCAATCACTGGAGTATGGTCAATATACCAGGAGCCACACGCTTAAAGAAAACTTACTGTCTCTCTCCCAAAAGCCATCAACTCTCAATAGTTCCTCAATTAATGAAGGATTGTTAGCCATGCTACCCATGATGGAATGTGACTGACTTCATCTTGTACAGGTGATATATACAACTATTATGCAGACATCAGTGCAGCAGTCCTGTGATGACCCAAAGATTTTGTTCTGGTCCTTATGACCTCTGACTCTTACCATCTTCCCTCAATCTCTTCTGCAATGGTCCCTGAGTGTTTATATTTTTCTAATAAAACTTGCAATAACTTATTCTTAGTTATTTCAAAATCCCTATCTGGCAATTCCAATGTGTTTTAATATCATTTTTGTATATACTTTGCCTATTCATAGTGTGGTTTTCTTGTCTTTTGTTGTGACTTTTAGTTTTTTTTTTGAAAACTGGATATAACAGAATAGATAAAAGAAAAGAACTGATTGGGTAGTTTTGTTTGAGTTCGTTTGTTTGTTTGTGGTTTTTATTTTATGTTACCATTAAGTATTAGATAATATTTGTAATATTTTTAGTGTGAAAATCTTTGATTTTCTTTTCCTCATCTTGTTTTCGAGTGACCCAAATACTGCTAGATATTCTCTCAATCATAACCTACTGCCATTATGCTAGCAATAATTGCTAATGGCATCTATTACTGCATGACAAAGCTATTTTGTTATAAGTAATCATTTTTCATGAATAATAACAAATGTGTAGTTGATGGAATCAGAATTATAATTTAATCCTATGGGTAAATCTCATGATTTTAGTTCATGTGGTCTCTAGTATATGAGTTTCAGAAACATGACTATGTATTTCCCCCATTTGAGACAGGAGTGACAATGGGAGCTGGAATCAAACAACTGCCATGCCCCACCACTGTTAAGGCCCCAGTAAACTAGGTTTCTTTGGAAGGTGGCCCCTTGCCTTGGGGGCTTCTCCAAAGTATTTCAGAAGCACATGTAAATGCTGGAGATAAAACCATGAAAGCAAAACAATAACCTAGGACTAAAGTCTGGAAAATTTTGCCTTTCAAGCTAGTAGCCATTCCTGCCCTATCAATTATCAGTGATCATTTTAGGGTGGCTACTAATTCTCTATCCCATTAGGTTATCGAGTTTATTGTGGTTGTGACTTGCCATGTTTAGATGTTCGTTGTGATGGTAGTTTGTGCTTCAACCTCAATTCTTGATAGATATAAGAAAAGTCATCAATTTTCATTGTGTTCAGCTTAAAAACTGGAAGAGGGAGGGATGGTGGTTAGCTTTTGGAAAGATAAAGCTGAAAAATTCAAGTCTTGGTAGATCCTACTTGTATTTCATATACTACAGCTGAGACATGTAGGTTTCTAAATTTTCAAGGTTCCTTGCTTACAAGGTGCAAGATAGACAATGAACTCTGTGTAATCTTAAAAATGAGGCAGTTCCATTGTGTATATGTACCACATTTTATTTATTCATTCTTCAGTTGAAGGGCATCTAGGTTGTTTCCAGGTTCTGGCTATTACAAACAATGCTGATATGAACATAGATAAGCAAGTTCTCTTGTGGTATGATTGAGCATTCCTTGGAAATATGCCCAAGAGTGGCATAGCTGGATCTTGGGGGAGATTGATATACTATTCAGCAGAGAAAAACAATGACATCATGAGGTTTGCAGGCAAATAGATGGATCTAGAAAAAAATCATCCTGAGTGAGGTAACCCAGACTCAGAAAGACAAACATGATATGTACTCACTCATAGGAGGATACTAGATGTGGAACAAGGATGACTGGATTGCTACTCACATCACCAGGGAGGCTACCTGGAAAACATGACCCCAAGAAAGACATGTGGATCACCCAATGACAGAGAAATGAATGAGATCTACATGAACAGCCTGGACATGAGTGGGGGTAATGAAGGGCGAGGGTCGAGGGAAAGAGAGCTTGGGGGAACAGGAGATCCCAGCTGGATCAAGAACAGAGAGGGAGAACAATGTAGGAGACCATGATAAATGAAGACCACATGAGAATAGGAAGAAGCAAAGTGCTAGAGAGGCCCACAGAAATCCACAAAGATGCCCCCACAATAGACTGCTGGCAATGGTCGAGAGACAGCCAGAACTGACCTACTCTGGTTATGGGATGGCCAAACACCCTAACTGTCATGCTAGAAACCCCGTTCAATAACTGAGGAACTGGATGCAGATATCCACGGCTAGGCCCCGGGTGGAGCTCTGGGAGTCCAGTTAGCGAGAAAGAGGAGGGTTTATATGAGCAAGAATTGTTGAGACCAAGGTTGGATAAAGCACAGGGACAAATAGCCAAACGAATGGAAACACATGAACTATGAATCAAAGGCTGAGGGGCCCCACACTAGATCAGGCCCTCTGAATGGGTGAGACAGTCCATTGGCTTGATCTTTTGGGAGGCATCCAGGCAGTGGGACTGGGTCCTGTGCTCATTGCATGAGTTAGCTGTTTGAAACCTGGGGCTTATGCAATGTCACTTGGCTCAGCCTGGGAGGAGGGGACTGGACCTGCCTGGACTGAGTCTACCAGGTTGATCTCAGTCCTTGGGGGAGGCTTTGCCCTGGAGGAGGTGGGAATGGGGCGGGGCTGGGGGTAAGGGAAGGGGCCGGGAGTGGGGAGAATAAGGGAATTCATGGCTGATATGTAGAACTGAATTGTATTGTAAAATAAAATAAAATATAATTTAAAAAAATGAGGCTGTTTCTGTCATTTTAAGGTCTTTTTATTATTTTTAATCATGTGTATGTGTATGCTCTGTGTATGTGTTTGTGCAAGTGAGTACAGGTGCTCAAGGAGCTGTAGCTGTCAGATACGCCTGCAAATGGAGTAAGAGGAGATTGTGAGCTCCCCAATATAAATGCTGGGAATCAAACACAGATCCTCTGTAAAAGCCACATGAGCCCTTAATTGCTGAGCCATCTCTCTACCCAAAGAGGGCATTTTATCAATCATCCTTTTTGTTGTTTTTACTATGAAAAGGAAGGTTCAGATGGAATTACAGAGATAGAGGAATCTTTCCATGTGTGTGTCTCCCTTTCATCACCTCACTGTCTGTAACCTTAAGCAACTTCTCAGATTTTCTAAGAGCATCAACAGGTGTAAGCTCTAAGAAAAAAACATTCTAAAGGAAAGTTTCTGACTATGTACAGCAGCAGAAACCTGGGCAACATGTATGAGAATGATATCTAAGAATACTGGATAAGGGAGAAAGGAATATATTCAACAGGATGCATTTATTAACATCAATATACTAGCATAGAATTGTGTTTTCTCTTGAATATCTGTGAATCTATCTACACTGTGGCCCCAGACACTGTCACTAAGTTAGACTTGCTCTGCGTGTTACCCATGGGGGAATCTGGAGTTGTTCCATTGTCTAGGTACACAAAGTCTAATGGTGAGAGGAGAACCAGCTCTTTTCCATTCTACGTGGAAGCTCTGATTCTGAGGAACACATAAATCCCAGGATTATGCAATCTAAGGTGTGATATTCAGTTGCCTAAGTATAGGTGGGAATGGATACCATAACTAGAGTGCAGCCCAAGTTCTCATTAGAATATACTGACATACAGGGACATCCAGGACTACCAGAATTGGTGGAGGTCCTATGATTGAAATATGTGAGCAAATGGCCAGTCTGTGCTAACTCAACAAAATTATAATACCAGATGGTAGTTATCAAACAGCAAGGATTATCTTTGTACTGGAAGCCCTTTCATGTTCAAGTGAATGTGACAATTCATACATCATCAAAAGCTTGGCTGACTTTACACTATATGCCACAAAGAACATACTTCTTCAATAGTTACTCACTTCTCTCTTCACGACCCCCATAATCATGTGTGTCAAAGTTACTTTATTACCTATTCCTTAATATATTTGCAGGTAATTTTTAAGCTACACTTAATAAACTACCAATAATAGTCAAGGAAATGTTACACTATTGGATATCATCATTATTTTATATAACAAATAATGAAGCAAGTTTGCTTACATTGTATTCTAAACTTTTGATATCCTTATCAACTCACAGAAAATACAATTTTAACATAATAACTATCAGGTTTCATGATACCACAGGTCATTTTATTAAAAAGGAGTGCTGAAAAAAGATACTGGTA
This sequence comes from Peromyscus maniculatus bairdii, assembly GCF_049852395.1. NCBI lineage: Eukaryota > Metazoa > Chordata > Mammalia > Rodentia > Cricetidae > Peromyscus > Peromyscus maniculatus. The sequence goes on along the minus strand of NC_134854.1, from coordinate 132,314,319 downwards.
AAAAATTACTCTGATTTCAAATTTGTTAGCTGGAAAACAGAAAATTGGATTGCAGACATATGGAAGGAACATTGATGAACTCACTTTAACATCTGTATAGACATATTGATGCTATTATATTCTGATTATAATTGTGCTTTGCATTTGTCATAGCAGAAGAGATGCAGATGTCTTATAAATGCTATGATTTATAATACTCATGAAAAATAGAATGGAACAAGAAATTACTTGAAAAATAAAAATAATAGTTTGTACTTGGATCAGAAGAAAAATGATTTCTGGGCCTCTGTGCTCTGACAAAATTTTAGAAGCAAGATTATTATTAAAATAATTCAATGAATGGTATCACCCGCATCAAGATTAAATTCATGAATTAGGGGATGACAAGATGGTTAGGTCAGTTGCCACTCAAGCACAAAGAGCTAAGTTCAGATCCCAGTACTCCTATAAAAAGCCAGTGTGTCTGAATTCCATTTCTGGGCAGGCAGAGACAAAAGGATCCCTAACACTTGACAGCTAGATAGTTTTCCAGAATCAGCAAGCTCCAGGTTTGGTGGAAAACCCTCTGTCATAAAATTAGGATGTAGATTCAGATGGCAGGGGAAGAGAAAAGGAAGGAGGGGGAGTTGGGGCAGGGGAAACCATAATCAGAACATACTGTATGAAAAACATCTATTTTCAATAAAATAAAAATCCTTAAAAGTAAAATGCAGACAAATTTAAATAATAGATGGCAAATGAAATAGAAAGATACCTGATCTCCACACTTATGTAAAAACACATGTATGGGCATGCACACACACACAGCTGTGTACGTATGCATGATCATATACACATATATGCACTTAAAACACATGCACATACACACATATAAACTATCAAATACCAAGAAATTCTCAGTGGTAAGGAATCTGTGCTCCCCTGCCCAGCTTGTGCTGGGACTTAGTTTTTCAGCTGGCTCAGATTTTGTTTATGCTGCCACAATTACTGAAAATTCATATATGTAACTGGACTGTTGTGTCCAGAAAAATACTGTGTACTTGAGGTTATCTGTCACCTTTTCTATGAACATCCCTAAACTTTGGGGGTGGGGAGGATGTGATAACTGTATGTTGTTTAGTGTTAAGCACTCTACAGCTAAGACTAAATTTTTTTAAGATTTACAAAAGTTTCTACTAAAAATAACGAGACCAATGACTTTCTAATTTTAAGCAAGTTATTTGAAAAGGTTTTCTTCAGTCTTCTACTTTATATCTGTCCCGCTGTACCAGGGATTCCTTATGGTTGGGTATGCCACTATCTACACCATGTTCCCAGTCTTCTCCTTAGTGTTGGACCAAGATGTGAAGCCGGAAATGGCAATTCTCTACCCAGAGTTGTACAAGGACCTCACCAAGGGGAGATCCCTTTCCTTCAAGACCTTCCTCATTTGGGTTTTGATCAGTATTTACCAAGGTGGCATCCTCATGTACGGGGCTCTGGTACTCTTCGAGGCGGAGTTCGTCCATGTCGTGGCCATCTCCTTCACAGCACTCATCCTGACTGAGCTGCTCATGGTAGCTCTGACTATCAGGACATGGCACTGGCTGATGGTTGTGGCAGAGTTCCTCAGTCTGGGCTGCTATGTTGCCTCACTTGCTTTCCTAAATGAGTAGTTTGGTATAGGCAGAGTATCTTTTGGCGCTTTCTTAGATATTGCCTTCATCACAACCATGACCTTCTTGTGGAAAGTGTCAGCCATCACTGTGGTCAGCTGCCTTCCACTCTACGTGCTCAAGTACTTGAAGCGAAAGCTGTCCCCTCCCAGCTACTCCAAGCTGTCCTCCTGAGTATGACAAGAGGCCAGGTAGAGACACTCCTGTGCTGGGCAGCATGAGGGCCTGGCACTGCTGGTGGGCTGAGGGCTGAGCTCCCCGGCCTTCCTCCCAGTGTCTGTGCTGAAGCAGCGGGAACAGCTACTGAAAGAAAGTGATTGCTTCAGCATAGCTGGGCAGGCTTTCGTGCCTGAGCATCCGAAGCCTGATTCCTGCAGTGCCCCAGCACTCGGCTCCTTTCTTTGATTGTGTACTGTAGAAAGCCATTCCTGCTCAGACTGGAGATGCCATGCCTGCACATGCCACTGAGCCTCAGCAGACAGTGGGCCTGCTCGTCCACACTCTGCCACTGGCACACTCCTCTTCAGATGCAGTTTGGCTTCTCAGTGGACAATACATACATAACAAGCCCAGTGGCCAAGCGGTGACACTTCTGATATCCTAATTCTGTTGCAGCTATGAATGTAAACGATTCCTCATGGCACTGCTGTTAGCTGGTACATTTTTATATCTGTAAAATCATATTCAACCCGTTTATGTAGAACTCAGCTGTCCTGTGTCACTCACAGCACCACAGTGAAAATATGAAATCAATGGTTTAAACATTAACCTTCAAACATCTAAACTTAAAACCACAATGGAAATTTCAACTACTCATAGTCTCAAATATGAACTCAACCATAGAGTTCAATCTTAGAAGTGATTCCTTAATACTTGCCATTATCATCCTTCAAGACATCCTATCAAATAAAACCACCTGTCTATGGAATGTTTGTGTAAGAAGCAAGATTGGTGGTCTGGAGTACAGGTCAATGGTAGAGCAAGCCCCTAGCATTTGGTAGGCCCTGGGCTTGATCCCTACCACTGACACCAAAACAAAGAAATGAATGAAATGGGGTTTTATTTGGTAACCTACACCTTTAATTTATTATCCCATCCTTTCAAGTAATGGGACTGGGTACTTAAGGAAATATATTGGCCATGATCCCATCTGTGAAATATCAAATACACTCCTGATGGCTAGAGGAGTAAACTAAGGCAAATTATTACCATGACCCTACCTAGCACTGACAAGTCTAGAAATTCTCCATTTCTTTTTAGCATATTTTTCTCTTCCCTATCTTTTAAATGCATTGCTTTACTACATGTCTGATGAATAATTAATGTTTACACTTAACATATATTTAACATCCCTTTACACAGCACAGTGAGAAACAACCATTTTTACCACCTAATAAGCAAATAATTTACAGTGATAAGATGTCCTTTATTAAAAAAAAATCTTTATCCACAGATAGAAAGTCAAACAGAAATAACCCATTCTGTTTAATCTCTCCTATCCTAGACCACTAGAAAGCCAGCCTTCATTCCTTTCAAAAGGTTCAGCTCTGGCAGAAAGACCGGCCTCTTTGTTCAGACATAGTTTGGATCATTAAAGCCTATTAAACAGTGATTAGAAATACTTAGAATCTTTGGGATTATTTTTGGTGGGGAAAATAAGAAATAAATATGAATAAACATTTAAAAATAAAAAAATAAATATAAACCTATACAAAATGAAACAAAATATGAAAAAGCTGGTTGCTTGCTATGGATGTTTTTCTGTATGTTGTGAATATGTGTTGCTCTGATTAGTTGATAAATAAAGTTGTTTGGCCTATGGCAAGGCAGAGGGATATGAAGAGGAAAGAAAGAAAACAGAGGAGAAGCTGATAGCCACTGCTAAGAGAAGCAAAATGTAAAGGTATCAGTAAGCCACAAGCCATGTGGCAAAGTATGGATTTATAGAAATGGGTTAATTTAAGATATAAGAGCTAGTCAGTAATAAGCCTGAGCTAATGGCCATACAGTTCATAAATAATATAAGCCTTTGTGTGTTTACTTGGTAGGAGAGATTTGTCCTGACTGATGGCCAGCAGGGATACAGGAAAACTTCCAACTACAGTTGCTTTATAGGCAGATTGTTAAAAATCATTGTGGCCAGATATGTCTTCATAGTGCAGAAGTCTCAATATATAATGTGCTCTGGCCACATATCTAGAGGCATGTTAAACAGCTTGTATACTGCAAGTAACCTCTTCAACTCTTTATAAACTGAAAGATAAAGCACAACTCACGCTCAAGTGGAATAGTGAGGTTCTTTCAGGTATACTGCTGAGAATTGAAAGCCGTGTGTTAAAGATACCAAGACCTCTGAGTCTTTTTGAATATCCTATAAAGGGGAAAATCTGAATTCCTCCCACTACCATGTCATGATTACCATGTCAGTTATATTTCATATGTGTAGGAAGTCAATCTTAGATGTTTGAGTCTATTGAAATCTTACAGTTTTTAAATTTTTGTTGCAATGTAAGTCATAACTACAAGTGAAACTTCATTCTCTTACTCTCAAATACATTTACCTGCTTCTAATAATTTATGTTAGACACACCTTATAGTATTCATAATGCCTGCATGAAGTAAACAACAACTATCTCAAGAAACATCAAGAACAAATGTAAATAGCCAAGTATTTGTACATTTCTGGAGCACATAAGTCTAGGTTAACTCAAGTTCCAAGTAGAATGATGCCAGGACAGGCTCACAAGGGAAGTGAGACTTCTACCACATTTGGAGAGGAAGGCAGTATCTCCATTACTTTCTTGTGGTGTTGTTAAATACTCAGACAGACCAACCTCAGAGAGAAAAGGCTTACTTTAGCTCACAGTTCAAAGATGCAGTCCATCATGGCCAGGAAGGTTCACCTAGTTTCACAATCCAATATAAGACAAAAAAAGAAATAAAGAAAGTGCTACTTTTAATTAGGAAGCTCTTAAGTCTTTTGCATTGATTAAAAAAAATAAGTTCATGAATAGAATTATAAATGCTGGTCTGTAATCATTCCCTAAATTGTGAAGCAATTACTGCTGGATGGAGATGGTCCCTCAGGAAACGTGAAATCCGCAGTTCACTTGCATTTAACTGATTTAAGGGAAAGAAAATAATAAAATGTTATCTATTAACAACTGAAAAAAATAAATGTCCTTTACTGTTTGAGAAAGAGTAACTCAGAATTCTTGATATTGTTGCTGTGCTCCTCATCATCCGCTGCATCATCTAGTAGCCCTGCTGTAACTAAAAGAGAACAAGAACAGCGAGTACTGTGATAGTGGAAGTGGAAGTCTCCAAGAAGTGTTCCTTTTCTTCTACAGTGAACAGATGAGGAACTGAGGAAGAGAATGAGAAGTCAGGCAGATAGCAGCAGGTCAAAGTCACTCTGCCTAGTGAAGTTCAACATCACCATTGCCCTACTTAGGCCTGGATATGATAAACACCATGACTGAAAGCCACTTAGGGATGTAAGGTTTATTTCAGCTTATAATTTACCATTCCTTCTAAAGGGGAGTCAGGGCAGGAATTCAGGGAAAGAACCTGGAGACAGCAACTGAAGCAAAAACTGTGGAGAAATGCTTGTTGCTTGCTGGCTTGCAACCCATAGCTTAGTCAGCCTGCTTTCTTATATAGTCCAGGACCAAATGCCTAGGGTTGGCACCACCCAGAGAGGGCAGGGCTTTCCCATGTTAATAGTATTTAAGAAAATGACCCAACAGACTTGTTTAAAGACAGTTTCTCAATTGAAATTCTCTCTTCCCAGACGACTCTAGCTTATGTCAAGTTAACAAAATAATTAACCACCACAAGCACATTGAAATCAGCATATGAAATTCTGTTCTGCTCTTCTTTCCTCTTCTTTATTCACCCCACTGCCACTGCCACTGCCCCTTCTCTCTCTCTCTCTCTCTCTCTCTCTCTCTCTCTCTCTCTCTCTCTCTCTCTCTCTCTCTCCCCTCTTCATCTTCTGACATCATTTGTTTCATTACACAAAAGAGTAAAAGTATGAAATGATGACATTTATAACATAGTTCTTCAGAGCAACTTTGGAGACAGTCTCACACATCATTGCCAGCCACCAAACAACAAAGCAGTGATTCTTCTGAAGAGTCTAAGGAAAACAGTCATGAATGAATATTAAAGGCAATAAAGAAAAGAAACTCATCCACAATTATAAGATATTGGCAACCTTCACAGTGTCTTACATCCCTTTCACCCTAGAATCCTTTGTCTACAGCCACCCAGCTTTGTGTGAAATAGCTGACCAATGTATCATCACCTGAAATTCAAGGGTGTCCCTGTAATTATTTTATTTTTATAATTTGTGCTCCTTTGGTTAAGAGCACTGGCTGGTTGCTTCTGCTTGTCACATGTGAACATGATGCCACTATTTCTGCCTGGCAGCCACGTAGATCACTCTTTGTACGTGAGCTTCAGTTTCCATGGAGATAGCTGCACAGCTTTGCCATTGTGCTTCCCCCAGTTTCCCATAAGATGAGCTTCCTCAGCTACAGCAGGGCCTCTCTAGCCATCGGCAGTCAAGGACCATTTTATCTTATTTGCCGACCACCACACCTTTTGATAGTTGATCTGCTCTATGTGACTTATATGCACTCATGTCATATATGCCCAGCCATGATAACTGTCCTGCTTTCTTTGTTCAGTATCTGAGTCAATTAATCAAATAAACTTGGCTGCAATAAAGTCTAACCACTAACAAAGTACCTAAAACATAGTTTCGGTTTTTGTAGTTTCCTTATTAGTGACCATTGAAATAGAGTTTGTTTCCTAGCTACAGATTTCTAACTGTACTTTAATTTATATTAATTACTTAATTCACATCTAATTCACAGGACCTGTAGTGTACTCTCTCTGTGTGTTCTCTCTCTCTCTCTCTCTCTCTCTCTCTCTCTCTCTCTCTCTCTCTCTGTCACACACACACACACACACACACACACACACACACACACCCTGAAAATTATTTTAAAATATGAAATTTTCAAAACTTGGTAAAAACATATTTGGCTTTTTTAAAATTATACATTCCTAATTTGCAGACAAAAACTTTATTTTATTATTTTAATTGATAAAGGTCTAGACACTTGCAGAGTTTAGAGGAACAAGAATGTTTTTGTTTATAGTATGCTTCCCATGTGAAGACATTTGCAGCTGGAAAGGAGAGTGGCCAGCAGCTGTGACAAGGAAGAGAAGCACAGCAGTCATTCTGACCTATTCCCTCTCACAATACATAAAATCCAGTTTAATCCTAGGAGGTTATCTCCCAAATGCAATTGAATTTCTTTAAATATACTATCTATACCATGGTCCAAACTGCTGGGAGAATCTCTTTTATACTACACCATTCTGTTTTTCATAGTGATCTCCCCAGTTAGTCTAGTGGAAAAAGTGCTTACCCCACCAGCATGAAGATAAGTGTCCCGAATCCCCCAAAATACATAAAAGCTGGGCAGGTTTGGAAGTTATGCACAATCTCAACTCTCACGATGTGCAAAGGGGATCCGTCTTGCAAACTGCCTAGCTAGACTAGCTGAGATTGGCTAGCTCCAAGTCCAGCTCCAGTGAAAATGTCAGTCTTAGGAAATAAAGTGGAAAGCAATTAAGGAAGACAAATTATGTCAACTTTTCACATCAATGCCCCAATGGTACATACACATATGCATCTATGTATGTGAAAAATATGTACACACAGGAGTGTGCACCACACATATACACATGAAGAAAGAAAAGATCTCTCTAATATATCCATGACTCTCCAATGCACTTGTCACCAAACATAGAAGTTTAGTTTTTCTAAAATGAAAAATAGCTCTCATCTTGTTCTGCTCGAATTAGTTCTACACTGGCCTTGCATTAAAGATGTGAAATCTACAGCTTTCTGAGTGTTAGATATCACCTATCAGAATTGAATGGGAATGAAGTTATGACAAAATTGAGTTTAATTAGTCCCAACTCATCCATAATATACTCATAAGGCTATCTTTCAAATCTTACCTCTCACCTTTTGTAAGCACTCCAACCTCACTGTTCCTCCTTATTTCTTTCAAGATCTCCCAACCCCTGATACTGGCATTTCACTTTCCTTCATTCAGCTCTTCCTTTGTAAACACAACCCCTTGTTCTCTCTCAAATTTATAGTGTCTTTTTCTTTCATCATTGTTAACATGCACGCACGCGCGCGCGCACACACACACACACACACACACACACTCCCAAAACATTTGTTCAGTCTATATAATGTTACTTGTATATATATGATTTCTCTCAGCTGACAATATGCTCTTATATAATCAGTTAAGGAAGGGAAGGAGTTTTTTGTGAGACTGCATCTCCTAGAAATGTTGAAGGAACTATACCCATGAATTCTCAATAATGTGGCTACCTAAACAAAATCAGGTCAAGGATATACCAACAGACATGCTAACATGGAAAAGGGAATATTTTCACATTTTTTATTTATTTTAGATCCACAGATGTCTGTTATATGTTTAAATAATTCTAAAGAACATATCTTCTGAAGTCTTCTCCCTTACTCTGTGTCTTACTGCCAAGTTTTCCATTCAGAAACATCTTTTTTCATCCTCTCCCCTTTATACCCTTCCTGAGACACTCTATATTCCTGCAAATGTGTTTTCTTTCTACCTACAACTGAAATCCTATGTTTGGGAATAAGTTTGCTTTGCTCAAATGTTTATTTTTTGTATAAATTCATCCTTTCCTAAATGTTAGCTCATGTGATCATGAAGCCTTTTGAATAGATGCCTTAACAGAAGGATATTAACCAAATGATAATAAAATGGAGTAAATAAGGTATAAACAGAAAACAAAAGCATGAAGGCTGAATGTGGCTTAATGCTGGAAGACTGGAAAACATCAATTGGTCTCTCTAGACAGAACCAGATGTATTATGGAACATGTTAGAAGAGAGGGTGAGAATCAGAATTGAATGGGAATGAAGTTATGACAAAATTGAGTTTAATTGGTCCCAACTCATCCATAATATACTCTTAAGGGTATTGCAGTAAATTGTGTGGTATGCACAATACAATTACAAATGAAAATGGGAAGCAAAAAAGGTCAATGATAATTATTAATAAAAATAATAAATAAAAGTCTATTATTGTGTGAAACAGTCAGGATGTGACCATTTATAGACCCTCCATTCCCAGTGATATTGTAATCAGAGGTGTAACCCCACAATTATCCATGAACCATGCCAATAGGAATGACAATTAAGGAATGAGTGAAAATTAATTTGCTTATCTATGGAAATTAACTAGAAGAAAGTGATGAAATTATATAGAGGGATAATTCAAAACTCATTTCATGTGTAAACTTACTCAAAGGTGAAGGGGAAAACTGAAAGTTTTAATTTCTTTCCCCTTTAAATCCTGGTGTACAAAAGCAATATTCACGGTCAAAGGACAAATTATTAATGTCAGCCAGCCAGTTGGTCAGTTAGTTTTATCTGAATGTCCTGTTTGTAATCTTGGAGAAATCCTTTTCTGCTCACTAAGTTTTGTCAGGGGTCTAGTTTCTGTTTTGTCAGCAATTCTTTTGTTTGTTTGTTTGTTCTTGAGATATGATCTCAATATAAGATCCAAGCTGTCCTCGATCCTGTGATTCTCACACCTGGTCTGCCTGTACTGAGATAACAGCTATGCTTGAATCCTTGTAAGGTCTCACTCTTTGTCCTTCACCACAGGTCACTGTGATGCTGTACTTGTGACAAATACCATGACTGCTTCTCTGCTCTCTTGTTCTAATTTCCAATGACCTGTCTAAAGTGAAACCTGATTGTCATTTCCTCATCTGTCAGTCCAATTGATGTTTACAAATAATTAACATTCTTGGACCAAACTTTAAAAAGCCTTTCATGAGATCTGATTCTCATTTATTTCTCCAGCTTGCTCATTTATTTCTCCCTCCTTTCTCACTTTCTGTTCCGGCTAACCTGCTCTGCATCCAAGTAGTCTCTACCCACTTGTTTTTAATGCCAGATTCCACAGGATTCCCAGGCTCTTTCATGGGGGAATGCCTTGTCCATTCACTGGACTTCAGATTGGATGGAGAACTTCATGAGCACTCATTGATCACCGTGGTGTTCCTTCTCTGTGCTCTCATGGCATGCATCAACTCCTAATTATCTTTTACTTTGGAATGGTAACAATGTCACCAAAAGCACCCAGGGGTTGGATATTTGCAGTGACAGGATTTAGCTGAAGTCCTAACAAATGACAAGTTTCATATTATTGTTTAAATAAAAATAGAAAAAAACATAAGCAGCTATATAAATTGGGTACTCACTTTATATCAGAACCAAAGATAACAAATATTTTGTGTATCTGTTAATATTTATTTTTCAAAGTATCTTTATGAAATAGATATTATCACTTATGTTTATATAAGAAAAAACATGGGCACAGAGAATTAAATCATTTGTCAGCATCAAATAACTAATGCTGACTTGAAGGCCTAACCCATGTCTCTTAGATACAGAATTCTATTCTTGTAGACTATATTATATCTTTTTTTTTTCACACAACTATATAAATCTTTGAGTTATACTAGTTTGACTGAACTCCAGGCAAGCTTGAAGACTCCATGAAATATGCCAACTGCCACCTTAAATATGTACATTGACTGTAGAAAGCATTGAAGATAACCCAGAAGAAATACTATATGCTTTTACATTCTCATCTTTTTTTTTCTTAGCAGTGTTTCAACAATATACATTTTCTTCAATTAGCAATTTTAGGATTTTAAATATTGAAATGTTTTAGCTTCATGATACTAAATTGAGGAGCATACTTTTTAAAAATTATTTTTACACTTCTTGTGTTAAGGACTAAAGACAAAAGTTTTGAGCTGACAGTTGTCAAAAATATGCTATATGTAAGTAATGGAATACATAAATATTACCAATTTGATTGGTAAATTTTATATTAATTGTTAAATCTTACAACTACTTTGCATTTCACAATACTAAGATGAGGCTTAGAGATCAGATCTAGTCTATAAATCTAAGTCTATTTAATTTTCCATCTATAAGTTAGAGGGTGTGGTAGATTGGATGTAATTGATCCCCATAAGCTCACAGGGAGTGGCACTATTGAGAGGTGTGGCTTTGTTGAAGTAAGTGTGGCCTTTATGAAGGAAGTATGTCACCATGGATGCAGGCTTTGTGGTCTCTTTTGCTTAACCTTCCCTCAGTTTCCCAATCCACTTCCTGTTGCCTTCTGATCAAGATACAGACAGCACCACATTTGCCGGTGAGCTGTCATTTTCCCTTGCGTGATGAACTGAATCTCTGAACTGTAAGCTGCCACTTCAATTACAAGATTTCCTTTATAAGATTTGCCATGATCATGGTGTTTCTTCACAGCAATAGAAAATCTAAAAAAGACAGAACTAAGTACCAGGAGTCTGGTATTGCTGTGATAAGCCAAACCATGTTTTTGTTTGGAGTAATATGGATTTTGGTACTTTGAGTTAAGAAAGTAGTGGAATCCTTTAAGAACTGCTTAATGGGCCATAATAATAGGAACATGAAAGACAATGGTGCAGAGTGTGATTTGATGAACTGTGGGGAATTTCCTCAAGACTTTTCAGAGGAGAATTTTAGTATGTTGCCTGAAGATTGTTCTTGTGATATCTTGGTAAAGAATGTGGCTAGGTTGTTGTTTCTTTTGTCCTGTTGGAATAGTCTGCCTGAGATTAAAGTGAAGAGTTTTGTATTAATTCCATTGGCAGAAGAAATCTCAAAACAGCCTAGGATAGACTGTTGTTTGGTTATTAGTCATAACTCCAATGAAGATTTATAATGAAAAGGAGCAAGGTGAGAAAATATAAAAATAAAATGCACCTGGAAGTAGAATAGAGCTAAAACCAATGTTAAAGGAGATAGAGTGATTAAGAAATGGAATAAAGAGGTTGGCGACCACAAGGCAAGATCCCAGGCAGTTAAGTTTCCAACTTGTGAAGGGAATTTAAGAAAAGCTTATAGCCAAGTGTGGTGGAACACACCTTTAATTCCAGCACTGGGAAGGCAAAGCCTAACCTGTCTCTGAGTTTAAGGCCAGCTTGTCTAGAGATGCAGTTTCAGGACAACCAAGTTTAGGCAGTGAAGGACAAAAGGCCAATGAAGATGTAATTGTACAAGGGGCCATATTCCAGCCACAGTAAGCAGAAGAACTTGACAGCTTTGGCCATGTGGTTCTTGAATTATGGATAGAAGAAAGGGGCTATAGAATTCGTCCCCAAGACTAAGGAAAGGTGCTGAGACCAGGCATGTGTCAGGGGTGTCCCTGAATGGAGGCCTTTTTGTGAAGCTGTGAATTTGAAGTCTGGATTACTTTGGAGACTCCAAGATGTTGGAGATGCTAGAGCTGTAGGATACTTGCCAAGGAAAGCTACTAACAGGGAGTGGAACCATTCCAAGAGAAAAAAGTATGTTGCAGTCAACAGAGCTGAATGGAGTTGGAGATCTGAAGAGTGTTTCAATATCAGGCATGGAGAAGCAGAATTTAGAGTTGGCCCAGCTGGTTTTTGGTCTTGCTTTGGCCCAGTATTTTCTTGCTATGCTCCTTTCCCTATGTTGGGAATAGTAATGTATATCCTGTGTCATTATATGTTGAAAGTATATGATCTGATTTTTATTTTATTTCATAGGCAATTTCATTTAAGAGATTGCATGAATTTCAGAAGAGACTTTGAACTTCAGATGTTGAAACATTGTTGAGACTGTGATAGACAGTGGGGACTTCCAAAGTTGGACTAAATGCATTTTGCATTATGATATAGTTTATAAGCTTATGGTGGCCAGAGAGTAGAATGTGGTAGTTTGAATGTAATTGGCCCCTATAAGCTGATAGGGAGTGACACTATTCGGAGGTTGAAGTAGTTGTGGCCTTGTTGAAAGAAGTGACACTGTGGGGGTGGGATTGAGGTAGGTCTCTTTTACTTAAGCTGTTCTGTGTCCCAGCCCATTTCCTGTTGTCTTCTAATCAAGATGTAGCCAGCACCATGTCTGCTTGCATGCAGCCATATTACCCTCCATGATAATGGACTGAACCTCTGAACTATAAGCTGCCATCTCAATTAAATGTTTTCCTTTATAAGAATTGTTGTGGTCATGTTGTCTCTTCACAGCAATAGAAACCCCAACTGAGACACAGGAAAAATCAATTGATATATAACTAGTGGAAAAGAATCTGTAGAGTGAAATTTTAAGAAAATTGTGAAAAACACATTTTAAAACACTATTCAAAATTCAGAGGAAAGATCCCCTATTGTGAGCTAGGACTTCTGTCTATCCATGAGTCTTCAGTGTGTAAGGGTTTTAGAGGTAGAAAACAGCCTGTCAAACTCTGTGTCAGAAATGAGCACTAATACTATTCTCTCCAAGAAATAATACAACTAAAATTGTATTAAATTTACTATTGGATCTCATGACTCTTATGACTCCTGTATTTTCTATTCTCCAGAATTTCAATTTTATATCTCATAAAGATTATTACAAGAGGTATAAGAAAATAAAGACAATTTCAGATATGTTTTAGGATATACCCTTTTGAGTCCTGTGAATAAATTCATTGGGCAAAATTTTCCTCCAGAATTAACTACAACAAAATAATCTTAGTGATGGTGTCTATCACCTGTTAGTTCTTTTTATGAATCAAAAGCTAAACTAAACATTTATATGCATTATTACATAAAACAGGATTCTCTCATGTGTTCATAAAGCACAGATCATCCTCATTTGGCACACAGGATGCTGAACATCCTATGTGAGTTCACAGAGCCTAGAACTAATGCATAAGTATTTCTACCAACTTGTAGAAACAAGAAGTTTGTTATTACTACAAAACTAATCAGACTTTCTTCCTTGGTACCTATAAGATTTTTGCTTTGCAAAAAAAAAAAAAAAAAAAAAAGAAAGTCTCTATTTTTCAGAAGCCTTACTTGTCTCTGTAAATGCAACAACACGAGAAAGGACTAATAAGGCTTACTTTTAAAATGTTTGACCTTAAATATACCTAGAAAATTAGTCCTATGCTGATGACAGCTAACACCTCCCTAGTGCTTGGAAGTCTCATTCTACTTCAAGAATACTAACATTCATATTTTGCATTCCTGACGAGAGCTGGACAGGGCAAGGAAAACAAAAAGTTCCTTATCACAAAACTTAAAGGAACATAATAGAAAGTGTCAAGCTCCAAAGACTTAACTCCCAAATTTGAGAAAGAGAACCTGACTTCCTTAAATAACACCACAGTTTACCTCCTTTCCTAACTCTAGTCCCACTTTAATTTGGACAATTTTAATTTAAATTCTAGCTTGGGGTCCTTTGGTTTAGAAGCCTAAGATCTCTTAGCACTGATCATGCTAACAAATGTTCTATTTTGCCTTTCAGAAACATTATTGATTACACAGAAAAAAAACTCTTCACCTTCACCAAACCATTTTATTTTCCAGAATGTTTTCAAGGGGAAAAAATGAAAGCTGTGTTAGTATTGAAATTATGGCCAGTAGATCACATTTACATTCATTAGAGAGTGAGCATTCATTATCTTAGAAAATATGTGTCCCATGAACAGAGACAAGTTTCTAAACATTATTCTCCAAAGTTCAATGACTAAATAAAAGTCTATGACATATGAGAGATTGTGCAGTTTATGCAATATAAATATAACTAAATTAGAGTGCATCAATAGGTTGTGGTGTTTTTGTTTATTTTCCTGTTGTTGTTGTTGGTACTCCTTTAAGTTGTTCTTAAATTATTTACTTAATAATTTAGATATTTTCATTTTCAGTAATTTTAAGATTTAAATTGTGTGTGTGTGTGTGTGTGTGTGTGTGTGTGTGTGTGTGTGTGTGTAACTGCATGCCCACACATCACTTGTGTGTAGTGCCTTATGGAGGCCAGAAGAGTGCATTAGATTCTGGGACTGAACCCACAGATGGTGGCTCCGGAAACTGAGCATACACCTTATGTGGGGATATTGAGACTGTCAACTCAAGTTCATGATTGTACTTTCTCTCCATGAGTGAGCTTTCCATACTTGAACTTCTAATTTTTCTTTCCTCCTGCAGACACTTTGTATCACGAGAAAGGCAATAGCAACCTATGTAGGAAGTGGTCTACCTTCTAGCTATGAAGTGGCAAATTTAATCACTGTTTAAACAGGAAAAAAAAATTTTATAACAACAGGTGTATGGTCATTGAAGATATATATATATTGCTAGATTTGAATCATCGGATTTCTAGGGCCAGTTTAGCCTCCTGCCTTTTATTTAAGGGACTATGCTGAAGGACCATTATGTAGTGTGTGTCTGTGTGTGTGTGTATAGATATTCATCTATCACACAAATGTAAAAGTTATGGGAGAACTTGCAGGAGTCAGTTCTCTCCTTCCACCTTTTGGGTTATGGGGAATTAATCCAGGTTGTTAGGCTTTGCAGCAAGAACCTTTACCTGCTCAGTCATTATGCCAGCAATCATACAACCTGTCTCAAGCCTCCATTGTAATGATGAGTACCAATCATCCAGAGTCTCTGCCCTTTCATCACCCAGTTTCTGACCCTGTCATTATCCATTAATGCAAAGATTTTATTTGCAGTTGGTTCACTTTCCTCCAAATTATTTTATTTACGTCTCTCTTTTCTTATTCTCTGTAAAAAACAACCTGCCAGTTTTGAGTCACGCCTACACTTTCTTCTCTTGACTTTCTTTTTGTTTTAAAGCAAGTACTTGGACTGCTGATAAAGAGAGTTTGCCAAAAGGCCAGTGACCTGAACATTTTTTTTAGTAGAACAGCAATCACAATTTGCCAAAGGCACACAAAACTCAATGATTTACGTGATGTGTCACTTGGGAGGGGCAGCTTCCTCAGCCTTATTGCAAACCCTTCTGTCTAAACTGGATGTTCCATACAGAGCCAATGCAGCAGTGACCATAAAGCTAAGGAAATGAGCATTATCCATAGATAGATGGCATCTGGGTCACACAGAACATTGGACAAAGTAAATTATTCTATGTAGGAATGCAACTTAGACAGTCATGCAGTTTGAGCAAAATCCAATCAGTGTGTACTTAGCTTAATATCCTTCCAAGGTCCAAAAGCCTCCAACCCCAAATATCTGGTTATTTTCTGATATTAGATAATAAAAGAAAACCAATTAGGAGAAGCTGCTGGGAGTTCCTTCATATTTTCTGTTTCAAATGTGCAGTTTGTAACATGAGTTGCAACTGAGTCCTGAATGCCACATATAGTTACATTTAGTATATGAATCAATGCAGCATTGGTATCTGAGTTGTGTTTTCCCTTCCTCAAACCTAAGGAGCAATAACAATAACTCCTTTAATTTGAATCACTCTTAAAACTTTTGATTTAGATTGTGCATAATTGTGCTATCTTCCCAGACATCTTCCTTTTTAGATTTAGTTGCAGATTCTACACTTGACTAAAAATCGTACTTGAAAATCAATGTAAATATAAACCTCTTATCTGGCAGAAAATGCCAAACCATTTGTTCTTATGTAGGACCTGCCTCACATCCCCATCACCACATAATAAATAATTCCATATTATTATTTACCATTTCAATTTTTAAATTATTTTAAATACAAAATCAGGGATTAAGAAGAACCCAGAGAGCATTCCAGTATGTGTAATAATTAACTCAATATAATTTTTATTATATAAAATAAATAAATGTAACCAAATATTCAGTCAACATACTCATTAACCAAATGATTTCTGTATCTCCTTCTGGAAGAGGCCTAAATATGTACCTGGGCCTGTTGGTAGTAAAAATGTCAGTGCTGAATATAGGTTTGAGCAGATTAAAGTGAAACCACTTGGAAAACAATCTGTTAGAAAATATTAAGTCAAGTATAAATTATGCAAGGTTATATGGAGTGTGGAGAATATGACTAATTCACTATCTAAGCAATTTAATGAGAGCATTTTTAGGCAGACACTTGATAAGATCCTTTTAGACATAGTATTTTAAGGCTAAATATATATCATATATATGATATATGAGCATATATAAATAGGGACTTGAAAACAATCTAATAGTAGTACTTTTATTTAAGAAAATATAGTTAAAAAAATAAAATACAGCTGAAAAATATTTTATAATAGTTTCAATTTCCAGTCTACCCAAATCAAAGAAAGGTGCTGATCAGTTTATATAATGCCAAATTGAGTAAGATTTTTTTTAACAGTGTTTAACTAAATATGGGGTGATGTGAATTTTACAGAACAATCACACTGGTTTTGTTTAATATGATTTAATAAATCCTATCTATATTTTGTAATTTGAATCACTATGAACCAATTTCTAAACACATATATTAAGAATATTATAAAATTTTCAGAAACTCCTGTGTGAAATCATGAAATATTTAACAGGGGAAGAATGTACTTGCAAGCTTTTATGCGTTTATTTACTTTATTATACTTTTATTTTTTTGACAGAAAGTTCATAAAGTTCAGACTGTCGTACAAGTTGTAAATCATCTTTAGATTCTCAAGAATTTGAGTATCAGGAAATGTACTAACATGCCCTGATGGACACACACACACACACACACACACACACACACACACACACACACACACCAACAAATCTAATTACAGTATAGTCTTGGGTCATCAGTTAACCAGCAAATCCTCTTACTAAGGAGAACCTCAGTATTTCTCTTAATAAAATGTTCATAAGGCCAAGGTTGACCATGATGTCTAATTTAATATTCTAATTTTTACTCCACTTACATTTTGCCCTGATTCTCTTGAACCTTGCTCACAGAGATTTGTCTAAGCCCAGATACAAGAGATAAAATTAAATAGATTTATATCTGTTTGGAATATGTATTCACTCACTGTAGTTTCAGCCATATTTATAAAAGTGCCCCAAATAGTTCCTAATAAACATTGACCTGGATCAAATTTTTTCTATATTGCTCTGTACCAATACCGTGAGCTCTTACTCTGTGCTAGATAATTTACAGGCTGGGAGCATGCGTGTGTTGATGGACAAATATGGTCCCTTTCACCAAGAACACTTTATCACAAGGTCCCACCCATAAATTAAGAGCTACAGGCAATCAGTGGCTGCTGAGAAAGGGGGAATCATTTTCTCCAGATATGAACCCTCTGACAGATTATCCAGTCAAATAATCAGCACTGAACACATAGAAATAGGAGAAACACTACAGGAACTCAATAGGATTTGTGTGTCATGTGTAATGTGTGCAAACGATATAAATATAATAGTCAAATACATTCTCAAAAAACTCATTTGATTGAAAATATTAAAGACAGAACACCTAATCATGTTTGGTGTGAAGCAGGTGTTGGACACCAACCAGTAAGCCAATTAGTGTTTCTGTGAAGAATCACTTTGCTCCCATTCGAGGTCCTCACCCTGACAGCTCTACTTGAGAAACCTCCAGCATCAACTCCTGTGTTCCTTTCTTGTGTCATTTGGTTTCCTCCTTAGAGAATCATCCTTTTCAGCTTACAAAGAACAGTTCACCTTTCATCAACGCTTTTTTGTTTCCTTACTCTTAGTTCCCAGCAGACACAGCTTAAACCCTTTACTAACTGGCTCAGCAGAACTCTGAACTTTCTCTAAACCATCAAATGCCAGTTGTTTTTTCTTTTTCACATTGATTATGCCTTTGCTTCACCAAAGCATTTCCCCAATATGACTGACAATCTACATTCTCGTAACACCAAGGCTCAGTGTTCAGTCTTCTTACTAAACTTGCTAAGACAGAGAATATTAATTTCTCCTTCATATTATTTTTCATTTGCCTTAAGGATACTGAAGGGTAGTTTCATCTCACCTCATGGGACATTCATGCCCAGTATAACTGGATATTCATCTTCATCGTTCATATATTTTAAATTACAGGATGTGAAGTTTATAGCTTGCCCATCTATCTTTCTCTCTGAACTCATTCCTTTAGGCAACTCATGGCTTAGTATCCACCATTATACAAATGGCTCCTTAATCTTTAGTCTTCATGCTATCTCTCTTCAACTATAGGTCATTAATTTTTTTCTTCCTTGGATCTCAACTTGCAATTTTAAATAAACCTATCTAAAAACTAAATGTCTAATATTCTCCCTCAAAATCATCTTCCACCTGTCCCATCTCAGCTCAAGATAACTCCGTTATTCTACCTGTTCAGACTGGCACTTCTACCATCATCCTTACGTCTGTTTGTTATTTACATATCATATGCAAGATATCTTCCAAACATTTTAAAACTCTGTCTACTTTTTTTCATTGCTTTGCTAAATCCCTGGCATGATCCGTTATTAACCAGTTTAGATACTTAACTTAGAATAGCTTTGAACTTGTGGCCCTACTCTTCTCTTATATCCTTCCCCAGTTCACTCTCATTTAAAACTCTACTTTTATATTTCATATAGAATAATGTCAGAATTCTCCTTGTAACCTAAACAGTCTTGAGCAATCTGATTCTCTTATACTGTTCTCATGTCATTTCCTATTATCACCTTCCAACTCATTCTTTCCAGACAAACCCTCTTTACATACCCATGAGTGCATACCATCACACTCACTGTCCTTCATGCCTGCAGTTTTGTTTTAGAAAGGGATAATGTTTTCAGTCAAATATGAATTGTTTTCTTCCCTGTCCCTGTGTATTTTTATTAGCTTTGTCTGTTTGAGCAGCAACATCAAAACACCAGACAGCCAGAGAAATCAAAGTTCAGGGCATCTGCAAATTCCAAGTCTCATACTGACTTATGTTCTGGTGCATAGATGCTGTCTTCTCAATTCAGCATAAGGGGCCAGTGAAGTTATCGCAAGCATACTTAATAAATTTGTGATTAGCTTTTTATCTGTAAATTCTGGGGGTATACATATATATATTAAGATCATGTCAGAACTAACAGGCTGTACTGAGTAAAATGCGAGTTACATCAATGGATTAGCATTTTAAGATATTGCCTCAGATACTCCTGTTTATTCACTCATTTTTAATTTTATCTATTTTACTTATTCATGTATTTTTAAATTATATTTTATTATATTGTATGTGTATGGGTGTTTTGTAGCACCAATGTAGGTGCTGAGAATTAAATCAGGGTCCTCTTCAGGAGCAGTCAGTCCTCTTAACCACTGGCCCATCTCTCTAGCACTTCATTTATCACTGTGTTTGTGTGTGTGTGTGTGTGTGTGTGTGTGTTTGACATATATACATGTTTAGGTGGGTATGTATATCTGTTGAAGCCACAGCCTGACATTAAACATTTTCTCTTCTCAGCCTCTACCTTACTTTTTGAGACAGGGTCACTTACTAAACCTGTAGCTCACAAATTGTCTAGGCTGACTTGCAAATGAACAATAGGAATCCGTCCATGTCTGTTCCTCTCACCTTTTAGGCAGCATTAGGATCACAGACAAGTGCCAGAACACCTGGCTTTTGCCTGGGTACTGGGGAACTCAGGCCCTCATGATGTGACTGCAGGCACTGGACTAACAGCTATCTCCCCACTGCTGCACAGGTTCTTCTTGCTGTGTTCAATACTCATAGAATGTTAGAATTATTTAGTGCTAATTACTAGAAATGGGAATCAAAATGATTCTGAAAGCTGTTTTCTTTCTATCATGGTACCCCAGGGTTCTTTTTTAGTTATTTAACACACAATCAAGTGTAACAACGTGAGGTGATTCTAGCTAACACACCATCTGTTAACCTGATGTTTTGGGGCTATAAAGACTTCACTAATATATGACAAATTTTTTTCGCTGCACCTATTTTTATTCTTTTACCACTACTTTACCTAATAAATTAGAAGTTACTTTAACTGATTTTCCTTTTTAAATAATCCCAGACCAATGTTAGGAGGCCATGGAAAGAAACCTCACTTCTAGGTTCTTAATAATAGGAATAAGCAATATGGTACTGATCACAATAAGTACTGCATTGGTGTGGGAAGATGAGGAAGGAATGTTGAAATGAGACAGCTGTGAAGACTACCGACAGGTTCATCATCTTTTAATCACTACCATTGGTTTGTAGTTTAGTAACTAAATCTTTTAACTCTGTGAACTCTGGCAAATAACAGATCAATGCTGTCTCCTAATTTCCCTCACAATAAAGTAGGGATAACACTACCCAATTCATAAATTTGTTGTTATCATAGCATGAAATGGAATTAAATTGTACAGCGCATCTATTCACTGTTGGCATCTCACTGACACTGAGAAGTAGAAATTCTTATCATTATTGCCTATATTATTAATTTTCTCAAGTACAGATTGGGTGGTAATGTTGTGAGGCAACACTCATCAATCATGTCTCTCTTAGTCATTATGACTGCTTAATAAGTAATTAAACTCTTTGGCATGCCATCATCTTCATTTTTTTCTTATTCTTGAGGAGGCTATTTACACAAGGCATTTCCACGTACTCGATTTGGTCAGGTGTGGCTGTGGTTTACAAGTCACTCGACCACAATTGCTATCATCTAAAAGTCTCTTTACTTCCTCCTAGCCCATGAAAGAACAAACATGTACTTTGTTGGCAACCTAGGGAAGAAAAGAAATTGCACCCAAGAATCTTTCATACATAATTTTCAAGACAACCACCAAGATCCCACCAATCCATAAGATCAAGCAAAATACAAAGAAGTAAGCTCCGATATTTGTGTGAGTGTCTGAGAATTTACAAGTACATACAGAGTAGGTAGGGAAAGAAGTTATGGACTAATCACTGACCATTCGATGGTTGCCTACAATCCCTTCTCCTTTATATATACACTTGAGAAGCAAGACGAATATCTGGTACTTGATGCAAAAACTAAATGAACAGTAATATTAACATTCTGAATCATAATGCTTAAACATTTGAAGATGTAAAAGGTAGATTTTAATGTAACAAGGATAACCTACCGGAATCTTTCTAGTGTAGAATGAGTTCGCTAGGATTCAGAAGAAACTGTAACAGCCATGTCTGCCACAGCATTCTCCCGGAAACCTGGCTGGGCCAATGAAACAATAAAGAAAGGACAGACAACCCAAGGAAAGTTGGGTCATGCACACCAATTATGCAACAACATGAAACCTCAGAACATTTATCATTTGCAGCACAGGAAGAGGCAGTAGCTGGTCTCTCAATAGGAGGCCTCCATCCTGGAAGAAGTTCCAGTTGCTAGTTTTTGCACACACTGGTCAATTGATACTAAATACTTATGCAGGAACAGAGGCTTTGCCAAACATTGAGCCTCACCCAGAGTAAGTCTTTCCCAAGTCCTATAGAGCTGAGGCATTGGACTTGGTCAGTCATATACATTCACTTAGGACCTTATCCACCCCCTTATACATTCACTAAGGGCTTCCTAAGCTCCCTACAATAAGCCATTATTTTTTTTTCTTTCTTTTTGACTGGATCTTGATATGTATCCATAATTGGCCTTAAATTTAAGTCCTTTTACCTCTGCCTTCTAAGTTCTACAATTATAGGCTATTATGACCACACCAAGCTCATGTTACTATTTTAAATGCTTAAAATATACATTATATGTGTATGGGTTTTTGACTACATGGATAGCTGTACACCACATACATACTTAGTGTCCACAGAGGCCAGAAGAGGGGGTTATATCAACCTGAAAATGGAGTTGCAAAAAGCTGTGAGCCACCAAGTAGTGTTGGGAATTAAAATTGGGTCCTCTGTCAGAGCAGCTGGCATTCTTAACTCCTGGGTCACATTATTAGTATTATTATTTGATGTACATCGAGGAGGCCATATTAAAAATTAAATTATATGCCAGCCGAGGTTGAAATTATTAATAAAAACAGAGCTTACACAAAAATGCGGAATAAAGACAGGCACAAATGGGTTCAGAGAGATGGATCATCAGTTAAGAGCACAGGCAGAAGCTGTTTTTGCAGAGATCCTGGTGAAAGGAGAATCAGCTCAGGATTCCCAAGAACTAAGTTTTCAGCCCAAAGGAGATTTGTGCCAGGGAGACAGAAGACAGAGAATAAGAGACAAAGACAGGAGATAGAGGATGAGGGAGAAGAGGAAGGATAAAAGGGATAAGGGGAAGGAGTGTTTGTCCTCGTAGACAAAGGACTGTCTCTGGATAGAAAAGACGTACTTGGCCCATAGGCAAATGATAGTTTATAGAGGTAAAATGGAAAACCTTGTGTTAGGATAAAGTGTTTAATTTTAATTGGGCATGTTAATTAGGTGATCCAAAGGGGTCTTTTGATTCCTGGATATCAATACTTTGACAGCTAGATCTTGGTAGTTAACCCTGGGAGGAGGAAGTGACCAAATAAGGGAAAAGACCTTGGGAAGTAGCTTTAGGAATGTAATCTAATGGTTTTTAGCAAGGCAGAGGGTATCTGAAAGGAGGGCAAGGCCTGCCAGGGCCACATGCTTTCGTGGGCATATTGGTTCCACTTGGTCTGGTACCTAGCATCCACAAGGCAGATCATAAATTTCTGTGACTTCAGTTCCAGAGTATTTGATGCCTCTTCTAGCCTCTGCAGGTACTTTATTCACATGTGAACATATATATGAAGGCAAAATACTTATACATATAAAATAAAAATGTATACTTTTTCTCAAGTTATGCACAGGTAAGAATAACCCAAAGTAGATAATAAAAAATAGCATGGGAAGGTGTCACTGAGAAGATGAATGCACACATTGAAAAATCATTTTTTAAATCTATGGATTTCATAGAAAACCAATAAAAGACAAGGAAGGCTCTGACTGAAATTAATTTAATTTGGTGGCAAAATTGGATCAGAGAAAAAAAAATTTGCTATAGTTCTAAGTAGTTGCAGAGTTGAGGACTTCAGGCTTAGTGAGTATAAAGGAAATCTGGCCTCTGAGAAATAAGCTCCCCTGAAAGTAACCTTAGGTAGTCGAAAGATTAGGAATGGGCCTTGACTGCAAAGATAAAAGATTTGCATAAGTCATCTACATCAGTGCAACTATTATCTGCAAGTGATTATTTCTTGCCAGCCAGTAATAATTTTATTTGCTTGGATTATCACACACAAGCTGGTATTTTTTATGAATATTTTTCATTTCATCAATGGGGAAATGGGAAGGAAATAATTCTTTTTTCCATTGAAAACACTTAGAAAAACATAACTTTGAGTTCATGGAGTCAATCTTAGTGAAACAGACAGAAAATTGCGTCCTTGATTTAATGTTCTCTCACTGTGAGAAATTAGCCAAACCATAACTGATTATATTTATTCCATGGGGAGATTATCAGCAGTTCCTACAGATCTGCCCACTTTCTCTTGTTCTGATGTACAGACACACACAGGTGAAATTTTAGCCAGGTAGTTTATACACAAGCTCAGAGTACCTTTCTTTCTTTTTGTTTTTTGTTTGTTTGGTTGGTTTGGTTTTTACATTTTCTTTACTTACATAGTGAATATACTTTTCAAATTTTAAGTCAATATCATAGTAAGAACAATACCTTAAATTTCCCAAAATAGCCGGGCGGTGGTGGCGCACGCCTTTAATCCCAGCACTCGGGAGGCAGAGGCAGGCGGATCTTTGTGAGTTCGAGGCCAGCCTGGGCTACCAAGTGAGTTCCAAGAAAGGCGCAAAGCTACACAGAGAAACCCTGTCTCGAAAAAAAAAAAAAAAATTTCCCAAAATAACAGCATGTTATGATTACAAAGAATTCTTAGACAAACAGACTGAAATAGTTGGACTGAATGTGTACTCTAGTTTTACATTTATTTACTTATTTATATATTTTTTTATCTGCATGTATAACATGCTGTGCAGAAGGGTTCTCTTCTTCTACTGTGCAGGTCTCTCTCAGAGACTAAACTCAAGTTGTCAGCCTTGGTATCAAGTCTATTTACCAGCTCAGCCATACCACTGGTCCCTGTAGTATTGTTTTGGGTAGAGGTGGAAGCAGGGTATCAGTAGATAGATCAGGATGGCTTTGAACTCACCAGCCTCTTAGTAGAGTCAAGTGCTGAGATACAGCATGCTTTACAAAGGCTAGCTCTAGCTAAAATTCGTTTCCTCCTGAGTATGTTACTCAGATGTAAATACTTCAGTTTCTTTCACATGTACAGTGTTGTTCTTTATCTGTTTCCTCTAACATTGAAACATTCCACCCTTCCTGGAAGCTGAAAAATTAGGGAAGTAAACAACACAAAATAGCTTTAGGAAGTCCCTGAAACTGACCAGATTCACTAGGCCCTTCTTGAAAGGGCAATCAATAAAAGCTGAGATTATGTCTCAGAGAAGCCAAGTTGCACATAAGAAGAATTTGAGGTCAGACCAGCCACCTGAAAGAAGCAGAAACCAGCAGAGCAGTCTGTAAGAGGTATAGACCAATTGAGTCACTTGGACAGTTTTCACCCATGTGTTTTGGTGATGCAGCAGATTTTGAGTCAATTCTCCTCCTATAAGTAAGCTCAATAAAACTCATTGGTTCACCAAGTTAAACTTTGGTAGTAGCCATACTTGGGTTTGTTGTGGGATAAAGTCCTAGTTAGGGTTACTATTGCTATGTTAAAACCTCATTACCAAAAGCAAGCTGGGGAGGAAAAGCCTTATTTAGTTTAGACTTCCCCATTGTAGTCCATCACTGAAGGAAGTCAAGCCTCATGCAGGACTGGAACCTGGAGGCAGGTGCTGATGCAGAAGCCATAGGGGAGTGCTGCTGCTTACTGGCTTGTTCTTTTTAGCTTGCCTAACTGCTTTCTTATAAAACCCAACACCACTAGCCCAGGGTTGGCACTATCCACAATGATCTGGAACCTCCCACATCAAACCCTAATTAAGAAAATATCCTACAGGCTTCAGAAACATTTTCTTACTTGAGGTTCCCTCCTCTCAAATGACTTTAGCATATGTCAAGTTGACATAAAACTGTCAAGCATAGATCCCTATCTGGGGAGAGTAGATATCTTTGTTGCACCTCCCCAGGAAGAGTTTTGTCACACAACAAATGTATAGATTCATAAATGTGGTTCTATAAATAAAATCTTGTCCTATAAATGGCCCATATAGTTATATTAGAGTTATTTTGGTTTCATTTAAAATGACCTATCATTAACTGTAGCTCTCATCACTTTGTTGAAATTATTTCACCCCTTGCCATTTAGCTATTTGTTGACGATGCCTGAATCCTAAGGTATCATGTGAGAAATGTAGATTGATTAGAATCATGAATTCAGCTGGAGCCCTGACTTTCTGATATATGAGTATTTCTTCACCATTTGGAGTCCTCCTTTCCCCACTGCCCTATTTGCTTGGACTTTTGTAGAAGTTCACCTTTATGTGGCCACATTTAGTAATATCTTCAATTTTCAATTGAATATCGATTTTGCTATTTACCACTCGCATTCTTTGTTTCATTTTATTATTCACTTAGAATCATTAGAGGTTATTTCTTCATGAAAGAAACTGAAGAATTTCTTTAAAAGACATTACCCCTCTCGTGGGTATTTTAGAAGAGAAAGGAAACTATGCATAGGGCTCAGAAGTGAGAAAAACTACCAAGGTTTATACATCAGGTCATAGTTTCTCAGAAAATTGCCAGGCAAGAGGTTAGGACAGAAGACAAAATGTCCTGAACTTTGTAAGAATTTGCAATTTTTGTTAAGGATCTTATTTTATATACAGTTTGGTGTACATCCAACACCTATTTGTACTTCCACCATTTTTCTCCCCAAGGGTCTAAGATGTTCCTCATGACCATGTTCAGGTAAAGCTAACTTCATCCCCCAATGTGGACATAGGTCTTTGGGAGGAATCATGAAGTTCATCACAGTAGTCCTTCATTGGTGATTGATTTTACTTGAGCAGGTGGCAAATTTTCAATCAATGAATATTGATGAAAATTTACATGAAGGGAGTGGTCAGAAATATTTCATTGTATCTTTCAGATAATATGTAAGGTATAAGCTGCATTTCTGTAGGCTGTCATGACTAGATATGCTGTCTTTCACTGTTGTAGCCACAAGAGATTCCAGTCTTCAGTTAAAAGCTATATAAAAGCCAGGGAGGAGCCAGCAGAAAAGTACAACCGTTAATCCCAGTATTGAGGAGACTGTATCAGGAAGATGGCCAATTAGAAACCTATCTGGGCTCCATAGTGAGACTGAAGTCAATCTGGGCTAAGCACAAGTGCCTGTCTCAAATACCAATCAACCAGCCAAAGATATAACCAACTGAACAACTATAACAGCTACTTACATGACACACAAAAAATGGCAGACTTAAAAACAACAATGCAGTATCAAATTGATATCATTATCAAGCCTAAAAGCATCTTTCTTTATATGAAAGAATATATTTTTCTTAAGCCTTTAAAATGGATTCTAAATAAAGTATATTGAACATCTTATAGATATGTTCTGCAGAATATCCTTAGGAAATTGCAAATATATAATCTCCTGAGGTGTTAAATCTTGTTTCAGGTACCACGTTACAAGTAATTGTTTCTTTGTGTATTTTCAAACAAATGAATCCTCTTGCCTATAACATAGTTAACCATCTGCCTTTTATATGATTGTGAAGTTGTAGCTTAGCAGTAATATAAGCTATGAAGCTCCCCTGAATTTTACTGTTTGTTTCTCTTCCTGGTGCAAATGTGGAAAAAAACATCAAATATGTCACTGTTCCCTTAGTAAAAAAGACAGAGACTAGCACTAAAATCAGCATGGGAGAGAGAATATTTTGTGAATTTTAATGGATGTCTAGATATGCTGTCCCTTGGGAGAAATGAGATGAAATTTTTGTGTGTATAAAAACAAAGAATCCATGAATATTATTGAGCACTCTAGTTCCATAACTGTAAATCAAGTTTCTAAATCCATTACATCTATTTAGTGCCATTGTTGTATGGGCAACTTGGTATTAGCTATAAATGGACAGAACTGCTTGAGAAATGATTATGGTTTGTGTAAAAGTTGTTATATTTATACAAACAATCATTTAAAAAACAAGAATAAAAGCAATGCATTGTTTGTGTCAAGATGCCAATTAACAGATATGTGTCAACTACAGTATGAGACTATCTGTTCAGCTCTCTGTTCCTAAACAGTCTCACAAGGTGTGCTCTTTTCTCAGCTTCCAAAGGGGAAACAACCTCTCTCTTAAGAGGTATATGAAGGAGAGCTTCTGAGCTGAAAACCCAATGCAGTCACATGTCTATGAGAATGGGAAACATAGCAAAAGAAATGAGGACAGACAAAGAAAAGCAGAAGAAAGCAGAATGGGAAGTACATCTTCACTGTAGTTCTTTGTCCTATATCTTTTACATTTCAAACTTTCCTCTATCATGAAGAGAGATGGTAGATGATAGACTATGGATATCCACACAGATAGATACATGGTAGACATTCAGCTAAGTAAGTTTACAACAAATCCATTATAATAGCCTGTACAATT
Source organism: Peromyscus maniculatus bairdii (assembly GCF_049852395.1). NCBI lineage: Eukaryota > Metazoa > Chordata > Mammalia > Rodentia > Cricetidae > Peromyscus > Peromyscus maniculatus. The sequence goes on along the minus strand of NC_134854.1, from coordinate 132,286,170 downwards.
CCATTTCCTGCTGCTAACTAGATACATATAGCTGTGGTTTTACCAATAAAGGAGGTTTATTATCTCACTATTCTAGAGGATGAAACTCCAAGATTGGGTAGTTTCTCTGTTTAGCCTTTGAAGAGGGACCTCTTGTCTTCTTTTCAACATTCTTGAAGACATCATGAGAGGAACACAGCAAGAAAGGAGGATCTCACCATGAGACAGAAAGTCAGAGACTAGAGAACTGGCTCCCTCTTTTATGAAACCTTGCTCTAGTGAGAACTGACATTCGAAGTACAACTTTAATCCATTTAAAAGATGCTGCCTACAAAGACTTAATTTCTTCCCACTAATCTGCCTCCCTCTTACAGCTCCCATTGCATCAGTACCACTATACCAAGGACCAGACTTCAATCACATAACCTTCAGACAAATCACTCAAATCTTACCACTGCTCTAAGCAGTTTCTATTAGGAGATTATCTTAAAGTTTTTCAATTTTTTCCCCAAGAATTATACCTTTGTCCCTCTTAGCCTACATGTATCAGTACACTTCTTCACTGCATCTTACCCCGGGAGAGAACTTTCTGATCTCAATGTGTCACTCCCAGTATTTTGTAGTTCTTTATTACACCTCCCAAAGTTTCCATCCTATAACTCAATTCTAGTTCAGTCATCACTATAGAAATACAGAACATTATACGACTATGTGAATATATCTATTTCTCAGCTGTCCTTCAACAAATTTACATTGACATTCCACTTTATAAGATGCTTAAATTCTCCCATCGCTTCCCCAGTTGCTGGCCAGCAGAGAAGACTCCTGTGGGCAGGCTTCTCCACCAAAACACACCATCGGACCCTCCAATCTACAAGACCCACACCCTACTGCAAACATACCTATCCCCCTGCGACCCCAGTGGTTTCCAGAGACAGGGAATCCACCAGCTGTCATTGGAACAAGAGGTGAGTGACTCTTCTTTCACCCAGAAAGTCCTAACACTAGGACCTAGGCCCTGGGATATAACCAGTACCTGAAAATGCTCACCAATCTCTGCCCCAGTTGAAGGCCAATGGGGAAGATTCCTGCAAGCAGGCTCCCTTACCAAAATCCCCCATTTGAACCTCCAATCTATAAGACCCTCAACATACTCCAAATCTACCCAGCCCCCTGCTATCCCAATGGCTTCTTGAGACACAGAATCCGCCAGCTCTCATTGGACCAAGAGTGGCTTCCTGAGACATGGAATCTGCCAGTGCTCATTGGACCAAGAGTGGCTTCCTAAGACACAGAATCCACCAGTTCTCCTCATTGGACCAAAAACTCTTATTGGACGAAGAGAGACTTCCTGAGACACAGAATCCACCAGCTCTGATTGGACAAAGAGCCCTGAGAAGACCAAGAACAACTTCCTGAAACACAGAATCAGCCAGCTGGGATTGGACAAAGAACAGCTTCATGAGGCACAGAATCCACCAGCTCAAATTAGACCAAGAGCTAAGATCGGACCCAGAGTGGCTTCCCTGAGACACAGGCAGAGCAAGCACAGATTGGACCAAGAGCAGCTCACTCAGACACAGGTTCCTGTTTCACTTTTTGGAGGCACAGATGGGAGGATATCATTGCAAAAATAAATACAACAACATAAAGAGCAATATGGCATCACTAGAACCTAGCAGTACCACAAAAGCAAGACCTGAATATTACAATGTAGAAGAAGCAGAAGAAAGTGATCTTAAAAATAACTTTCTGAAGATAATAGAGGCCTTAAAGAGGTAATGAAAAATTCCCTTAAAGAAATTGAGAAAAAAGACAAATAAAAATTGGAAGAGCCGGGCGGTGGTGGCACACGCCTTTAATCCCAGCACTCAGGAGACAGAGCCAGGCAGATCTCTGTGAGTTCGAGGCCATCCTGGGCTGCCAAGTGAGTTCCAGGAAAGGCGCAAAGCTACACAGAGAAACCCTGTCTCGAAAAATCAAAAAAAAAATGGAAGAAATCAATAAATCTCCTAAAGGAAGCCAAGAAAACCAGGAAAAAGCAACTAAATATGTGAAGTAAACAGTTCAAGACCTCACAATTGAAATAGCAAAAATAAAGAAGAAACAAACCAAGGGAATGTTGACAATAGAAAATCTGAGTAAATGAACAGGAATTACAGATGCAAGCATAACCAAGAGAACACAAGAGATGGAAGAAATAATCTCTGGTGTAGAGGATACAATAGAGGAAATAGATTCATCAGTCAAAGAAAACATCAAAGCCAAAAAAATCATAACTCAAAATGTTCAGGAAATCTGGGACATCATGAAAAGGCCAAACCTAAGTATAATAAGGATAGAATAATACCAACTCAAAGGCACAGAAAATATATTCAACAAAATCATGGAAGAAAACTTGCCCAATTTAAAGCAGGGAATGCCTGTGAAGATACAAGAAGCTTATAGAACACCAAATAGACTAGATCCCCATAAGAAGTCCCCTCACCACATAATATTTAAAACACTAAACATACAGAGTAAAGAGAAAATATTAAGAGCAGCAAAGGAAAAAGGCCAAGTCACTTATAAAGGCAGACCCATCAGAATAACATCCGAATTCTCAATGGAGACTCTGAAAGCCAGAAGGGCCTGGACAAGTATAATGCAGACATTAAAAGACCATGGATACCAGCCTAGACTAATATACCCAGCAATACTTTCAATCACCATAGATGTAGTGAACAAGACAAATCCAGATTTAAACAGTAATTATTTACAAACCCATCCCTATAGAAAGCACTAGAAGTAAAACTCCAACCTGAGGAAGTCAGATGAACCCATGAAAACATAAGTAATAGATAACCCCACAACAATAAATCCCAAAGAAGAGAAATACTCTACCACTACCACTGAAACATAACAGGAATTAACAATCACTGGTCATTGATATCCCTTGATTTCAATGGACTAAACTTACCTATAAAGAGACACAAGCTAACAGAATGAATACAAAATCAGGATCCATGCTTCTGCTGCATACAAGAAACACACCTCAACTTCAAAGATAGACACTACCTCAGAGTAAAAGGCTAGGAAAAGACTTTTCAATCAAATTGACTTAAGCAAGCTGGTGTAGCTATCATAATATGTAACAAAATAAACTTCAAATTAAAATCAATCAAAAGAGAGTTGGAAAGACATTACATATTCATCACAGGAAATATCCACTAAGATGAATTCTCAATTCTGAACATTTTGTCCCAAATACAAGGGAATCCACATATGTAAAAGTAATATTAAAAAGCTTAAACCACACATCAAACCCCACTCTCACCAATGGAGAGGCAGACTGAAACTTAACAGAGAAATAAGAGACCTAACAAATGTTATAACTCAAATGGACTTAATAGATATCTGCAGAACATTCCATCCTAACACAAAAGAATAACCTTCTTCTCAGCACCCTATGGAACTTTCTATAAAATCAGCATACTTGGTCACAAAGCAACTCTCAACAGATACAAAAAAAAATTGGAATAACCTCCTGTATTTTATAGGACCACATGGCTTAAAGTTAGATTTCAACAACAATAAAAATTACAGAACACCAACAATTGCATGTTAATCCAAGAACACATCAAAAAATTATCCACCATGACCAAGTAGGCTTCATGCCAGAGATGTAAGGATGGTTCAACATATGAAAAATCTGTCAATGTAATATACCATATAAATATGAGAAAAGAAAAAAAAACACATAGTCATCTCATTAAATGCTGAAAAAAATCTTTGACAACACCCCTTCATGATAAAGGTCTTGGAGAGATTGGAAATATAAGGAATATGCCTCAACATAATTAAGGTAATAATTTACAGCAAGCCAAGAGCCAACATCAAATTAAATGGAGAGAAACTCAAAGGGATTCCACTAAAATCAGGAACAAGACAAGGCTGTCCACTTTCCCATATTTATTCAATATAGTATTGATTCTAGCTAGAGCAATAAGACAACAAAAGGAGATCAAAGGGATATAAATTGGAAAGGAAGAAGTCAAATTTTCACTATTTGCTGTGGGAGTTCCCTAGTAGAATTTTGGGGGTCACTTATCATCAGCAAATAGTGTTGAGGCATGTTCCTTATATTTCCAATCTCTCCAAGACCTTTATCATGAAGGGGTGTTGGATTTTGTCAAAGATTTTTTTCAGCATTTAATGAGATTATAAGTGACCCCCAAAATTCTACCAGGGAACTCCTACAGCTGATAAACACCTTCAGTAATGTGGTAGGATACAAGATTAACTCAAAAAAATCAATAGCCCTCCTATATACAAATGATAAATGAGCTGAGAAAGAAAACAGAAAAACATTATCCTTTACAATAGCCACAAATAATATAAAATACCTTGGGGTAACTCTAACTAAGCAAGTGAAAAACCTGTGTAGCTGGAGTTTTCTGCAGTCCTGCCCAGCACTACGGACCCTACAACTGCTTATAAAGCTCATATTAATTAAACTCTTGGCCATTAGCTCAGGCCTACCACTGTCTAGCTCTTATACTTAAACTCAGTCCATTTTTGTTCATCTATATTTCACCACATGTTCTGTAGCTTTATCTGCTGCCTTTACATGCTGCTGCCTGGATGGCAGGCTGGTGTTTCCTCTTTTCCACCTTCTACTTCCCAAACTCCTCTCTTTGTTCCGCCTATACTTCCTGCCTGGCCACTGGCCAATCAGCGTTTTATTTATCAATCAATCACCCACAGCAGACCTGTATGGCAAAGAAGTTTAAGTCTCTGAAGAAAAACATTGAAGAAGATAACAGAAAATGGAAAAATCTCCCATGTTCATGGATAGGAAGGATTAACTTAGTAAAAATGGCAATCTTACCAAAAGCATTCTACAGATTCAATGTAATTCCCACCAAAATCCCAGCACAGTTATTCACAGATCTGGGAAGAGCAATACTCAACTTCACATGAAAAAACAAAAAACCCAGGAAAGCTAAAACAATTCTGTATGATAAAGCCAACTCTGGAAGCATAACCATCCCTGATCTCAAGCTCTACTATAGAGCTACAGTAACAAAAAGAACTTGGTACTGGCATAAAAACCAACATGTGGACCAATAGAACCAAATTGAAGACTTTGGCATTAACCTACACACCTACGAACACCTGATTTTTTACAAAAAAAAAAAAAAAAAAAAAAAAAATGTACCATGGAAAAAAGAAAGCATCTTCAACAAATGGTGCTGGCATAACTGGATGTCAACATGTAGAAGATTGTAAATAGATCCACATGTATCAACATGCACAAAACTCAAGTCCAAGTGGATCAAAGACCTAAATATAAAACTGATTACACTGAACATGATAGAAAAGATAATAGGAAGTAGTCTTGAACATTTTGGCACAGGAGACTACTTCCTACATATAACACCAGTACCACAGACACTGAGAGAAACCATTAATTATGGTGGTATTTTTTTGTACTGAAATGTTATTTTAATTGTATGTTAATAAATAAAGTTGCCTGGGGGTCATAGCTATTAGAGCCATAGCAAGAGCGTGGCGGTGGTGGTGCACGCCTTTAATCCCAGCACTTTTAGACAGAGCTAGGTAAGTCTCTGTGTGTTCAGGGATACAGCCAGCATTGGAGACACATGCCTTTAAGACCTGGAGGGCTGTACTTACAGGCAGTGACGAAGCATTCACGTATTTGGGTTTACAACCAATGAGAAGGCAGAACAGAAAGAATATATCAAGACAAAACACAGGAAGTAGGTCTCTTTTGGAGAGGTAGGACTACCGCAGGAGGAAGGGTAAGGTTTTAGCTCTGAGCTCTGACCTCTTGGCTTTTTCTTTTACATTGGTTCTGTGTTGCTTATTTAATAAGATGGTTGGCTACATCTACAATTAACAAATGGGACCTCCTGAAACTGAGAAGCTTCTGTAAGGCAGAGGACACAGTAAATAAGACAAATGACACCCTACAGGATTGGAATAGATCTTCACTAATCCTACATCTGACACAGGGCTGATCTCCAAAATATATAAAGAATTTAAAAACTTGACATCAAAATAGTGAACAATCTAATTTAAAAAAAAATGGGCTACAGAGATAAACAGAGAATTCTCAACAGAAAAATCTCAAGTGGCTGAAAGACATTTAAGGAATTGCTCAACATCCTTAGTCATCAGAGAAATGCAAATCAAAATGACTCTGAGATAACCTGTCAGAATGGCTAAGATCAAAAACAATGAAAACAGCTTATGTTGGATAGGATTTGGAGCAAGGGGAAAACTCCTCCACTGTTGGTGGGAGTACAAACTTGTACAATCATTTTGGAAACCAATATGGCGTTTTCTTAGAAAATTGGTAATCAACCTCCCTGAAGACCCAGCTATACCTCTCTTGGGCATATACCCAAGGAATGTTCAATCATAACACAAGGACACATGCTCAACTATGTTCATTATTTGTAATAGCCAGAACCTGGAAACAACCTAGATGCCCCTCAAACATAGAATGGATTAAGAAAATATGGTATATATGCACAATGGAGTATTACTCAGCACTGAAATATGCAGGCAAATGGATGGAACTGGAAAATATCAACCTGAGTGAGGTAACCCAGACTCAGAAGGATAAACATGATTACTCATAAGTGGATACTAGATGTAAAGCAAAGGATAACCAGACTACAACCCATACCTCCAGGGGAGCTAGCTAACAAGGAGACCCAAAGACAGGTGCATGGATTGCCCTGGGAAGGGGAAATAAAGGAGATCTCAATGAGTAAACTGGGCATGAGGGGTGGGCAATAGGGGGCAGGGGTGGGGCATGAGAACATAAGGGAATGGGATGTTCAAGCTGGAATAGGGAAGGAATGAGAGAGCAATGAAAGAGATACTATGATAGAGGGAGACATCAAGGAGATAGGGAAAAACTGGGGACTAGAGAAGTTCTCAGGAATCCCCAAGAATGACCCCAGCTTAGACTACTAGCAATAGTGGAGAGGGTGCCTATACTAGCATACCCCAGTAGTCAGAACAATGAATACCTGAACTGTCATCATAGAGCCTTTCTCCAGTAACTGGTGGAAGCAGATGCAGAGATCCACAGCCAATCACTAGGCTGAGCTCCAGGAGTCCAATCAAAGAGACAGAAGAGAGATTATATGAGCAAGGGCATCAAGATTATGATGGGGAAACCTACAGAGACAACCAAAACAAATTAGTGGGAACTCATGAAATTTAGATCAATAACTGTGGAGCCTGCATGGCACTGGACTAGGCTCTCTGCATAGTAGGACAATTGTGTAGCTTGATCTGCTTAAGGGACCCCTTTCAGTAGGCTCAGAATTCATCCCTGGTGCATGAGCAGGCTTTTTGAAGTCTATCTATGACGGGACACCTCACACAAACTTGAATCAGGGGGAGCGCCTTGGACCTACTTCTACTCAATGTACCTCCTCATGGGGGGCCTTGCCTTCTTGTAGGAGGGAATAGGAGTTACGTTGGTGGGGTGGCTGGAGGGATGGGAGGAAGAAAGAGGGGGATCTTTGATTGGTATGTAAAATGAATAAAAATTTTTCTTAATAAAAAAAGAAAATAAATAAGGCACTGAAATTTGAGAAAGTTGACTTCTTGACCCTGTATTTCATCTAATTCATCCATTCATTGTACAAATATTTTAAAAGAATTATTTTATTTTTTAATTTTGAAAGTTTTTAAAATAATCTTGATGATAACCCAGTATGCCTCTCTTCTTGTGAGTCCACAGAATGAAGGTTGAAGAGCAGTCATTTCAATTCTGATTCAGTCACTTAAGAAGACGATGGGCTGTGATACTACCAAACTGAACAGGCCCTGAAACATCAAGCTATGTCAGGGATGGGTCCTTCATTGAGTCTGTAATGGCTCTACCAGGCTAAGATTATTGTAACGATGACCAAGTTGCCTCCAGTTGGAGCCTAGTTGCACTTTTCACCCAGTAACTCAACCAGCCAATGCAGGAGCTGCTCTTTGTGGTAAGTCACTTCCTGGCACAGTTCATAGTGATTCTCAACTCCAGTTCTTCATGCTTCTCTGGATGTATATTCAGTGACTCGTGATGATGGCTGGATGCCACTTTATGATTAGACCGCAGATTGTAAAGGCTATGACTTCCAACCCAGTGACTCATTTTTGTTGTGTCATTGCTTATGTTTTTGAACTGAGCTGTCATGTAGTGCATAGCCCTTTGGACAGATAGACAGATGAAACAACCTATTCCAGCAGCCTGCAAGGAGATGAGCCCTCCCAGTAAAGCCAACAGAAAATCCACTCCAGCTGTCAGAAAGAGGTTTGCCACATCAATAATTATAATAGGTACATTGGTATTATAAATTCTAAGAGTATCTGGAACTTGTGACATTTAAGTAAGTGATACTCTACTATGTAGAATATGTTCTTCACAAACATTGATTGAGATGACCCCATCATATAAACCACAGGAATCTGGTACCTCATCAATCAGTAAAAGGCTCTCCATAGTCATGTGACCTAAAGAAGTGAGGTCAGTTAAACAGGTTGAAGAAAAACTGAGGTTCATCGTCCCCTGTTGAAAACCCACTCATTAGTGGCTTCTATTATTAGGATTCCAAAGTAAATTTCTAGATCTCTTAATTGTGATTTGACTATGGCTTAGTGGTCTGTCTATACAGATAGCCTGACTCTATTCAATCCTTAATTTTGTTTTTTCAGATGCCAATCCCACTAACAATAATAATTAAACTAAGAAACAGGAAAAATTGTCATAGCTCAAGGGTGCAGAGAGCTTTTCTTTCCAGACGTATCTGCAGATATTCAAAACATCCTCTTCTTAATTCTATAAGGAATCACACCCAGACAAGGAGCAGACATCTTTGGCACAATGGAAAGTGTTACTAATTCTTACTATTTAATTCTGTTTGTTCCTTTTTCTGGGAAAAAAATGTCATATGTATTGTAAATAAGTGAGAATTTTAGAAATTACTGTGTAAATGGCCTAATAAGTGAAGAAACTTGGTGAATCAATGAAAAAACAAAGAAATCTCCTCACAGTATTGAATGCACTACACTATCACACCCTAGCAGCTTTAAAGCTCTGATTTAGTGCATTTGACAAGCAAAACTGATATAGTAAGATATGGAAATCATTGTTGCAACTCATCCCTCATTATTTTTTGTAGGTGAAAACAAAGTGTGTATCAACCCAGAAAATACTCTATGCCTCAATTGTCACTTGGAATAAACAGTTAAATTTCACTAACATACGTTTCAATACATTATATAGCTTACTTAGCATGGCAAGCACATTCATTTCTCATGCTCTGTTCTCCAGTGTAGACAAGCTGCTGAAATTTCTACATTAAACAGTGTGTAGGCGTTGGTGGATTCAAAGATAGGCAGGGATTCTGTGTTTATTAATACCAAAGTACCTTCTCATTGTCTCTCCTTCTGAACAAATTTTGTCTGCCATTCATAAAGCTGTATGCAATAACTATGCACTAATGGATATAGTTACTACACAAGGCAACATTTGACTCTTTTCTGAGGAATATAGTTTTGTTGTATGTAAACTCTCTGAGGCAGACATGACCCTGCTTTACCGATGAAGACTGTGACAAAGCAGATGCCATTTGATGAAGGGTCTAAGACTTGAACCCAAGTCCCTCTGAACCTTTGAGTCCATATTTCTGCCCCTTTGTGTTTGATGACATACACGTGTTACTAATTGTCTTCCACACTGTAAATTTCCTAGTCCCAGACTTAGAGGCACAAATGGAGCAAGCCAGCCTGGTGAAGGTCTTGGATAACCCCTCAGTAAAATCCCACTTTACCCTCCCCTTTCCATGTCTTCATGCTGAAAATTGTATAACCAGCAGACAGTTTTGAAACTGTTAAACTACAAGAGTGGCAGGAAATGATGTTTATTAACAAAGCATGAATTCAGGAGAAGCAAGCAACACAGACCAAATGAGCACCATCCTGTAATAGATGATTAGAGTCTTTCTTTCTTCAGCCCTCTAAAAGTCTGAATCCAAAAGGAATTGAGTACAGTGAGCACAAAGAGATAGAAGGCGTGGGTCCTAATCTGCTAACTCACGACTCCCATACAGTGACATCTTTGTTGTGCATGGGCACAGGGGCTGAGGCTGTGTACGTGCATAGAAGACAGGTGTGGGTGAGAACACAATTTTCCCAGGCATTGAAGCTCTCCAGCTGCATCCATCTAAGCTCTTCCCACATGAAACCTCAGCAAAGCACAGAATTAAAAGAAATATTCTTTGAAAGAAGATAGTGAATTATATCAGAAGTTATGAATTAAGGCACTGTGTAACAAAGCCAAAAACAGCACTACACAGAGTTTGGTGTAGATTAGGAAAAAAATGAAGATTTGATTACACCTTCTGTTTTCTTTCAACCATCACTCATGGATTTCTTCATGTCAATTGCTTTTTTTTCAGTTGTTCCTGGCAGTTGATTTGAATTAAATATTACTAATTCCGACAGACAGGCATAGTAAACTATTGCTCTAATGTGTTCTTTATACTCATACTTTTATTTTCCTTAAAATGTGGCAAGTGTTAAATTGAAAAAAAAGTAAAGGAACAAAAAGAAAGAAAGTATTAGGTAACATTCACTTTTTCTTAGGTAACATTAAAAATATTTTCCAGTTGTCAGGATAAAGATTCCCAATGTCTACTATTACTGAGGACACTAAATGCAAGAGAAAACCTCAATGAAAACAAGTAAAATGCATCCCATGTATATACTGAAAACTTTTTAGCTTATTTTACATGATCACATTGAAAACACTACAGGAGATATACTGTCTTAAGAAATTTTATGTGTCTAATTTAATATTTTAAAACCAACACATGTGTATTGTATGCTTACTTTGTGTTATGTCAATATCTTTATGTGCTGGGGGCAGGTGGGAGAATTTATATGTTCTTAAAGCTGATAACCTACTGTGTATGAACAGATATAAACATGCATATAAATACTTGATAACAAAATATCAAGAATAATACAGTTTTTAATATTGAATGTGCTATTACAAAACATTATAGTGGGAAAAATTATTTCAGTTTGAATTCTTAAGAAAAATGCTATTGAATTATAACTTGCAATCTTCAAAGGTTATTGCTTTTTCATATTAAGTCTAAATAAATGCTATAGAATATTTTCCTTGCAGAAACTTTTTAGCTATAGTTTTCCTGGCCCTGCCTGGCCCACGGTCAGGACAAATCTCTCTCACCCACCTGTCCTGTAGCCGCTGAGACCCAACCAAGTAAACACACAGAGCCTTTTATTTCTTATAAACTGTGTGGCCATGACAGGCTTCTTGTTAACTGTTTTTATAACTTAAATCAACCATTTCTATTAATCTATAAGTTGCCATGTGGCTCGTCGCTTACTGGTATCTTAAAATCTGCTTCTCATCCTGGCAGCTGGCAGCATCTCTCTGACTCAGCCTTCCACTTCCCAGAATTCTTCTCTCTGCTTGTCCCGCCTATACTTCCTGCCTGGCTACTGGCCAATCAGGGGTTTATTTATTAACCAATCAAAGCAACACATTTAACATACAGAACATTCCCACAACAAAACTTAGAAGAACAAAGTTTGGCTACCAAGTATCCTAACTCTTGAGGTCATGGTATTGAAGCAAACTTCTTCATTTTAGCCCCTTTCCACCACTTAACAGCAACTTGGGCTGGCAGTTAACTCTATAACATAGGTACTTCTGTGGAATGATTATTCAAGTTAAAATAGCATGTTGTTACATAAAATTACATTTTATCCATGTTGTAGGTAGAGAAAGAATTTGTTTCTGTACCTTATGAAGTACAAAGTGGCAGAGATTATAAGGACCAAAACAGAAAAAATATATTAAAAGCAAAAAAACAACAATAAACCTAACTGTGTAATAAGACAGTGCGGTATCCAAAAATAAGCCTGGGATGTAGACAGAAGAAATCAAGCAGGCTATCAGTGAGTTGTGTAGACTGAGGACAAGGTTGCTACAGAATATAGGCTCTTAATCAAAAACTTCACTTTTTTAGATAGACAAGCAGAATAAAAGTGTAAGACAGTATAATAGTGCAGGCAGTCTGATTCTATGGTTTAGCTCCTAGAATTCTGACTTTAAGAGAATTCTGAATTCTGATTCTTCTACTTCTCAGCATTACATATTGCTTAAAGATGTCCTTGACTGTGCTCGCCTCCAAAACACTGAGTTAAGAAAGTAAGGACTGTGGTAAGAATAGAGATAGGCCATGGAGCTATTTCCATGATTTAATGAGACAGTTTGTGGAAGGCTCTTAGAACAGTAACTAGTGCATAGGGATACGTTATTCCATTCAAGGACATTGGCTAAGTTCGAGAGCATAGCAGATTTAGAATGTTTGATGAAGGTGTATTGAAGTTAAACACTAAGTCTTGAACTTTTGAAACAGAATAGAGCTAGATTGTTCTTGAAGCAGGCATCTTCTCGGGCTTGGAAAAAGAAAGAAAAACCATAGAATTGTTACCACAATCCCCAAAATACTTCTGATATGAAGTAAGGAAACAAATGTGGTCATAGCATTGGGATCTCCAGATGTAATAGATTATTTATCATTTGTTCATGGCCTTCAGGTGGTAGTAGCAGAATCGTGATATTTTTAAGCAGGAAGATTTTTTAACTGCTTTGTAATCCAGGAAGTGAGATTCAGGGTTTATCCTTACTGTGGTATATTGTCTACTTATTGCCATTCATGTCAATTCAGGTCCTTCACAAGACAGTCTGACAGTTCTCTTACAAAATAATGGCAGTTACACTGTAGCACACATCTAGAAGTTAGGCTTTTTGACTTCCTATCTTATTAGTATTATCTTTTTAACTAGAGTACAGAATTGGCTAGGTATTCTGAAGATGTAATGACAACTATTCATTAATTTCTATCATTTATTCTTCAATGCTTGATTTTATATGTAAACCTCAATAGAGTTGGGAATGCTCAGATAACTGGTAGAACATTTTTTACTATATCTGAGAAAGTTCTGACCAGATTAACAGGGCACATAAAGATCTACCCTTTCCGATGTTGTTAGGACAATTCAGTCAGTTGAGAATTCAAACATAAAAACAATAAAGATGGGACATCCATACCTTCCCTCTTTTGACCACTTATATCAGAGTCCCTGGTTTATAGGCCTTCAGCTGGGTTTGTGGATTAGAACCCTTGTGTGTCTTTGGTTAAGGCTTTCAAAGCCAGGAGGATTGTACTACTATTGTTCCTAGTTCTGCTTGTAGATGGCAGGGTGTGAAATTTCTCTGCCACCATAACAATATGGTCAGGTTCCTAGAGAATCCCATGTCTCCTTCCTAATGGGTCTATTCTTCTGGAGAATGCTGGGTCACTTTCTCTCTAGCTGTGGATGTCTCCTAATAAGAATTCATCACAGTCAGGTATGGTGGTATTTTATTTGTACTGAAATGTGATTTTATTGTATGTTAATAAATAAAGTTGCTTGGGGGTCAGAGCTAATAGCAAGCCATAGCAGAGCTGGGTTTTCATGGCACACGCCTTAAATTCCAGCACTTGGTAGAAGAGCTAGGTAGATCTCTGTGTGGTCAAGGATACAGCCAGCATTGGAGACACACACCTTTAATCTCAATACCATAGAAGACCTGGAGGGCTGTACATAAAGGCAGCGACGAGGCAGTCATGTGTTTGGGTTTACAACCAATGAGAAGGCAGAACAGAAAGACTATATAAAGACAAACACACAGGAAGTAGGCCCTTTTCGGAGAGGTCTCTTAGCTAGCTGCAACAGGCAGGTAAGGCTCTTAGCTCTGATCTCTTGGCTTTCTTCTTTGCATTGGTTCTGTGTTTCTTATTTAATAAGACGGTTGGTTACATCTACAGTCAGGATCTCTCTATTGCTAGATTCCTCTGCAACTGTGTGTATCTATTTCCAAACATCCACCTTTCACACCTGGAAGATGAGAGTCAAGTTCATAGTGTAATATAACAAGAAGATATACAGTCACTTTTTTCAAAAGATAAGTGTATTTTTTCTGTTAGGGAGAAACTAAATTGTGTACGTAGAATGTGAATGATATCCTGTGACTCACAAAACAGAGGGACTTGCTAGACAGAGATTTTTCTGATGACAAGTTCTAATCTCAGAATTCTCCCACTCTAACACTTCTATTTTAAGATTTTGTTTCTGTTTTGAAGTTTCAGAGTTAAAACTGAATGTGATATTGTAGAATAAGAAAGCCAGAGGGGCTTTTTTGAGTTTTTATTTTTTAATTTTGGTTCTTGTTGGAAGGTCTAGGGAATGACCTTGTTAGGTCAGTACAGGTCTTCTCAACAGGTTCTTGAGAGCTTACAGGCCCGCAGGTCTTTGAACCACAAAACACCAGTTATATACATTCCTTTTTAATTTTCCAGGCAATTAGACATGGCCTCCAGGAGAACTACCAGGTTATTTGAGAGAGATTCCCCTTCCCTAAAGAAGTTCATTGCTCATTTCTAAACAGATGTTCTCAAGTTACAGGTAAAGGGAAGGATTAGACAGAAGCCTACTTAGGTCTGATGGCTGTCTTTTAACAGTTGGATAATTCCTTGAAATTTGAAAAAGCATCATGTAAATACTTCAAGTGTCCACATAGTGCTATTTTTTTACAACACAAATAAGATTGTGATAACTATCGAGGATTTAGCTTTCTTCCAGAAAATTCAGTCCCCAAAGCATATATTAAATAGCTACTTTGAGCTTGGACATATCTCTTTTTGCCTCATTTTGACAATTGAGACTCAGTATATTTGAATTTTGGACTGTGATTTGCAAGTGAAGAAGTTAGGACCATCACAATGGACAAATTCATACTATTTTAGGGCTAGATGTAGTGGCTAATACCTATTATGCTAGAACCTGTAAGGGTGAGAAAGGATGCCTGTCATGCTCATGAGGCCAACACAAACTACACAGAAAGTTCTAGATCAGCCTGGGCTATAGAGTAAAACATCTTGGAAAGTAAATTTCAAGGCTATGAAGTGAATAGTAAACAATTTTTTGATTTTTTTTAAAAGTAAAACCTTATTTTTTTTTTTTTTTTTGGTTTTTCGAGACAGGGTTTCTCTATGTAGCTTTGTGCCTTTCCTGGAACTCACTTGGTAGCCCAGGCTGGCCTCGAACTCACAGAGATCCGCCTGCCTCTGCCTCCCAAGTGCTGGGATTAAAGGCGTGCACCACCACCGCCCGGCAAAACCTTATTTTTTAACAGCAAAAGAACAAAAAAAATACTCTCAATATTATCCTAGAAGGTATTCCTGTATTTATCAACAACTCTGACAATTATTTAGCAAGAAAGCATAAGAAAAGGATATCAGATGTTTGATTAACAGCTAAAATTCCAACTCCTTGATTCAGAGCTCTGTATGGAGACAGCAATTGAAGTTGGTACAGGCCCTTATTCTCATTCTGGAAAGCTCAAGCTTTCTCACTGCTATCTGTTACTCTGTGGGCATATCAGTCTGTCTGTAGCTTCTGTTTCTTACCTGAAATAAGTATGAACAGCATAGTGGCTCATTTTCTCTGTTAAGGTTAGTTCAATATTAGTATTACTACTACTATTTTGTAGTATTCTTTCCCATGAAAAAGATAGAGATTTTTTTTCACAAATATATATATATATATATATATATATATATATATATATATATATATATATATATATCACATATTTTGCAAGCATTATATAGCAGATCTTTAGAGCTATAAATGTGATTAGCAAGACGGCTCAGTAGATAAAGGTTCCTGCTGACAAGCCTCATCAGCCAAGATCAATCCCCAGGACCCACATAACAGAAGAAGAAGAGAATAACTCCACAAATTTTGCTGGGATTTGGATGGGAATTGCATTGAATCTGTAGGTTGCTTTTGGTAAGATTGCCATTTTTACTATGTTAATCCTACTTATCCATGAGCATGGGAGAGCTTTCCATTTTCTGACATCTTCTTCAATTTCTTTCATCAGGAACTTAAAGTTCTTGTCATATAGTTCCTTTGCTTGTTTAGTTAGAGTCACCCTAAGGTATTTTATATCATTTGTGGCTATTGTAAAGGGTGATGTATCTCTGATTTCTATCTCAGCCCATTTGTCAGTTGTATATAGGAGGGCTACCGATTTTTTTGAGTTCATCTTGTATCCTGGACCTTGCTGAAGGTGTTTATAAGCTTTAAGAGTTCCTTTGTTGAATTTTTGGGATCACATATGTATACTATCATGTCATCTACAAATAGTGAAAGCTTGACTTCTCCCTTTCTAATTTGTATCCCCTTGGTCTCCTTAATGTTGTCTTATTGCTCTGGTTAGAACTTCAAGTATTATATTGAATAAGTATGGGGAGAGCAGACAGCCTTGTCTTGTTCCTAATTTTAGTGGAATCACTGAGTTTCTCTCCATTTACTTTGATGTTGGCTGTTGGCTTGCTGTAAATGGACTTATTATGTAAATTGACTTATTATGTTCCCTGTACTCCTGATCTCTCCAAGACCTTTATCATGAAGGGGTGTTGGATTTTTGTCAAAGGCATTTTCAGCATCTAGTAAGATGATCA
This sequence comes from Peromyscus maniculatus bairdii, assembly GCF_049852395.1. Taxonomy (NCBI): domain Eukaryota; kingdom Metazoa; phylum Chordata; class Mammalia; order Rodentia; family Cricetidae; genus Peromyscus; species Peromyscus maniculatus. The sequence goes on along the minus strand of NC_134854.1, from coordinate 132,269,563 downwards.
TGTGGTTTTTTTTTTCTTTCATTTTTTTTTATATGGTGTATTGCATTGACAGATTTTGCTATGTTGAACCATCCTTGCATTCCTGGGATGAAGCCTACCTGATACTGGCAAAAAAACCAACATGTGGACCAATGGAACCAAACTGAAGACCCTGACATTAATCCACACACCTATGAACATATGATTTTCAACAAAGAAGTCAAAAGTGTACAGTGGGGGAAAAAAAGCATCTTCAACAAATGGTGTTGACATATCTGGATGTCAACATGTAGAAGACTGCAAATAGATCCATATCTGTCACCATGTACAAAACTTAAGTCCAAGTGCATCAAAGACCTCAACATAGATCCAGTTACACTGAACCTGATAGAAGAGAAAGTAGGATGTAGTCTTGAACACATTGGTAGCACTGGAGATCACTTCCTAAATATAACACTAGTAGCACAAACACTGAGAGCAACAATTAATAAATGGGACCTCTTGAAACTGAGAAGCTTTTATAGGGTAAAAGACATGGTCAATAAGACAAAATAACTGCCTACAGCATGGGAAAAGATCTTCATCAACACCACATCTGACAGAGGGCTGATATCCAGAATATATAAATAACTCAAGAAACTAGACATCAAAATACCCAACAGTCCAATTAAAAAATGGGCTACAGAGTTAAACAGAGAATTCTCAGCAGAAGAAGCTCAAATGGCTGAAAGACATTTAAGGAATTGTTCAATATCCTTAATCATCAGGGAAATGCAAATCAAAACAACTCTGAGATACCATCTTACACCCGTTAGAATGGCTAAGATCAAAAACACTGAAGACAGCTTCTGCTGGAGAGGATGTGGAGCAAGGAGAACATTCCTCCACTGTTGGTGAGAATGCAAACTTGTACAGCTACTTTAGAAACCAATATGGCATTTTCTTAAAAAATTGGGAATCAACCTCCCTCAAGACTCAGCTTGAGTCGGGCATATACCCAAGGTTCAATCATACCCAAGAACACATGCTCAACTATGTTCATAGCAACATTATTTGTAATAGCCAGAACCTGGAAACACCCTAGATGCCCTTTAACTGAAGGATGGGTAAATAAAAAGTGGCACATATACACAATGGAGTACTGCTCAGCAGAGAAAAACAATGACATCATGAGGTTTGCAGGCAAATGGATGGAACTAGAAAAAAACACCCTGAGTGAGGTAACCCAGACTCAGAAAGACAAACATGGTATGTACTCACTCATAAGTGGATACTAGATAAGGATACTAAGTGGATACTAGCAAAGGATAACCAGACTGCAACTCACAACTCCAGGGAAGCTACCTATTAAAGAGGACTCTGAGAAAGACACAGGGATCGCCCAACAACAGAGAAATGGATGAGATCTACATGAGCAAACTGGACATAAGTGGGGGAGGGTATTGGAGGGCAAGGGTCAGGGAAAAGAAAGCTTAGGGGAGAGGGAGATCCCAGCGGGATCAGGAGCAGAGTGGGAGAACAGGCAGGGAGATACCATGATAAATGAAGACCCCAGGGGAATAGTGAAGAAGCAGAGTGCTAGAGAAGTCACCAGAAATCTACAAAGATACCTCCACTGTAGACTACTGGCAATGGTTGAGAGAGTGCCTTCTCTGATGATTGGATGGCCGAACACCATGGCTATCACGATAGAACTCTCATCCAGTGTCTGATGGAAGCAGATGCCGAGATCCACAGCCAAAGACCAGGTGGAGCTTCGGGAACCCAATTATGAAGAGATTGGCTGAGGAACCCCCATGGAACTGGACCGGGCCCTCTGGAGAAGTGGGGCAGCTCATTAGCTTGAACTATTTGGGAAGCTCCTAGGCAGTGTAGACAGGACCTGTCCTTAGTGCATGGGCTGGCTTTTTGGAGCCTGGGACCTATGTTGGGACACTTTGCTCAGCCTCGGTGTAGGGATGAGGGGACTGGAACTGCCTTGGCTGAGTCTACCAGGTTGGGCTGACTCCTCAGGGGTGACCTTGCATTGGAGGAGGTAGGAATGGGGGGTGGGTTGGGGAGGAGGGCTGGGGGGTGAGAGGAGGGAGGATGGGGGAATCTGTGGCTGATATGTGAAATTAAGTTAATTATAAAATAAAAATATATATTTTAAAAAAGCCAAGCAGTGGTGGTGCATGCCTTTAATGCCAGCAGAGGTAGGCTGATCTCTGTGAATTTGAGGCCAGCCTGGTCTACAAAGTGAGTTCCAGAACAGGCTCCAAAGCTACACAAAGAAACCCTGTCTCAACGCCCCCCCCCAAAAAAAATATAATGAAAACAAAGAATACCAATAAATAAACAAATTAAACCACGGGGAAAAAAAGACATAAGGAGTCTCAGAGGCACAGGCTAAGCAGGACCAAGTTCTGTTGTTTCTGGATTCAGACACCACAACCTGGCAAGAAACTCCCCAAACTAGCCCCAGATACTCATATACCAAGCCAAGAAGCTAAATTTAAATTGTGTGCGTGTATGTGTGTGTGTGTGTGTGTGTGTGTGTGTGTGTGTGTGTGTGTGTGTGTGTGTTTCCTGAAAATGAGAGGGGCCCATGACAGTAGAGGACGATAGTTTTAAAGGGGGAGAAGAGGACAAAGAAGATGATGAAGTACATGTGACAGGAAAGCTGGAGGGAGAGCTATGTAGGGAGGAAGAGGAAAACAGGAGGAAATAAGAGATTATTGAGAAGGGAGGTTGAATAATTACAAAGTATATTGAATTTATGTAGAAACTGTTGTAATAAAACCCATTAGTTTGTATAATAATTTAATTTTTTTTCAAAAAAATATAGTTCTAGAATTGGGGCCAGGAGAGACTAAAAGTGGGAAATTTTACAGATAGCAATTTTTAAAAAATCTCCTAATTTCTGAGTCAGAAGAACACATAGAAAACACACCATTAAGTCCCCAGCCCCAGTATTTGAGAGCAAGCTCATACTTCCAGGCCTGTGGCAGTAACCGTAGCCAAGAACATGTCCTGAGTGCATATAAATCTCACTCTTCCTTGGAGCAATGTTTCCAGTTCTGTTTCTCTCAGAAGCCATGCTCTCAGACAGGTGAGGTAAGCAAACATTTGTAGAGCAACCATGAATCACAGTGTACCACCCGGGTAAAGCAGACACTGGCAGCCTCGGGCTCAGTGTGATCCAAATTCTGCTTCTCACTCTGAGCTGAGTTACCTTGAGTAGGTTCCAAAATCTATAAACTGCAATCTTTTCACAGACACAATGGAATTCATCACAGCTTCCAACTCCAGAGCTACTGACATATACAACATGTAAGAGTTGCAAGTGCAGTCCAATGACAGAGCAGTTACGTAGCAAATATGAGGTGCCAGGTTCAATCCTCAGTCCAATAGCACACATTAAACCAATGAAAATAAACTATAATACTCTCACACTGGCTGTATTCAAAAGTTATCAGAATTAAATTCTGTGATAAATTTTTTAGTTATTTGAATAGAGCCAGTTATTAGAAATTAGAGGCTTGGCTATTGCCTACTCTTTAAATGCTCATTTGCATTCATCCCCCCCCACACTAATCCTACTTACATAAGACACACAGACTCTTTGTTCTTCCTGCCATTTTCCTTTTTGTCCCAATCCTTTTCCTTCTCTCTCCCTCCTCTTCTTATTTTCACTTCTTCCTTGTTAGATGGAAAATATTTTTTAGGGAAATTGAAATATGGCTAAAGACCACACTCCCAGGATGTGTCATTATCTCATGAGACTCACTACATCCTGGATAAACTGCTAAAGGGGAAAAATGCAGCTATTCCTCACATATTTATAAAAAAATAAATATGCCTCTTTAGAGAATGCTTCGTGATTAAGATCACTTGCTGTTCTTGAAGAGCTCCCAGATTTGTTTACTAGCACTCACATGATAGCTCACAACTATTTGTAAGTCCAGTTTCAGTAGATTTAATGCCTCTTCTGGCCTCCACAGGCCACAGAAAGACATGTGGTATACAAACACAGACACAGGCAAAACACTCATACACATAAAGCAACAATAAAAAAAATAAATCATTAAAAAATAAAAAGCAAATATATGGTTAAAATTTATTTATTAAGCACTTTCTTAACTTGCCTATATACAGGCAATAATATCATTAACACTATTTATTATTGTGTATTAACACAGTACCATTTATCCTTGTATCATGTTACATGATGTTATATGCCTCTTCCAAAGTCTTACCAAAGAAGGAGGTAATAGTAAAACTGGAACAATAAAAAAGAATAATGTAATCTAGTTAGAGTGCGATGCTACACCCTGTACAAGGTTAAGAACTTCAAGCTTGCCAGATGTCAGTGGCACACGCCTTTCATCCCAGCACTTGGGAGGCAGAAGCAGGCGGATCTTTGTGAGTTCGAGGCCAGCCTGGTCTACAAAGCAAGTTCTAGGAAAGGTGCAAAGCTACACAGAGAAACCCTGTCTCGAAAAAACAAAAAACAAACAAACAAACAAACAAACAAACAAAAAAAGAGCTTCAAGCTTTGTCCCTCTTATAAAACACACAAAACGATCAAAAGTCACCAGATTTTCTCTTCTTACATCACTAGAAAGATTCATCATCTACAGTCGGTGTAACTGAGCATTATGTTGGCTCACATCCTGAAGCCATTGTTTGTACTTCCAAAGCAAATGCTATAACTGGGAAGCACTTGTCTAGACCAATGCACCAGAGTATTTACTACTCTGTCCTGCCTTGTCACTTTCTGTGCACGTTCTGACACCTGGAATTATCTTTAAAGTCTTTTCTTTCATTTTTTTTTTTTGTTCCAACATCCAGACACAAAACTTGAAAAACACAAAATGGAAAAGGAGACATAAAAATTCATGAAGATGTGAACATGATCTTTGAATATATATAACAGAATGGTCTCTCAAATGTCCTTATAATAGGTTCAATGCGATTTAAAATGATTCAGAGATACTATTTCATATCTGTCCCTTTGGTAGAAATTGGCGAATTTCTGCAATTATACTGCACTGTTGGCAAAGGTCCGTATACTCTAATAGTATATTTTAGTAGCTTTGTATATTATTCAAAATTACCATTATTATTGTTAAATGAATAATTTGTGCTGTGAATCTCCCATAGAACAGATGTCGTTAAACCACAGGGCTTGGGGTCTGTGAGACTTTATGAGAAAAATGATGAAATTGGTGAAAGTGGTCTGTACTGTTCTTTTAAATACCTAAGCCTTAGGCTTACATAAAGGTCCTCCTATTCGTAAACTCTGTGGGCACAAAAGACAGGAAAGTAGGTGGGGGACAGGTTGTAGTCATTTTCAGTGGAAGAAGGAAAGAGGAGGAGAGAGGGTAATGTGTGAGGGTGAAATGACAAAGTTCATTATATACATGTGTGAAACTGTAAAAGAATAGAAATAAAATTTAAAATTCCTGAAACTCCACTTTCTTTGTCAGCTATTCAGATGCTTCTTTTAAAAAAAAATTATAGCATTTTATTATGAGTGTGTGTGTGTTTGTGTGTGTGTGTGTGTGTGTGTGTGTGTGTGTGTGTGTGTGTGTGTGTAGGTCACAGGATAACAGGATAACTTGCAGGAGGAGTGTATTATTTCATTCTACCTTCTGGGTCCCAGGGAGCAAACTCAGGTCATCAGGCTAGGGGCAAGTGCTTTTGCCTGCTGAGCCATTCTGCTCACCCTCTTCAAGTGATCCCCCTGGATTGTGCTGGGGAACCATTGACAAAAATTTGCAAATTTACAGGGAAAGAAACCATCTAAAGTGGAAATACTGAACAGTAAAATATCTACGTTTGAGATCACTATGGCATTCTTATTGGAAGTGGCTTTGTGTTTTCATCTCCCTGCCCTTCCTCTCTCCCCTCCCCTTGTTCCCTTTCCCTCCTCTGCCTCTCTCGGCTTTCTTCCAAATATTATCACATTTAAGCAGACAATAAGAGTTATCCTTTGTTCCACAGTTTCTAGAAATGTATTATAATAACACATGAAATAGAAAAGTCATGAAGCAGGATCCCAACAACTGTCTTCCAATGCATTTTTAATATATTAATCACATTTCATTAAAAAAAAAAAGTAATCAGTGTGGAAAACTGTCCTGTGCATTTTAGCATAGACCTTCATGCATTAGATACTAGTGTCCTGTACACACACACACACACACACACACACTCCTGATTTGACAGAAATGAATCCAGACATTTACAAGTAATATGTATTTTGGAAGCAATATGTCCCCCAGCTAGGAACTGACTCATCCATGTGATATGTTAAAACATGCCTTATTGAAGAGCAATAAGCTGAGAACAAAAATAAATGTTAAACTTCACTCCAGTGAAGGGGGGGGGGGAACCCACCACCATTAATAACAACAACAAAACCATTTCATCACCATGGAGAGCTCTAGGCAGACAGGAGGCTAGGCAGGGCATGAGGTGGCTTTTAACAACTGTATTCTCCATTTAAGCCATGGTGTTAATAAGACTGAACTATTGTCTTTACATAAAGGAATCAGCTGATGTTTTTTACCAAGAAGACTTTGTGTACTGAGGAAACAGTAGTGAGTGAGTCATTCTTAGTTAATAAACCAGTATGCGCTCAGTTAATTTCAACAAGATTTACTCTTCACCCTACTTGAAGTGACTGCCTCCAATTTTTAGTTAACACAAATATTTTGTATTTAATTATATTTGCCTTTTTCTCTTTCTTGTTTTCATTGAGGGGTGTGTGTGTGTGTGTGTGTGTGTGTGTGTGTGTGTGTGTGTGTGTGTGTGTTTGAGACAGAGTATTGTTAGGAATACTCAATTGACTTGATATTCTCTATGTATGCTAGGATTTCATCAAAGTTACAGAGACCTTTCTGTCCCAGCCTCTCAAGTTTAGGGTTGAAGTCAGGGGTCATCAAGTCTTTCTTACTCCCCTGTCAAGTTTATAGTAGGAAAATCATGGCACATATGCTTTTTGCTTTGTGCCTCTCATATCTAATAAAAGTGTTTATCATGTAGCAATAAGGAATTATTTAGCATAAATATAATTCTCAAATACATTTTCAAAAGAATATGAAATTTTTAGTGCATTTGAGCAGATCACAGTGTTGAAAAAAGTAAAAAGGAAAGGAAGAGATAAGGGAATAAAGGGAGTATGGAAGGGAAGGAGAGAAAGAAAGAAAATGAAGTAGAAAATGCAGACCATTCATTGGAAAAGGGAATACAGCAATTCATTGTCAGACAAGCAAAATTAACCCCTCCAAAAGGGAGCTCACTTTGGAAATCTACATTGGTGTTCACCATCACCAAATTATAATTCAAAACAAATCAAATCACTGGAAGTAATCCTATTTTTAATTAAACATCATCTCTACACCTGGGTCTGCTGCATCCCCTGTTTCGTTTGCTAATTATGTTATGTGAAGAGTAGAGCATGCCATTCATACTCAATGATTTATTGACTTAAACAATAGAAGTTCTATGTTTTTGAAAACACATTGGGCATTCTTGAGACAAAAGAGATAATAACTCTGTTCAAAGCATCTTGGTTTCATTTGTTCTTTGCTCTCACATACACACTCACACAAAAGAAGTAATTTTGCTTCATTTTTACTGGTAGGTCCACAGTATAGGCTAAATTACCTTCTTTGTTTCTGAGAAAAGAAATTTTCCAAGCATTGGAGGAATTTTTATTGCACAACTGATGAAAACCAAAATAATCTAGTACAGGAAACACCATGTGTCCCTCTACCTGCACCGATGGACTGTTCCAGACTGTCAACAGATTTTCAACAATAGAGGTCAGAGAAAACATTACTTTAACGTTTCTTTAACATGTAACATGTAGTAAGTGAAATGAATGATAAATGGTGCTGGTGGCAGCTGGTTACCTGTGGAAAGTTCATGATCACAACAGAACCCAGTATTAGTTTCAGAGTTTTATTAGGAGGAAAGGGGTACAGGAGTACATGCAGAGAGCAGAGGAAAGATAGTGGGGTGGGAGAGAGAGAGCAGAGAAGAGAGAGAGTCTGGCATCTGCGTCCAGCTTTTTAAGGGCTCCTGGTGAAGCGGAATTACAGAGCTACACCATGCATGCACTGATTGTGTGACCACACCATGCACACATAGTCACCAACGCACACTGATGGCATAAGACACATGACCTTTTGCTTAACTCCTGAACTGTGCCTGTGCAGTCATGTAGCTGGAGTAAGGGCAGAATTCTAACAGTAAGTTCAAAATTTATTTTCTTTTGCTATATTCTATGTGATTTTTTTTAAATGTAAAACAGTTCTGGAAAGCACATTTACCTTCTCTGAAAATCATGTTGAAACTTAATCCTTAAAGTGTAGGGGGAAACCATTTCAGTTGTGTTTATCATTTCCTGCTTTATCCAAGTGACTGAAACAGGATTTAGGACAATAAAATCTGAGCTCCTCCCATAGCAGTAATTCTCAACCTGTAGGTTGCACCCCCTTTGGGGACTGAATGACCCTTTCATAGAGGTCACCTAAGACCATCAAAACCCACAGATATTTATGATTCATGACAGCAGCAAAATTGCAGTGATGAAGTAGGAATGAAATAATTTTATGTTTGGGGGGCACCACAACCTGAAGAACTGTATTAAAGGGTCACAGCACTAGGAAGGTTGAGCACCACTGTCCCCTGGAAAGGAGTTCACAAACTAAGACTATTTTCTTGAAAACTGCAGGACAGGGAATTCTTGATTCCTCCAGTTCTACTCCTTCCTTCTTGGTAAACTTGGTTGGTGCTATCTCATCTTTCTACATTCCCCTTCCCATTCAACTACTCACTTGTTTGTTATTGTTTGTGTGTGGTTGTTTCATTTTTATTTTACTTCATTTTGTTCTTTGTTTCATTTTCCTATTTTGCTTTGTTTATTTATGGCTTTTTTTTGGTTTGGAAAGACTGACTTTAAAATTTCTACAAATCCTTAGAAATTGGTAGGAAAATATGTTGTCCTTATATATGTGCTATCTTAGTCAAATCTCTATTGTGATGACATAACACCATGATCAAGAGAAATTATAAAAGAAAACATTTAATTTAGAGGTTCAGTTTCTGAAGGTTAAAGCCCATGACCATCATGTGAGACAAACATGGCAGCAAGCAGGTAGGCATGGTGTGCTAGGATAGTACCTGACAGCTCACATCAGATCTACAAGCACAAGGCAGAGAGGGAGAGGGAGAGGGAGAGGGAGAGGGAGAGGGAGAGGGAGAGGGAGAGGGAGAGAGGAGAGAACTAAGTAGGAATGGTGTGGGCTTTTGAAACCTTAAAACCTATCCCTGAGTGACACACTTCTAATAAGGCCATGTCTCCCAATCCTTCTCAAACAGGTCCACAATTTAGGAACCAAGAACTCAAATATATGAGCCTATGAGGGAGGGAGTATCTTATTTAGGGTTTCTGTTACTGTGACTGTGAAGAGACACTATGACCACAGGAACTTTTATAAAGAAAAAACATTTAATTGGGGTGGCTCAGTTATAGTTCAGAGGTTGATTCAGTCCATTATCATCATGGCAGGAAGCATGGCAGTGTACAGGCAGACATAGTATTGTACTGGGTAGCTGCTGCAGCTTTTACCTGGAAGTACTACCCCCATTGAGGCTTTGGTAACTGTCACACCTACAAGGCGGGGCTGAGACAGGAGCTCTTTTTTTTTTTTTTTTTTTTTTTTTTTTTTTTTTTGGTTTTTCGAGACAGGGTTTCTCTGTGTAGCTTTGCGCCTTTCCTGGAACTCACTTGGTAGACCAGGCTGGCCTCGAACTCACAGAGATCCGCCTGGCTCTGCCTCCCGAGTGCTGAGATTAAAGGCGTGCGCCACCACCGCCCGGCCCGAGACAGGAGCTCTTAAGACCACCAACAATGCTAAGAAAGATTAGGTGACTGTCCAGGCTGCCATCTGTCTCTGTCTACTCTTGCAAGACTCCCGAAAGTTGTTTGCATCCATCTTCCATTTCTCAGATATCATTATATTCCTTCTCAGGTCTTTGATGGAATTGACAACTAGCAGTTATAGTTACAACTTAGTATAAGTATAGTTACAACTAAGTATAGATAGAACATATTAAGTATTAGATTTAGGTTCTTTAGGATAGGACACCTTTTAGAATGATCTTTGTAACATTCCACTTACCTGTGCTCCAGACTTCTCTGGATTTTAGTATGTGTCTTTTGTTTGATATTGTTCATGTTGGTTGTAGTTCCAGCTTATCTAGGTCATTATCCCTTATTACTCCTGGACAGTATTTGATAATCATTCCTATTGTATATAGTCTTGTATTAGGTTAGAACCTTCTTATTTAGACAAAAGGGGGAGATGTAGTGGGTAGCTGTTCCAGCTTTGACTGTAAGTACTACCCGCATTGAGGCTTTGGTAACTGTCATGCCTACAAGGCGGGGCTGAGACAGGAGCCTTTAAGACCCCAGATCGGGATGTGCTGGCTCTCTTGGTTCCTGGATCCTGGATGCTGGAGATAGATTGAACAGAGTTCTCCAGAGAACACCACTGGACTGTGCTACACCTTTCCCGGACCCTGCAACCTATCCCTTTACTTGTGAGTTACCCCACAAAATAAAACCTCCCTTTTGACTACATGGAGTTGCCTTAATACTACAACCAATATAATACTGGTGAAGTAGCTGAGAGTCCTGTATCATGCAGACCACAGATATTCTGAGCATAGGAAACCTAAAGCCTACCCCCACAGTAACACATTTCCTCTAACAAGACATATCCACTCCAACTAAGTCACACTTCATTGTAGTGCCACTCCCTGCAAACTTATGGGAACCAATTACATTCAAACTACCATAGGGGCCATTCTCATTCAAACCACCATATATGCCTTACAGTTTCTTCAAGAAGGGAAAATAATAAGGGGATTTTCTCATGATCATAAGTATATTTCTTCTCTTCTTTATACATTATAAAATTTGCTTACACATGTGTATGCAGATGAAAAAATGGCCAGCATTAGAAAACCACCTCAACATGAAGTTTCCACAGTGCATCTGAACTGGAGAAAATTCATACACTATGCACATTTTAGTATTCTCACACACCCAAATAATATAGTCACCAGCTTACTATGAAATTAATAGTAAATAGTATACTGGTTAAACTATACACATAGGCATGTATTTTTTTTAATTATTACTTTAGAATTTCTGTCTTTTAATAAGCTTTCTATTGTGATAAAAGACTATGGCAATAAACAATCTGGGGATGAAAAGGTTTATTTCATTTTACAGCTTTTAAGGTCATCTTCCAGGTATGTCAGGGCAAGAAATCAAAACAGAAACCTGGAGGCAGAAACTGATGCAGAGGCCATGGAGAGGTACTGCTTACTGGTTTACTTCTCATGACTTGCTCATCCTCCTTTCTTATAGCACCCAGGACTACCTGTCCAAAGGTGGCACCATCCACATTAGGGTGGGGCCTTCCACATCAATCATCAATCAAGACAGTGCCCTATAAATTTGCCTGCATGGCAATCCTCTAGAGGCATTTTGTCCATTAACATTCCTTCTTCCTAGATGACCATATCTTGTGTCAAGTTAACAAAGAAACTAGCCAACATATCTGTAAACTTATTTTTGGAAACTTAACCATTTTCTCTTTGTCATTTATTATTTATTTATTTTTTTTATTATTTGTTTGTTTGTTTGTATTTATTCGTCCATTCATTTTTTTGACCAGGAATGAAGTCATACTTCACTAAATTATTTTCACAAATAATATAAAGAACTTTTTCCCCATGAGTTGGATAAATATGTAAATAAACAAATAAATAATACCCCTTTTCAACCAATGCCCATATATCTATCTTCCTTTTTTATATACAAAAAGCTCTTTGGTAAGGAATTGAGCTCTTAGAATGCTTTCTTTTGACTTTTTTTTGTATCACAAAGAAAGAAATAAACCAAAACTTTCCCAGGAGGGAAATACTTGGAAGTAAAAACAACATTTCTAATTCACAATGAATGAATCAAACACTCAGAGACTTCCAAGCAATGGAGGATGCTATATAATCTTGTTTAATATACCATAGAGTGCTGCTTAATGCACAGAATATGTTCCCATTGAGTCACTTCCCACTTGGTTCCACTTCACAATTCAAACATAATTTTCTGGGTAATCCTCATAGTATATCACAGGAGATGCATTCCTTTGTAGCTGCTACTTTTACATCATTATCACTCAAAAACAAAATGGCAATTCTTTCCTTCCATCTCCTTTATTTTTCTTCTTCATTTTCATTGCCTTTCTATTTATATGTATGTAAAAATGACACAGTAGTTAGCACATTATAAATGTGTCTATTTTAAATGGATATTGATTAAACCATGTAGTAATGTGTTATGCAGTCACATCACTTAAAAACACAACTTGTAATTTTAATTGGATGGCTTGAATATTCAGATTATTCCAGTACAGGAAATCAGGAAATCAGATTATTTTTCTTCCTCATGATTTATAAACTCATTCGCTATGAATTATAACTATGAGCTGTAGTGTTCATTGACATTTCTAAGCTATTTAAAATATTTTTATTAATCGCGTGAGAACTTCAAACAATGCAGTTTGGTCATAATCAGCACTCTCCCCCTATATCCTCCATGATCTCTTTCTCCACTCCGTACACACCCAACTTTGTGTACTTTATTTTATTTTACCCATTGAGTCCCATCCATTCCTCCTCTTAGGTGTATGACATCCTCTAGAATCTGGTACATCTACTACAAGCCACACTATAAAGAAAAGCTAATTCTTTCACTCTAGGACGCTATAAGTTACCCTTATCTCCTCATTATGGGTGAGACTTCATGCTGATTTTCCTGCTCCATGCTGAATTTTTGTCTTACTTGAGCTTGGACAGTACTTGTGCACGTTGTCACAAAGCTTTGATTTCATATGCTCAACTTCCCTGTTGTGCCCAGAAACAACTTTTCTACCTCTTACTCTTGCAATATCTCTGCTCCTTCCCCTTCCACAGTGCTAAATTTATAAAATGTACATTGATTTCCATTTGTTCCTGAGATTCTTATGTTCTTAAATTCCTATGTATTTAGACTACAACAAACTAGTGTGCTGGTGAATTGTTCCTTGATTTGTCAATAAAGAAAGAAAGTGAGAAAGAGAAATGGAGAAAGGGAATAAGAGGAGAATGGTGTAAGGAAAGATAGGAGGGAAGGAAGAAAAGAAGAAAGGAATGAAGGAGTAAAGGAAGGGAGGAAGGAACTCTGCCAGTCTGTGCCCATTGGCTCTGTATTGTGCCACCTCTTTAAGACTTTTCTGTTCCCTACTTCCTTGGACTTTCTCTTCTGTTTTTACATTCCCATTAGGGCCTGTTATTTATTATGTGGTGCTGTTTACCATGAGAAACATGAGGTACAATGAAACCCACTATAAGAGTTTATTAAGGAAAGGGAATAGGAGGAAAAGGGTACATAGGCCTATGGAAATGACCAGTGTTGATAGGGGGCAGAGGAATAGGTGGAACCTGCTTTTATGGGCTCCCCACCCCCAGCATGTGCATATGGGCCTATGTATGGTCAGGCTGTGTGCAAATTACATAATCACAAAAAGCATGTATTACATAGGACATAAGACCCTGGGATGACTAAATGTCTTGCCTGACTGCTGGACAGTGCATGTAGTCATGTAGCTGGGGGGGGGGGGGTGTAGCTAGGAATCCTAACAGGACCTTCTTGCAATCTATCATTCCTTTGTAGAAACTTCTTTTTTAATTTGTTCCAAGTTGTCCATAATTTCTCCCAGAATAATTTTCATGAAGGGTGATTTAAATCTTGGTTGGGCAACACTAACATCTTGCCTTCTTTCATTATCATCTTTGGCTACATAGTGAAGCTCCCTACACACATGTGAAACACAGTGTCTGGAGACACAGTGAAACCACCAACTAGACCATTCCATGTGTAGAAGAGTAGTTTATTTGCCAAAACAAACTGCTGGGTTGTCTCTCAGGGACAGAGAAAAGCAGTCAGTAGGAAAAGCCTCCTGGGTTTTATGGAGACAGGTAGTGGCTGGAGGAGGGGTGAGGGCCAGAACAGCCTGGGAGTTAGCATGGGGACTTTGGTCTCTTACAGACTGTTTTGGTTAATCAGGAATTAGATTCACTTTGCCCTTTGTCAGGGTAGTTGACCATTGCTGGTGGGTATTAAACTAATGGGTTTGCTAACAAACAGTAGCTAGCTTCCTGAGATTCCTGAGGAATGCTGACTTTCTGTTTCTGTTTACCTGATATTAATCCTTCTGTTTACTCTTCAGACTCCTGCCTGGGCTGGGCCTGGGCTATCATTTAGGACATTGTCAACAGCACTGATGTGAGGAAGGGGGCACTTTAGCCATAACACACAGACTCATTTAATATGAGCTCTTCTTGCTCTTGGTAGAACAAGGGATAATTTTATACAGTAGGAGGCATGTCGGTCCCTTGTGCTCACAGACAGGCACTAGGGAAACCAGAAATGTTAAACACACAGGGTTCTCTTTCCAAAGTGAGAGATGTATAACCTTTTTCTACCCAGGAGGCTGAGAACCAATGAGATTAATAGCCTGGTGACCTCTATACTATCAGTATAGTCACACCATCTCTCTCAGACTCTTATGTTGAGCTTGTTTACCTTAAAGCCTGATTCCATAGTTGCTCTATAGAATCTTTCTTTATAGAAGATGTCATTTGCACTTTACAGGGGTTTCAATATAATCATGCCTTAAGCTATGAACACTGGATTGAACTAATTATCACTCAGATACTTCTTTTCACCAAATTGTGCTATTATTAAATATGCCTAAAATCAATTGCCTTGGGGGCTGGCTCTCGAAAATTGAAACAATACTGGCTACTGAGTCATGAAGAACCAAGACTTTTTTCTTGACTCTTGTGGATCTACATTCTGCTAGCTGTGTTTTTTGCAGAGAACCCCAACATACACAATCCTGGGTAACATTTTGCTTCCTGCTAACATTTTATGAGACTCTGCATCTCATTCAAATATGTTTCAGTGACACTAAGTTGATACAGAAAATAAAGTTGGTGCTTAAATACTACTGACAACTAAGAGAGGGGAAAGTCTTCCATACAGCTGGATAGTGGGAAATACCCCTCCATAAACATTTTCCTGGCTGTGAGAAGGCAAATATGTATTCAGAACTGTGTAACAAGAGTATCTCTTGCTGTGCTGTGCTAGAGAAGGCATTGGCCAACGTAGGTAGGAATAACAAGGCACTCTTTCCTCTCACAACCAGGAAAGTATCTATCATGGGGTATTTTTTAAGACAAAAGTAAAGTCTCCTTTTTCTCTAAGTTCCAAATTCTTCCATTAAATGGAACAAGAATCCTTAGATTTATAGATACTAAATTATCACAATAATATCACATACCAATGTGTATATATTAAACAATTTGTGTAGCAATTATTATTCCATTCATTTCACAGATGAACAAAGAGGCTGAGAAATCAGCACACCTGCTTAAGAAATAGATACCAAGAAATAGAAAGGGAGAATAAACACACAACTGCTAGTTTCAACAGCTCACTGTTCTCACTTGACAAATGATCAAGCCATTGGATAAAAGATGATTCACTCAGGAAACACTGTACTCCAGGGAGTGACAAGAGCCTGTCTCCAGGAGAGAACAGTGGATATCTTTATAGTTATTGACCTTTTCACCAAGAATGGGGGTCAAGAATAGAATCCATTTTCTTCAGATATATTCATTGATTGCCCAATACACACTAACAACTCTTATGAGCTCTGTGGATAGAAATAACACTTCCAGGCTTAAGAAATAGCAAACACAAAGGGCTTATTGTTGAGAGGGACAGTCTCCTGAACACAGTCTTTGACATCTTTTCATCTCTACAGGAATTGCCCTGTTCATCTCTATAGGAATCGCCCTCAAGTACTTTCTATAAAAGAGAAGAGAGAGACAGAGACAGACAGAGACAGAGACACACACAGAGATAGAGATGATAGATAGATAGATGATAGATAGATAGATAGATAGATAGATAGATAGATAGATAGATAGATAGATAGATAGATAGATAGGGAGATCACAATTTCACTATATACTCTGAGAAAACAGTTAACAAGAAGCCTGCCATGGCCATACAGTTTATAAATAATGTAAGCATCTGTGTGTTTATTTTATAAGTGGGCTGTTGGACTGTAGAAGCTTGGCGGGACCCAGAGAAAAAACTCCAACTACACAGAATCACTCTTTTCTCTTTATTCTGCTTAATTTAGGTTTGTCATGTAGTACCTGACCCACCTAGTACTGTAACTCTTCCTGCAGGGAGGCAACAAGACCCATACTCTGCCGTCTGAGAGGGGTGCATACAGTTCATTGATCCTTGAGGCCATCAGCATAGTAAATTGAGGAACCTAATCTAATGATTCACCACCAAAATTCCTAAGCCTCTTGGAGGACAATGTTTGCTGGAGAGGACCAGCACTTACAGTTTAGGCTGAACTTGTCTTGTTTGTTCTCCCCATGAACAAACCTTCCCCATCTAGTGAAGATTTGCCAGTATGGGAGATTACTGTACATTGGAAGGGAGTGGGGGTGGGGCAATTAATCAGAAGCCACATTAAGAATTATTTGGAAAAATGCAGTAAAGTGCATGTGCATTGCTCCAAGTATTTTAACAGATTATATCTGAGTTGTTTTAAAGCAAGAAGTAGTCCCATGCTGTGGAACTTATAATGATGATCGTGGCTATGTACACAGGGGTGAAAATGAAAAGGCACAGCTTCAGGAAGCTGTCCCTTAGTTTTAACAGCAGGAGTTTTGTTTTCTCTATTGATTCCAGAATAGCAATAGGAATTGGACCATTCTACAAAAGCAGCATGGGTTTGCTATGCATACAAATACAATTATAACTATGCTTTAAGGAGCACTTATTTATGTTAGGTGCTGTCCTAAATACTATATGTGAATTATGTTAATCAGCTTGTTCTCACTCTGAAGATGACGTTATTAATACCACATTTGACTTCGGAGAAATCCAAGACACAACGGGGTCATGCAGTTCTTCCATATTCCAACTAATTAATTATTTAAACCAACAAACGATTTAAACATAAAAAAAAAAATAGCTCCAGAGTCTGGCTTTTTCTTTTGTTTTGCTTTTTTACAGTTGGCAGTTGTCAATGGTGGACATTTGTGAAGAAAGAAGTTTTAATGTATAAATGTGTAAAAGGTGATCTTTATTGCTTCTCCTGATTCTGAATCTAATCATTCCAAGTGCGCTACAGATTGGAACAAAAACAAAAACAAAACAAAACAAAAAACCCAAAAGTACAGGATATCTGAATATTCTGACTTATTTATCTTGGGCAAGAAATTGTTATTCATTAAAGCAAATGGACTATAAATTTTATTTCATTTTGGCTAATTTAAGAAATGTTTGCAAATTTTAGAATTGTTTGATAAATACAACTGAAATATACAACTAATCCCACACATTGCCATTTGGGGTGCAAGATGTTCTTTATTAGTTTATTTATTTTTTTTACTATTACAGTTGCTGAAGAGAACAGAAGAGTTCATGCTCCAGGGATGGCTTCTGCTCCCACTTAATCATCTTTGCTTGGACCAGCATATTTCTCCTGTGTTTATCTTTGATTCTTGGGAAAAATTATATCACCCACATCTTCAAGAGCTGATTAAGAGGAGAAGGAGACATCAACTTGTCATAGCCAGGCTAGCAGTCTTTAGCTTAACTTTCTAGTGCATAAGCTCCTTAGAGAAATGAAGCTTCACTATGGGGTCCCTGTTTGCTCTTACATCATTCTACTCTGCCACCTCAGAGACTCCAATGTACTTTAACGACATACCCATATGTTAACATTTTATTAAAATCCACTATTCAATGTATCCTAAGCATTGTGCATCCTGGAAGCAGATGTTTTATTTCCCTGGCTGTCTGCAGCCGAACAATGTTGGCTGAGCAATAATTACCCAAAAGCAAATAATGAATGAATAGCTGAAAAAATAATGAGGCAGAGTGTAGAAGCCAAACGCTGCTGCAGGTGGTTCAGTACTAGAGAAGCTGCTTTGGACTAAGTACTGAACAGGGAATAACTGAACTAATTTGGGCAATAACAGTAGAAAAAGCAGATAAATACAGAAAAGATTTCTCCAAATATCCCACTCTATGTTTGATGGGAATGTATGTGGATATCATATATTCAATAAGGCTCTTAATATATGAAAGACTACATAACTCAGATTTTACCACACTCATTGGAAATTAGTCCATAAATACTAACAAATTAGCACATGCTGAGAACTTTATAAATTCCGTAAGAATTACTAAAGATTTGCAAATCAAGGATGTCATGAATATACAGACAAGATAGTGATGTTATACATTAACATTTGAGTACACGTACATTTGGAATCTAATGAGGTCTAAACTCATCAGTATTTACTATGATGAGTAAAGATTCAATCTCATTGTCAACAGGACCTCAGCCAAAACTACCAAGAGAGAAAAGTCTGCATTCCTAAATTTATGTCATGAAACTTAATGTGCTGGGAGTTAGAGACTGAGTATTTTACTGTGATATTAAGTTGAGCAAATTATATTTTTCAAGTGCAAGATAGATTGCTGAATAGACATTCAGGAAGCAATTGTTTACTATAATACCATTGGCATATTGCTGATTTTTCTTTTTGAAATTCACAATTTTAGACAGTGAATACAAAATTTAAACTTTACATTGTTTATCAGTTTCTCATATTTAACCACATCACAACTATTATGACTAGTTCAGGGAGATTTTTATTTTCCCATACATCACCTAAAACACATTATAAATATTTCAACTATAATTCCATTCTAATGAGCTATTATTTTTTCCACAGTTTATATCATAAAAGTGATATGGGTATAATATGTTAACTTTTGTATGTAATGTAGATTGTGGAGCTAAAATTTTAAGAAAAAAAATGCATCAGATTTTTCTCAAGCATAAAAGGTGATTTTAATTTAGTTTATTTTCAGTTTATGTGTGGAGAATTAAATTCCTTTTTTTGTGTAAAGCAAGTGACACAGATCCAAATGATTGGTTTTGAATTTGCCTTTGTACTACAGTATCCTCAGTTGCCAAATTTACCTATCTTGCAATGAATTATTCACAGGTCTGTGACAGCAAAACTCTAACAAATTTCAAAATTAAATTTTAATTAATTGCATTACAAATGGAAAAAAATAGTCTACATACAAGTCAAAAAACACAAAATCAAAGAATTTTCCGAGAATGAACATACATTACTAGCACTAGCACTCACATTAGCTAACAGAACATTCTTCACATACCAAGTCCTCCTTTCAACCACTTCAACAGCTAAACTCAATCTCTTCTATAAACATGACAATACAGAACAAATGTGCTTTAAGAGACAAGTTTCTGGGTTGGAGAGGTGGCTCAGCAGTTCATAGTACTTGTTGCTGTTACAGAGGACCAGGGTATAGTTCTTAGCCCTCATATAGTGGTGCACACTCATCTTTCACTCAAATTTCAGTGGGATTCCATTCCCTTTTATGACCTTCTCAGCCACCAGCATACACATGGCACATAGACATACATGTAAGAAAAACACCAACATGCATAAAGTGAAAATAAATAAACCAAAACTAAATTTAAACAGGATTCAAAGATAATTATCATTTTTATTAAAGACATGATAATTCCCCCCAAATATTTGCCTGTATTTATTAGTCTTCTTTCATAATTATCATATAAACTCACCATTCTGCACATTAATATTGTGTTTACTGATTTATCAACCTAAAGTGTTTTTATGTCTTATAATATCTCTATATATTCATGATATCTTAATTATGCTTAGCAATCTACCTGAAGTCTTCACATTAAAAAAATGCATATATCTATACTGTCTGGTGTATCTACAAAGAGAGAAAATGGGCTCAGCTATGTATACATAACATACACATAACATAAACCTATAATACCTACATACAATGATAACATTGAAGAAGAGTTTATGGATTTGAGATTATTTCATTTTATAAACAGCTAATTATTTAAGATTTTATTAGTTTTCATGGCTTCAATTACTCCTGTGTGAGTGAACACAGTGGTATCGTGTGTAGTATGTATAAGACCTAAGCAAACACTCTACCACTGAACTACATTCTAAAACTTCAAAATATTTTTCTAATCTGAACCATTTATTTTTAGGGAAAATATGATGGAATCAACAAATAATATATTTTAGGAACAACATTTTGCATCTCTCCTGGCACTTTATTTTGGCCTATGCAGTGTGCCAACATTTCAATAAAATACTGAAGGTTGAAAAAAATAGAACAGCAGCCTAAAGACCAGAGGCAACTCTTGGGTTAAGTGTTGCTTATGCAGATTATGTAAGTATTCATTTATGTAAATATTTTGGGGCATGTACAAGTGTGTGTGTGCATGCACATCAGCCAGATGTTGGAAAAGTCTTTTGATTTGTCATGAGATATAAATACAAAGCCCAGATAGAACTTGTGTGGTGTTCAATGGTTACAGTTTGGCTTCACATGGGTACACAAATTTTCACAATGGAGATTTATTATAGGATTTATCAACATTTTTAATGGTTCAAATGATGCTACAGTTTGGTTGTGAGTTCTTAAGCATATATTATCTGGTATAGTGTTTGGTGACATGCAAACATAGCACTCCGATAGATACTTGACATATATATAATAATTTACTGATGATCCATACCAGGGGTAACATGTAATGTTCAGCACAACAACATAAGAATTTCCTACTATATCTATCAGGAGTTATCATAATCTATTTCAGAAAAATGAAGTATAGACTACATCAGGAAAAATGAAAATGAAAGTAAATTCCAGAACTTAGTTCTAGAAGGAAATTCACATGCACATGATATATCTGATATAAGAAGAGCAACTTACAAAGAACAATGACCATGATAAATTCACTAGTAATGTACAAGACAGATAAGATTGTGTTTAATGTGAATAACTTTCCCATGGATAAGAATGTTATTATGTACAGAGAAAGTTTTCCAATTTCAAAGCCAAAGTTTTAATTATGACACATACTTTAGGCTCATACTCCACCTGGTCAATTATGCCTTGAGCCAACAAATAATCTTTTTCTGTTGTTTAATGTAGTTTGTGCTGGGTTTTTGTAGCTTGCAGCAAATTCTTCCATCTGGACTTGAGAGAATGGTTAGAATCTTTCCATATGACCCAAAACTAAGACAAAACTTCACTCCCCTATCCATATAACCTCAACATTTCATGGTGTGAAAAACAAATGCATTGAATTTTCTCTATTAATCTTAGATTAATTTAAAATTCTGGAATTTTAAAAATAGCAAAATTAAAGTACAAAACATTATTTGCATTTAAAATGGGAGAAACTGGATTTAGCTCACTGAAGAAGTTTATCTAAATTTAAGCAATATGATGCAGAAAATCCTGCCAAACAAAATATTATGCTCCAGGTTGAACAAGATGTTCACAGAGGTATTTGTCAAATGTGCCTACTGAACTTTAAAGTAGAGCTAGGAAAATACATATGATAAACTACGAAAATCCCAAACAACAGTAAGATCCACAACTGTGATTACAACTTTATATTATGTGACCAAGATGTCATTAAAGAGGGTTGTTCTGTATATGGTCAAATAGCCACTTGGCACTGTACCTAAAAAGTATCCCCTTAAAATAAAATGAAGGGCCTAACTCACACATACAAATATTCATAACTAGGCTTTAAACAATTTCTATTGCATTAAGATGATAAATTATGAACATATAACTTCACTCTCAAACTATCTTAGGTTTATGTGTAATGAAGCACATAAAAATCTGGAAAATCCAAATAGATAATACACAACGGGAGATTAGAATCTTCTGCCTCTAGAATCCTTAGATAGTTGTCAGTTTGACACAAGACAGTTTTCCAAACTCTAAATTAGAGTGCACAGCCTAGCTTTTTTTTTTTTTTTTTTATAAAAGCTCTACAGTAAACTTTCACCTTTATAGAGGATTTTTCCCCAAAGTGGAAATATATTGGAGAATTGAATACAAGCACTATGTTAATTTGGAGTATTTGCATTCCATATAACACCAGCAAGGTACCTCTCCAGAACAGATGAATCTGAAGAAATTTTAAAATCTGGGTCATGTTTACTGAGATAAATGGGAAGGCCTTTTAACCCTTGGAAGAGTAAACAGAAAGACCCTAAGAGCCTGAAGCAGTGGAAGGCACCAGGAGTATTTTCTGGACAAAGCAGAGTTGTTACATACATAAATGTACAGCAGCTGAGACAGTGTGAACATGTCAAGCAAGCTCAAGCCAGAGAGAATTGCAGTATGGAGAGAGAAGGAGGCCATGAAACCCCACTCATAGATGAGGAGCTGCTGTCAATTGAAAGCTACTTAGAGACAAAGAACCAGTTTTCTTTAAGGATGTTACCATGGTAGATTGATCACTTCCAATGAAGGTCATGCATCCCTGAGTATATAGGCAGCATAAATTGAATCTGAAGGGTCTAATTTCTTTACACAAAGGACTCAAAATTTGGTGAATTGGAAAGACAACTGGATCTGAGAGGAGTGTGTGGAGTGGGATGAATATGGTCAAAATATATTGCTTGAAATTCTTGGAGAATTAATGGATAATGAGGGACAAAAAGGAATTTTGTGAAAATGAAGGAGTTCATGTTGGAGACACTCTGTTTTATATCAGCTATTTACATGTCTTAAAATGGAAATTCTCCCTTTTCTAATGCAATATGAAAATTAAAAACTGTTAAGAGGATTCCATTTCTACAACAAGAATGTTTCCATATAAGAAAATAATGTTTCCAAAATCCAACCTTTGTTACTATGATTATTATAGTTTAATTCAAAATGGTTTCATATGAAATGCTAATATTACTGAAAAGTATATATTTTGATAATTAATAAACCTGTAAATTTTAATGTTTACTAATAAACATGAAGGCAATGAAAAATTACTTTGTCTTATGAATGAATAATAAGTTTGTAAGGAACACATTGAATTTGGCATTGGGTGAAGTAGAAATTACAATGTATATTATTAGCATTTTCACTTTACTAAACATATCTCCACTTAATGGATTTTGGATGGTATACAGATAGATAGCCAAGTGAAATGTCTGAAGTCTCAATTCCTTTACTTGCTATGAGCAGACCTTAGTTAAGCGTTTGTCTCATCATATGTCAACATGCCCTCTGCAGGATAGTTCTAAATGTTACTGAAAAGATAGAAACGATACTAAAAATTCATTTGTACATTCTGTGACAAATATAGAATAAAGCATGTGTCAATGCTAAAATTTTAACTTTTATACCTTTTCTATTTGATCAGAGGAAATGGTATTCACCATTTCTAATAATCACTTTTATATTCATATTCTTTTCTAATTTATCCCAAATAACTCTGTATGTTAACTGATTATATTATCATTTTGTCCTTTTCTCTTTCATTGGCTTATTTTTTAACTATTGAAACAAGAAAGTGGTAGCATGATTGTCTCAATATCAATGAAGGATTGGTTCTGGATCCCCTCTATAGTGCTTACATATTACCTATGTACATCCTATTTACCATGAGTCATCTCTAGGTGACTTTTCATAAACACATAACACAATGTAAGTTATAAAAGAAATCTATTCTACTGTATTATTTATGAAATGATGATAAGAACAGCATGTTTGTATGCATTCAGTTCAGACACACACTCTTATCTTACAAATATATTCAATGTACATTTGGTTGAATCTGTTGTGTGGGGCATACATGGGCTGCAAAGAGGGTGCGGAGAGAAATTTAGATAAACAGAGCTTAAGCTTTAAGCTGTTTATGCAGAGAGTGGATACAAATGGTACCAGAGGAAGTTAGTTTAAGCTGTCTGTGCAAAGAATAGATACAAAGGATGGCTAAGAGAAAGGGTGGGTTGTTTGTATGGAGTTTAAAGCCAAATGGTGAGAAAGAAAGTTAGCTTAAGTTGTTTATGCTAAGATAGGATACTAAAAAACAAGAGATAGTGTCAGGACATAAACAATTTGTAAATAGGGTGACCTTTAAAATGATTGGTTGGTTCCTTCACCCCCTCCTGGGGTTTGGAGGTTTTCTGGTATAAAAGACACTTACTGCCTATCAATAAAGGAGTTCTTGCTTGACTTGACTCCCTGCTGTGTCTGATTGTCTCCAGGTAAGAGGGAGACTGGGGAAAGTGGAAGCACTTACCTTTCCTCAGTTCTAGAACACCTTTTCACAGGTAACCTATGTTCCCAGTGGGGCAGTTCCCCACAATGTAGATCTTATAGATATGCTGGGCAGACTAAATAGACTGATAAAAGCAGAAAACTCATGTTAATGAAGCAAGTGTGCATCCCTGAGAATCTCTGGTAACATCTATCTACATGGTAATCAAAACATCTATTCTGAATTTTCATTATTGGAAAATTTTTGATTAATGCCCGATTGACCATATGATTAGTTACTTATAAATCCTGTGTTCTCCAGGTAGAGCAGATTACTGTCCAACAATACAAACAAGAGAAGAACATGTCTAACAGAAAGAAAATATAAGAAATGGCTTTAGGAACCCAAAGATAAAATACACTAATTTGGTATAATTCTACCAAAGAGAGGTTTGAGTTCACTGTATGCTATAACTATACTTCTTTAGATAATTTTCTGTGTTTCTACATGGACATACACAGCAATACAAATTGGCATAGAATGGAACCTGTCTCCTGTTGGCAGAGTCACCCCAAAGGAATGGAGAGATCAGTAGTCATGCCAGTTGCTACAATAATCAAGTGATTGTTTCAAAATCAACTTAGAAGTGATTCCAAGTCAAAGAATCATGTATTCACTAAAATATAGTATATTGAAGAAAAAATAAAGTACCTCTGAAACCTTCAAAAAAGATAGTTTTAAAATTGGGGCCTAAAGAGATGGTCAGTGGTTAAAATAATTTGATACTTTTGTAGAGGAACCAAGTTTAATTCCAAGCACCCACATGGCAAGTCAACCATCTGTAATTCCAGTTCCAGGGCATTAAATACCTTCTTTTGACACTCAGATGCACCCATCATGCAATGGTGCACTGACATACAGGCAAGCAAAACACTCATATGCATGAAATAACATATATTAAAAGAGCATTAAGTTTGATTTCTAAAAAGTGGAGAGCTACTGGAGACTTTTGTGTATAACAGATGATCGCTGCTAAGTCCTAGTATGTGAAAAATCAGGTATATAACAACCTTTACCAGATGCCTCTGCCATTCATGCTGATGCTTTTAAGATAACACTTTATTATCTACATCATACTTATAAACAATTTAATTATGAGGATCATATTTCTTATTCCATATTTATACATTTGAAGGAAAATAAAATGTAATAGCTGAAAATAATTTTACACATAACCCACTATAGAACAGCCACACATAGATGAATAATAACGTATTAACCAACTCTATATATTATATTGTATTTGCATATTGTATATTTTATATATACATATAAGGGCACAAAGAAATAGCATTTATTAACCTTTAACCCTTTTACAAACCCTTGACATTCTAGACTCCAATTCTAAAAAAAAAAAACAAAATGACACTGCATAATAGAGCCTTCATCCAGTAATAGTAGAAACAGATGTAGAGAGCCACAGCCCAGCACTAGGCAGAGCTCCAGAATTCCAGTCGAAGAGAGGGAAGAGGGATTATATGAGCAAGAGGCATCAAGACCATGATGGGGGAACTTACAGACAAACCCAAACCAAGCTAGTGGAAACTCATGAACTTTGGACCAGCAGCTGTGGAGCCTGCATGAGATTGGACTGGGCCCTATGCATGGGTGAGACAGTTGTTTACCTTGGTCTGTGTGAGGAGCCTCTGACAGTGGGAAGAGGATCCATCCCTGGTGCATGAACTAGCTTTTTGGAGCCCATTGCCTATGGTGGGACACCTTGTACAGCCTTGATGCAAGGGGAGGGGCCAGAACTTGCCTCAGCTGAATGTGCAGGGCTTTGCTGACTCTCCATGGGAGACCATACATTTTTGGAGGAGGGGATGGGGAGTGGGCTGGAGGGGAAGGCTGAGGGTGGGATCAAGAGGTGGGATGATGGGGGCAGGGGAGGGGGCAGAATCTGTGGTTGGTATATAGAATGAATAGAAATTTTCTTTATAAAAACAATTTTTAAAAAGACACTGTAAAACCGCCTATCAAAGTATACTTTAACAGCATTATAAAAGGTTTTTAAAAAGCTTAATACAACTATTTGATTCATGAATAGTGTGTGTTGGATATATGTGCATTGGGAACACAATATTTTTATTACTCATCTTATTTAAAAATCTGTACACAGACTTATCAATTCATATGCACTCACAAGAATACTAGATGACTATGATAAATTACTTCCATTTCATTCATAACTATTACTCATCACTGTCTGGTATGTTATTCAGTGTAAATCATGACATTCATTCATGCAGTTAATGACCTTTATCAACATATACAATATACCTGAGAAATCATTTGATTACCATCTACCATATTCTAATAGCAAAAGAAATCTTAACACTTCTCAGAACTTATTGTGGGACAAATACCATTAACATTCTAAAATTGTTTAGTGTTAAGGATTTTAATGAGTCCATTAACCATTCCTACAATTATACAATGCAGGCACTGTTATAGGGTTTACTTGACAGATTGGAAATGTAGACTGTCTAGTTCATAGGTAAGATTTCTCAGACTTGAGATGTGAACTCAGGCAGTAAAGTTGTAAAGCTTATAATTTTAACCATGAAACCATCTTGATGCTTCTAACCTCACTTATACACTAAATGAAAATAATTCCCATGTACTTTCTTAAAAAAAAAAAAAAAAAAACAGCCACTCCTGTGTTCTGATTTCAATGTAAAATGTCTCCCATGGGCTCGTGTATTTGAATTCTTTTTACTCTACTTTATTTAAGTCATCTCTTGTTGTGTATTTGGTAAAAGCAACAGGAAAAATTATCTAGTATGTCTTCATATTAGACAATGAAGTGATATGCCCAGCCTTTGAATATACCATGTAATAAATTAAGTTGAAGAAAGAAGTAGGGAAAATCTTGAAAATTAATGGATATTATTTTTAAGATAAATTATGATAGGTGATAAAAAGATGATATGACAATTTCATATCAGCAATATCTGCAGTTCTGTCCAACATTTACAGTAGAATTCATGTTTGATAAGGTTGCTTCCCATTTGTTGGTTGCTTTCAGCAAATGATTAACATAATACATACACAGACATCACTCTGGGTCAAGAACATGGAAGTGTACATATTTTAAGATTAAAGTTAAACATTCTCTTAGGTTATAAAAGCTGATCATATGGAAAATCCAAGGCAAGTGATGTTGGTGGTTGCATTCTTCTCTTAAAGGTAGTTGAAACAAATAGACTGAGTGTACTATAGGATAGCAAGGTAATAAATGTTTCAGTCTCTTTGAATGTGAAAGATGCTTTCATAAAAATCTATCACTATAATGAGGAAGACTAAAATCTCTAGGCTAGCTTAATATGTATTTTCCAAAGGACAGTGCATGGAGTTTAGGGTCCAGAAGTTCCAATATACATTGGGATCCACAGTTTTCCTATTGTGTTATCCTTTCAATTTCAATACCTTTATCAATTAAACTGAGACAATTATTAATTACCCCATTTTATAACATAGTGATGAGCAAAAACAAGATAACATAGGTGAAAAACATGAAGATATTTTATTAGGGGGCTAAAGAGATGGTTCAGCATTTAAGAGCACTGGCTGTTCTTGCATAGGACCAAAGTCCAGTTCCCAGCACCCAAATGGCAGCTCACAACCACCACTAACTTCAGTTCCACCAAATATAATGCCTTCTTTCATTTTCTGCAGGTACCTGGCAAACACGTAGTACACAGGTATACATGCAGCCAAAATGTTCATAGCATAAAATTTAAAAATTAAAATTTTTAAAAAATCAAATTTCTTTCAGAAATTTTGATGTACAAAAAAAATTATGTGAGGCAAGTACTTCTAACCATTTAGCTTTCTTGTCACAATGTCAAGATATTTTAAAACTAAAGCTGAATGTACAATTTATGCACAACTTACTTTATTATCAGCAATTAATTAAAGACTAGAGGAAAGCAATATCAAGAGCAGGCAGAAGAGCAATAGGCATCAATGATGCATATAAAATATAACTATCAAGACCCAGCTATACCATTCTTCGGCATATACGCAAGGAATGTTCAATCATACCACAAGGGCACATGCTCAGCTATGTTCATAGCAGCATTGTTTGTAATAACCAGAACCTGGAAACAACCTAGATGCCCTTCAATTGAAGAATGGATAAGTAAAATGTGGTACATATACACAATGGAGTACTACTCAGCAGAGAAAAACAATGACATCATGAGGTTTGCAGGCAAATGGGTGGATCTAGAAAAAATCACCCTGAGTAAGGTAACCCAGACTCAGAAAGACAAACATGGTATGTACTCACTCATAGGTGGATACTAGATGTAAAACAAAGGATGACTAGACTGCTACTCACAACTACAGGGAGGCTACCAAATAAAGAGGACCCCAAGAAAGACACGGGGATCTCCCAGTGACAGAGAAATGGATGAGATCTACATGAGCAAACTGGACATGATGGAAGGGGGAGGGGTAATGAAGAGCAAAGGTCAGGGGTAAAGAGAGTTTAGGGGAGCGGGAGATCCCAATTGGATCAAGAACAGAGAGGGAGAACAAGGAAAGAGAGACCATGATAAATGAAGACCCCATGGGAATAAGAAGAAGCAAAGTGCTAGAGAGGTCCCCAGAAATCCACAAAGATACCTCCACAATAGACTACTGACAATGGTCGAGAAAAAACCCAAACTGACCTACTCTGGTGATCAGATGGCTGAACTCCCTAACTGTCATGATAGAATTCTCATCCAATGACTGATGGAAGCAGATGCAGAGAGCCATGGCCAGGCCCCTGGTGGAGCTCCAGTAGTCCAAATGGAGAGAGAGAGGAGGAATGGTATGAGCAAGAGATATTGAGACCATGATTTGAAAAATTACAGGGACAAATAGCCAAACTAGTGGAAACACATGAACCATAAACCAATAGCTGAGGAACCTCCATGGAAATGGATCAGCCGCTCTGGATAAGTGAGACAGTTGATTAGCTTGTACTATTTAGGAGGCCCCCAGGCAGTAGGACCAGGACCTGTCCTTAGTGCATGAGCTGGCTTTTTGTAACCTAGCACCTATGCCAGGATACTTTGCTCAGCCTAGGTGAAGGAAGGAGGAGACTGGACCTGCCTCAGCTGAATCTACCAGGCTGAGCTGAATCGGCAGGGGAGTCCTTGCCTTGGAGGAGGTGGGAATGGGGGATGGAATTGGTGGGGGAGGAGGGAGGACAGGGGAATCTGTAGCTGATACGTAAAATTAAATTAATTATTTAAAATATAACTATTTCAATACCTTTTCAAAAAAATGTGTGAAAATAAGATATATCTAAAAGGACAGCAATGTAAATAACCATATTCCTATCAGATTGTGTACAAAATAATAATCTTTTGGCAATAATAATACATAAACGATTCACATGATCAAAAAGAATTTGGGAAGGGACGTGTTTATTACAGTTTGTAGGCTACAGTCCATCTTCAAGGAAAGTCAGGGCAAGAATTGAGTGTAGGAACTATGAGGCAGGAAATGAAGCAGAGGCTATGGATAAGTTCTGCTTACTGGCTTGCTCTCTATGACTTGCTAACCCTGCTTTTTCAACAACTCGGGACTATGTGGCCTATAGTGACACCTCCCACTGTGGGTTTGGCCTTCCAACATCAATCATTAATTAAAAACATGCCCTACAGACTTGCCCTTGGTCTAATATAATTGTAGCAATTTCTCAGTTGATATGCCCTCTTCCCAAGTGACTAATTTGTGTTAAGCTGATGAAGACTCATCATATAGTAGTATATAGTAAAACTTTACACAAAGGCTTTAAAGTAGAATTACAGAATCTTAGAAGAAAGGAATCCACCAATTCTGGATCTGAGGAGATGGCACAGTGATGAAAGGATGTGCCAGCAAGCCTGGCAAACTGAGCACAAGCCCTGCATCTTATATGGTAAAAGGAGAGAACCTACTCTGGCATACTGAGTTCCATCTCATGTGTAATTCCACCAACACACGGAAATGAATAAAAAGAAAAACAATGCAGACTATTTGTAAGTTGAAATACATACATTTTGACTGGGCAAAAGTAATCCCCAACACAAGTCACAAGTACTTTTATTTAATAAAGAAGTGGAGACTATGAAATATTGGGAAGATATAGATAAACATTGTAAACATGTTAGCTACTTTTGTAGGTCACATCCCATACTCAGTGAGAAACAGCCAAATAAAATCTCATTAGCCATGTGATTCCATTTTACATGCAAAGATTATTTTGTAGGATCTAGTTATTGACACGCTCTGGCCAGAGAAGCAGGAAGGATGACTACAGACCTTCACATCTTCCTCCACTCCCCAAAATCCAATTCATCAGTATCATCACCAGCTCTGCAGCAGTCTTGTTATGGACTTTACTTACTTTCTCTCTCCATTCCCAGGGGACTAAGCAGATTCTGGTAGGACACTCTGCTTTCTTCCCTCCTGTGGACCCCTAATCCTCCCAAAACCTTCCCTATTCCTACATGTCAGTTCCTAATATGTAGAAATTTCCTGATACCCAATTTATATAAAGACTCAATAAAAAAGAAAATTACACACCAATTATCCTTATGTACATAGTTGCAAAAATTCTTAATAAAGTACTTGCAACTAAATCTAATAATACACCAAAAAGTTGATCCACCATGGTCTAGTAGGCTTCCTCCCACACACACAGGCATGGATCAACTAATTTATGTAAATACATAAATACAATCTACCATGTAAACAAACAGAAAGACAAAATATACATGATCATCTCATTAGATGCAGAAAAGTTTTTTTAACAAAACCTACCACCCCTTCATAATGTAAGTTCTAGAGACATTAGGGATACAAGATATATACATCAACATAATAAAGACAGGTTACAGAAAGCCCTTAACTAGCATCAACCTAAATGGAGAGAAACTCAAAGGAGTTCCACTAAAATTAGGAACAAGACAAGGTTGTCCACTCGCTACGTTATCTATTCAATATGGTACTTGAAGTCTCAGCTAGAGCAATAAGACAAATGAAGGACATCAAGGCATATACATTGGAAAGAATGATATCTAAGAATTTTTATTTGCATATGACATGACAATATACATTAATTATCTTAAAGATTCCACAAGGAAACTTCTACAGCTGACAAGCCCTTTCAACAAAGTAACTGGATACACAATTCACAAAAATCGGTAGCCTTCCGATATACAAATGAAAACAGCCTGAGGGAAAAAAAATAGGGAAACAATATCTTTCATTATAGCCTCAAATAATATATATTGGAGTAAGTGTAACAAAGGTAGTGAAAAATTTGAAACATAAAAACTTTAACACTGAAGAAAGAAATTGAAGAAGATATCAGAAGATGGAAAGAGCTCCTGTGATCATGGATCAGTAAGACTAACATAGTAAAAACATCCCTCCTACCAAAAGCAATCTACAGATTCAATGCAATCTCATCAAAATTCCAGTACAATTCATCACAGATATTTAAAGGACAATTTCCAGCTTAATATGGAAACACACACATACACACAGCGAGTGAGCGAGAGAGAGCGAGAGAGCGAGAGCGAGCGAGAGAGTGAGAGAGAGAGCGAGCGAGAGAGAGAGCGAGAGAGAGAGCGAGCGAGAGAGAGCGAGAGAGAGAGCAAGAGAGAGAGCGAGCAAGCAAGAGAGAGCGAGCGAGAGAGCGAGAGAGAGAGAGCGAGAGAGAGAGAGAGAGAGAGAGAGAAAGAAGAGAAG
Source organism: Peromyscus maniculatus bairdii (assembly GCF_049852395.1). Classification (NCBI taxonomy): domain Eukaryota; kingdom Metazoa; phylum Chordata; class Mammalia; order Rodentia; family Cricetidae; genus Peromyscus; species Peromyscus maniculatus. The sequence continues at coordinate 132,237,476 of NC_134854.1, read as the reverse complement.
AGAAGAGAAGAGAAGAGAAGAGAAGAGAAGAGAAGAGAAGAGAAGAGAAGAGAAGAGAAGAGAAGAGAAGAGAAGAGAAGAGGAGAGAGAAGAAAGAAAAGAAAAAACAAGATAGCTAAAACAATCCTGAATTATGGGAGGTATCATATCCCCAATTTCAAATTTTACTAGAGACCTGTAGAAATAAAACCAGCACAGTACTGGCGCGCGCGCGCGCGCACACACACACACACACACACACACACACACACACACACACACGCCAATGAATGGAATTGAAATGAAGACCCAAACATAAACCCACATACATATGATCATCTGATTTTGATAATGAAGCCAGAAACACTTATTGAGGGGCAAAAAATTTTTTTTCAAAATATTGTGCTTACGAAACAGGATGGCTGATGTAGAAGAATCTGAGTAAATCTATGCATATCACCCTGTATAAAACTCAAATACCTCAACTTGCAAGATACATTGAACCTGACAGAAGAGAGTGATTGAACCTGATAGAAGAGATAGAAGAGCAATCATTGATACAAGAAAAGAATTTCTGAATAGCACACCATTAACACAATCATTGAGAGTCTACAATTAAGCACTGGGACCTCATGATATGAAAAGCTTTTGCATGTCAAAGGACACACTCATTTGGACAAATTGGCAGCCCACAAAATGAAAAAAAAAGATTTTTATCAACTACACATACACTAGAGGGCTAATAATTCAAAATATATAAAGAACTAATAATACTAGATATCAAGAAAACAAACCAATTAAAATATGGAGCATAGATCTAAACAGAATTCTTAAAAGAGGAAATTCACAGGACAGAGAAACACTTAAAGAAATGTTCAACATCCTTTGTCATAAGGGAAATGCAAATAAAAATACTTTGAGATCCCATCTTACATTGTCCAGGATGACTAAGATCATTAAAATAAATGATAGATCATAGTTACAAGGATGTGGAGTGACAGGAAGACTCATACATTGTTGGTGGGAGTGCAAATATATACAGGCCCTATAAAAATCGATGTGGTGACTACTCAGGAATATGAAAATTAATATACTTCAAATTAAGGGCTATTTGAAGGGTAATATACAAAACTAATATAGACACTTATATATATGAAGGTGGATTGAGTTATACCCAGTTGCGCTGAATGGAATTCCATGGGAATCCCCAAACAACTCAAGCTTTTGCCAAGACTATATAGGTTGTTCTCCATAAACTGACAGCATGACCCAATTGCTGAAGACAGAACCTATGCAACTCATTGAACATGGTTAAGTCAAGCTGTTGCCTACAGAGAGTCTTCACCCCTATGTTCTAGTGTCTTTCATACAGGAAGTTACCCTTCACACCACCAAAAGGGAAATGTAAAGAGCAAACCAGACACAAACACTTTGATCTACAATTGCAAAATATACTCATAAGATGGTGGCACAAATTTTGTGTGAGTAACCAGCAAATACCTGATTTGACTTAAAGTCCACTCCACAAAATAGAACATGTACCTGATACTGCTTGAATGACTAAGAACCTGATTGATAGCCCAGGGGCTTATGGAAACCAAATACTACTATTAAAAAAAAGTAGCAATGGCTTCTAATGACACCTTGTGATATTCATTGACCAGTGCTCTGCTCAACCATCACCCTCCTATAGCAGATGAGAATAAATTCAGAGACCCATAACCAGAAGTTATTCAGGTAGTGAGGAATCTTGGAACACTCAGCTCTAATGTCACCATCAAATCCCCACTACCCCTGGGCTCAGGGAAGAGGAGGCAGAAAGACTGTATAAGAGATGGAGGAGATGGAAGTCACCAAGAAAACAATGCTCTCTAAATCAAGATGTCCAGTGCTTAGAAACTCACTGACACTGAGGCAGCATGCACAGAGCCTGTACAGGTCTGCATGAGGTCCTTTGTGTATATATTATGGTTTCTAGTTTAATGGTTTTGTTGGATATCTGGGTTTGTGAACAAGCGGATCTTTGATTTGTGTGCCTTCTCTTGGGCTCTTTTCCTTCTGTTCGTGTTGTCTAATTCAGATGTATCAGTGTTTGTGTTATTTTATTATCCTTTAGAAGGCTGTTTGGTTTCTAATGGGAGATGAAAATGGAGTAGATTTGGATGGGAAAGGAGGTTGGGACAAACTGGGAGAAATAGAGGAAATAAAACTGTGATCTAGGTATATTTTGTGAGAAAAAAATCTACTTTAAATAAAAGGGAAAATAGTATTTACATTGTTGTGTGTGTATGTATGAGTTCATATGCATCACATGCATGCAGGAACATGCAGAGGTCAGAAATGTCATCTAATTCCCTGGAACTAGAGTTACAGGTGGTTGTGTGCCACTAGATGCAGTTTCAGAGAACCAAACCAAATTCATCTGCAACATCACTAAGTGCTCTTAACCACAGAGCAATCTCTCCATTCCTTCATAAGGTGAAGATTTAATATCAGTTCATGAACTGGTGACCCAGCTAGTTGGTGGCAAAGGTGAATTCATATTCAATTCTGCCATACTCTAAGGTCCTGGGCTTAGTATTTAATTCTTATTATTGTTACAGACAGGTAGAAAAAAATGAATACATGGAAGCATGATCTTTATATTCTGGAGGAAAAACAAGATTTTTAAGGCCAGACAGGCCCAGTGAAAAGGCTATTTACCCAGCAATATGTCCCATGGAGTTGTAGTATTTCAATAAGCTTAGGGTAGGCCATTTAGAAGATGGAACTATAATAAAGTTCTTGCAACAAAGCCAATAAGCTTAGTAAACACCTGTAACTGGGAAATATCCCCATCACTAAACTTAAAGTATAAAGACTTTTCAGAGATTTGCTTTATGACAGTCGTTAAAACAGTGGCTAAATGTGGCACATAGTACAAGGCAGACACTGAGGACATATACCAAGTATAAAAGAAGTAGACATAAAAACTGTGAGAAATGTAGAGGCAGGTAAATAATGCCATAGGGAATGGTGAGTACTATATAAACCGGGAAATAAGATATTAAGAGCTGGGGAGTATCACAGTAGCTAAATCATCGCTTAAGAAACAGCACGGACAACATGAGGAGTTGAGACTTTTAAGGGAAAAAGGGTAGTAATATTTTCTGAGAACAGTGAACAGCACATAATCATGGGGGATTTATCAGGTCAGTTAGGATTGCCTTTTCTAGCTTTGCTTCACGGGATTAAAATGGGCATAATTATATTTTAAAATGCATCGGAAAAAATCTGTTGCATGTTCAATAGTCCTAATACATGACTTTTGTGAAAGAGCTTAGAGAGAAAAAAATGTTAAGGGACAAGGGTATTTTGGAAAACTTGCTTAGCAATTCATTGTTGGGGGCTGTACAACATGCACCAGACTTCTGAATAGCAGATATGCCCCTTACTATTATGTAGGTAAACATGACTCTATTTTTCCACTGAAAGGACTCTATATTCCATGTTTGACCAAATCAAATATCCATCTCTCAAATTATGACTTTAAACAGGATAATTCAATAATTAAGTATATCGTCAATTATAAGTTCCCCCCACCCCCCACAGATGAGGAAGACAAGGAAACAAATCCGCCTTAGCTTGCTTTGGAAAGAAAAATCTACAAAGAAATTTGATTTTTCTATGAGGCTGAAGGCTAATATATTCAGTGATAAAACACATAAAATGTTGAATGATTGAAAGCAATGGAAGACCAGGAGGAGGAGGAAGAAGGAAAAAAGGGAAGAAGGAATGAAGGAGGAGGAGAAGGAAGGAAGGAAGGAGGGGGAGAAGGAAGGAAGGGAGAAACAGAAGAGAGAAAATGATGGTGGTTTTAAACTATATAATATCCCAATAAAATGCAACGAGCTTAATTAAATAAATGAGATATAGGGGAGGAAGGACAATTTTTGTTTGACAATGCAGAAGGCACAACATTATGGACAGGAATATTGCAAAGTGGAACTAAGTATGTGCTGGAAAAGCACTGCAATCACCGAGCCGCATCATCTGCCCCATACACATAAACTTGCCATGCAACATAGATGAGTGTAATGCATAGAATTGGATCCTATCCAACATAGATCATTATGGAGATGGCAATATGGCAAAACTTAAAAATAAGAAATTCCAATATCCAAAACATTTCTTGTCTCAAACATTTTTCATAAGGTATATTTAACCCATAGCATTTCACATGGGAACAACTAGAACACACATTTTGCCTCCTACCCTTTATCATAGAGCTTTGAGGACTCCTGTTTAGTTTCAGTGTATTCTAGTATCTAGTCTAATGACTGTCAACTGACAAGAGAGCTAACTCTCCAGTGATTTTAGGTCCAGTTTTGGAAGGACTTATAGGGACTGTTTTATTCTAAATATAATGATACATTTTCCAACCTTAATCTAATCTAATCCAAGGTTAGTTTTCACAAAAACAGGCTACTATTTGCTGCCCATCAAGTACATTTGCAAACCAAGCAAGTAAAGTGATCTGAATCTATTGAAACTTGTCATTTAAAGGAATGCAAATGGCTTAGAAAATTTTATTTCTCCGAACAGATGTCCAAATACACGAGGCTTTACATAGGTAGACAGTAATTTTCAGAAAGTCTTACATAGCAATGGATATTGTCCCACACATCTTCTTCTAAATGAGTTCTCCATTATTTGATAATTCTTCAAAAGGTAGCAATTTTTTTTCAATCACTGTTAAAACATTTGCCTTGAAGATACAAATTTTGTGAGACAAAAACACAAAAGATATAACATTGGAGGAATAGGAAACTTTGATAAAGGGAGGTAGGAAACACGACCAGTGGCTTAAAAAAATAAACTCTATAATTATAGTCAAAATAGGGAGAAAGATACAGGCATGTAACTGAGTAAAGATGAGTATTATACATCTATACACAGAGAGAGAGAGAGAGAGAGAGAGAGAGAGAGAGAGAGAGAGAGAGAGAGAGAGAGAGAAGGAGAAAAGAAGAAGAAGAAGAAGAAGAAGAAGAAGAAGAAGAAGAAGAAGAAGAAGAAGAAGAAGAAGAAGAAGAAGAATACATATATAAGACACACACTTATAAAGAAAGGAAGTGCATATACATATATATAGAATACAAGAGAAGAAAGATGGCACACTTGTATCAACCAAACAGTATTTGATTGTCCATGTACCTTTCTCAAAAATGTATCGGAAAAAGAATTCCATTTTATGAGGGAAAATACCCATAAAAGAAAAAATTGAAGTCATTATGATTATTAGAACATTTATCATAGGCTACACCAATACCAAACATCAGGGCTTTGTAATGAAATGAGGAGCATCAGACTCAGAAATAACATAGTCTACTACCTCCAGCTATTTCACATTTGGTTTGGTTTGGAGGTAAAGATATAAATAACTTGCCAGGCGGTGGAGGCACACACCTTTAATCCCAGCACTCAGGAGGCAGAGCCAGGCGGATCTCTGTGAGTTCGAGGCCAGCCTGGTCTCCAAAGCGAGTTCCAGGAAAGGCGCAAAGCTACACAGAGAAACCCTGTCTCGAAAAACCAAAAAAAAATATGTAACTTAAAGAATTTAGGTTCCAATGTATACTCAGTTTCTCAAACAGGGATAGAATTAGGGCATGTGGAAAGTTTTTAGTGATAGAGGATGATCATATGAGCTAAAAGCCTTTCAAGGTTTCTTCAGACATATAATCTTTTTATATAAACAACTGAAAAAAAACACCACTGGGAAAAAAAATGAGTGGTGGTAGTGGTGGGGGCAAGAATATTACTATGCTATCATAGGGAAGACAGGTTTGGGACATTTTCAGTACATGTGGAAAGTATGTAAAATGTTGTCAAATTGTTATGAATTAAAGCAAAAGAGGTTAAATGTACTTTAGCTGCTCCTTTTTTCTTTTAGCCTCTCTTGTTTTGATCTAGCATGTCCTTGAAGACTCTGACCATCAATTATGCATGCCCAGCAAGAGCTTGTGGCTCCAAGTCATGAAACAGTCATCCTCTGTCCACTGGTTCTCTATAACATCTGCTGTGTTGTGAGTATGAAGAACATTTTTCAGACACAAAAAGGACATTTTGTATAAGAACAAAAGAGTGGCTCTGGTGTCAGGCTCTCAGTACCCATTTGCAGAAAGAGATAGGAGAAAATGAACACTGACTGGAGAGCTACACCCAATTTCTAAGGAGAAAATGGGGCAGGAGAACCAGCAAGAAAACAACAACAATAACAACAAACTACCAAAGGTTATTAGGAAGCATTATTGCTGTGAATATGACTTTAGTATGGAAATTAAGAAAAATCAAATCTGCAACATATTGATACCCTGAGGAGAAGTGAAGACGGGGTTAAGTGACATCTAGAGCAAAGGTGTGAAGAGTGTGATTTGTATAGGAAGTTGGGAGTCCTGATAGACACTCAGGACAAAGGTGGAGAAAGCATGAAAACCCACACAAAATGCCTTGTGGTTCTAGAGTATGTTCCTTATTTAGTTTAAGCTAGGCTGATGGGTGACATCTAGCCTTGACCCTCACACTGATCTCTCCTTACAAGAAAGAAGAAAAGCAGATGACACCCTGGGAGACACTGCTCTAAACTTCTGCTCACTTCTGCTTTCAGACTAAAAACTTCTGACCAGGAATAGAAAATGGGATTTTTAAATGGGGCCATGTGAAATGAGTCAGTGTCCATTTACATAAGATAAAAATGAATTGAACTTGATAAGCAAAAGCATGTGATAGATCTGACACAGTTACAGGAAAATTATTAATCTAGTTATCACACAATCCTGATTTTGAACAGAGAAATAAGTTCAATGAGTTGATAAATGCTTAAGTTACATTACAGGCAGATGGTTTTGTATATGATCTTTTTACTCTAACTTTGCATAATTTGAAATTTTATGTAATTTGAAATTTTGTAGAAGTTGAAGCTTTGTAACTTCAATTTTTCCAAATTGGAAACTGAAATTGAAAAAAAAATCTTTCTTATAATACTATTAACCTTGTTGTACTGAATAAAAAACTGATGTTTGTGGATAAAAATAATTTGGTACACATTAAAACAATGCAAGGATGTCATTTTTTTTCTAAGAGCTGAGTAAAACTCCACTTTCTAAATGTACCACATATTTTTATCCATTCTTTGGGCAAGGAACATATGAAATATGCAAGCAAATGGATAGAACAAAAAAAAAATCATCTTGAGTGAGGCAACCCAGACCCAGAAAAACAAAGATGACATGTACTCATTTATAAGTGGGCATTAGCTGTTAACTAAAGGATAATCACACTGCAATCCAAAGACCCAGAGAAGTTAAAGAGGAAGTTCTGGTAGTGGTGGTGGTGGGGCTCATGTATCTCCCTGGGAAGGGGAAATATAATGGATTTTGTGGGTGGGCTGAGGGCCGGTGGGGATAGGCATAGGAGGGATCTGGTTGGGGAGGGAAGGACTGGGAGGGATTTCTGGCGTAGGTGGGAATTTAAGGGAGCATATGGAAACTTCTTGGAACCTATGAGAGTGACGCTGGTGAGGGTTCCTAGTAATGGAGTAATGGAGCCTGAACCGGCTATCTTCTGTAGCTAGGCTAGGCTCCGAGTGGTGAGACTGGGATACCAACTCATCCACAAAACCTATGGCTTACAATCCGTCCTGCCTGCAAGATGCTCAGGAGCACTGGTGACTCTAAACTTGTGGGAGTAGCCAACCAATGACTGGACTAACTTGAGACTCAAGCCAAGAAAGGGAGCCCATTCCAGACACTGCCTTGATGGCCAGGATCTAGAAGCTGAGTGACTCCAAGGCCTAGAGTAGAACTAAACACAAATGACCCTTCCCCCCAAAAAAAGGCGATGAAATGATTTCTAATGATATTCTGCTAAACTAATAGATCTGTGTCTTGTCCATTTGTCATCAGAAAGGCTTCCTCCAGTAGTTGATGGGAGCAGACAGATATACAGACCCACAGCTAAACATTGAGTGGATTTTGGGGGACTTCACATTAGAGGACAGAAGGATTGTAGGAACCAGAGGGGGTGGAGGATGCCAGGATAACATGACCCAACAGAATCAACTAAGCATGGCTCTTAGGGGCTCACAGAGACTGAAGCAGCAGCCTTGGAAGCTGCATGGGTCAGCATACATGCTGAGATTGTTTAGCTTGGGATTTTTGTGGGACTCCTAACAGTAGAGGTAGGGGTGTCTCTGACTCTTTTGCCTTCTCTTGGGACCATTTTCCTCCCACTGGGTTGCCTAATCCAGCCTTGATGTGAGGGTTTTTGCCTAATCTTATTGTCTCTTTCTGTCTATTGTTTAACTGATAGCCCTGATAGGCCTGTTCTTTTCTGAGGGGAAACAGGGAAGGAGTGAACATGAGTGAGGTGAAGCTATAGTTGGAATATGAGAGAAGAATAAAAAAAAAAAGAAAAAAAATGCAATGACATCATACAAATAGAAATTTGATACAAGATTTGCTGAGCACAAAAATGAAGCAGAATTGTAGTAGAAACTCAGTGGTTAAGAGTGCTTGCTGCTCTTCCAGAAGACATCTCTGTAGGCCTGGAGAAGAAACTACTCTAAAATCATTTTTTCCTCCATAAGGTGGGGACCCTTAAGCACAGATGGTCATGAGAACAAAGTAAAGAAATATGAGTAAAATGTTTAGCAAACACATATTCAGGACAACAACTTGAAAAGTTCCTATTATTTCTACCTTTATTATTAATATGTGTTCCATAATTTTAGCTTAGTGAAATCTCAAAGAGAGGCTGATTTTGTTTGTGTAACTAAGAGTGAAAGGAATTCAACTAGCGACAAATGGGAACCAGCAGACTTGTATTAAAAAGAAAACATCTTGTTGATTTGGGTTATGAGCCTAGCTTTTAATGACTAAGCCCCAGTGAGTATAGTGTAGCAGATATCAGAGGCCTCGAGCCAAATCAATGACTGTTGTTTGCCATGAACTCTTACAAGTAAAGATATATGGATAAAGGATTTACTGTGTGACTCATTGTGTCACATTACAGCGTCCATGAGGAGATAGATTTTTTCTTTTTTTCTTCTCTTTTTCTCTTACTTTTTATTTTATTTTGGGGGATGGGGGGTTGCAAGGGCAGAGGATGGTTTTGAAGGGATGGGAAATGAATGGGATCAAGATGTATGATATGAAAGACACAATGAAAAAATAAAGAGAAAGAAAAGAAGAAACCATTACAGAAAACTAGTACTGGTCAAAAACACAACTCCTAAACCTGAATCTATGGTAACATTGTGCAAAGGGGGCAGAAAGATCAAGACAACCAGCCTGCATGCTATGAGATATTATCTTCTACACCTGACAGGGAAGCTGCCCCCAGGAAATCTCAATGTATTTGCCTAAATAATATCTAAAAAAAAAAATCTCACCAGTTTACAGGCTTATGTGGATGGAACAATTCTCAGAGCCCGTAGATAAAAAGCTACAGGCAAATAATTATTGCTGAGAGAGGGAGAATCATTTTCCAGGTACAAGCCCACTGATAGATTATCCAATGCTAAAAGGTCAGCCCTAGATACATATGATCAACATTAACTGAATTCAGCAGGTTGTAGTAATCAAATGATGGTTCAAGAATAAGAGATCACAAACTTGAAAATGAGTGGGAAGGAAATAGGAGAAATTAGAGGGAGAAGAAGAAAGAAGAGAATATTGTAAATAGAGTGCTCCTATATGAAATTGTCAAAACTAAATTTCAAAAAGCAAAGAGGCGATATCATGTATAAGAAGATGTGAAAGAATTGACTCTGAGAATGGCTTTGTGCTTCAAGGCTTAAACACAGAGAACAGGAGTAAAAAAAAAAGGTTGGGAAGGTGCACAGCTGTCATCTAGTAAGCCCTATGTGCCAGGCCAGCTTGTGTGGGTGGGACACTATAGCTGCCACTCTTACTGATGAGATCATTAATGAGATAGATAACCAGGATTGATTCCTAGGAGTTATGACACTATCAGCCTGGGCTGGAACTGGGGGAGGCATTTTAACAACTGTTTTACGTGATTTTTATATTCAAGAAAATTAAAGTACTGGGGTTCCAATCCATGTATATATTCTATACATTGTAACATAAAATATGTTTACTAGAGGCTGTACCTTCTAGAATAATAGCATATATTATGAATATGACAAAATATTGTATGCTATAAGTTATTCATGTTCAATAAACAAAATTAGAATATTTCTATGGTCCGCCAAACATATTCACAATTAGAAACAAATATGAACAAGTCTTCACATACTCTAATTTTACTGTAACACATAATATTTCTAAATAAAAATAGAATATTCTGGCATAGACTTCCATGTATATAATACTTGGATTTAAAACCCATATATATTTAAATATGAATCAAATTTTCACTTTAATATCTTACATATAAAAGGATACTTAGGCTTTATTTGCTTGCTTGCTTTTCTTTAGGGTAGAAGGCTGGAAAAGTCTTCATTTCTATTGTGTGTGCAGATGGATAGAGATTGTTTGATGGACAGAGAGACAAGAGACATCATTAAAAATACTTAAAAGTCTGATCGTTGAGTGATTTGTCCAAACTTTGCTGAGCAGCCTCTTGGGATGTTTGAAAAACTTAGCTCTCATACACTGACTTATTTAAAGGACACTGATAGGGAGGTGTAAAAGAAAACAAAACTAAGCTTTTGTTGATTTTGAAGGTGTCTTAACTTTTCAAATGAATTCCAGGTCCCTCATCCCTTTCATGATTCACAGCAGCTAGTCCTCACTAACCACTAAACAGCAGTCAACAAATTAGGAAGGGAGGAATCGTCACAGAGTGTCAACTGAACATCATCAGGGTTGCATAAAACTTTTCCATACCAAAGATTATGCTCCTTCTGAAGCCTTACACTTTAAAAGACAGAAACCAAAACAACAACAAAGAAAAAAAAATTCAGCTTGCTAGAAGTAGGTGCAAGTATATGGAGATAAACAAAAGTGAAAAAGCATACAGAAATCATTTTACTTTTAAAACAGCAACAACATGAAAGCCTCAGAGGCAGTCAGATGTTAAAATACAGGAAGTCATCAGCATTAATTCCCCTTGAAAGAGCTGCAGGAAAACATCAAAGACGTCTTTGTACTCAGTTTAAAAAAGTGTTATTTCTCAGAGACAGTAATTTTGTACAATTTCATTATATAAGAAACTGGCTTTAAAAACAATTTCTTGAACAGGTTGTCCCACCTAAAAACACCACCAAGATGAGAAGGAAGCCTGTGCTTCCTGTGCTGACTGTGGATGTGTCACGTGATGGTTGACCAGCATTGCCAGAGGAAGACGCCACAGGGAAGACAGGTCAAGAACACATCTTGAAACTGGTAGGAAAACTGAATTTCTGCATCATGCACAGAGAGGTACACAACTGGAAAGTGTTGGTCGGAAAAGAAAAAGGAAAGAAAGAAAACCTGCCTAATAGTCTCTGTTTTGAATAAAAATGAACTTTCTTTAAGGGAGCAAAATGTATCCTTTTTAATCTGACAATCTCTTCCTTGTCTAATGTGATTAAGTGCGATAAATTAGCTTTCTAACTTCACTATTATGATTCCTGCTCAAGACCAACCTGCAGTTTTAAAAGGTAGTATGAGAAGCTAGAAAAAAAAAAAAAAGAAAGAGCATATGTGCCCATCAGTTTACATGTGAAAGCCTCAAAAAGGCTTCTCATAAATGGCCTTACCAAAGACACATAAATTCCCTCCATTCAACAATCTACACAGGAAAGAGAATGCCTATTTCAGTTCTTTTATTCAAAAAGGAAAGGACTTCAGCTCACTTTATGAAAAACATCTTTATCCTTCCCTTAAAAAAAAGCCACTATGGGATATGGAACTTGGGGATGCAGACCAATAAATGATTCAATAGAAAACTCACACAAAAAAAGAAATTGTGAATTTAGATGTTACACAAATCACCTATGAAAATGTGAAAGAATCTTAAAAAAAATAAAGGATGAAACTGCATTATAGACAGTTTTACTTCTATTCAAATCCATTGTGTGAAGTTGTAACAATAGATTTTGGGTTGAAAAAAAAATAATATAACAAAATAGGCTGAATAGTGTTACATAAAGAGCCAGCGATTTATCCATGTCAATTTCACTTTTGAGTAGAACAATGAACATGATAAGAATAAATAAATAAATGAGAAGTTTTGTCCAAAGAGTCAGTCTCATTTGGGATAATGAATGGGAACAGCAGTCATATAATGTCTAGAAATGGAGTCTTGACCTTGGTCTGTTAACTGCTTCACATGCTCAAATGGATGAAATATTATGTGAGATATAGACAAGAACATGATACAGAATCCTTAGAAACTAGAAAGCTAGGTAATAGAGTTTTTAAGACTATCTAAATATTTGTCCTGTAATACATAAATATATAATGAACAGACTAAGTGCTCAATGAGAAAAATATCAACAGAAGAAACAAAATTTGAAAAGAGATATCTTAAGAAAGCAAAAATTGATCCTTTACTAAGAGACATGTGTAACTAGAGTTTTCCTGCCTCACCCACAGTCAGGACAAATCTCTATTACCCGCCGGTCCCACAGCTGCTCAGACCCAACCAAGTAAACACAGAGATTTATATTGCTTACAAACTGTATGGCCGTGGCAGACTTCTTACTAACTGTTCTTATATCTTAAATTAGTCCATTTCCATAAATCTATACCTTGCCATGTGGCTCGTGGCTTACCAGCGTCTTCACATGCTTCTTGTCATGGCGGCAGCTGGCAGTGTCTCCTTCCACCTTCCTGTTCTTTCTTTTCTCCTCTCTGTTAGTCCCACCTATACTTCCTGCCTAGTCACTGGCCAATCAGTGTTTTATTTATTGACCAATCAGAGTAATTTGACATACAGACCATCCCACAGCAGACATGTTTAATCTTATGCCAACAAACAAGTATATACATCATACATTCAACCTAATATGTTCAGTATCATTATAAAAAATTTACACCAGGGATATGTATTTTTACATAAATAGTTAATAGTGAAATGAACCCTGATTCTTAAGGCATATGTATTTTGCAAAAGCAGCACTTAATTTCATCATCTCCTTTGTGTAATCTATTCTTGGTTATCCAGTGTTCAGGCTCATGCACATATAAGAGACAGACACTTGCTTTTTTTTAAAAAAATCTAGTATTCAAAAGAAGTTTATTTCTGGGGAAGCATACAGCCAGTAAGGGTTCAGTTACAGGATCTGGGAGAGAGGAGGTGCAATCCAGCAGAGAAATCTGGCTTGGTCTACAATCCAGCATCCAGGCCACAAGGGATCAAGAAGAGAGAAAGCCAAGCTTGTATGCAACCACTTCCTCCCACCCTCCAGCCCTCCCACCCAATTCATGCCCCCTTCCGTCCTCCTCCAAGGCAAGGTCTCCCCTGGGGAGTCAGTCCAGCCTGATAGACTCAGCAGGTCCAGTCCCCTCCTCCCTACATTGAGGCTGAGCAAAGTGTCCTGGCATAGGCCCCAGACTCCAAAAAGCCAGCCCATGCACCAAGGACAGGTCCTGGTTCCACTACCTGGGGGCCTCCCAAACAGTTCAAGCTAATGAACTGTCTCACTTATTCAGAGGGTCTGGCCCAGTTCCATGGGGGTTTCTCAGCCTTTAGTTCAGAGTTCATGGATTTCCACTAGTTTGTCTATTTGTCCCTGTGATTTTTCCAATCATGGTCTCAATATATCTCGCTCATACAATCACTCCTCTCTCCTGCCAATTGGACTCCTGGAGCTCCACCTGGGGCTCAACCGTGGAATTCTGTATATGCTTCCACGAGACACTGGATGAGAGTTCTATCATGAGAACCAGGGTTTCAACCATCAGATCACCAGAGCAGGTCAGCTCAGGCACTCTCTCGACCATTGACAGTAGTCTACAGTGGAGGTATCTTTGTGGATTTCTGGGGACTTCTCTAGCACTCTGCTTCTTCCTATTCCCCTGGGGTCTTCATTCATCATTTTATCTCCCATTCTATTTTCCCACTCTGCTCCTGATCTAGCTGGGACCTCCCTCTCCCCTAAGCTCTGATTCTCCTGATCCTCGCCCTCCATTACCCACCCCACACCCAGTTTGCTCATGTAGATACTATCTATTTCTCTGTTGCTGTGTGATCCCTGTGTCTTTCTTAGGGTCCTCTTTACTAGATAGTTTTCCTGGAGTTGTGAGTTGCAGTCTGGTTATCCTTTGCTTTACATCTAGTATCTACTTATGAGTGAGTGCATACTATGTTTGTCTTTCTGACTCTGGGTTACCTCACTCAGGGTGATTTTTTTCTAGTCCCATTCATTTGCCTGCAAACCTCATGATGTCATTGTTTTTCTCTGCTGATTACTACTCCATTGTATATATGTACCACATTTTATTTATCCATTTTTCAGTTGAAGTGCATTTAGGTTGTTTCTAGGTTCTGGCTATTATAAATAATGTTGCTATGAACACAGTAGAGCATGTGTCCTTGTGGTATGATTGAGCATTCCTTGGGTATATGCCCAAGAGTGGTATAGCTGGGTCTTGAGGGAGGTTGATTCCCATTTTCTAAGAAAGCATCATATTGATTTCCAAAGTGGTTGTACAAGTTTGCATTCCCACCAACAGTGGAGGAGTGTTCCTTTGCTCTACATCCTCTCTACATAAGCTGTCTTTAGTGTTTTTGTTCTTAGCCATTCTGACAGGTGTAAGATGGTATCTCAGAGTTGTTTTGATTTGCATTTCCCTGATGACTAAGGATGTTGAGAAATTCCTTAAATGTCTTTCAGCCATTTGAGCTTTTTCTGCTGAAAATTCTCTGTTTAGTTTTATAGCCAATTTTTTAATTGGACTGTTGAGTATTTTGATGTCTAATTTCTTGAATTCTTTATATAGTCTGGATATGAGCCCTCTGTCAGATGTGGGGTCGGTGAATATCCTTTCCCATTCTGCAGGCTGTTATTTTGTCTTGTTGACAGTGTTCTTTTCCCTACAACAGCTTCTCAGTTTCAACAGGTCCCATTTATTGTTTCTCTCAGTGTCCGTGCTACTGGTGTTATATTTAGGAAGGGATCTCCGGTGCCAATTCGTTTAAGACTATGTCCTACTTTCTCTTCTAACAGGTTCAGAGTAATTGGGCTTAAGTTGAGGTCTTTGATCCACTTTGACTTAAGTTTTGTGCACGATGACATATATAGATCTGTTTGTAACCTTCTACATGTTGACATCCAGTTATGCCAGCACCATTTGTTGAAGATGCTTTCTTTTTTCCATTGTATAGTTTTGGCTTCTTTGTCAAAAATCGAATGTTCATAGGTGTGTGGATAATGTCAGGGGCTTCAGTTCGGTTCCATTGGTCCACATGTCGGTTTTTATGCCAGTTCAAAGCTGTTTTTATTACTGTAGCTCTATAGTAGAGCTTAAAGTCAGGGATTGTGATACCTCCACAGGTTGTTTTAATGTACAGGATTCTTTTGTTTTTCCATATGTAATTGAGTATTGTTCTTTCCAGGTCTGTGAAGAATTGTGTTGGGATTTTGATGGGGATTGCATTGAGGAACTCATACGCTTATAAACACCTTCAGCAATGTAGTAGGATACAAAATTAACTCAAAAAATCAGTAGCTCTCCTATATTCAAATGACAAATGGGCTGAGAAAGAAATCAGAGATACATCACCCTTTACAGTAGTCACAAATGATATAAAATATCTTGGGGGTAATTACAACTAAATAAGTGAAGGACCTGTATGACAAGAACTTTAAGTTCCCAATGAAAGAAATTGAAGATGTCAGAAAATGGAAAGACCTCCTATGCTCATGAATAGGTAGGATTAACATAGTAAAAATGGCAGTCTTACCAAAAGCAATCTACAGAGACAGACACTTTCAAAGACATGTGCATAACTGTATAATAGTTAATGATCTCACCCAGTACGGTCAATTATGCCACCAATGTTTTATATCAGCCTTGGAAGACACTCTAATTACTACTTTGCAGGTATTTACTGCCTTGTTGCTTTTATTTTTCTAAACTTCCTATAGTTAACCTTTGGAGTAACAGAAAAATGATTCAGTATGTATCAATAATTTTGACTATGCAAACGAAGTTTTTAAGTGAAAAGCTGAGCAAAAACAAAAATTTAACATAAGTAAATGAATATGAAGAAATGTGAAGTTTTATTACTTTTAGAAATAAGTTACAGTATTATACAACTGGTTATGATTAAAGAGGAATACATACACCATTAAGAATGGAGTTGGTTACATAGTAATCATATGCTATGTTGCATTACATGCTTGTTATAAGCTTTTGTATCTTCTAATCATAAACTAGAGTGGAACACACTAAAGTTACAAGGTTACACAGATGAATATTTCCACAAGTCTGAGGAGGTAGGAATCATTCTATTGCTAATATCATTTTGACATTGTATAATAGACATAAGATGGAAAGACAAAGTAATGATTCCCTTGAAAACCGATGTTAATTTGACACCACCTAGCTGAACAAACTCTACATAAAAATCAGCAATAATCACTATTTTTTATAAAGCAGAAGTATTGCTTTTAATATTGTTTAATTGAATCAAAGATATTTTAGATGAATATGTTAAAACATGCCATTTAATTGTTCACACATATTTAGTAATAACACAATCTTTTGCATAATAATAAAGATGTTCATTTTGCAGATAGATTCAGAATGACTAATGGGGAAGAATCACATTACAATGATAATACTGTAAACATTACTAAACAATATGTGCAATATGTGTATGAATGAATGTGCAAGTGTATGAGTGTGTGGCTGTGTATGTCAAGCTATCAAGAGAGATAAAGGAAATTTCCAATTCACTAATCATTTTGCATAATTTTCATGGCAGATGAAATTTTGACATTTAAATAAAACTGTCTCAAATATAATGTATTAATATAAGATGAAATTATTATGAATTACTTCCTATATATAATTGGAAAGTGGGCTTACACTGCATGTACTTCATTCTAGTAGTAATTAACCATTGGAAAAATGAATTACAATACCAAGTTCATTTTTACATACATCAAAAAGAATTTAAAACAGGAATAAAGTTAACCTAGGAGATGAAATATTGTCATATTAAAACAAAAAAGCATTTATAAAAGAAATTAAGAGACATGAATGAATGGAAATTTTTTTAATCATGAATGATTTTAACCACAACAGTGATATTATGACAAGATATCCCTAAAAAGGCAGTAGTGGTATTCATATCTTGGTGGTAACCAGCAGTCTAGTTGGATTTAGGCCCATGCACCAGGAGGAAATCATGTCTGGTACCAGAAACCTATCCAATTCCTGGGGCTCATGACTTCATGGATCAGAGAAGAGGATATTCTATCACCATTTTACTAAATCAGTGTAATTTCTAACAGCATTTTAAATACTTAATTTTGTATCCACAGATATGTGTAAACCTCACCCCTCATCAAAGAAGCTTCACTTTTCAGCAAACAGAGGACATTGTCTACCAAAATGCAGAGACCAATTCATTGTTGCTTGCCCAGGCCTATTGGATACATCCATAATACAACTTTTGTTCCTTAGGCTTGGGACACATTTCAGACTAGGGTGTGCAAAGATTGCAAGAATAATCATTAATCATAATTATCCATGCATTCAGTGCTATTCCCCCAAAAATCCAATGCCATACTTCACAGCAATATAAATAAAAACAAAACAAACAAACAAACAAAACACTTCTGATGTAAAATTTCTATGTATCCATGCAAGTACTATATAAGCAAATAAATCTGGAGATTTAAGAGCAAGGTTATTTTGTAACATTTATATAGCTATGGATATTAAATAATATGGTACTAACCTAAAAATAGACACTAGTCAAAGAAACAGAGAGGAAAAAATAAACAAATACAAATATAGGCTACTTCTGGCAGGCACCAAGAAAGATAAAGGTAAAGAAAGATGCTTCAGCAAATGTAGGAAAAATTAGGCAACTAAAAGCAAAAGGGTGGAAGTGGATCTTTATACCATATACAAAAGTCATCTCAAGATAAATCAAAAGCTTTGTAAAAGCTTGGAATCACAAACATCCTAGGGAAAACTAGCAAATATCTTGTTATTGGTCTTGATAATGACACACTGGATTTGTCACCCAAATAATAAGTAATTAAACCAAAGATCAATACAGATGCAAATAAATCAGGAAAGGCAAGGCATAAATCAGGAGATTTAAGTAAAGTGTTTCAAAGCCTTTACAATTCTGTACAAAAGTAAAAATTTTGTGCTGTTCTTATGGTACTACTAATTGAGTTTATTAGAGCCTCTCAATATGGTTACTAACTCTCAATATGCAGAAAGAGTTGTTTTATATATTGAAACAGCTGAATTAACTCCTGATAAAACAGAATTAACTTTGCTATTTATACAATTCAGGAAATAATCAGAAATTTGGGTCATATATATATATATATATATATATATATATATATATATATATATCACACATCAGACGCCATATAGGTCTGCCAGAACCTCTAACACAAGGTAATGATGAAATTGGTTGATTATTAAGAGGAAGTGTGCTGGATGCCTCAGAATTTCATTTAAAAAATCATGTCAATAGCAAAGGTTTAAAAAGAGATTTCTCCATCATTTGGCAACAAGCCAAGGAAATAGTGAAAATATATGCTACTTGTGCCTTCTATAACCAAACTCCATTACCTGCAGGAAGTAATCCTAAAGGTATACAGAGAAATGAAATTTAGCAGATGGATATATTTCATTTTGCAGAATTTGGAAAATTAAAACATGTACATCATACCATAGATATGTTTTCAGGATTTAATGGGCAACTGCTTTGAGTTCTGAAAAGGCTGATTCTGCAATTACATACCTATTAGAAATCATGGTCATGATGGGTATACCTGTACAAATTAAAACTGACAATGCTCAGTATATGTCTCCATTAAATGAAACAGTTTTTTTGCATATTATATATAAAGCATATTACAGGTATACCACACAATCCTACAGGACAAGCAGATGTAAAAAGATCCAATCACATGTTAAAAGAAATGCTTAATAAGACAGATTACAGCATTAATGCCTTATTAACTTTGAATTTTCTTTAGGCTGATGATAAAGGAACAATAGTTGTGGAGATTAATTGGACTATAGACAAAACTACTGAGCTAAATCACCCTGTATACTTCAAAAATATGTTGATCTCAGAATGGAAATCAGGATATGTGATATGTTGGAGATAGGGCTTTGCTTTTGTTTCCATGGGAGAAGAAAAGCTATGGATACTATCAAATTTAATAAAAAAAATAAACTCTATTTGAACAGGAGAAACCTCTTGATAAGGAGAAATGATAGCTCATCCACTGATATGACAGTTCTACAAATTGTAAGGAAAACTCACCAAACAAGGATCAGGGCAGGGTTCTGTTTCTGTTTTACAGGAAAACAAAAATATCCATCTTAAAAAAGTCAAAAGACCTTGGACATCTAAACATCAAAACCAGAAGGGAAGGCTATTCAGAAAAAAATTTACAAGCAAAGAAAAAATCAGACCTATTGGGACCAATATTTTCTGCAGGGTAAATTCTCCCTACTTAAACATCTATTATCTTCTTACATCTAGAAAAGTAGTCCTGACTCAATTATAATCAAAGCTGGCTTTGGAGTTGGAGTGTGGCTCTCTGGTTCTCTAAATCCAAGAGTATAGTTAAAAGAAAAAATTAGTTTCTGTCTCATATCAGAAGAGCCACCTGGTGTGGAAGAGAAGAAAACCAAAAATCTAGGGACTATTGTCAAAATTCCATTTCTCCCCATATTTATTTTTAACTCTTTTGAACCTTTCTTTGATATAGCGACATCCTAAAATTTAAACTTCCTGTTTTGATATTAATAATGCTTAAAATTTCCACAGTGAACAAAAAAATTTCCTAACAGCGATCGCTGAAATCTCTAGAAGAAACGTGGGGCTACACAACAATAATTCTACATGGTTCATAATGATGTCATTGAGCTGATAAACAACACACAAAAATTGGTGTTGGACTACCAACTGTTCAGGATCATTCCAAAGTGGCTAGCTGAGATGGTCCACCATCTTACAACTCTAGCAGAACTTCATATAAGCCTTGTCCATTACTCTGAGAATGGCTACAAATGCTACAGATAGTCTTTATGAGACTTATAAAACAATTGTTTTAATTTTCTTACAGGATCCCACAGAGATATCGTCACACCCTAGACTGCAGAAAGTAATTTTAAGAAGACAATGTGCCTTTCCCCAACATATTTTGTTTTCTCAGGGTTATGGATAATTGTTATCTGTTAGGGGTTGTTATAAGTTGTAATAGGGTTGGTGGTAGAACAATAAAGTTTACACTCAGTATTCTATTTTGGAAAATAAAAAAGGGGAATAGCTAGAATAGGATAATAAGGAAGATTATTGTATAGTTGTAAACTAAATCAGTAACTATCAGCTTTAGATAATTTGAACCCCTTAAAAAATTGAGGCTCTTGTTACAAAAAGTCTTGTTATTGGTCTTGACAATGACACACGGGATTTGACACCCAAATTATAATTAATTAAAGCAAAGATAGACAAAAGGTACTTAAACAAATTAAATGCATGCCTAGCCCAAGAAAATTCAACAAAAGGAAAATACAACATATGAAACACGAAAAATATTCCTAAATTATGTATCTTATAAATAATTCATCTTCAAAATACATAAGGAGCTTTTGTGCTACTTTAGAGCTTTAGTAGCATTTGTGC
The DNA here is from genome assembly GCF_049852395.1 of Peromyscus maniculatus bairdii. Classification (NCBI taxonomy): domain Eukaryota; kingdom Metazoa; phylum Chordata; class Mammalia; order Rodentia; family Cricetidae; genus Peromyscus; species Peromyscus maniculatus. The sequence goes on along the minus strand of NC_134854.1, from coordinate 132,216,665 downwards.
TACTAAATAGTAAATATTTATAATACTAAATAGCTTTAGTAGCATTTGTGCTACTAAATTAACCTGGAAAAGTTATGAAAAACACTTGAAAGCTTATTTGTCCAAATAAGATCATGTGGTGATATTTTGTTGTACTCTAATAAAATTTGCCTGAAGATCAGAGGACAGGGCCAGACAGTAGATTAAACATAGAGGTCAAGCAGTGGTGGCACACACCTCAGAGGCAGAGATCTGTCTGGATCTCTGTGAGTCCAAAGCCACACCGGACTACAGGAGATTAATCCAATGTAAAGGAAAACAGCCAGGCAGTGGTGGCACACACTTTTAACTCCACTTGGGATCTCATACATTTTCTATCAGTATTTAGGAAGCACACACACCATTAATCCCAGCACTAGTAAGATTGAGTTAGGAAGTGAAATGGCTGGGTAGAGAAAAGCATATAAGGCATGAGGATACAGGAACTAGGGACCCTTTCAGCTGAGGACTCAGAGGCATTTAGCCACAGGATTCATGGAGTTGGCAAGGTAAGAAGTGACTGTGGCTTGTTCCTCTGTCTCTCTGATCTTTCAACATTTACCCCAATATCTGGCTCTAGACTTTTATTATCAGATCATTTAGGATTAGTGCAACAGATAAACATATGGTCAATAGATAAATGGAAAAAATAAATAATGACATTAATTGCAAGAGAAATATTACAAAAAATCCTATGAACTATCACCTTGTGCCCATTATTATGGCTATCACAAAATAAACTACAGAAGTATTTGTGACAATGTGAGAAAATTAGAACGCCTGTGTCTACTAGTGAGTATGTAAAATGCCACTCTAGCTTCTAAAGCAAATGTGGATGTTCTCTACCAAAATGAACATAGATGTACCACATGACTCAGTGATCTCACTATTTGGTAAACAGTGTGTCCAAGAGAGCTGAAATCAGGACTTGGAAGAGATTTTTGGACTACCATATTTATTATACTTTTCACAGAACCAAAGACAGGGAAATAGTCCTTGTGTATCCACAAATAGATAAGGAAAATGTGGCAAAAATGGAATATTATACAGTCATTGCTGAGGCTGTCACTGCAATAACATGAGAATATATAAACAACATTATATTAAATAAGGGACACACAATAACAAATACTGGATTATCTTATTATATGAAGTAGGGCATCAGTAAATTAATATAAATTGCTAGGAATTAGGGATATAGGAAATTGTGAGGGTTTTATACTTTAATGGTTTAAAGTTAAATATATAATTAAAGATCTCACCAATAATAAATGAACAATGCTGTGGGATGTCTTTCTGTATGTTGTGAACATATGTAGTCAGTCATTTGTAGTCAGATTTTAAGTCTAAATTATGAAAATTAAGTAAAAACTTTTCCATTTAAAAATACATATAAAGCATTTATGAATATGTGATTCATTAAGCAAAGGGGAAAAAAACTAAATATTAACTCGGACCTTTAAATTATGTGAGTTCCAAAATCTAGCCTTATAGAGATGTCTTATTGTCCATAACTTGGTTCTCTTATCATTACCTACAAATAGAATTAATTTCTCTCAGATATTCAAACTACATATCTCATTACTATTACACAGTAGGATTTATTTTATTTTCATGTGTACCTGGGTTTTATCTCCATGTTTATAATGATATCATCTGTGATCAGTACTGTAGACACTAGAAGAAGGAGATGGGTTGCGTAACATTGAATTTAGCTGTCTGTTTGCTTGTGCACTAGGAGCCAAACCCATGTAAGAGCAGCAGAATGTGCTCTATATCGCTCAATCATGACTCCAGCCCCTAAACATTGTGCTTAAAAAATCTATCCCAAAGATTATCATTCAAACATCTAAGTAGTAAAATATATTAGAACGTCACAAACAACAAGCATAATGTCTAGCACTAATGATGCAACACTTCCCATCCACTTGTGTCATGGGTTATGTTTGGAAAAGAGGGTGTGTAATCTAATATACTTGCAATATAATGCATATCATGTGGCTATGTGGCTTTTTAGGTTTCCCGAGTGTTTACATAATCATAAAGCCTGAACAGTGGCACAACATTAGAATTCAGTAAAAGCTGAGACACTCAGTTCTTTCATTTGAGAGGAAGATTAAATATTCAATTCCCCTCAGGTCCTAAAAATCAAGACACATAGTGATGAGTTAATACTGTCTTTTTGCAAGGAAAGATACTAACTAAGGCTAAGATATCATATGAAGAAAAGCATAGATATGAATTGAAAATCTTGAATACAACTAATAAAAATAGCCTCTATTCAAATATGTAATGAGTAGTAGTCACTATTCCTACATGAATTCAAGTTTTTGGGTATGGAAATATTTGAAACAGGAAGCCTGATTTTTTTTTTTTTTTTTTGGTTTTTCGAGACAGGGTTTCTCTGTGTAGCTTTGCGCCTTTCCTGGACCTCACTTAGTAGCCCAGGCTGGCCTCGAACTCACAGTGATCCGCCTGGCTCTGCCTCCCAAGTGCTGGGATTAAAGGCGTGCGCCACCAACGCCCGGCCCAGGAAGCCTGATATTTGACCTATAAAATTTGTTGTCACTTAGGACTTAAAATTATAATAAAATTCTCTATAAATTGTAGCTACATCTCAGTAGAGTTGTAGACACAAACCACCATTTCAGCCAAATGTCTCTAACTCATGGACAACAGAACTAAATCATCTGCAGTGTCTTAAGATCTCAGTGCCTTTTAAATAATTGCTTGACAAGTTAAATTGTGGGTATATATTTTAACCTATACATTCTCTTCTTTTGGGGTTATAGTATATAATCAATGTAAGAACTTAAGTTCAAAGTATTTCAAATGTAAAATAAAACTGATTCCCATAGCATATTTTGGTTTCTTTTTTTTATTTCATACAGATTTTTCCATTTTTCACATTATGAAAAATCATTTTTATCATCAAAAACAGAAGCTATAGATTATGTGATGTAAAAAGGTAAAACAAATCTTTCATAATGTCAACAATCTTCAAAATTTCAATCATTGTTTGGTTTCTTTGATATGTTATATGCCAAGCACTGCAATTTTCTCATGTCCTGCCACTCTTCTGACTGATATTTTCAAATGCAGAGTGTATAATTTCTCCTCTTCCTAAAGAACAGGGTCTTTTCACCTTATGTTGGGAATAGGCTCTTTCCAAATATAGCAGGGGGACTTTATCTAAAAGTTACCTCAATCAATTTCTGTAGAATTTTTCTCCTTACAGTGCACTTGGATGAAAACAATTTTCATGCAACCTGAAGTATATGCCCTGACTTGGTTTTCAATGTTCAACTTGACTTTGATTATAAAGAGTCATCCTCCATTTGAGGACAGAGCCGTCTTACTGCCACACACCACAGAAATGACTTTCTCTCTCCTGAAGATTAAACTTGGCATCATCCTGGCAAGCTGTAGTGCTATTCTTGAACCTCTGAATTGCACTTTTCTTTAAAGGGTCCATGCTGACTCCCTGCATGAACTTTCTGGCTCAAAGCACTATGTTATTGATTAGTTTGTATCATCCAAAGGTTTAAATAGCAAGTGTTTGAGAACCCATGGTGGAATGAAAAAACACAAAATCAGACAGCGTACATACTGCTCTAAAGAACAGACAATGCAACCTTGCTATCTTTTAAACTGCACAATACCCTAAGGGTTGTTAATTTATGTGTGCATCTTAAATACATGAACATGGATTGGTACTTTCTCTTTCCTTAGAAAACTTATGGTAGAAGTCTTAAGCTAAGAGGCTGTACCCTTTAACTCAAATTTTAAAGTAAAAAAAAAAATAAGTGTTCTGTTGATATCTTTGTAACATAGTCAAAGGCGTCCTCATTCATATATGTGATCCAGGTGTCTGTCAGGCTCTTTGATGAAGCCAATTTGAGAAGGCATGAGTGAACTAGAACAACAGCTAGTGCCTGCCACTTAGAAGTTCCTCAGGGATTTATGTTTTCACTTCAGAAAGAAAAAAATAAGCAAAATGATTAGGGAGGCTCATCCTCCATATTGCTTCTTTGATTCCACTGCCAACCAGCTTAAATTGCTGGTCCCATCTCATTTCTTCACCTTGATTTATCTGAGGTAAAATGAGAGAGATGGACCAGTGACCTCTACATCCTCCAGCATTAGAACTCAGTTTATATTTCTACAATTCAGAAAACAAAACATGTGACATGCAGCCAATGCTGATTTGTTTTACTGATACTGGAAAGAAGAAGGCTCTACATCACATAACATCATCCATGCGTGGCAATGTTGTAACCATGTTGCATGGAGTAAGCTAATTCTTTTACTATCAGTGTCTTCATATATAAAATGGCAATTAGGAGAATGGTTCCAGTTTATCTTCATGAATCTTGAGGTAAGTCTCTGTTTTCCAGCTACATAACTACATCCCTCAAGATGAGCTGAGTTATGCTATAGTATTAAACAACCTCAATGCTCAGCCATCTATTCCTTTACCTACTTTGGATGACTGGACACTTCTCTTTACCCTTGTTTTTCTCATTCTAGGACTCAAATAATCAACACAGCCACTACTGGGACATATCAAGCAACTAAGTAGTAAAATATAATAAAGGACTCGTGTAAAAATACAATTTTTTAAAAAAATAATTGCTTCCTTCCTGGAAAAATAACCATAAGCATTGTCAAGATTTTAATGCTAAAGACAAAGAAAGATCAGACTTGAATAGTTATCATATCACCTTCACAGAGGGAAAGCAAGTGAAACTTCATTTTCTATTAATTAGAGAATTTTTCCATAAATGGAAGAAACTCAACATAAAATTCAGCATATAAACAAAACCTGCTGATGTTTCTGTTCATTGTTTCAGTAGTAACTACTCAAAATGCATTTATCCTCATAAATATGAGTGAGCATGGAGTTCACCTGCTTATTGTTGTTACGTTTTCTTTTTTCCTTTTATTAAAAATAGACTATATAGATTATTTTTCATATAATAGATCATAATCATCATTTCCCCTCTATATTTCCCTCTCCTTCACAGCCATTCCTGTCTCTCATTATAAAGAACAGGCTTCTAAGAGGCAACACATGACCAAATAAAAGATGATAAGATAAAAGCAAAACCTACCATATTGAAGTTGTACAAGGAAACTCAACAGGAGGAAAAGAGACTCAAGAGCAGACACAAGCACCAGAGACCAACTTGTAGCTAGAGTTTTCCTGCCTTGCCCACAGTCAGGACAAATCTTTGTCACCTGCCAGTTCCACAGCTGCTCAGACCCAACCAAGTAAACACAGAGACTTATTTTGTTTACAAACTGTATGGCCGTGGCAGGCTTCTTGCTAACTGTTCTTATATCTTAAATTAGTCCATTTCAATAAATCTATACCTGCCACGCGGCTCGTGGCTTACCTGTACTTTACATCTTCCTTGTCCTGGCGGGCGGCTGGCAGTGTTTATTTCTCCTCTCTGTTAGTCCTGCCTATACTTCCTGCCCAGCCACGGTCAATCAGGTTTTATTTATTGGCCAATCAGAGCAACACATTTGCCATACAGACCATCCCCCAGCACAGCCAAGTGCAGACCATCTCAGACACCTACACTCAGGCCTGTGGTCCTAATCATCCTCTATGCAGACCTGCTGGGTAAAGCCACGGGGAACCCAAGAACAGGCTCCCACAGGACATACAGAACATCCCACAGCACCAACTGGTTCCTACATTCAGAAATCCTATTAAAATTACTAAGCTAAAAACCATAACATATATGCAGAGGCCCTGGTAAAAACCCATGTATGCACTGTACTTGCTGCTTCAGTTCCTGTGAGTTCATATGTGCCTTGCTTAGAATGTCACTGTGCGCAATGTGTGGCTCTGAGACACTGCATCTGTTTCCATATGCTGCTTGATGAAGCCTCTCTGATGATGAATGAATGGATAAGGAACTGGTCTATAATTAGAGTTGAATGACCTTAATAGTCAACACTACTTCTTGTTTAGATAGTAAGGACTGATATATTACTAAGCAAAATAAACAAAAGAAATTAATTTTATCTTTTGTGATTTTATCCATGAGAAATATAAATATGATAAAAGTATAAAATGTATATATGATGAAATAATAATTTAATGAAGACATACAGTGGAAAACAAAGATGTGAAAGGGTGTTGATTTAAATTTAGTGGTGAGAGAAGACTTTGACAAGTAGATGGCATCTGACTGAATGTACTATAAGAAGAAATAAAAGGACCAACACACACACACACACATTCAATGCACACTCAGGCAAATCAAAGATTTTCTAATCCTAGCCACTATTGGCCCAAATATTTATTATACCATTAATATGATATTGTCAAATATTGCAAATGTTTTCTTCTGATCTATTTTCTAAATTTTACAGTGCCCTTGGTCAGCAGTCAGAAATAAGCCTCTCTTGCCTCTAGTTGTGGCTATATGAATAACTCTCTGCCCAAAGTCCCTTGTCTGAAATTACATGAGTCCTTTTTTTTGTTTGTTTCTGGGTGGTTTTGTTTGTTTTGTTGTTATTTTCTGCATCAAATTCTTTAAAAGCTTCTCTTTGTCTCCAATTGTTCCCTGCCTCCTCCAGGTTTTTAATTTTCCCAAATGAAAAGTCTAAATATATTTAAGGATATTTATATACATCCTTCAACTTCTTGAACACGTGACAGAAGTAAACTTATATCTCATTTAAGCCTTTGCATTTTGAGAGGCTCTTAAAAAGTCAAATCAGCAGCACATTGATACCAGTGTTGTTTTTTAAGTTAATTATTAATACCTATCTTGATCGCACTAAAAAATACATTGGATTCGACTACAACTGGCATAGTTACACCATCTGTAAGCATACTAGAATTACTTGGGTATTCTGTACTCATTAATCTACCTCTTAGAATATTTTCTCTTAATAAGCACTATTATTCAAGTATTAATAAACACAGTATTCTCACCTTTGAAGAACCTCAGGGACAAAGACTAATATTTTCTTTTCTTATAAAAGTGAAATGGCAAATTCTACAAACCTTTGTAGATGAAGGTGAGGGATGAAAAGTTGAACTCATGCTTCAGTTTTGAATACATAGCTTTCACCTTCCCAGGTATTGAAAATAATACAGTGGATTTCAGCTTACATATTGTCTGCCTATCAAAAAGTAATTAAAGCCATCACTTCCAAAAAGACAGCAATATCATATTTATAGCCAAACAGAAAGCAAGAAATGAGATCAGTTCTTCTCTAACATGGTGTGGGGAGGGACTCCTAAGTATTGGAATATCTTTTGAAAATGGAAACAAATAATTCTTGGAATTTTACCTCACTCTTAAGACACAAGGCAGACTGCTATCTTCCATTCTTTACAAAAAAAGATGTTCCCATAAATAAACCCATTATGGCTTTTCTTCTTCTTTTTGTCAGTCACCTGGAATCTCATAGAACCCCCACATACACACATACATACACACACACACACACACACACACACACACACACACACACACACGACACTTTCATTTCCAGTCTCTTTTTGGGAATGCCCTCTTCTGAATCCTTTGATTGTCAGTCTTCAACTTACAAAAACTTTCCCAGGTTGTTTTAGACATGAGCATCAGACACAAGCAAAACTTCTCTTTTTTCATTTTCTCTTCTCCCTCGTTTACCTTCTTTTCCTCCTCCTCCCCAATACTCTCAACCATTTATTTCTTTCCTTTTTCTTCTTCTCTCTAGTTTTGACATAATTCCTTAATCTTCATTTCAAAGAATGCTAATGGCTCATGTGTTTTAAGGAGAAATAGCAGTAACAGGCATAAAAGACATGTAAGCTATCACTATTGGACTTCCTGTCAACTACTCTGTCAATATGAAAAAGTTTCATTTAAGCTGAGTCTCTCTTGTTACTACAAATAAGTATGCATGCTCAAATTTGTTCTAGATGCTTCATCTACTCAAGAGAACCACCTTCACACTTGTGGCTTTACTTGCTGAGTTATGTACTTACCCATATTTACTCAACTATTCTCCTTCAGGATGTCCAAACTTTATAGTTGGCTTTTCCAATATTCTTTAAAGAAAATTTACTCAAAATAGTTACGACTTGTTAGAAAGACAGCTCAGAATGAGTATGAGGATTTGATTTAGATCCCCAGAAAAAAACAGGTATGGCAATACAATTCTGTAATGCCAGTATGAGTTGTGGAGGTAGAGACAGGTGGATCCACGAAACTTGAAACTCATTGGCCAGCGAGTACAGCCAAACCAGTGAAATTCAGCTCCAGTTAGAGCCCTGTCTTAAAACAGAGAGCCACCAGGAAAAATATCCAACATCAACCTCTGGCTTCCATATAGACACACACACACACACACACACACACACACACACACACACACACACACACTAGTTGTAGTTGTCACTAATTCTGTAAACCCATTCCACATCAGGATCTGTCTTCTCAGCATTCAAATTTCTTTATGGTCTCTATGCATTTCAATTGTGCATAATTCAATAGTCCATTTTCATTCTATTGTTGTTTTCCATACTACATCTATTAGCGACATTTGATAGCATGAATGTCTCCATTACCCTGGTAATTCCTTCTTCAACACATTTCTAGGACAGTATCATTCTGCTGATTTTATTTCTATCCTGGCTTCTCCCTTTCTTTTCTCTGCCTCTAATGCTTAGTATATATCAGATATATTTCATATACCCATGTGTTTTTTCCCTTTCTCATCCTACCCAGACCACAGCTTCCAGTACTATCAGTACCATCCCTGTTTAATGACTCTTCTCTGAGTTCCATACTTACATGGCCTTGTACAAGAATTCTTGGAATGTATTATATCCCAAACTAAACTCCTGGCATCTATCTCCCACCCAACCACCATCGTACCAGTTACATCTCCATCCAGAAAATAAATGGATGTGTATTCCTCCTCTTGTATGTTTACTTGGTCCAAACATTTGATTCAGCTTTATGCTTTTATCAATCATACTTTCTTAATTTAGAATACAAATGTCTATATTGGATAAAAAGGATCCCTAAAATTGATCCCTAGAATCTCTGTGTCTCAGCTCTCACTATTATGAGGCTTGTTCCCACTGGATAAAGGTGAGATTAGTTTAGATTGACCATCTGGGCTATTGTCTTTAACCCCCCCTCCCCAATACTTCCTAAGTGTCACCTAGTCTTTATTTTTCTCCTTAGTGTTTAACAGTTAATTAACAGAGTTAATTTTGCTTTCAATTATTTGTCTCTGTCCACTCATTAGAATGTAAACTGCGCCGGGCGTTGGTGGCGCACGCCTTTAATCCCAGCACTCGGGAGGCGGAGGCAGGCGGATCTCTGTGAGTTCGAGGCCAGCCTGGGCTACCAAGTGAGCTCCAGGAAAGGCACAAAGCTACACAGAGAAACCCTGTCTCGAAAAACCAAAAAAAAAAAAAAAAAAAAAAAAGAATGTAAACTGCATAAAAAGAGAATATTGAATACATTTATTTTCAGGGCAGTATCCCTCACCTGGAATAGTCCTTGACTTACACTGAGTTTTTCATACATAGTTCTTGAATTATAAAAAATGCATTAACATACTTTAAGGATTGCAGGTTTATGCAGGCACATTAAAAAAAACTCAAGGGAGAGGGTTATCAGTTTTTTTTCCCACAGTGATATTCTTTATTTTTGACCCTGAAATGCAGGTAAATGCAATTAGCTCCAAGATTGTATGTATTTATTAATTTATATTCTGTTTAATAAAGTATAAGCTATCAATTCTGAAAGCTTTTGTTATGGGACCTGAAGTGGAAAATTGGCTGCCTTTCATATTTTCCTTTTCGTGAATTGAATTTGAGAAAAATCTATGATTACATTAAATATGTTCTACCAGTTGTCGTCATTCACAGAATAGTCTGCAGTCTTCTTCCTGTTCACAAGTTTCAATCCAATAGCTTTATAAGCTATAAAATGTTCAAAATTTTTCCTCAGGGTAAATGGGTTATCAATCATGTATATGCTTAGGCTGTTCAAGGATATCTTCAAAAATATCCATGCAGCCAAAGCACTCAGTACCACAAGAAGATGGTGAAATGATTCTAGGTCACCTCTACTCATCACTAGACACACATGTGGTGCATGGATGGACAGAGACATACTTTGGCAGTTTACCAGATTACCAAGTTAGCTCATTTAATTAGTTCACTAATTGAATTCACTCCAAAACAGTACTTCATCTAACATTCAGTGTTCACCTACTGTGGAGTTTGTGCTGTCATGCGCACTTGGAATGTGTGATACGACACTATAAATTCACTATTTTAATGGAGATTAAATTTTATTAGACATACACATATGAACAGAAAAGATAAGTATCAAGCAATTCCTTGACTTTCCTGTGCTGTGGATGGGTTCTTTATGGTTTCATTTGTTGAAAATCTGTTCTCAATGTGGGGAGTGAAGGAGCTATTCGAATATTTATGAACTGTGACCTAGCAGAAGGCCTTTAGGTCACTGGGATCTTAAAATGGAATATTGGTCACATAATAACTTGTATGAAAATCCCTAAATCTCTTTCTCCAACTTCCTTTCTCAAAAAGTCTCCTGGTCAAGGCATTGCCCACCACCACAAGATCGCAGAGAAAAAAGTGGGTCATCTTGACAGAACCTACCCTGTGCTGTTTGGACTTTAGTCTCTAAGGTGGCAAGGTCAATTAACTTAATTTTTTTCTTTGTAGACATAGTGTGCCTTAAGTAACTGTATCATAGTAATGAAAGCAGAGTTAGTATAGTCAGTTACAAAATAATGATGAAGATAATTATGATAATGTGATTGCTTAGAGAAAAACAGTAGAATGTCAGTGAGAGCTCTAATTAAGAATTGTAATAAAAAGTAAAAAACAAGGTTCACCATAAAAGACACAGATGGAAAACAGTTAACCCAAAACCTTATATATGCCTACCATCAAATATAATTAACTGTTCTTCAAGAGTAAAATGTGTTTTTATTCTCATTTCTGTAATATGTTAAACATACTTCATTCTGTGTATTTTGGAGAAAAAAAGCTTTCACAGACCAGAGCCCAAGTTTAACATTCAGGATTATGAAAGACATAGCTGGTAATTCTATAATTCTGTTGAGAAGGCCTACCAATATATTCTATAATTATGGTAAGTTTTCAATACTGATTCAGTTTTATTTTTGAGCATATTAAACACTTACCTCATGAAGTCCTATAAGTATAGAAATCTTTTATTTCTATATCATTATGCCTTGCATTCACCCTTTCATTATTTTCCATTTGATATTTTATGTACTCCCCTCTGTTAAAATAAGCTTATGAAATTTAACTTTTGACTGTCTTTATAAACAGTGAAGTTTACAAGATACATCTTTGGCATATATGTTTTCACTTTCTATAAATCTTATTAATTCAGAGATTTTTTTCCTGTATACCTTTATAATACATCATGATAACATACTATGATATATTCAGTGAGTATCGCGTAACTAGGTATTGTAGATGTCTACATGGACTTGTTTAAAAATAAAAACAATAATTTAAGGACATGAAATATCAGTCTATTCTTTGGTTCACATCTTTGGGGGGTGGTGATATTGTGTCCCCCAATATACTGTCATCCTAATAAATTTATCTGAGGTCAGAGAACAGAACAGCTACTAGACAGACATAGAGGCCAGAAAATGGTGGCATACATATCTTTAATCCTAGCATTCTGTAGGCAGAGATCCATCCGTATCTCTGTGAGTTCAAAGCCACACTGGAAACAGCCAGGCATGGTGACGTGACACATGCCTTTAATCCCGGGAAGTGATGGCAAGAAACAGAAAGGTATATAAGGCATGAAAACCAGGAACTAGTAATAGACTAAAAGTCTATTAAGCTTTTAGGCTTTCAGCAGCAGTTCAGCTGAGATCCATTTGGATGAGGACTCAGAGATTTCCAGTCTGAGGAAACAGGATCAGCTGATGAACTGGTGAGGTGAGGTTGGCTTGGCTGTGGCCTGTTCTGTTTCTCTGATCTTTCTGTGCTCACTCCAATACCTGGCTCCATGTTTGTTTTTATTAATAAGACCTTTAGAGAGTTGTGCTACAGGGGTGCATATTCAAGATAAATTTTTGGACAAGAGGTTTTCTGCTTAAAATTTAGATGCATATAAAATTTTGTTTTCTTTTGCCTTCCAGTGATATATATGGGCATTTAACTTTAACCAAAAAATAATGAATAGAGTGCATACTTATACTTGTGAAAAGCTGCCAATCCAAGAAGCATTTCATCATGCTTTTTATTTGTATTTAATTTACCATGAAGTTGAGTATACATTCAAATGGTTAAGAAAAGAATGAGTCCTTCCAGTGATCTCTCTTGTATATGTAGTTTAAAATCTTCAATATTTATATCTTTGTTCTAAAGTTTGTTATATAAATTGTGAGTTAATTACTGGTTATTTTATTACAATTTATATACTATCATTTTAATCTTATTATTGATATTTGGTAAGAAGTAGATTTTTGCTTTGTTTCATTTTCTAGTAATCATATAAGTATATACATATTAAACAAAACCAATCCTTTCAGATTATATTTGATTAGCTAGTGTCTTAGTTTGCTTTCTATTGCCATGATGAAAAACACAGCCAAAAGCAACTTGAGGAGTAAGGGTATATTTTACATTACAGGTCACAGTCCTTCATTGATGGAAGTCAGAGCAGGAATTCAAGGCAGGATCCTAGAGGCAGGAACTGAAGCAGAGGCCATAAGAAATGCTGTATACTGGCTTGCCTTCAGGGCTTGCTCAGCCAGCTTTCTAAACTACGTTGGATCGCATACCCAATGATGGTACCACCCATGGTACCTCCCACATCAAACACTAAAATCCATCATTTACTTGTAGACCAACTTGATAGAGAGATTTTCTCAACTGAGGTACTCAACTCCCAGATAGATAACTAGCTTGTATCAAGTTGAGGAAAACCTAACCTACACAGACAGGAAGCCACATTTGTTTATGCCCCAAATATAAGTTTACAAATTTCTGGGAAACATGTTACTTAAGAATTTCTTCAGGGGCTTATAGAATGGATCAGTGGGTACACATGCTTTCTCTATAAGGATGTTGACCTGACTTACATCCCTGGAACACATGTAAAGATTGAGAGAGAGAACTGATTACACAAAGTTATGCTCTGGCTTCCAGATGTGCATCTTGGTAAAATCATGTCCACACAATATCACATATACACATGAATAGTAAATACAAATACATTGTTAAATTCCTTTATGATTAAAATTTTAGACCATGTTTGATTTTTAGCTACGGCTATATGTAGGAAGCATACTACCCATAAACAAAGTTTGTAAAATAAAGGACATTCTGAGTCAGGTGTATTGGCTCTTTTCTGTAATCCTAGCACTCGGGATGTTGAAACAGAAAAACTGTAACAAGTATGAGGCCAACCTGGAATACAGAGCAACTACCAGGTCAGCGAGAATGATATAGTATGACTCTGTCTCTGAAAAACAGAGAGGGAGCAAGAAACAAGAAAAAAATAAAAATGTGTGGACATGTATATGCATACATGAGAGAGAGAGAGAGGGAGAGAATTTTGAATAAAACCCCTGTGTCTATGGTCCCAAATGGATCAACATTTAAGTTTGATTCTGCTAAAATATGTCTTGACAAGCCCAAGTTTAGTAACAGCTTCATGATCTTTGTGGCTATGAGTAACTCATTTATTTTCTGTACTACACGTGCTTTTTGTAAGAAATGGCTGATAATTCATATCTTGCTAGTCACAAGGGTGAAGTGCAAGGTGTACTTCTGTGCTTCTAATATACATCTAATAATATTTTAGCATCATTTATTCAGATATTATGTCTGTCCATATGCAGTGGAAGTTAAGTGGTCTATGCTATTTTAAGGTGCAGGACCTATATTTTTTTATCTGTACCGCAGAAGGGATGAAAGTGCACACATACCAATATAATATTTTTTGATATTATGTTTAATTTTCAGTAAAACTTACACCTATTCTAGGAAAATGTTTGTAACTTGACAGTATGTAAAGACTGGATGTACAGAATCATTTAACCAGGATTCCCCACAAATTGTCTTATATCAGAGAAAAGAATTTAAAAGAAACATATTTGAACTGTTCTCTTATTACTTTACCCTGGCTGTTATTTCTTTAATGGAATTCCTTTAACAAAAAATCAGATCCATTGTTGGTACTGACTGGTTAATTACAATGTCTTTAACCACATACAAAACATCTGGTCAACTTGGATGACTTCATTACTAAAGCTGCCAGTTTTATTATAAAGAAAACTGCTAGACACACTTGGATCATTACAGCTACACACTTCCAAATGGCTAGGCTTGCATTTTCTCCTCTTTTGCTGAGAAAATTCAGTGGACCTCACAGCAGCTTGAATATACAATTCCCAAATATCTAGACCGATATACTAACCCTGGCTGCCGTACATCCACCTAGGAAAAAAGACAATGAAGATAAGAAAATGCACTGGTAAAAATCACTCATTCTGTGCTGATGCTTCGTAAAACATAGATAGGATCAAGATAAGGAGAAGGACAGTAACCTGCAGAAGGGCCATCCTTCTGCAGGCCAGAGAGACTGGGAACAAGATGCACAGTCCGTTGTTTTGTGTCCTGCTTGTTCATTTTGGGCAGCATATTGTCAGCAGTTGATTTGAGGGCCCTTTCTTGCCCAGTGGCTAAATTTCGCCATAATGAAAGTAAACTCCATAAGGAGGTTCTTCATTGTCCATCATCTCCTCTAATGTAGATTCGTGCTTCCAAGAGCAAACATGTCTCATATACATAAAAAAGAAAAAAATTATGTTATTAAAACATCTTAAATGCTATAGCCTGTAGACCTCTGAAGTGTTTGAAGATGACCTGCCTATCTATAATATATCTATGCTTGATCTTGAAACATACCTAATATGACTACAAGTTCAATTATAATGACTAATTTTAATTTCTTTATATCCTAATTAGTTCATAATAATAACTTTCAATGACTAGCAAATTGCATTATATTATTAAATGAACTGTATAGGTACAATACCTTGAACAAAATTAGAAATATATGTAGAGTATTTTCTAACAAAATCATTCTAAAATTCATACCAATATACAAAATCTGTATACAATATAAAAAATTCTAATCCAATTTAAAATATTTAAAACTAGTAGCTGCCTTCTAAAAGTAGATTCAATAATCTTTTTATCTTATCATATATATTTTTCTCTTTTTTCTTTTCAGAGTAGATTCAATAATCTACCCTTTATCCATCATTTCTATATCCTTTTTAAAGTAGATACAATAATCTACCTTTTATCTTATCATATTTATATCCACTTTTTTTTTCAAACAAGAATCCTGAATCTAATTTCCTTTGTTTAACCTTTTTCCTGACCCTTAACAATTAACAACTTGTAATCAACCATCCTAAACAATGACAATTATCTATAACCCATTGAAGGACCAAAAACCACCGACCCCACCTCTTGGGAATGTGGATGGCATGTTCTTAAAATTACTTCCTTCTGTTTGAGGGCAAAGGAATATTTAGGGGATCCTGAAAAGAAAAAATTTGAGTTAATTGTCAAGTCCTAAGAGAGTTAGCTGTATCATTTGTGGTCTAGTCTCTGCATAACGTGAAAATGCAGGGCTTGTCTCAAGTCCTTGCTTGAGTAGTCTGTGAGGCTGGATCATCTCAGCTAGCCATCTTAAAATTGTCCTGAGCATTGTGTAGTCCAAAGCCAATCTTTACCTGGTGTTTGACAGTTTAGTGGCATTATCATTGTCCTGATGGAATCATCATTGTGGGGTCCCATCAATCTTTTGGTGACTTCAAAGTCACTGTAAGGTGCAGTCATGATTCCCTAAAGAAAACTGATAGAGACTCAAACACAAAAACATATACAGGCAGCTAGATAAGGCTTTTTTCCTAGACTTAGCTAGTACTCTATATGACCATTAATATCATGACAAAAGTTTAATATATTATATATATTAATCTTACAAATGTTGATAAAAATTCATACCTTAAGAATTTTAAAGAGTCAAAATAAAACCAAAGAATTATGAGATTAGTGTCAATAGAACAGTCCCTTCATATTGGTTTTCTTCTGTCCCATACCAAATGGCTTGTCTGACATGATGCAGAGATTTTTGCATTTTCTTTTAAAAGCATGCTTGGATTTAGAGAATGAGTGAGTCATGCTCCAACTCCAAAGCCAGATTTAATTTTTAATTGAATTGGAACTATATAAAGACCATTTCTATTAAGTTTCTGTAGAAAACAGCAGAAACAAACATTTAGAAAGACATGACATTTTATATGTGATATACCAATAGGCCAATTTACTCTTTTTCTTGGGACTTTTTTTTTAAAACGATTTGTCCTTTTTCATCAGATGTCTCATTTTCTGGTGGTCTTCAGACTTCTTAGCCTTCATTCTCCTGAAAGACAAAAACAAAACACTTCCCCAACCCTAACTTTGGGAGGGGATTCCCTTTTGGCAAGTTATATCTGATTAAATGAAAAGCATTTGTTAGTTGTATAAGTTAATTTAAATTGAATGGTCATGCTGGTTGATGAACCATCCCCTCTTCTAATTAAGAGGTCTCTCTTGTTCAAATTGAACCTTTATCTATTTTGATGGTATCTATAACTTCTCTTCTCCTATAGAAACAAAAGCAAAACCTCATCCCCCATATAATACATATCCTGGTTTCCATTCTGAGGTCAACACATCCTTAAGTATAAAGGATGATTTAATTCTGTAGTTTTTTTTTTTTTAATCCAATGTCTCTCCATAGCTGTTGTTCATTTCTCATTATCACTGAGAAAATTCAAAGTTAATAGAGCACTATGTAATCTGTTTCTGGGGGGGGCGGGTTGTTACCTCTTCCTGTTACTTTAGCATATCCTTTGGAGTTTAATTTGATCTTTCTATGACTATTTGGCCCATAGGATTTATGGTATACCTGTAATATGTTTTATATTGTAATAAGCAAAAACTGTTTCATTTTTCCAAAGACATATGCTGGAGCATTTCCAGTTTTAATTTGTGCAGGTATACCCATAATGACCACAACTTCTAGCAAATTCATGATTAGTGAATTAGCCTTTTCAGAACTAATTTCAGCCCATTGAAATCCTGAATAGGTATCAATGACGCAATGTACATATTTCAATTTTGCAAATTTTACATGAAACACATCCATCTGCCAGATTTCATTCCTCTGAGTAACTTTTGGGTTACATCGTGGTGGTAGAGGAGTTTGATTGTATAAAGAACAGGTAGGACATTTTCTTGGCTTGTTGCCAGTATATGAAAACATCCTTTTTAAAGCCTTACTATTGACATGATTTTTTTGTTGTTATGAAATTCTGTAGCCTCCAGCACATTTCCTACCAAAAGTTTATCGATATCATCACCGTGTCCTAGGGGGCCTGGCAGACCCATATGGAATCAGATGTGAGTTCTATATAAGGCATGATCCCTACTCCTTATTATTCATCATAACTGAATAAATAACAAAGTCAATTCTGACTCATCAGTGATAAATTCTGCAGTTTCAATATGTAAGCCCATTCTTTCGGCATGCCGAGAGTCAGTAACTATGTTGAGAGATTCTAAAAAAAATCCATTAATACCACCAGAATGGCATATAATTCTGACTTTCATACAAGATTACAAGGACTTTGAACCACTTTACTTAAATATTCTGATTTGTAACCTGCCTTTCCTTGTACAACATGAGGAAGGATCCAATTAGCTCTCCTTATAAGTTTAATTTTATCACTTTGAGGATTTTTTCTTAATCTCTCCCCCCAAAAAATAATGCAACCTCTTTGCCAAGGTTCACTTTTTGCCATAATTTGTCAATTTTATTATTAGTTAAAGGTACTACAATTTCTGCTGGGTCTATTCCTGCTAATTGATGAAGTCTCAATTTTCCTTTTAAAATCAACTCAGAGATCTTTTTCAAGTAAGTTTTTAATTTTTTTACTCTGTTTATTTGGTAGAAATATCCATTTCAATGTAACATCTTCCTCTGCATTAAAATTCCTGAAGAAGAATGCTTAGAGGTTAAAATAACCAAAATGCACCTTTTGAGGTCTAGTTTTTTGTAGACCTATTTTATGCCCTAAGTAATTAATAGACTCTCATCTTTGTATCTTGTCAGTAGTAATTTGTAATCCCAAACAAGGCAAATTTTTCTTTATTTCTTCATTCTTTCTAAGGTACCTCCATTTGAATCAGCTAATAAAATACAGTCCATGTAATGACACATGTTGGGTGGAGACTTGGGCCATGTGCAGCTCAGGCCTGATCCAGGGCTTGTAAGGCCACAGGCAAGCAGCTTTTTTTGTGTGTGAATCCATGCCACAAACATTGGGGTGCCAGATGCAAGATGAATTGCTAAACAGTCTTTTTAATAAAAACCCAGAGCTAGATACTGAGGTAAAAACTGAGAGATCAGGGAAACAGAAAGAAGGCAGCCACGTTCTTACCACTAGAAATCCTCAGCCAAAGAAAAGGGCCTACTTCCTTTATACCCATGCCTATATGCCTTTCTGTTCCTGCTCTCTTACTTCCTCTCTCTACGCAGCTACATCACTTCCTGTCTGTACAGACCTTTGGACCTTCATTGTTAGTGCTGGGATTAAAGGTATGTGCCACTACTGCCTGGCTCTGATCCCAGTGTGGTGTTGAAGTCCCAGAAATCTGGATAGATCTCTGCCTCCCGAATGCTAGGATTAAGGGCTTGTGCTACCATTGCTTGACTTCTATGTTTAATATAATGGCTGGCTTTTCCCTCTTTCCTTTATATATGCTTTATTGGGTTGCACAAATAAAATATTACCACAGGCTAGAAACCCCCTGAGAATTTTCATACAACCCATAGATTATGAGGAATGTGGTGACCATAAAGGCAACAATCAGAACTATGCTCAAAAAGAGTGTAAGGTCCTCAGAACAGATTGTCTCAGGGCTTTGCCTGTCTCTCAAAGGCTCACTCAGATGTGGCTTTGCTCATACTATGAAACCTGAAATTAGGAGTAATTGACTGGTTAGAATGGTCATGAAAACAAATCTGGCCGGGCGATGGTGGCGCACGCCTTTAATCCCAGCACTCGGGAGGTAGAGGCAGGCAGATCTCTGTGAGTTCGAGGTCAGCCTGGTCTCCAAAGCGAGTTCCAGGAAAGGCGCAAAGCTACACAGAGAAACCCTGTCTCGAAAAACAAACAAACAAACAAAAAAAAAAAGAAAGAAAGAAAACAAATCTGAAGGCATAAATTATAATATCAAGAGATAGTAGCAATATAGTCATGAATTAATTTGTTATTAATTACAAGCATCATTATAAACTGTCATAATAAAAGATATGCAATAATATCAAGTACAATTGATAAATAAATTTGAATTCTAGTGTATTTTAAATCCATTTATTATATGCCTATGTTATTAGATACTGAAAGGTTTCTGTTCATGATTCCATTAGTCAGGTCAGGTTATGATCTGTTTATCTGCTTCTTATTTCTAGATCTGAAGCTCTCAGAGGACAGGAACATCTGAGTTTATACTTACATCTTCAACAACTAGGCTAGTCTATAAAGCCCTTCAGGTACATTCTTAGATACACTGAATAAATGGTTGTATTATTGAATTGTTCTTTCCTCACATGCTTATATCCAGAAAATAATAAACAGAATGAACTTATTTCTCACATCTGTTTTTTGTCTTAAGAGTGTTTTTTTTTTAAACAGAGGTTTTTATAGAAAGCTCACCACTCTTGATAGAAATGTAAAATATTAACATGTCCTCTTGGAGCAATACCATTCAATATTTTAGGAAACATAATTATTCCAATTTAATATAAATTATAAATTACCATTTCTCTTACATAGCAATTTCTCAGGTTTGGTATGGTTAGGTGTCCATAAAATTTAAAGACATATCTTAAAACCTTTATTATATGATTGCCATTTATGAGTAAATATCAAGGCCTTTCAATGTTCATGTCATGGGGTCCATGAAAGCAATGAGTTGGTAATGCGTGACAAATTAGCTCTTCATGTGCTGTGTTTCAAGACCAAAGAAAAGCAGAGCAAAAATGTGGTGGCTGGAAGAAAAACTGAGCTTGACAGATGAGTGCTTCAGAAACCTGGGCAACTTTATAAATCATTGGCATCAATTTCTCAAGTATAAAATGAGGGATATAAAAAGGGTGTTACAAGACATGTACAAGGATCAAATAAGTTAAGCCATATAAAGCACAAAAGGATAGTGACTAGCAAAGAGTCCTTTATTTAATTTTATAATATTTTGTTTTTAGAATATTAAAAGTATGAGATGTCTCTCTTCCTACACACAGTTTCAAACTACCAAAACTAAAAGCAGCCAGTTCAAGAGCATGGAATTTTGCTTCAAAATTTGTTTCCTAACTTTAATAAAAAGAGAAGGCACAGGGATCTACCACTTATCAGGCATTATTTCCACCTGGAAACTTATCCTAACTCCAAATCATTCTCAGAAATAAATCTTAGATAAATCACCCAACTTACCCACACAGTATTTCAGATTCAAATGTAGACCTCTCTGATTCATAAACCTAGGGTCTAGAGCAATTCTTTCAATTCTATGGGTTGGGGAGCTTTGTGGGACATTCCAGGCATAAGTTTCTTTCATTAATATGTTTAGGAAAATATTATTTATAATTCAGAGTGTTTCATAATGGGAGGTAAAATAAAATTTTACCATGCCATTAAGGATAAACACAAATATTTAGACAAATTCATAACTTGTTTGTAGTTTCTCAACCAAGGTCATAAAGGTATAACTATCATCATGTATTGGGACCTAGAACATCAGCACTTATAGTCCATAAATCCTTGCTAAAGATTGCACTCTAATACAATGGAACCAACAAAAGGACTGCAGGGCAAAATTCAAGGAAAATTTAAGATAGGAAAAGTGAGTCCCAATACACTATTTTATATGGTATGTTTGTAGTGCATCTCTCTCTTCTCTCTCTCCTCTGAGAGAGGAGAGAGAGAAGAGAGAGACAGAGAGTCATTTTGTATTTAGCCCATCGTGAAGAGATGACATAAGAACACTAAAGAGTACATGTAAGTCATGAGACTGTAATCTCCTTGCCCTTCTTAGAATAGAGACTATCTACAGTAGTATGTCACATAAAATTTCAATTCTATGCTATAAATTGCTATTTCTTTATAAAAATATTTTGTGTAATCAATGATCTTGATGAATTCTGTAAGCATCTTTTGAAGACTGAGCAGGCACACAAGCAGATTATAGGTTCTTAAAAAGCTATGGATGAGAAACTCAGAAATTCCCTAGATGATCACAGAAGACTTTTCTGTTTGTCTACCTATTAGCTTCCGGCAGGACCTGTTATGCAATACACATAACCTAGCAAATAATCTTCTGCATCATTCTTACTCATAGAAGAATGAGTTGCTTCCCTTTTGATAATTCATGGGATTAAGTAGATAAATGTCATTTATATTCCCAATTCAATGAGATAGTGTCTTCACAAAGATAAAAACACAGTTTCTGTGTCTTTAAATTCCAGAAGTCATAAAATCATAGTCCCTGCTCTTTATAAGGACAACTCAATAGTACTCAGAAGCAACACTTCCTCTTGCTAACTGCCCTTTCCATGCATAGTGAGTTATAGGCTAAGGTTCCACTTCCCCATGGTGAAGATGCTCTGGGTAGTGTTAGCAGGTCATGGAACTAAGCCAGCATCAAAGCTGTTCAGAGAAAGTTGTGCCTTAATAGTTTGTGAGTTGGTTGTGGGGCGTGTAAAATAAGCAACCTTAGAAAACTCTAAGCTTAAAATGGTCACTAGGAGGTATCATAAGCTTTTCATTCATCTTTGTCTAGGAAGCTACATATCTCTGAGAGCTCTGAAGCAGGTGCTCATGAATGGAAAAGCAAACCTTTGAGGCCTGCCCAAATGATGATGAAATGGGGTAAACAGGGCTATCTTTCCCCATAATAAAAGTTAATCCTTCTCTACACCTTCTAAGAAAATAAGATATTCAGGGATATGACTTAATCTCAGGAGTCCCTATGGGCATAAGACAAAGAAAACAGATGTTCCTTGATCCTGTCTACAAACCACTTAACATGTGACCATTGGAAACTACAGGCTATAGAATATGTGGATCTTTGAGTGGTGAAAAGTGAGAGCCGTAATGTTCTCTCCTCTGCTTTTTGGTGAGCTTATGGATTGTTTAAGAAAGAGATGAATGAAATTTTCAAATATAAATTACCATGGAAAATATTTTATCTTCAGCATCAGGTAGACAGGAGTGGTTTGGAATTATAGGAGGAGAAAAGTCCACATGCTAACAATGGTTTTGAGCTGGGTGGCAGTGGCACACGCCTTTAATCCCAGCATTCAGGAGGCAGAGGCAGGTGGATCTCTGTGATTTCGAGGCCAGCCTGTATGGTGATATTTTATTTGTACTGAAATGTGATTTTAATTTTATGTTAATAAATAAAGTTGCCCTGGGGTCACAGCTATTAGAGCCATAGCAAGAGCATGGTGGTTAGAAGAGCTAGGTAGATTTCTGTGTGTTCAGGGATACAGCCAGTATTGGAGACATACGCCTTTAAGACCTGGAGGGCGATACTTACAGGCAGTGACAAGGCAGTCATGTGGTTGGGTTTACCACCAATGAGAAGGCAGAACAGAAATACTATTTAAAGACAGACAAACAAGAATAAGCTCTCTCTCCAGGAAGCTAGGAGCATTGCAGGAGGTAAGATTTTATCTCTGAGCTCTGACCTCTTGGATTTCTCTTTTACATTGGCTCTGTGTTTCTTATTTTAATAAGATGATTGGTTACATCTACAAGCCTGGGCTACAGAGTGAGTTCCAGAAAAGGTGCAAAGCTACACAGAGAAACTGTCTTGAAAAACCAAGAAAGAAAGAAAGAAAGAAAGAAAGAAAGAGAGAGAGAGAGAGAGAGAAAGGAAGAAAGAAAGAAAGAAAGAAAGAAAGAAAGAAAGAAAGAAAGAAAGAAAGAAAGAAAGAAAGAAAGAAAGAAAGAAAGAGAAAAAAGAATGGTTTTGATAAGAATCTTGAAGAAAGTAACACAAATTTAGGAAGGAGACCAAGAATTCCTAGCTGAAGACAAGTTTAAAGGGAAAATTTAGCATAAATCTTGCATTCCAGGATAAAATGTATGATATATCTCCTCAAGAAGGAATCAAAGAAGTCTCATATTCCTAATTCTACCTTCTTTCTTGCAAAAAATATAAGCACTTTGTTTAGATCATGGTCAACTACACTCTATGAATCACATGCCATGTTTCCTCATGTAATTCCCCATCAATATTGACCTCCTTATTCACAATGACTTTCCAATTCTGTATCTTGCAGACCATATCCCATGTTTTGTATTAATCTAATATTCCAACAAATGTGACATTGAATGCAAGAATGTCATGTTACATCTATAGCCAAACCATGAGAGTTCTCAGGCACATGTTAGATACCAGCTCTCTCTCAACAGCTTTCCAACTGTTTTTCAGGGGTTCTCATAGGAAGTGTTTACATTTCACTTGTAGATATTTAATCCATTAATCAACCCCCAGCCTAATTATTTTTGAGGACTAATTAAAATAGCCTTAAAGGGACAGTATGTTTCAATAAAAAATAAAATAGGAATTTTAGGGACAAAGAATGATTGATATAGTAGACCAGTAATTTTACAGGTCCTTTCACAGAACTTTTTGCTGATAAATTTAACTCACAATTATTGAGCCAAACATGTAATTTTTGGCTTTCCCAGCAAAGAAATTTATTCAGGTATGGCTGGATTTAAGAACTTGAATAATGCCATGTGGCCTCAAGTTTACAAAACCATCTAGTGTCTTGGGTTTGACTTTAGTTGATTTGCTTCATGTTCAAACAAACATAGAGATGACATCACGAGCTACATAAATGCTTTTTGTTTCTAAGTTGCTTTAAATATATGATGAGGAGATCCCCATGTTATTTGATATGTGTCACATAATCATACAAGAACCAAGAAAAACTTAGAACATGTTGGCCAAGTAGACCCATATCACACTTCACCATGTGTCTGTAGATGAACAGATTTCAAGTTTTCCCTTGAAGCATTTGTCTTTACAGTAGAAAGAATAGGATTCCTAAAGATCAAAGGAAAACTTAAAGTCATAGAAGAAAATTAGTAAATGGATGCTAAAGGAGAAGGAAAAAACAGATGCTCAGGATGGCTTTAAAACAACTACAACTATGTGTAAGGGTTCTCAAACACTTTTATCTTATCACACCTGTGGTGCTACATTGCTTGTAATCTAAGAAATAAAAGCTTGCCTGAAGATCAGAGAAGCAAAGCTAGCCACCTCTTAACTCACCAACTTCTCAGCCTGCAAGAGCCCGAAAAGACCTAAGTAAGTTTCTGTCTCCTCTTCCCTTTCTTCCTTCTTTTCCCACTCACTGTCCCCCTTTTCATTTGTTTGCTTTTTGTTTTTGTGGGTTTTTTAATGTTTGTTTGTTTGTTTATTTGTTTGTTTGGAGACTAGGTTTCTCTGTATAGCCCTGGCTGTCCTGGAAGTTGCTCTGTATACCAAACTGGCCTCTATCTCACATAGAATCACCTGCCTCTGCCTCCAAGTGCTGGGCTTAAAGGCATGCATCACCACCACACCCCCCCCAATCTTCTTAAAAAAGAGATTCAGTTACTTACTGTTTATGTGTATGTGTTATGGGCCTCTGTGTTTATGTGCACCACATGTATGCATGCACTCTGGTAGACTGTAGAAGAACATTGGATTACTTGGAACTGGAGTCACAAGCAGTTGTGAGCTGCCTGATGTGGGTGTTAGTAACCACACCCAAGTCCTTTGGAAGAGCAGCAAGCATCCTTAAGTGATCTTCAGGCAAGCTTTTATTTCTCAGTTACAAGCAATATATCACCATATCTCCCCTTTTTGTCTAAAATAATAAAATGCAGTTATAACTAATATAAAAAAAACTATATACAAAAGGTAGTATCCATAACCCACTGAATGACTAAAATCTACCCACCCCATCTCTTGGTAATGTGGGCATTGTGTTCTTAAAACTACTTCCTGCTGTCTTGGGATGATGAAATCTTTAGGGGATCCTGAAAAGAAAAATTTGGGGATAATTTTTAAGTCCTGGAAGAGATAGCTGTATCACTTTTTGTCCAGTCTCTGAATAATGGGAGCATGCAGGGCTTGTCTCAAGTCCTGGCTAGAGTAGTCTGTGAGGCTGGATCATCTCAGCTATCCATCTCAAAATTGCCCTGAGCAGTTTGTAGACCAAAGCTGATTTTTAGCTGGTGTTTGTCAGCTCAATGGCATTATCATAATCAAAGTGGAGTCATCTTTATGCAGTCCCATCATCCTTTTGGAGAATTCAAAGGTTACTGTAAGGCATGGTCATGGTTCACTGCAGAAAGTAGAGACTCAAACCCCAAACCATATACAGGAAGCAAGATGCAGCCTTTTTTTCTAGAATTAGTTAATACTCTTTGTGACCATTAATATCATGAAAAAAGTTATATATATATATATATATATATATATATAATTTTGATATAAGATTCCTACCTTAAGAAAAAGTATTAAAGAGTCAAAATAAAACCAAAGGATCATGAGATTAGTAGCAATAAAATAGTCCCTTAAGTTTGGTTTTTCTTCTGTCCCATATCATGTGGCTCTTCTAACATGAGACAGAGATTTTGCATTTTTTAATGAGCATGCTTGGGTTTAGAGAAAGGGAGAGGCACACTCCAACTCCAAATCCAGCTTTAATTTTTCATTGAACTGGTACTACATAAAGAACATTTGCATTATGCATTTGTACAGAACAGCAGAAACAAACGTTTAGAAAGATTTATGAAATTTTATCCTGTTAGATACGTGATATACCAATAGATAAATTTACCCTTTTACTTGGAACATTTTTTCTGGAAGATTTGTGTCCAACTATTAGGATATAAAGAAATGAAAGTTAGTAGTTAGACATTACAATAGAACTTGTAGTCATATTAGATATTTTTTAAAAATTGAGCAGATATATTTTAGACAGATCATCTTCAAACCCTTCAGAGATCTACAGAATATGGCATTTAAAATGTTTTAATAACTTAGAAATTTTTCTTTTTTGAGACATGTCGGCTCCTGGCAGTACCAATCTACTTCAGAGAAAATATGGGCATTGAAGAAACTGCATATGGAGTTAACTTTCATTGTGGCAAAAGTTAGCCACTGGACAACAAAGTATTCTCAAATCAATAGGACAAAATGGACAGACAGAGCATGAAACAAAGGACTGCTGATTCTTGCCAAAACAAGTGTGGTTATGGCTTTATCAAAAGGCATCTTCTGAGGCCAGGACAATATGGTACCATCCCTGAAGTGTCCTTCGCAATCCAGAAAAGGTACAGTGCCCTTTTCTTCAAAGGCAGCTGAACAGGCAGTGGGCCAATAGCTTCTGTTGTGCAAAGGAACAGCAGCTGAAATCTCACGCCTCTCAATAGTAGACTGGTATTTAATAGAGGGATGTGGATAAGAAGGGGATGCTGAGATGAAACCATATATACACAGCCAAGAAGAATGGACAGCTGAATTAAAAAACTGTCAACAATTTCCAGAATTTAAAATCCTGAATCATGACATGACACTAGTGGAATTCGGGTGTTTCTGGTACATGGATTGCTCTCACCCAATGTGAGGTTGAACTGTTGACCTTGTGTACATCCTACTTCACAAATGAGTCTGTCAGATATGCTAAGCCTATAGGCTGAAGATGATGCCCCAACACTGTGGAGAAACCTCAGGTGACTGTCCAGGCAGCTGACTATTTCTGTCAACTCACAAATTTTTTGGAAGTTGCTTGCATGCACTTCCTGTTTTTATTTTTGTTAGCTAATATTATTTCCTTCTTGGGTCTCTGAGGGAGTTGAAGATTAGTTAGTTATAGTTGAAGGTTAGTTAGTTATAGTTGAAGATTAACTAGGATAGAAAGGAATTAGATACATTTTGGATTTACCAAAATAGGATATATAATGGAATTATTTTCTCTGATTTGTCAAATACAAATGGACTAGACATTGTTTAGGTATTTATTACTTGTATATATTGTATATAGTTATTGTACTTTTGTATATAGTTTTTCTTATGTTAGTTATAACCTTTTGCTTTTTTTCTTTTTATTAAAATAGAAAAGGGGAAATGTGGTGGTATTCTAATTGTATTGAAATGTGATTTTGATTGTATGTTAATAAATAAAGTTGCCTGGGGGTCAGAACTATTAGAGCCATAGCAAGAGTGTGGCGGTGGTGGCACACGCCTTTAATCCCAGCACTTGGTAGAAGAGCTAGGTAGATCTCTGTGTGTTCAGGGATACAGCCAGTATTGGAGATATACGCCTTTAAGACCTGGGGGGCTGTACATACAGGCAGTGATGAGGCAATCACGTGTTTGGGTTTACAACCAATGAGAAGGTGGAACAAAAAGACTATGAAAAGACATACACACAGGAAGTAGCTCTCTTTCGGGGAGCTAGGAGCACTGCAGGAGGAAGGGTGAGATTTTAGCTCTGAGCTCTGACATCTCAGCTTTCTCTTTTACATTGGTTCTGTGTTACTTATTTAATAAGACAGTTGGTTACATCTACGGATTTATCCTTTTTCTTCAGGTGTATTATTTGTCCAGTGTTCTTCAGACTAAGCGAAGGAGATTAGATTTAAGGTTTTTGTTTGAAAAACAAAAAGATATATATAGAAATGATAGAATAAATAGAAGGTAGATTATTGAATCTACTCAGAAAAGTAAAGAGAAGATATAGATATGATATAGATAAAAAGATAGATTATTGAATCTTCTTTTAAAAGACAATTACTAGTTTTAAATACATTGAAATGGATTTTTGTATATTGTATACAAATTATATATATTGAGATTAATATTGTTAGAAAATGCTGTACATATCTTTCTAATCTTGTTCAAGATATTGTATTTATACAGTTCATTTAACAATGTAATGCAATTTGCTAGTCCTTGAATGTTATTATTGCCAACTATTAGGATATAAAGAAAAGAAAATTAGTAGTTAGACATTACAATCGACTTGAAGTCATATTAGGTATTGAGCAGATATATTTTAGACAGACAGGTCATCTTCAAACATTTCAGAGATCTACAGAATATGGCATTTAAAATGTTTTAATAACATATTTTTTTTCTTTTTTATGACTATAAGACATGTCAGCTCCTAGCAGCACCAATCTACTTCAGAGAAGATATGGGCATTGAAGAAACTGAATATGGAGTTAACTTTCATTGTGGCAAAAGTTAGCCACTGGACAACAAAGTGTCCTCAAATCAACTGCTGAAAAACAGGACAAAATGGAAAGACAGGACACAAAACAAAGGACTACCAATTCTTGCCAAGACAAGTGTGGTTGTGGCTTTAGCAATAGACATCCTCTGAGGCTGGGACAATATGGCACCATTGCTGAAGTGGCTTTTGCAATCTGGAAAAGGTACAGTGCCCCTTTCTTTTAAGGCAGCTGAACAGGTAGTGGACTAATAGCTTCTGATGTGCAGTGGAACAGTAGCTGAAACATTTATTCTTGAAAAAATAACTAGGCTGACAGTCTAACCTCTCAGTGGTATACTGGCATTTAATAAAGGAAATGAAACCACCCAGAAGCTGAGAAAAATGGGATGTGGAAAAAATGGGATGCCAAGATGAAGCCACCCACAAGCCAAGAAGAATGGACTGCTGAATTCCAAAAACACCAACAATTTCCAGAACTTAAAATCCTGAAGCATGACAGGACACTGGTGGAATTCAGGTGTTTCTGGTACATGAACTACTCTCACTGAAAGTTAGGTTAAACTGTAGGTGTTGTGTACACCCTACTTCACAAATAAATCTATCAGATATGCTATGCCTATAGACTAAAGATGATGCCCCAACATTGTTGAGAAACTTTGGGTGACTGTCTAGGCACCTGGCTATTTCTGTCAACTCACTTTTTTCTTTTCTTTTCTTTTTTTGGAAGCTGCTTACATGCACTTCCTGTTTTATTAGGTAATATTATTTCTTGGGTCTCTGAGGGAGTTAAAGATTAGATAGTGATGGTTATAGTTCTAGTTAGTTGAAAATTAGATAGTTGTAGTTTATTGTTAGTTGAAGATTAGATAGTTAGAGTTATAGTTTTCCTTGTTAAGAATTTCAGAAAAGAAACTCACTAAAGAGATGTAAGTGTATAAATTTGAAAGATATTATAAGATAGTTCTCTGTTGGTAATATAAGTTAGGATAAAACGTGAATCAGGTACATTTTGGACTTACCAAAATAGGATAGATAATGGAATATTTTCTCTGAGTTTGTCAAATGCAAAAGGATTAGACAATAAATATTGCTTGTATATATTATATATAATTATTATATTTATTGTATATAGTTTCTCTTATATTAGTTATAACTTTTTTCTCTTTTCTTTTTATTAGAATAAAAGGAGGAAATGTAACATTTCAATTGTGCTCATCCTACTGCCAGGGGACCTCCCAAGCAGATCAAGCTACACAACTGTCTCACCATGCAAAGGGCCTTGTCCAGTCCCATGTAGGCTCCACAGTCATTGATCCAACTTTCATGGGTTCCCTCTAGTTTAGTTGGTTATCCCTGCATGTTTCCCCATCATGATCCTGATGCACTTGTTCATAGAATCCCTAGGTCT
Source organism: Peromyscus maniculatus bairdii (assembly GCF_049852395.1). Lineage (NCBI taxonomy): Eukaryota > Metazoa > Chordata > Mammalia > Rodentia > Cricetidae > Peromyscus > Peromyscus maniculatus. The sequence continues at coordinate 132,186,806 of NC_134854.1, read as the reverse complement.
CTCTTTGATTGGACTCCTAAAACTCTGTCTAGTGACTGGTTGTGGATCTCTGCATCTGCTTCCATCAGTCATTGGAGAAAAGTTCTGTGATGACAGTTAGGGTATTCACAGGTCTGATCTCTGGTGCAAGCCAGTCCAGTTCAGGCACCTTTTCCACTATTGCTAGTAGCCCAGGCTGGGGTCATCCATGGGGATTCCTGGCAACTTCCCTAGCACTGGGTTTCTCTCTATTCCCATGATGTCTCTCTCTATCATGGTATCTCTAACTAAGCAAGTGAAAGATCTGTATGATGAGAACTTTAAGTCTCTGAAGAAAAAAATTGAAGATGTCAAAAAATGGAAAGATATCCCATGCTCATGGTTAGGAAGGATTAACATAGTAAAAATGGCCATTTTACCAAAAGCAATCTATAGATTCAGTACAATCCCCATCAAAATCCCAACACAATTCTTTGTAGACCTGGAAAGAATGATGCTAAATTTCATTTGGAAAAACAAGTGAAAAAAAAAAAAAACCCAGGAGCCAGGATAGCTAAAAGAATCCTACATCAAAGCCATCTCTGGAGGCATCACCATCTACTATAGAGCTATAGTAATAAAAAACAGTTTAGGATTGGCATAAAAACTAACATGTGCTGTGAATATCATTCTGTATGCTGTGAATGTGTTGCTCTGATTTGGTTAATAAATAAAACACTGATTGGCCAGTAGCCCAGGCAGGAAGTATAGTACAGATGGGATAAGCAGAGAGGAGAATTCTGGGAACAGGAAGGTGGGGTCAGGATTAGCCAGCCAGACACCGATGAAGCAAGATGTGAAGGCAGAACACGAAAAAGGTACCAAGCCATGTGGCTAAGCATAAATAAGAATGATGGGTTAATTTAAGTATAAGATCTAGCTAGAAAGAACCCTGAGCCATTAGGCCAAACAGTTTAAATTAAGTGTCTGTGTGTTTATTTGGTTCTGAGTGGTTGCAGGCCTGGGTGGGACTGGAGAAAACTCCAGCTACAAATGGCATCCAAGGGCTCACATTTCCACCTAAGTTCCTGTTCCATGTCTCATGCCAGTGGCAAGACACTGCAACATGCAGGCTTGAGCTATTCCATGGCAGGTTTGTGTTATGAAGACTAAAGCTACACCATGGCACAGTCCCTCCAAGTTACACAGAGGTTTCTACAAGCTGCTCAACATGGTGCATTGTGGATATAGCTTTTGCTACTAAAAAAAAGCTTCTGGGCTACACACTGCTTTGACAGAAGCATAGATCTACTGCTTCTGAGAGTTGATGGTACACATGGCTACCAGACCCAAAGCCGGTAGTAGACATACCACTGCCATGTTGGGAAACTGAGGTGGGTAGAAAATGCTGCAGTTTAAAGCAACAGGTACACAATAAGACAGATTCAGAAGGGATACACCTCTAAGTGGTTTGTAATGTGTGTACAAATGTATGTAAGATTGGAAGAGAGAAAAAAAGTAATATATGCAGTTATATAAAGAAATAGATAGTTTTAAAAAATAAAGTCTTTAAAGAGAAAGTAAAAGTAATATAAAAAATAAGCCATGTAAAGATGGGTGTTGTCTTTGGGATTTTTAACTGCAGAAAGACATTTGATTGTAAAGGCTGCTCAGTTAAACCAATATGTATATTTCAAAGGTACCTTGGCTTCAAAATTTGGATATAAGGATATGTTGCTTTGGAAAGAAGGTTCTTCTTTTGTTTCCACAGAAAGCAAGAGGCTATGGATTTGTTTCAGATTAAGATACATCAAATTTGACCAGTCAAGACCCGCTGAAAGGTCTCCAATGACATCATGGCCCAGATGATCTAACATCCAGAAAGGTTTGGCAACTGGCTCGGATAATACAGCCCACTCCATAATACTAAATTTTTCTTTATGTCCCCATAAGAGTACAGCACCCTCATCCAGCAGGAAGTAGTATGAGAAGCTATGCCCAAATTCCCAAATATACCAAGCTGGCTTAGGAGATGGAATTGGCTCACTCCTTCTCCTACCCCAAGCATATTGCTAAAAGAAAAGGTTAAGAGATTCTTCTGTCCCATATCATAAGAGCCCTCTGGTGTGGGACAGAGAAAAACCAATATTTTTATTTAAACCAGATTGATTAGAAATGTAATCTCTTTCTAAAGAAGAAAAGGGAATAGTATATATATAATAGTATGAAAGGGTAGATTAATGAACCTACTTTAAAAGAGCAACAACTTGTTTAGAAATGTTTTACATTGCTATGGATTTTAGTTTATTGATACAAGTTTAAACTTAATTTTGTTATACTGTAGATATATTTCTTCTTTCATTTGAGGTATTATGTTTATGTAACTCATTTAGATTGTAATGGATAATTATACAGACTAAAATTAGTCTTTTATGATAGTCAAACTTATAGTCATGTTACGTTTTCTAGGTATACATGGATATAATTCAATTAGGTAGGTAATCTTCAAACACTTCAAAGACCTACAGAATATGGCATTTAAATTTTTTAAAAATTTAGACTTTCTAGACAGTGAGACTCATCTGCTCCCAGCAGCACCAATTTACTTCAGAGAGGAGGATGGACATTGAATACATTCTATCTGGAGTTTATCTTCTTCTTGGCAAAAATAGCCATTTGGTCAAGAAACATTCTTGTCTAGACGCTTGATCAACTGGACATGCAGGACCCATAGGAAGGTAACCACTGAACTTTGCTTGGCAAAATGGTCCTTCATATTCCTGCTTCTCAGAAGAAACTGCCAGACATTCTATAGGACACAGAGAGAAGTGACTGAGAGACTCTAAGCCTATGGGTTGAAGACAGATGCCCCAACTTTACAGAGGAACTTTGGATGACTTTCCAGGCTGCCAGCTGTCTCTGTCTACTCTCACAAGACTCCTGAAAGTTGCTTGTGTCTTTCTCCTGTTTCTCAAGTAATATTATATCCTTCTGAGGTCTTTGATGTAGTTGAAGACTAGGTAGTTATAATTTCCTTAGTTATGCTAAAAGATAAGTTAGATATAAAACCTAGACTCACAAATATAGGATAGATAGGATATCTTCTTTAATTTTACCAAATACAAATAGAGTAGATATTATAAATAGACTAAATATTGTAACTGTAATTCTTGCTTGATAATCTTTTTGTTATATGTAATTTTACTATGTTAGTTAAAACCATTTTGAGAAAACAGAAAAGGGGAAGTGCTGTGGATATCGCTCTGTATGCTGTGAATGTGTTGCTCTGATTGGTTAATAAATAAAATGCTGATTGGCCAGTAGCCCAGGCAGGAAGTATAGTATAGGCAGGATTAGCAGAGAGACTTCTGGGAACAGGAAGGCGGGGTCAGGAGTCACCAGCCAGAAACAGAGGAAGCAAAATGTAAAGGCAGAACTGGGAAAAGGTACCAAGCCATGTGGCTAAGTATAAATAAGAATTATGGGTTCATTTAAGTGTAAGATCTAGCTAGCAAGAAGCCTGAGACATTAGGCCACTTTTAATTAATATAAGTGTCTGTGTGTTTATTTGGGTCAGAGAGGTTGCAGGCCCAGGCAGGACTAGAGAAAATTCCAGCTACAGACATGTTGACCAATGGAATCAAATTGAAGACCCTGACATTAATCCACACACCTATGAACATCTGATTTTTTGACAAAGAAGCCAAAACTGTACAGTGGAAAAAAGAAAGCATTTTCAACAAATGGTGTTGGCATAACTGGACATCAATTTTCCTTTTAAAATTAAGTCAAAAATCTTTTCCACATAAGTTTTTAATTTTTCACTTGGTTTATTTGGTAGAAATATCCATTCCAATATAATATCTTCCCTATGCATTATAATCCCTGTAGGAGAATGCTTAGAGTATAAAAATAACTAAAATGCAATCAAGCTTTGGCTTCATATGATCTACATGTGTATCCTGTATTTTCTTTCTACCAACACCAATTCTTGTTGAGTTTCAGCTGATAATTCTTTTGGACTATTTAAGTCCTTGTCACCATCGAAGGTTTTGAACAAACTATTCAGTTCATTTTTTTTTACCCCAATTATGGTCCATAGATTGGAAATGTATCCTAAAAGTCTGTGAAAGTCATTAAGAGTCCATAATAATCTCTCCTAAATTGTACCTTTTGGGGTCTATTTTTTGTAGACCTATTTTATATCTTAAATAATTAATAGAATCTACATTTTGTATTTTTTTCAGGAGCAATTTGTAATCCCCAACAAGGAAAACATTTTCTTTACTTCTTCAAACATTCTAAAGTATCTGCATTTGAATCAGGTAGTAAAGTATCATTCATATAATGGTAAACTATAGTTTGAGGAAACTGCTTAAGTATTACTTCCAATGGCAGTTGAACAAAATATTGGCACAGGGTTGGGCTATTTAACATTCCATCTGGGAGGACCCTTCATTGATATCTCTTAATAGGCTGAGAAATATTATAAGTAGGCACTGGGAAAGCAAATTTTTCTCTGTCTTTTTCTTGTAAAGGTATTGAGAAGAAACAGTCATTTATATTGAGAACTATAAGAGGCCATCCTTTAGGAAACAGAGAAGGCAAAGGAATTCCATATTGTAGAGACCTCATTCCTGGAATACTTTGTTAAAAGATCTTAGTTTGTTACTATGCTCCATTTTCCAGATTTCTTTTTAATAACACATAGAAGATAATTCCAGGGTCTGGTTGATTCTTCAATATGCTGAGCATTTAATTGTTCTTGTACCAGCTGTTTTAAGGCCTGCAATTTCTCTGTTGTTAAAGGCTATTGATGAACCTATCCAGGCTTGTCTGTTAATGATTTTAAAGGGAGGGCTGTTGATCTTTGAAAGATCAGCAGCTACTGTGACCTGTTCTTATACAACATGAATGGTTGGTGACTATTCTTGATAATACCTTCTAATATTTTTCCCAGAAATATATGTTAGTTTATGGTTTGTTTCTGAGATTAGAGGAATGTCAATCTGAGTATTCCAGTGTATAAGAAATCATGTCCCCATAAATTCACTGTAATGTTAGCCACATATGGCTTTAATTTTCCTCTCTGTCCTTCTGGCCCTATACATTCAACCCATCTCAAGCTGTGTTTCACTTGCGATAATGTTTCAAACCCTAAAAGCTGAGCACTTACCTCGTGAAGAGGCCAGTTAGGGTGCCAAGATTCTGGTGCAATTATTGTTATATCTGTACCTGTGTATATATGAACTTCACTGACACCACAATTTATATATATTTAATATATATATTAAATTTTGGTCTTTGTTCATTTATAGAAGTTTGCCAAAAATTTGCTTTATCGTTTCTCCCAATTTTTTGTTCTCTCTTCTACAGCTCTTCTATCATCCACAGCAGTATGGTTTTATACAATAGTCATTAGATTCTTTAATTACTCTGAGAATGAGTTTCTTCCATGATGACAGGAAAGGACTGAATGGAATTTGACATGGGGGCCTGTGAGAGGCCCCTTGGGGCATTTTTCAACAGCAAAGGCAAGGAATTACCTTGTCTGTCCCTTGTTGATCTACATTTATTAGTCAGTGTCTACCTTTGCCACGCCTTCTGCATAATCCAGAATGGAGGAGTGTTCTGTTTGGATGATTCCTTGAAAAAAAGCAATGTTTCTAGGAATGCCCTGTTTACATCCCCTTTTTAGGTGACATTGTGTACTGCAATTGAAATATCTGAAATTACTATTATTTTAAACCTCTGGAAATAACCTCTCCTAACTAAGAATCATCATGGTCATGAGATTCAATATTCATTGTAGCTTGGATTCATTCCTCCAAGGATTCTGATCTTACCTTTAATGGCCTAATTACCCTTTTGTATTGTGCATTAGCATTTTCAAAAGCCAGAGATTCAATTATTATCTGTCTAGCTTCTGAATTTGGTATCATTCTATTTACTGCTAAAGTCAGCCTTTGCAAGAAATCAGTGAAGGTTTATTTGGGGCCCTGTTTAACTTTAGTAAATGACTCAATTTTCTTTCTGACTTCTTCAATTCTGTACCAAGCATTCAAGGCTGTCATGCAGCATAAAGCGAGGGTGTGGTCATCATATAAACATTGTCTTTGTATATCAGCATAATCGCCCTCTACAAGAAGTTGATCTTGGGAAATTTCAATATCTCCAGGCCTAATTCATTGTTCAATTATCTTAGCCTCATCCTTCCACTAGGTCCTCCATTGTAATTGTGGATCAGCCTCTAAGACTGCTGTAACCCAATCTCTCCAGTCTTGAGGGATAATTGCATTACAAGTTGACTATTAGTTTAACATCTGTTTCACAAATGGTGAGTGCATGCCATATGAGATTATTGATTTTTTGAATCTCCTCAAATATAACATATGAACAGGAGTCCACTTAGCTCTTATGCAGTCTTAGGGATATCTGTCATTTGGCAGTTCCTGTAAGGTTACTGGATAAATTCAGGTTGGCTGTTTGAAAGCTGTTTCTCTGTAACCTTATGATGCAATGCAGAAATTGATTCCCCTTTAAATTCCTCTGTCTGGGTCTGAATATCTCTATGATCTATTTTAATAAGTTTTTCTAAGACTTGTATCTTGGCACTCATATCAACCCACTTGGCACTCATATAAACCACTATTTTATGGATAAAATAAAAATAATCAAACAGATAATATTTATAAATGGCATTATGTCAATTCCATCTAAGTTAATTATCCTCTCATTTAATTTTTCCATTTTCAGACCATCAAGTCTATTATCAAACAGAGACAAGACTCCTTCCATTGTAATAATGTTTTCCTCTTTTCTTAATGTGGGAAAATAAAAACTCTATTTTAACTAATTTCTCCATTTAAGAAATCCCAATTGTCTCACTAAAATGGCTGACAATGACTATTCAGATGATGGTGTGGCAGCAGCTCAAGGATGGGGTCCAGAGAAAGTCATGACCCCCCCGGGAGAGGGAAAAAGCTAAAGAACCACCAGTCTGTATGGGGGAATGTGTGAAAACAGCTAATTCTGGCATGTTTACAGCCTAAACCTAGGCCTGGGCTGGAGCCTGAGCCTGGGCTTGTGCCTGCAGCTGTCAAGCCAGCTGTTTGCACAGAGGAATGTGTGAAAGCAGCTAATTCCTTTGGTTTTTGGATCCCCAGAACCTATGGAGTTTGCTGCAGAGAAGCTGCAGTAAAATCTTAGCTGGTGGGTTAGGGACTCTGGCCCAGAGGGGTGGAGACTCCAGCTGTGTGTATCTCTCTCAAACTGGTGGCTGCAAAACCATAGGCAAGTTGATTTTTTATTAATTCATGCCCTAGACATTGAATGCCAGATGTTGCACAAAACCTAAATGGTATTAATAAAAAACCTGGGGCCAGATACCAGGCTGAACACTGATCAGAGGACAGAGCTAACCACAGAGTTAGTCATAGAGATCTTGCAGTGGTGGCACTTGCCTTTAATGCTAGCACTTGGGAGGCAGAGGAAGAGATCTCTTTGGATATCTATGAGTTCAAGGTTGTGCTGGGCTACATGAGATTAATCCAATCTAAAAGAGAAACAGCCAGGCAGTGGTAGCACACACCTTTAACCTCAGCACTTGGGATCACTCACCTTTAATCCCAGCACTAGGATTGAGATAGGAAGTGATATAGCTGGGCAGAGAAAGGAATATAAGGCAGGAAGAAACAGGAACTCAGGTTTGTTTTTTTTTTTTTTCAGGCTCTTGGAGGCTGAGCAGGTGGTGAGTTAAGAGGTGGCTAGTTAGAGCCGGGCATGGTGGCGCACGCCTTTAATCCCAGCACTTGGGAGGCAGAGGCAGGCGGATCTCTGTGAGTTCGAGGCCAGCCTGGACTACCAAGTGAGCTCCAGGAAAGGCGCAAAGCAAAGCTACGCAGAGAAACCCTGTCTCGAAAAAAACCAAAAAAAAAAAAAAAAAAAAAAAAAAAGAGGTGGCTAGTTCTGCTTCTATGATCTTCAGGCAAGTTTTTATTTCTTAGATTGCAAGCAATATATCACCATACATACCTCTCTCTAATTCCAAACTCCATTCCCAAGACAATTAATAGAAAAAAATCTTAACACTATGACGGGGAGAAAGTAGAAAATAGACCAAGCATTGTATTACATGTCTTGGAAGTCTTAGTTTTATTCCAACAAAGAACCATAATGTATTTCCAAATACCACAGTGATAACTCCTAGTCCCTGTTTCATGTCACATCAATCAGCCCTGCTACACTCAATAACCAAAATGCAAAGGAAAACAACCATACAAATAAATGTTCACTAATTTACTGACCAAAACACAAGTGGCTTTCTACTGAAGATAATCTGTTATAATTAACTTGCAACATAGTACCTTCCATGAGAAGTTTTTTCAAGTACAGCTAGGACTAGTTACGGGACCTTAAAATAGTTATATTAGAAACTAAGTTGGGCCAGAGAGATGACCAGGCAGATAAGGGTACTTGACACTGAATCTGATAACTGGCATTTGATTCCTGGATCCCACATAGTAGAAGGACAGAACTATCTTCTCCAAGTTGTCTTCGATCTCCACATGTATCATGGCATACATGTGTCCACACATAGTTACATATACACAAGCACACACCCCACACAAATTTATCAAAATTAAATGTATTTATTTTATCTCCCTTTGCTCTCCCACATGCCTTGCTTTTATTTGAACATGAAAGTCTCAAATAAGACTAATCTCTTATTCCTAGAATAATGCCTAATAGAGTAAAAGCCCATAGCAAGAGTTGAAATGAGCTAAAAGTGAAATACTTGGTTTAGGAACATTAATCTATTACCAGGTTATTTATGTTCTAAGGCAGAAAAATGATAGAAAAAATTATGGCTTCAAATTAACTATGTATTTACAAAAAGTTACAAGACAGGCAGACAGAAAATACTTATGAAACAACTAGATGAAATTTGGATTTTTCTCAAGCCTTGGATGATATTAGATAACATATGTTGATACATAGCCAAAGGACTTTATGGGTTGAGAGTGGACTGGCACACAGAAAGTTTATGCCTAAACAAGATGGATTTAGCCAATTTATTTAAAGACATAAAACCATTCTATCAAACCTGGGACAGAGTGATGACAAGTTAGCTTTAAAATTTTTACCTCTGATAATGAAAAAAGAAAAAGACAAAAGCAAAGCTATCCTCATCCCCAAAGAAACTAAGTATGAACTAAAATGCAGCTCTATCTCTTTCAGGCTTGCTGGAAATGTGGATGTCTCTTCACAGAGAGTGAAGGGAAGGATCAACAGGTTTATAGCTGACTAGCTTGAACAGGAGAAAATCTCTAAGAAGGACTGCTTGGGATTTCAAAGGCTTCAGGAGCCTACATTTGGCCTATAATGAATCACAAGATTCCTTTGTACTGAAAAGAAATTGGATACCTCTCATAGTTAAACACATATCCATTGGTTTAACACATGCAATCCAAATGTGAAGCACAAAATTAAAATCATTCAGAAATGGACATGAAACAAAGATTTATATGACAGTTAAAAGAGTCACTACTAAGCACACATACATGCCATCAATGCTAAAGAAAATCCTTCATCTTAAAAAACACAGTAAAATGAAACAGAAAAGAATCCAGTATAATAAGTAGGTGGTAAATATAAGATAATTTATTGATTTTCTTATTTTAATGTCTTCTAAGGACAAAGGATTAGTAAAGACAGGAAACACTTTATTTTGGGATGTATAAAATATGTAAGTTTGAAATGTTTGTAAAACAATAGTATGAAAAATGGGGAAGTAGAGGAACTGAAACATTGTAAGATTCTATCATTTTATGAGATTCATATTACTTATAAGTGAACTATAGCACGAAATAGATTCATACTGTAATCAATACATAAACTCCTGAACAATATGCAAATAAAGAGACTCAATCAAGGATAGTGATCATAAAGAATGCTTAAAATGATGATGGAAAAGAAGAAAAATGTAACCTAAGTACAAATGAGACAAAAAGAAAAGCCAACAGATAAAAATTTAGACAAATATCATTCATATTAGTAGGTAAATTAGGTATAATTAAAACACAAATTTTCCAAGAGAAAAAAAGTTTATGACTGAGAAAAGGTTCAGATATGCTCTGTCTGAATAATAACACATTAAACGTAAGGAACTGAACAGCTAATGTCAAAGTATGGAAAAGATATCTGAATAAGAAACATGAAAAGCTTGGTGATTAGGGTAATATCAAACAAGATGTGTGAAGATCACTTCAAAAATAATTCCACAGTAGTGAAGTGATTTCTTTGTGAATATTTTTTAAATTTAATATTATTTATTTATTCTTCTCTTATACATCCCAAAGCCCTCCTCCCCTCCCTCTTCTCCTCCTACTCCCCACTCCATTGCCCCTTACCACCAGATACACTGCTCCTCTATTTTCCTTCAGAAAAGTGCAAGCCTCCCAGTGATATCAACAGAATTTGGTATAAAAAGATGCACTAAGACTAGGAATATATCCTTATATCAAGGCTAGATGAGGCAACCCAGTAAGAGGAAATCAGTCCCATGAGGAGGCAAAGAATCAGGGACACTCCAATTTCCATGGTTAGGAGTTCAACAAGAATGCCAAGCTAAATAACCACAGCATGTATGCATGGGGCCTGTTGCAGACCCATGCAGGCTCCATTGTTGTCATTTAAGTCTCCAGGAACCCTTATGATTCTTGATTAGTTGATTCTGTGGGCCATGTTCTCCTGGTATCCTCAACATCTCTGGCTCCTATGATCAGTCCTCCCCTTTTTCTGCAGAGTTCCCTGAGTTTCACCTGAATTTTGGCTGTGGGGCTCAGGATATACTCCCATCAACTGCTGGAAGAAGCCTTTTTGATGATGATTGGGCCAGGAGCTGATCCTCTAAATATATATAGTTCAGGATCATTTTGCTGACTTTTTTTTTTTTTTTTTTTTTTTGGTCAGTGGAGCTTGGTTCTGCTCTAGGTTTCTGAGCCAACCTGCTTCTGGATCCTATCCTGGCCATCTAGGCAGTGTCAAGCATGTACATGGGCTCCCTGTCATGGTATGGGCCCCTGGTTAGACCAGTCATTGGTTGGGCATTCCCAGAAGATCTAAGCCACTATTGCTCCATGCATCTTGTAGGTTGTGGGTCATAGATTTTGTGGCTGGGTTTGTATCCCAGTCCCATCACTGGGAGACTAGTCTGATTACAGAAGATGGCTGGTTCAGGCTTGTAGCAGGAAGTTTTCCTGTTTCCTGCCCAGCTCAGACCCAAGTAAACACAGAGAGGCTTATATCAATTAGGAATTGCATGGCCATAGCCTATGGCTCAATTTTCTTGCTAGCTCGCTCTTACAACTAAACTCAACCCATTTCTATTAATCTATATGTCTCCACATGTTCTGTGGCATTACCTGTTTTATCTTCCTTAGGAAGCAATTACTTTTTTTCTGTATTTGTTATATCAGTAAATATTCTTAATTTTAAGCTGCACTTTGTCTGACAGCCATTTTCAGTTGTCCTTCAACAAGTGTTTTAATATTATATATTTCTTCTCATCTTACTTTTAATCACACTGTCTCTGTACAGAGAGAATATAGATAGCATTAGCATTTAAACTGTTCTGACAATATCTAGTCTTTTAATTAGAATATAGTTAATGCTGAAACAGTTTGGTTTGACTCTATTTTCTTATGTTTGCATTTTCTCCTAATTGCTTCTCTTATCTCCTTTCCCCATTTTATTTTGATTTTTTTATGATTGCATTTTATCCCCATGATTAACTAATTAACATATTAATAACACTTATGGCTGTGTGTGTGTGTGTGTGTGTGTGTGTGTGTGAGAGAGAGAGAGAGAGAGAGAGAGAGAGAGAGAGAGAGAGAGAGAGAGAGAGAGAGAGAGAGAGAGAGAGAGAACATGTGTCTGGCTTTGGTACAGTTTCTTTAGGGTTTGGATACATGCTAATTTGTACTATACTGTATTCACATGTAAAAGTGACTTCCACTTCTTAACTCTTTTATGCTGCTGTCATCATGTGTTTGAGTTCTTTTAATTTTGAAATTCTTTTAATATTTCACATACTATACTAAATTGTCTTTTAAAAATTGACATGTATGAATATGATTTAAATGAGAGTTTGTTTGCCAAATGATCCAAAGGTGAGCCATACCTCTGGCCCCAGAAAAATAGTTCTGATATGTTAGTCCTCTAGGTAAGTGGTTCTCAATCTTCCTAATGCTGCAACCCTTTAATAAAGTTTTTGTCATCCTAACTCCCAATCATACAATTATTTCACTGCTACTTCATAGTTATAATGTTGCTACTGTTATGATCATAATGTAAATATCTGATACACAGTGTATCTGGTGTACAACCCCTGTAAAAGTGTTGCTTGACCTCCGCAAAAGCTCACAAACCACAGATTGAGAACTGCTGCTCTAGATTCATCTTCTGTTTTATTTTATTTTTTAAATTCAGCATTTTAAGAATATTCCACTTGTACAGATTTGGGTTATAAGTCAACCATTATTCTTTCATAACCTGTGCATAATGTGTCCTTTATGTTAGACCTTTTCCTCAAGAATTCAGTTTATCCATAGCTTCTAGTACTTTATTTTGTGCTTTTTTTTTAATTTGAGATTCACAGATCTTTTCAGATCTATTAGTTTATTACAGTTTTCATCAAATATAGAGCAACCTGCAATATCATTTCTAAAAATGATCTTTTCTAATGATCTTTCACTTTTATTCTAGGACCCAAGTTCATGAAAGATTATTTCTACTGGTCAACAGTTCTCTGCCAATATTTCTCAGATTTTTCATTCATTTTGACCTTCATCTACATAGGTAACTTAGTTGTATTTTCAACTGCACTGTCATATCTGCAGTGTCTAATCCAACATTAATTCATTCAGTGGAGTTTTCATCCAGAGAATGGCTTGACATTTGTGGAATTTTCATTTATCTTCTTCCCCTTTCCCCCCTTTTTAAATTGAAAATATTTTTTATTCAATATATTGTGATTTTACAGTTTCCCCTCCCACCACTCTTCCCAGATCATTGCCACTTCCCCACCCAACCAAATTTGCACCTTTTCTATTATATACATCTAAAATAATAATTCAGTAAATAGTAAAATACAAATAACACAAACAGAAAAAAAGGAGAAAAAGAAAAGGCAGAAGAAACACATATAGAGATAGAAACATATTCATTGAGACACAGAGATATCCTATAATAACACAAAACTAGAAAACATAATTTAAAACAAAAGACCTGTAAGGCAAAAAATAAATAAATAAATAAATAAATAAATAAATAAATAAATAAATAAATAAATAAATAAAAATAAAGCTCATACAATGCATGAAGAGACAAAAACCAAAGAAAGAATGAAACATTCCCAAAATACTACTTATCTCTTTTTGTGTTGCCCATCTACTTCTAGGCATGGGATGTAGACTTAACTGTTGTTTATACACCCAGTAAATCACCATTGGAGAAAATTAATTTTTCTTTTGTAAACAGGGTCAATTGAAGATTTCTTTAGGGTTAGCGATGAGGGATTAGGTCTACTTCTTCTCTTAGTGCTGGAACCCTATATGGCTTAGATTTGTACAGGCCCTATGCATGCAGACACAGTCTATATGGGGGTTTGATGATCTCATTTAGGACTGAGTGTTCCAAAGTCTCACACTTTCTACATATTGTCTGGCTGTGGGTCCTTGTAAATGTCCCCATCTGCTGGAGGAGAAAACTTCACTGGCAATGCCTGAGCAAAGCACTGGTCTTTGACTATGACTGAATGATACTAGGAGTCATTTTATTGCTGCATTGCTTCAGCAGAACATTAGTATTTGGTTCTCATCTAAGTTCATAGCTCAGGTTCTAGGCTACCCAAGAAGTGCTGAACAGTTATTTCATTTATAGAATGGGCTTTAATTCGGTCAGATCATTGTTGGTTACTCCCACTGATTTTGTGCCACTATTGCACCCATACATTTTACAGGCAGATCACCATTGCTGATCATGGGGTTTTTACCTCAGATGGTGTTTATCTTTCTCCTCTGCTAACATGCAGTGTATTTTCCAGCACCATGAACACTAGTCAGTAGAGCTGAATGTTCTTGGTAGGTATAGCTTAACTTCCCCATGTTCAACAAGTTATGTAGGCATTGTGTTCAGCAATAGGATCATACCATCAGTTTATGGAGAGTAACCAATAGTTTGGCAATAGCCTGATTGTTTGTGGGTTTCCAAGGAGCCACTTTGACTAATAAGTTAATTACATGTAACCCATTCAAGCAATATCTATTTGGGGCTTTGTCTCTCCTGTTATTTGGTGGTTATATATATATATATATATATATATATATATATATATATATATATTATATATTAAGTTTCTACTTCAGTAGATTTCCATATAACCCCTCAAATGGCCATTAGTTTTAACTGTCCCTCCCCATATTCCCTCTATTACCCCTTCTTCCCTCCCCCAATTGATCCTCCCATTCTAGGCCCAACTATGTCATCACCTATCTATATCCATTCTATTTACCCTTCCTAGGGAAATATTTTCATCTTCTCTAGTTCATTATCTTTTACTTACTTTATATTGAACCACTGTGGTTATAGAGATCATAACCTGCTTCATGAAGACATAACAGCAAACATCCACATACAAGTTAAGACATACCATATTTGTCTTTTTGAGTGTAAGAAACCTCACTTGGGATGATTTCTTTCTAGCTCCATCCATTTGCCTACAAACTTCATGTATTATTTTTTAACAGCTGAGGAATATTCCATCATGTAAATATGGAAATATATATATATATATATATATATATATATATATATATATATATATTGAATGGGTTACATCTAATTAACTTATTAGTCAAAGAATATATATATATATATATATTCTTTATCCATTCATTTGTTGATGACCACTAGGCTGTTTCAATTTCTGACTGTTATGAAACAGAAGCAATGATCATGGCTGAGCAAGTGTCTCTGAAGTAGGATATAGAATCCCCTTGGGTATCTGCCCAAGAGTGGTATAGCTGGATCTTTAAGTACATCAATTCCCAGCTTCCTAAGGAGCAATCACATTGATTTCCAAAGTAGCTGTAAAACTTTGCACTCCCACAAGCAATGGTTGACTATTCCTCTTACCCCACACCCTGACCAACATAAACTCTCATTTATTGTATTGGTCTTGACCATTCTGACTGGTATAAAATGAAATCTCAAAGTAGTTTTGTATGTTAGGCTTTTTCTTTGGGGCCACCAACAAGCTCCCAAATCACAACACAGAGACTTATTAGTTTTGAATGCTCAACCTTAGCTTAGCTCTTTTCTGGATAGTTCTTTTAGCTTAAATCAATCTGTTTCTCTTTATCTTCCTTTTGCCTCAGAGCATTTTACTTTTCTTTCCTCCTGTATATCTTACTTTCACTGCTTCTTGTGTCTAGCTAGCTGGAGGCTGCCTGGCTCCTTGGCCTACCCATGACCCCCTCTTTCTCTTCATTCTCCTCCTTCTCTCATTCTTTCCCTCTGTTTATTCTCTCTGCCTGCCAGCCCCATCTGTAGCTGAAGTTTTCTCCAGGCTGCCCAGGCCTGCAGCTGCTCAGACCCAAATAAACACACAGAGGCTTATATTAATTATGAACAGTATGGCTTAATGGCTCAGGCTTCTTACTAGATAGATCTTACATCTTAAATTTACCCATTTCTATAAATCTATACCTTGCCCTGTGGTTCATGGCTTACGGGTACCTTTATATCTTGCTTCTCATAATGGTGGCTGACAGTGTCTCCTGACTCAGCCTTCCTTTTCCCAGAATTCTCTCTGCTTATCCTGCCTATACAATAATTCCTGCCTGGCTACTGACCAATCAGCATTTTATTTATCAACCAAATCAAAGCAACACATTCACAGCATACAAAGCAATAACCACAGCACTTCCCGTTTTCCTTTTTTTTTTCAAAAAGGAAAGTTTTAACTTTAACATAGTAAAATTACATAAAACAAAACAATTATCAAGCAAGAATTATAGTTATACTATCTAGTCTATTTGTATTTTGCAAAATTAAAGAAAATATCCTATCTATCCTATATTTGTGAATCAAAAGTTTTATATCTCACTTATCTTTTATCTTAGCTAAGGAAATTATAACTATCTAGTATTCAACTACATCAAAGTCCCCAGAAGGATATAATATTACCTAAGTAAACAGGAAGTGCATTAAAAGCAACTTTTAAATATCTAGAATGACAGAGATACCTGGCTGCTTGGACAGTCATCCAAAGATCCTCTGTAAAGTTGGGGCATCATTCTTCAGCCCACAGGCCTAGACTCTCAGTCACTTCTCACTGTGTCCTGTGGAATGTCTGGCAGTTTCCTCTGTGAAGCAGGAACCTGAAGGACCATTTTGCCTTGTTTTGACAAATTCAGTGGTATTTTCCCAAGGGTCCTGTATGTCTAGTTTATATAACTTATTATCAGCAGTCCAGGCAAGAGCAGTTTCTTGCCCAAATGGCTATGTTTGCCAAGAAGAAGATAAACTCCATATAGAGCGTCTTCAATGTCCATCTTCCTCTTTGAAGTAAGTCGGTACTGCCAGGAGCAGACATGTCCAGAAAGTCTAAATTTTTAAAACATTTTAAATACCATATTCTGTAGATCTTTGAAGTGTTTGAAGATTATCTACCTAATTGAATTATATCCATGTATACCTAGAAAACTTAACTAACATAATTATAAGTTTGACTATAATAGATGACTAATTATTAATTTGTATTTCTTAATTATACATTACAATTTAATGAGTTGCACAATCATAATACTTTAAGCAAGAGTAGAAATATGCATACAGTGTAATAAAATTAATGCTGACATGACTGTTACAAATAATACCCACACTGAGAGTTGTGAGTTAAAATGCAGGTCCAAAGGCACATGGTCACTCAAGAGTAGAAACAATAGATTGTGTGTACAGCTCAGTGGCACAGCATTTGGATAGATTATAAAAGGCCCTGGTTCAATCCCATCCTGAGAAAGATGGAAAACCAAGATCAGAAGATCCAGAGTTTTCTGATTACAGAATCCATTCCCTGTACTTTCCTCCTAATCACTTCATGAACTTTCATTGTTTCCCTGGAGTAAAGTAGGAAGAGTACTGCACTTGACACATATGATGTCACTATAGCAAATGACAGGAGAGGAAGCAGTTCGCAGATAATGCAGACTTTTATGGAGTAGCTGAAAAAAATATGGGTAAAATCCAATAAATAAAAGCATGGTTTATGTGTGTGCTTGACTGAGAGGATAAGGAAACTCCCACTGCAAGACCAGTAAGTGGAGGACTGTGTCTGGGGACTGAGTATTCAGAAGGAGAGATAAATTTTACAATTTCTCCTGTGTAGAGCAATCACTAATCATTTCCTGTGCCCAATCATTTCATGTCACACACACAGCTTAACTGTGTAAATAATTAATTCTTGTTCTAAAATAACGATTCTGCAAAGAACGACACAGAATATCAGCAGTGTTATAAATAATATTACATAAATGGAACAATTGTTACATTCTAATTAAGCCACATAATTAGATTCTACAGAGGCAGTAGAAACTCTTCCATGCAGTCATTAGTTAGAAACTGTCTCATCTGCATCATGTTATTACTAATGACACAGTAGCACTGCATGATCCTCACAGAATCAGTTAGCTATTTGCTACAGCATCCATAGCACTGAATGTTTATGCTGCTTTGTAGACACAATAAGAGCCACAGACAGAAATTAAAGCCCATTTCCCTTTTAATTTGTATAAATTTTACACTTAGTTTGAACATGCTTTATTTCTTGTTTCTTCTGGGGACCTCTCTTTTGCTCTATTTGTAATTGTCTCTTTTCTGTAACTACCCTATTGCCCATTCAAGTCACAGATAACACTCTAGTTTGGTAAACTTAACTCAGCATGAAGAATTATAAACAAAGATGCAGTTGTTTACCAGATGGTTGAAGCTAAAAGTCAGAACACTGTAAACACCATAGTTTTCAGGAGCCAGTATGGTATAGATAGATGGAGTAACAAAGGATGAAGGTTGATAATTTTATAACTGCTAAGCTTAGAGCACAGGTCTGTGGATGCAAGATACTGACTGCTGAGCAGGGAGCATCACTTAGCTTGGGCAGGATTTTCTCCATTTGTAGGATGTTCCCCATCCAGCTGCAAACCAGATACTCAGGGTGGGCTAGTGCCTAATGTTAAGAGACCCCCAATGAGAAGGATAAGCAGGATGCACATGTTACAGATTGAACATATGCATATTCTTATACATGGTGGGTGATATATAAGACTGCAATTCACAACACTACAGTTAATAAACAAGGGTTGAGTGATGCAGGGTGGAATAACAAGGCTGACAAGAACATATGTCAGGAGATGTGAATGGATGAGAGCCCTACTAAAAGCTATCAGGTGCTAAAATGAAGGCAAAGTCCCTTTTATCCCTACCAACCTTGGTGTTTTTCTGGCATCCCCAACAGGACATTAGATGGAAAGGCAAACATATGACTTTCTCAATTCCAGCCAAGTCAACACTAAGCAGAAAAAAGAAGGAAGAATTTGAAGTTTAATAGTCAACATAATTCCTTGGTATTTTCATTTTCCACTCAATTGAGAAGACCTTGAAGGGAGTGACACTTCATTTTCTTCCCTACTACTTAAGTATCTAGCCTTGTATCAAATCCAAATTGCCACTCAATTCTTTCATTCATTCTGAGAGAAAACAAAAAGAAAGATAAAAGAATGTGTGTCGGGGGGAAAGCTATGTAGAAAAACACAAGAGGGGGAGTTTGTATAATGTATTGGATATACTCATGTTGTACCCAGAATCCCCCAAAGACCACCTCAAGGTCCTTATTATCAGCAGAAAGTCCCATGATACTCGAGGGAAATGAAGCAAGGAGAGGCAGAGGCAACAAGCTAGCATCAGGCAAACTCCAAGAGACCAAATCCAATGCAAAAGCTAAGAGTCTTTGTATTGTTATAAGTTAACTTGGGACTCTCTGTTCCTCTGATGCAGCATGAGAGCAGAAGAGACCCCAAGTAGCAATGGGGCAGGGTTTTTTATGCAAGGGGGCTTAGGTTTTTTATGCAAGGCTACATAGGAACAGGTTCAGGACTGGTTTATGCAAATGGCAATCATGATAGTAACTTTTAATTGGCTAGGGTTGGTTGGAGGTTACAGTTACCATTTTTGGGTAGGCCTGGACAAGTCCCAGGCTTTGTCCTTGAGCTGCCATGGAGCCTGGCTGGCCTAGCACGTACTGACTGTGGGGACTGACTCGGTGGCCCAGGCTCTGTCGTTGACTCATGCACATAGCTCTAAGTTGGTGAGGGGTCCCAGACAGTTAACAACTGGCTGAACTTTGAGCAGTCAGAGTACATGCAGGAAGGGAGCTACTGCAAGGACTATGTCTTTTAGTCATGGCCCTCCCAGAAACTCCTTACTCAAGTCCCAGGAAACTGAAATTGAGGCCTGATCTCTGAGACAAGACTGAGCAGCCTGTTATGGCATCTGCTTGGCCCTTTTACTCAGTGATTAAATAGTGAACAGAAGTGAGAACCTTCTGTGGAGGATATTGTCCAATGAATGAATGTACCTATTGTTCCTGCCCCCTTTTCTCCACAAAGATTTCCTCATAACATCACATTTGTATTACCCACTTCTATTGCTTAATGATATCTTTTGACATCTTTGCAGGATCTTTTTTTTCCTGACCATTCCCCTGGACATGTGTATCGCCCAAGTTGCAGGTCTCATATCTGTTCTTTTTCTACTCTTATCCTCAATATCGCATCAATTTTTGTATTATAAATATAAAGATAAAAGTGTATTAGGCTTTTTGCCCAAATTTCAATGTATCATCTCTTCCTTTAAGATCCTCACAGATAGCAATCATATATTACTAGGCCAAAGTATTTCAATATATATGATTAGTTTTATATAATTTAACAAATATTCATATGTTTATAAATGTATATATTATACTATACTTATATTTGAATTTATGATAAATGAAAAATATTTTTACTAAGGGGTTGTAGTAAAAAATATTTGGAATTTAATAAATGACTTCAATAGTAAGAACTTAGAAACTGGATGCTTTTATGTGCACTAAACTCACAAGTAGGTATTAATTCCATGATTACTAAAATACTGCTGCAACTCTTTAACATGAGTTCTAATTGGTCTTAATAAAAACTCAAACCAAGATATCATATTGGGGTAAATGCTGAAAGATCAGAGAGACAAAAGAACAAGACACCGCCACCTCCCATCTCACCAATTCCTCAGGCAAAAAGAGATTGAGCTCCCATCTCCTCCTGCCTTATATTCTTCTTCTTGGCCCAGGTATATCACTTCCTGTCTCAAACTCCCTACTGCTGGGATTAAAGGCATATGTGCTTCCCAAGTACTGGAAACAAAGGCATGAGATCCCAAGTGCTGGGATTAAAGATTGCTACCACTGCCTGGCCTCTATGGCTAATTAGTGTACAGCTTTGACCTCAGATCTTTAGGCAAGCTTTATTTGTTAGACCATACACAAAATGTCACCAAATGTCCCCTTTTTGTCTAAAAGAAAAAAGAAAAACTATATACAATAAGTATAATAATTATATCAATAATGTCTAGTCTCTTAACACTTGACAAATTCAGAGAAAATACTCTTATTTATACTATTTTGGTGAGTCCAAAGGGTTGTACCTAATTCACTTTCTATCCTAATTTGTATTACCAATGAAAAACTATCTTTTGATGTCTCTCAAACTTACACTTTACACCTCTTTAGTGAGTTTCTTTTCTGAATTTGTTAACAAGGAAAACTATTAATCTCTAGTCTTCAACTCCAGAGACCCGAGAAGGAAATAGTAACTAAGTAAACAGAAAACACAAGCAAGAAACTTACAAAAATTGTGAGAAATGATGGAAACAACTGGCTGCCTGGACAGTCACCCAAGGTTCCTCTGCAATGTTGGGGCATCCATCTTTGGCCTATAGGCCTCGCATATCTGCCAAACTTATCTGTGAAGCAGGATTTTCTGAAGGGCTATCCTACCTTGTCATAGCAAAGTTCAGCAGTTTTTTTTCTTTTGTGTCCTGCTTGTTCCGCTTGGATAGTATAATGTCAGTAGTCAAGGCAAGGGCATTGTTTTTTTTCCCAGTGCTTAACTTTTGCACAAAGAAAGTAAACTCAATGTAGAGTTTCTTTGATGTTCATCATCTGTTCTGAAGTAGATTGGTGCTGCCAGGAGCAGACACGTCTCATTGTCATAAAAAGAAAAGAACCTATGTTATTAAAACATCTTAAATGTCATATTCTATAGATCTTTGAAGTGTTTAAAGATGACCTATCTATCTAAAATATATCTCTATTTGACCTTGAAAACATACCTAATGTGACTACAACAAGTTTGATTGTAATAGGTGATCAACTACTAAGCTGAATTTCCTTATTATCCTAAATAGTTGGTAATAACTTTCAATCACTAGAAATTCACATTACATTGTTAAATGAGCTGTATAGGTACAATACCTTGAACAAGATTAGGGATGTATGTAAAGTATGTTGTAACAAAATAATTTCAACTTTGTATCAATATAAAAATTTGTATACAGTATAAAAAAATCCAATCCAATGCAAAATATTTAAAACTAGTAGTTGCTTTTTAAAAGTAGATTCAATAATCTACCATTTTATCTTACCATATCTGCATGTTCTCTTTTTAATTTGCAGAGTAGATTCAATAATTTATTCTTTTATCCTATCATATCTGTATCCCCCCCTTTTCTCTTTTTTTCAAACTGGAACCCTGAATCTAATCTTTGTATAGCTTTTTTTTTTCCCGACCATTACCAATATAACTTGCAATCAACCACCCTAAACAATGACAAATATCCATAACCCCTTGAATGACCAAAACCCACGCCCCCACACCTCTTGGGAATCTGATAGTTCATCAACCTGCATGACTATTCAATCTAAGCTAACTGATACAACTAACAAATACTTTTCATTTTATCAGATATAACTTGCCAAAAGAGAACCTTCTGAAAGAAACAAACAAAACCTTTCCCCAACCCTATGGTGATACTTTAATTGTACTGAAATGTGATTTTTATTTGTATGTTAATAAATAAAGTTGCCTGGGGATCAGAGCTAATAGCAAGCCATAGCAGAAACTGAGTGGGGGTGGCATGTAGAACGGTCTTGCTAAACAAGAAACACAGAGCCTATGCAGAGATGAAAGCCCAAGAGATCAAAGCTAAGAGCCTTACCCTTCACTGCTGCAGCTATCCTCTTCAGCCAAGAGACCTACTTCCTGTGTGTTTGTCTTTATATAGACTTTCTGTTCTGCCTTCTCACTGGTTGTAAACCCAACCACATGACCTCCTTGTCACTGCCTGTCTGTACAGACCTCCAGGTCTACTATGGTTGGTATTAAGATTAAAGGCATATGTCTCCATGCTGGCTGTATCCTTGAACACACAGAGATCCGCCTAGCTCTGCCTCCCAAGAGCTGGGATTAAAGGCATGCACCACCACCGTCCAGCTTCTGCTATGGCTTGCTAT
Organism: Peromyscus maniculatus bairdii; assembly: GCF_049852395.1. Classification (NCBI taxonomy): domain Eukaryota; kingdom Metazoa; phylum Chordata; class Mammalia; order Rodentia; family Cricetidae; genus Peromyscus; species Peromyscus maniculatus. The sequence continues at coordinate 132,164,179 of NC_134854.1, read as the reverse complement.
TAGCTCTGACCCCCAGGCAACTTTATTTATTAACATACAAATAAAATCACATTTCAGTACAAATAAAATTGTGGTCTCAATTTTCCTTTTAAAATCAACTCAGAGAACTTTTTCACATAAGTTTTTAATTTTTTTACTTGGTTTATTTGGTAGAAATATCCATTCCAATATAATATCTTCCCTCTGCATTAAAATTCCTGTAGGAAACTACTTAGAGTGTAAAATAACCAAAATGCAATCAAGCTTTAGTTCCACATGATCCACATGTACATCCTGTATTTTCGTTTCCACCAAAGCCAATTCTTGCTCAGCTTCCACTGATAATTCTCTTGGACTATTCAAGTCCTTGTCATCATCTAAGGCATTAAACAAATACTCAGTTCATTATTTTTTAACCCCAATTGTGGTCCATAGATTGGAAATTTTTCTGAATAATCTTTGAAATTTATTAAGAGTCCATAATGATCTGTGCTAATTTGTACCTTTTGGAGTCTATTTTGTTTTGTAGACCTATTTTATATCTTAAATAATTAATAGAATCTTATTTTTTAATCTTTTCAGGAGTAGTTTGTACTTCCCCAAAAGGCAAAATTTTCTTTACATCTTCAAACATTTTCTCCGAAGTATCTACATTTGAATCAACTAGTATGATGTAGTCCATGTAATGGTCTATAGATTGAGAAAATTGATCATGTATCATTTCCAATGGATGTCATACAAAATATTGGCCCAGGGTGGGGCCTTTTAACATTCCCTGTGGGAGAACTCTCCATTGATAACTCTTAACAGGCTGAGCATTATTGTAAGTAGGCACCAGGAAGGCAATTTTTTCTCTTTTTCTTGTAAAGATATAGTAAATAAAGAGTCTTTTACATCGATAATTATAAGAAGACATCCTTTAGTTAACAGAGAAGGCAAAGGAATTCCAGACTATAGAGAGCCCAGACTTATTAACAGCTCTTAGATCTGTTACCATTCTCCATTTTCCAGATTTCTTTTTAATAACAAATACAGGAAAAAATCTAACGGCTGGTTGGTTGATTCTTTAATATGCTGAGCATTTAACTACTTCTGTACCAGCTATTCTAAGGCCTGCAGTTTCTCTGATTTTAAAGGCCATTTTTCAACCCATACAGTTTTTTCTGTTAACCATTTTAACGTTAGGGTTGTTGGTGCCTTTGAAAGATCAGCAGCTGTTGTGCCTTGTTGTTGTACAACTTGAATAGTCAGTGACTGTTCTTTATAGTATCTTTTAATATTTTTCCAGAAACATGTTAGTTTATATTTTGTTTCTGCTTTTAGGGGAATGTTAATCTGGGTATTCTATTGCTGCAACACATCAGTTCCCATAAATTCATTGCAGTGTTAGCCACACATGGCTTTAATTTTCAACTCTGTTCTTCTTTTCCTATACATTTGACCCATTTTGTGTTTGGTTTTACCTGAGATAATTTTCTAATCCCTAAAAGCTGAACATTTCCTAAAGAGACCAACTTGGACACCAAGATTCTAGTGCAATTCTTGTTGTCTACAAGACCTTCAATGACAACATTTATTCATATTTTTAATTTTAGTCTTTGTTCATTTATATGTTTGCCAAAATATTCACTCTATGGTTTCTCCCAAATTTTTGTTCTCTCTTCTATAGCTGTTCTACCATCCAGAGCAGTATCATTTCTTACAATAGGCATTAGGTTCGTTAATTGCTCTAGGAAGGAGTTCCTCCATGACAGGAAATGACTGAACCAAATTTAGCATGGGGGCCTGTGAGAAGGCATTTCCCCATGGCAAAGAGTTACCTTGTCTGCCCCTTGTGGATCTACATTCATTAGTCCAATGCCTGCCGTTTTCACACCTTCTACATAATCCAAAAGGGACAAGCATTCTGTTGGGATTATTCTTAGCAAAACCATTGTTTCTAGGAACATCCTGTTTACAGTCCCTTTTTAGGTGACCTTGTTTACCATAATTGAAAATTTTCACATTTCAATTTTTCTTCAAACCTCTGGAAATCACCTCTCCTATCCATGCATCACCATGGTTATGGCATTCAACATTCATTGTATCTTAGATACATTACTCTAAGGGTGCTGATCTTGCCTTTAATGACTTAATTACCCTTTTGCATTGTGCATTAGCATTTTCCAAAGCCAGAGATTCACTTATTATTTGTCTAGCTTCTGAATTTGGTATATTCTATTTACTGCTGAAGTCAATCTTTGCAAGAAATCAGTAATTTCTTTGGGGCCCTCTATAACTTTAGTAAATGACTCAATTTTCTTTTCTCCTTCCTCAATTTTGTCCCAAGCATCCATTCCTGCTGGGAAGCATAAAGCTAGGGTGTGGTCTATAGAGATTGCTTTTCTATATTAATATAACCTCCTTCTCCAAGAAGTTGGTCTTGGGAAATTTCCATACCTCTAGCCCTACTTCATTGTTCAATGGTCTTAGCCTCATCTCTCCACCGGGTCCTTAATTCTAATTGAGGACCAGCCTCCAAAACTGTTGTAACCAAATCTTTCCAGTCTGGAGAGATAATTCTACTACAAGTTGACCATGAGTTTAACATCTGCTTCATAAAAGGTGAATGCATGCCATATGAGACTATAGCTTCATTGAATTTCCTCAACTCTAACATTTGCATAGGAGTCCATTCAGCTCTTACACAGTTTTAGAGATATGTATCATTTGGCAGTTCCTGTAATGCTATTGAATAAATTAAGGTTGGCTGTTTGAAAGCCTTAGGCTGTTTCTCTGTAACCTTATAATTCAATGCTGAGGCTGATTCTCCTTTAAATACCTCTGTCTGGGTCTGAGTATCTCTATGATATATTTTATATCTAGCCATTGGGGTAGTAACTTTGGTCACATGTAGCTCTGGCCTGAGCTGGTAGCTGCAAAGCCACAGGCAAGCAGCTTTTTCATGAACTCATGCTCCAAAGGTTGGACACCAGATGTAGCACAAATCCTAATTGGTGTTAATAAAAACCCAGAACCAGGTATCAGGGTAAATGCTGAAAGAGCAAATAGACAAAGGTACAAAACCCAGCCATCTCTCACCTTACCAACGCCTCAGCCAAAAAGAGATTGAGCTCCTGTCTCCTCCTGTCTTATATTCCTTTCCCTGACCAGCTATATCACTTCCTGTTTCAACCTCCCAAGTGCTGGGATTAAAGGTATGTGCCACTACTACTTGGCCTCTATGGCTAGCTATAGGCTGGCTTTGCCCTCTGATATTCAGGCAAGTTTTGTTTGTTAGAGCATACAGAAAATATCACCACACAACTCTATGAAGCACTCCATTGTGCTACATGCTGGGAATTATTGGAGAATGAAATAAAGACATGATGTCCTAGAAAAATGAATTTTTCATTAGGTAGACAAGCAATAAATAGGAAAAGTGATCAGAATAATGTAATATTATGGTAGCCAACTTTCCTTTATTATAAAAGGCTGGAGATGATCAGCCTAAACAGTGAAATGTCTGTTTAGGCTTGTTCTGTGAGTGGTTAGTGTTAGTTATGCCCCGGCGTTGCCCCTCCTGGCTGGTCGCCGCCCACAGCGACCATGCTGTCGGAGCAGCATGCTGATTAAAAGAATCATAGCCATGGTTACCTTTTAAAGCTTTATTGGGGGGGGGGGAGAGGGGAGAAAGAAGAGAGAGAGAGAGAGAGAGAGAGAGAGAGAGAGAGAGAGAGAGAGAGAGAAACAGAGAGACACAAAAGGGGGGAGGGGGAGAGGGGAGCTGACGAGAGGAAGGAGTGGAGAGGAGAGGGGACAGAGAGCCCACAGAGGGCTCACCCTCTTTTTAGGCTGGGAAGCTGGCGAAGGCTGATGATGTAATTAAGGATCAAATCCTTACAGTTAGCTTATTGTTTCTGGCTTTTGTTAGAGTAATATATTATGGCAGGATCACATAATAAAACAGTTCACATGGCTAGGTTATGATGATCAAGAGCAGAAAGAAGATGAATTGAGTCTGTACTTCCACCACCCTCAAGGACATATCCTTGATGGAGAAAAGACCTCTATCCAATCTCACCTCCTAAAATGTTCTACTATCTACCAATACCAACAATCTGGGAAAGAAGCTATTGGGAAAGAAACCTAATGTGTAGAACATGTATTACAATTAGCACGTGAGTTAGACATTTCTCCTTTGATCAAACAGACCACTTCCTGAATAAGCATTTATCCAACAAAATTGGTTATCAAAATAGCACAGCTTGTAGAGGCAATAAATCGTGAGAGTAGTCATTTACACCTCATATGGTACTCTGACTATAGAAATAAAATTCATTTATGCTTGATAACTTGGATGTCCTAGACAATCTACTATGAGTAATTTTTTTTAAAAAGTCACACACAAACAAAAAAATCATAAAATACTGTTTTCTAGACACTGAATAAAACCATAAAGAAAAGTGGAGCTCTAAGTGGGCAGGGCTGCTGTAAAAGTGGACAGAGGAGGAAATTGAACCAGCATTTAGCAGAACTAAGCAAAGCATGGTAAAACAGAATGGTGACATACTGGTTTATTTCTCTGTCTTTTCCTTATTTCTATTTTATTCATTTTTCCCTTTCATTTTTTCTTTTATTGAAAATAGATTCTTTTCTTATACAATATATCCTGATTATAGTTTTCCCTCCTTTTACTTCTCCCAGTTCCTACCTTCCCTCTCCTCTAGATCCCCTCTTTTTCTGTCTCTCATTAGAAAAGAACAGACTTCTATCAGGTAACAACCAAACATGACAAAATAAAATATAAGATAGAGCAAAAACTATCATATCCAAGTTGGACATGGCAACATAACAGGAAGCAAAGAGTCTCAAGAGCAGGTGCAAGAGTCAGAGGCCTGTTTGTTCTCACACTCAGGAGTCCCATAAAAAAATACTAAGCTAATAGTTATAATATATACACAAAGTACCTGGTGCAGACCCATGTAGGCTTTGTGATTGATGCTTCAGTCTCTATGAGCTCTTATATGTTTTGGTTAGTTGATTCAGACCGCCATGTTCTCCTGGTGTCCTTCAGCCCTCTGGGTCTTACAGTCTTTCTGCCTCCTCTTTTGTGGAATTCTCTGATCTCTGAGGGGAAGAATTTGATGCAGATCTTGCACTTAGACTTCCTCTCTGTGTAATGTCTGGCTTTGGGTCTCTGCATCTGTTCCTATCTGCTGCCAAAGGGAAATCTATGTGATGACAGGATAAAGCACCGATCTATGAGTATAGGAGAATATCATAAGCAGTCATTTTTTAAGCCAGTAGTGTTTCATTTTACCATAGGTCTCTGGGCTACCTCATTTCTGGTTCTTGGTTAACCAATCAGTGCCTAGTCTGGGTTCTCTTTCATGGAGTGGGGCTTAAGTCAAATTAGACATTGATAGCCTATTTCCATGAGTAGCCAGAAGGTTCTCTGGTCCCAAAAGGCCCCACAGTCCCATGCTCCTTAGGCACTTAAAAAATAATCATTCAGAGAATTAATATGATTTACAAAGTATGTGGCCTACAACAGGCTTCTTGCTAGCTAGCTCTTACAGTTTAACTCAACCCATAACTATTAGTCTCTTTATCACCATGAGTTCCGTGGCTTTACCAGTCTGCTGGCATGTTGCTCCTTGGGCAGCAGGCATGTCTCTAGACTTAAATTTTCTCTTTTTTTCTGTCTCTCTCCTTGGATTTCACACCTGCCTCTAAGCTGTCTTGCCATTTGCCAAGGTCAAAGCAGCTTATTTATCAATCGATGGGAACAACATATATTCACAGCATACAGAAAGACATACCCCAGTACCCACAAGTTCTGTGCCACCATTTCTCTAGCATATTTTTGCAACAAAGCAAAAAGTTAGCTCTCAGAGAAAATCAGGGAGATAGAAAACAAACCCTTATCCAAAATAACTAAAAGGTAGAGAGAGAATATCTAAATTAACAAAATCAGAAATGAAAAGAGAGATGTAGCAACAGATACTGAGGAAATCCAGAGAATCATAAGGACATATTTTAATATACTTTTTACTGTACTTCACCAATTTGAAAAATCTAAAAGAAGTGGATAATTTTCTTGATAGGTACTACTTACCAAAGTTAAATCAAGATCAGATATAGATTTCAAATAGACCTATAACCCTTAAGGAAACAGAAGCAGTCATTAAGTCTCACAACAACAACAACAACAACAGCAACAACAAAAAAAGCCCAGGGCCAGAATATGATCAAACTTTGAAAGAAGAGTTAATACTAATACTCCTGAAATTATTATAGAAAATAGTAACAGAAAGAATATTGCCCAATGCATTTTACAAGGCCACAATTTTCCTGAATCTCAAACAAAGAGAATTACAGGCCAACATCCATTATGAACATAGATTCAAAAATACTCAATAAAACACTTGCAAATTGAATTCAAGAATACAATCAAAATAATCACCCACCATGATCAAGTAGGCTTTAATCCCAGAGATTTAGCCATGGTTCTACTTACATAAATGTAATCCATCATATAAACAAACTGAAAGAAAAGAAAACAAACAAACAAACAAAAAAACACGATCAATGATCATCTCATTAGATGCAGAAAAGGCCTTTGACAAATCTCAACACCTATTCAGGATAAAAGTGTTAGAGAGTTTAGGGATTCAAGGGACATACTTAAACATAATAAACGCAATTCACAGAAATCATATATCCAACATCAGATTAAATGGAGGAAATATTCAAAGCAACTCCACTAAAATGAGGTGGACAAGACAATGTTGTCCACTCTATTTCTATTGAATATATTAGTTGAAGTCTTAGCTACAAAGTAAGACAACTGAAGGAGATCAAGAGGATACAAATTGGAAAGGAAAAAGTCAAAGTATTGTTATCTGCTCATGATATGACAGTATACATAAATGATCTAAAAATTCTACCATGGAACTTCTATAGCTATAAACACTTTCAACAAAGTAGCTGGATACAAGATACCCCCCTACACACACACACATGAAAAAACAAACAAACAGTAAACCTACTAGACACAATTGACAATGAACTAAGAAATCAGGAAAACAACACCTTTCACAATAGCCTCAAATAATATAAAATATCTTGGGGTTACTATAACAAAGCAAGTAAAAGACTTGTATTATAACAACTTCAAGTCTTTGAAGAAAGCGATTGAGGAAGATATCAGAAGTTGGAATGATCTCCTATGCTAATGGATTGGTAAGATTATCATAGTTTAAAATCACCATCTTTCCAAAAGCAATCTGCAGATTCACTGTAATCTCCATCAAAATTCCAACACAATTCTGCACAGATTGTGACAGGACAATTCTCAACTTCTTATTTATTTTTTCTTCGATTCTTATATTTTCCCTAAAACTTTTAGGTTTAAATGCTATCCCCTCTAAACTGGAGCTGCAGAAATTCCATATAACAGAAATCTCAGAGCTGCTTCTCTCACTGCTGGTGTTTTTAATTTACCACTAGTATGCCTTTTCTGCTTGCATAAAAAAATGACATATAAATGAACTTTAACACCAGATCACCATCACAACCAGCCTGACCAAACGGCCAGCCTGCTTTGGCTTGAGCACAATGTCCTAGCATGATTAGTAATAGCAGCCACTTTTCATTAAATATAATCTGCATTTGCACAATAAATTATTCAGCCATGCTAATTATTTTTCTTTTTGACACTTATATTAAAAACAGACTCAAATACATGGACAAAGAAGATACAAGGAATTCAGTAAAAGTACTAAGTGTATTCACAAGATTAACAAAGATGGTGAATATAAAACATTTTAGAGCCAGCCTCTGTGGGGAAGAGACTTTTGAACTTAACCATAAAGCAACAGCAGCATAGGTGTGGCAGCCGCTTCAGGGAGCATAGGGAGCAGAGGCAATATCTGACATAAAAGCCCTGCGCTGAGAAGCACACAGCACACTGGCTGACAGAAATGATGGGAGCTGGTGTGGCTAGATCGCAGAAGGAGGAAAAAGACTGAATTGAATTTAGGTGGGATAAGGACGAAGGAGTGTAAGGAGTAGGTTTTCAAAATGGAAATGGAGGGACTTAGGACTGCACTAAATTAGCCCTGAGGGAGAGAGAACAAACAATGTCAACTCTCCTGGACTTCCCTTAGGACCCCACTGTCCTTATCTATCTAAAGTGACCTCAGCATCCTTCTATCCTCTGACATTCTGTCGTTTTAAGCACGTGTTTCTGTAAATACTTCATTCACATGCATATTAGGTATTACTTTTTACATACCCCATACATCTCTTACTAAGAGAACCTTTACAAATGTCCCCCACCCACCTCCAAAATAAACACTTTTACAATTTAAAAATTGTCTGTCGGTATCTGAGGAGATAGCTCAGTAGATAAAGTGTCTGACATACAGGCATGAGGAACCTGGGTTGACATCTGTAGCAGGGCACAAGAGCACCTCTGTGCTGGAGAAGCAGAAACAGGAGGATCTCTAGAGTGTGTTGGTCAGTCCAGAGCATGCATCAAAAAGACTGTGAGAAACTTTTCTTTTTCTATCAAACATAGCTAGACAGATAAGGACCCATGCTTCTTGAATCTCTCTTTTCTCCTTTGTAGGGATTAACCAGTCTGATAACATTATAAAGTTGAGCTCCAACCAACAGGATGAGAGTCATCACCTATGCAGAAATAAAAGATAGCAACCATTGGGAGGGTGTATTTGATAACCCAATTTGGGCTGTGATAAAACTTTTATGCGAAAATGACTCACCTTGGCAATCACTTTCATTGTGCTCATATTTTCATTGTGCAATGGGAATTATTCTTTTCCTAACAAGGAGCGCTCTAGTTTCAGTGACAAACACTGTTTCAAGACGAAGATGGAGAATAATTGGGGAACATATTATTATTATTCACCTCTGGCTTATACAAACACACACACACACACACATACACACACACACAGGCGTGTGTGCGCATATTGAATTTCTTCCTTAACCTATCCATCAACATATGGCTCAGAGAGGCATCTTCTAGCCATGGGGTACCCAGTGTCTAGTTGATTTCTTCAGATATCCCCATTTGCTATTTCCTATCTCTCCTCTACTGCCTATGTTCCTGTCACATAAACACAAAACTGTTCATGAAGGAGAACCAAGCCTCTCAACACAGCTTCTCAGATTTTCATCACTGAGTACCCCAAAATATAATTCATTCTTGGACAGAAAGACAGCTACAGTATACCAAAGGCTCTTATTCGAATTCATCTACTTCTCTTTCCATGTGGCATTTAACAATGAACATGGTCAACTTCCATTTATCCAACGTTTTTAAGAGACATTATCTCAGGTCCAGCCAGACAGTTCAGTAGGCAAAGGCACTTGCTGCTAAGGCTAGGAAAAAATACCTATTCAATCCCTAGATATCATACAAGATGGAAGAAGAGAACTGATTCCTGAAAACTGACTTTTGTCCATCTTTCAAGTAGTAAAGAAAATTAGGGATTAAAGTCTATCAGTTGCTAATTACATACACAACATTTACTTTCTTATCTGGTATGTATCTTCATTTTCACTTTCAAATATAAAGACACTATGCCAAGAGTCAATAAGGGAACTAGTGTTGAAAACAGAAATTAATTCAGGCCTGGATGGATCATATTCAAATCCATAGGTTTCTTTTCACAAAGTTGCTTTCTGAGGAGAAAAAAAAGTACAAACATATAGATTCAATTGAAAACAAATTAGAAAAGAGACAACTCTTGTATTAATCATGGTGGAAAAAATTCTTTGAAGTTTGTAAAAATGTACAGGACTTAAAATAAAAATTGAAGAGAAATATATTTTATCCCAAGTTATACAAATATATGGAATTCAAAGAACGATCTTAAAACATAATTAAGAAGCAAAAATTACAATTAGATGAGGTGAGGATACTGGTTACCTGGCAATTGTTTGTACTATATACATTTAACAAAACCACTCAAATCATACTTTCAAATTTGAATATATTATAACCTTGTAAATAGATGAGCAAAATGCTGTATATATTATGAATGGATAATACTATATTCCACAAAAACAAACAAAACAGACAGAATCTTATGCAGATACATAATTTAAGTTAGAAGGAGAGAGAACACAGCAGACCTTATTCTTTAACAGCAAAGAAATGAATGAGCACTTGGAAAAAAAGACTTTGAGTCTTGATAGTGATTTAGAAAGCAAACAACAACCTGGGTTAACTGCTTGCACACTGAGAATTATCCAGCAGAAATGTGCTTTACTTCAAAAGAGAAGTATCTTAGGGTTGCCCGAGTAAAGCCTAACATATCTTTCTTATCCAAGAGAGACAGGATTGCCAAGTCCTAGACTGCTAATTTCTCTGAAATCTCCTTAACTAAAGAAAACCTTTCTCTGCAGGATTCTGCAACTATAGGGATGTATTCAGTTCCTAAACAATAATAAAATAGGATTCTTGAAACCCAAATCAGCTAGTAGCAGAAGACCAACATCACAAGCACATGGGTCGGCATGATAAAAGGGCTTAAGATAAGTGAGCCCAGTTTTCCAGGGGAGAATGGAACAAACAATAGGACACAATAATCTCGCATGTAGGAAACCTCAGCAATACATCACATTGATCATGTCATAGGAGCAAGGAGACAATGACCATTTCTTCAAAGATTATGTCACAGGAATTTACTGAGAAATTTCTTACTAGTTTATTGGTTCATCACAAATTTCTCTCTATTAGGCTAATTCTAAGGATTAGAACAATTTGTGTGTCATGCTGTATTTTTTAAACCAGCCACTGAAATACATAGTTTTGGATAATTGGGGGAAATGAGTTTCTTTTGAAGTTGGATTTTTAAGTGCTGTGAATTATCACAACTGTCAAAGATTTTCCTCCCCTACGGTAAGTAAAATATGTCTGTCTTTTCTCGCTTTTTTCAATAGAATCTACTGCATTTTATGCTTTATTATTCACAGTTTTGCTTTTTTGAGAGAAAAAAAAGGGAAAAAGTAACCTCCAGTTGATGGGGAATCAGGCTAGAAATAACGCCTCAAGCAAGGGGAGCTGTGACAGGAATTTCAGGGATTGCTATAGAAATCAATCTTGGAAAGTTATATTGAAGTCCCTGGTACTTGGTGAGAAGGTAATGAATGCAGCTTTATTCATTTATTCACTTACTCATGAAAGGATTCCATCTAAGCTATTCTTATCTACTATTCAAAAAGCAAGGAGAAATTGCATCAATATTAACTTATCAGAAAGCTAAAGCATTTTCATGAGATCTAGTTTGCAAAAGACAGTCAAGCCTAGGACTACCAGGAAACAGCTGGTACTGTGAATGAAAGGAAAATCCCTCAAGTATTTGAAGGGACAAGCAAACATCTTATTTTAAAAAATTAAATCTACAAAAAAACATGAAAAATGTAATTTAACAAGTATCTTCTTCCTAAAAATGTGTTTTTTTTTTTTAAGATTGTGTGGATATGAATGTTTGTATGTGTATCACATGGGTGTTTGATGCCTTCAGAGGCCAGAAGAAAGCATTAGATCCCCAGGAACTTGAGCTAAGGATGGTTATAAGCCACCATGTGGTACGGGGAACCAAATCCGGGTCCTCTGCAAGAGCAGCAAGTACCTGTGGAAGCTTCTCTCTATCCCACCCCCCAGCTAATATCTTAATAGACTGGTGGAAAGATATTAACTACCACAGAGAGAAAGAGAAGAAATGAAACAAAGCAATATGCAAATGGTCCCAAAGAACAAGCAGAAGATGGTAAAGCAGAGAAAACAGACGTTATTCCCAGGCAGATTACACATGCAAACACTTCTACATCCTCTAAGCGTTTAGGTAAAAAATAAATCCTGATGATATTATATCATTCTAAAGAGATTTTCTAAAGCACCCCAAAGAGTCCACATGAAAATGAAAAATTAACAAGTTTCTCTGTGTGACAGTGTGAGTCTGTATGTAGTGTTCATATGTCCCAGTATATGTGTGTGCACATGTGTGTAAAGAGGACATTGTTTGCCAAACTTCCAACAAGCAGCAGCTTCAGCAAAGATAGTGAAGACCCATTCAAAACATGTAATCCATGCCTATCAAGCTCACTGAACTTGAGATTCATTTAAAAAGACTAATCATCCACCAGAAAGTAAGTAAATACTGAGTAAGCATTTCCAAGATGAAGCAATCCATCCAGTTAATGAGTACACAAAGAACATTCATCTCAGCAGTAATCAGAGAAATACAAATTTTTAAAAGTTAACATTTCCCTCACTAGATTAGCCACCATTTAAGGATAAATTGTAGGAACAATAATTATGTGGTGGGCTAATACAAAATTAACTCTGTAGTGAACATCTTGGAAAAAATCTATTTTTACCTTTTGCTTTTTGTGTCACAAAAATGTCTGAATATAGATAAGGAGACATACATAAAGATATTGCTTATAACAACACTTGCAATAGCAAATTATAGTGGGAGTGTGTTATGATTTATGTAAGAGGGAGGGCTAACCCTACTGTGGCCTGTCCACACGACAGGAGATTTGAGAGAAGAAATGTTTAAAAAATAAAAAGTCTATGCATGCCAATCTGGGTGCTATACCTATATTTTATGGAATCTTACAGTAGAAAATTGTATATTATTGCATTTCACATGTTATCTGTTATGAATAACATGTATATATTAGGAAAATAAAGCGTTAGCCTTAGCCAGGAAGGTTATAATCCAACTTTGAATAGCAAGTCTCTGGGGAATGAAGAAAGAATTTAAAAAGGATACCATGGTGGTTCATGCCTATAATCTCAGCAATCAAGAGGCTGAGGCAGGGGGATGACTGTTAACTGGAAAACAACTGGAGACACACAGAAATTTTGAGAACATTCAGGGTTTATAGCCAATTTCTGTCTCAAAAGGAAAATGAAGAACATCAATATGAAAATAATTTTCTTTCTCAAAAGCTGTGAAAATCCTATCAAAAAAGAAGCCTCATTCTGGTCACATTCAAATACGAACGCACATTCTAAGCACTTCAAGAAATCATGATAATAATCTACAGGTACAAGGGGGCTTGTTTCTGTGTTCCCTCATGTTTTTTCTGTATCCAAAGTATTTCTTAGTTACAGTGAAAAAAAGGGGGGGGGGTGGTGAGAGGAGAAACAAAACGAAAAATTAGAGTAATAGTAGAAAAGAAAACAACCAAACAAGAGAAAAAAATAGAGGAAAAGCAAGAAGGAACAAAATTAAGGGAAATCAGAAACAGAGAAGATGCAAATGAAGTGTCAATGATTTTAATGACAGTGAAGGAGAGGGGCAGACTTGTTGCAGGCTCTACTCTTAATTTTGTGCTATGATTAAAATATTTTTTGACAGTTTCAAAAGATGTGTATAATCTATTTTGGACATTTTTACTCCACATTAACCTTGTTTGCCCCCCTCCCCCCAACTCTCACTGAGCCCCTTCTTATTCCCAACAAGTCTCTGTCCTGATTCCATACCTTTACTGCCACTGGAGATGTTTAATATTTTGTGGGCCACTGAGTCTCTAGTCAGGGATTCTAGCATGAACACAGGTGGGGATTACTAACGAAAGCTTGGACAGTTTGCCGGTGGCTATGCCACTGAAGAGAATTGTCCTTCCCCTACAGTGCCTGTTAACTACCACTGACTCCTCAGGAAAGAGTTGTGGCCTGGTGAGCTCCACTCCACGCCAGCCTGTGCACACAAGCACAGCTGCAGTAAGCTCACTAGTGCAAAGGAAGAGCATGGCACGTCTAGAAGGCGGCTCGCCACAGCACTTCTCCTCTCCCTCGGTTCTTACGGTCTCTGTACCCTTCATCTGTGCTGTTTCCTAAGACATGAAGAGGGGGATATGGATGTCCTGGCGAGGGCTGAGCACTTGATTCTCAGCACTCTAATCACCTATGAGTCTCTGCATTAACCATTACTCGTTGTCAACAGATGTTGCTCTGACAAAGGTGGAGTCAGCATTAGTGGCCAGCATGGCTGGCTCTCCATTGAACTCGCTGGGCATTCCTTTCCTGAAATTGAGAATCTGCTTTTTCTCTTCTTCTGTTTTGTTCCCTTTTCATTCTCCTGCTATTTGCTTCATTTCCTCTTTCACAAGACATAGAAATCAATAAATATTAATATCAAGCTACTTTTATAATCTACTTTACACAAAGGCAGTCACATGTTAGTCTCTGAAAGAAGCACTCTTCATGAAACCACTCACCACTGCTTCTTGACAAGTTAAAAAAAAGGAACCATACATGTAAAAGTTAACCGGCAATGTGACAGTGTTACTTGTCTGTTGACATGACAAAAAGTGTGAGTTTCAATTTCATCTATCAGTTTTTCATTTCACTGTTCCACTAATTTCATTTAAAATATACTTTATACTGGGACCTAGAGAGAAGGCTCAGTAATTAATAATATTGTCTACTCTTCCAGAGGATCTGGGTTGTTTCCCAGCACCCACATAGCAGCTCACAACCATCCGTAACTACAGTTCCAAGGGATCTGAATCTTTTTTCTGAACTCCAAGAGCTCCTGCATGCACTTGATGGCCATATATACACTCAGGCATATACACACATACCTCTAAAACAAAATACATATTTTATGTAAGTATGCCATTTGAATTGGTTCAAAACTATAAAAAGAAAATACAGAAGAGCTTTGGAAAGGATTCAGGAGAACTGCTCTGAAGATTAAGGAAATAAAAGCAAAGTCTCAGTGGGTAAAGACATTTGATGCTAAGTCCAATCATCTGACTATGATTCCTGCAACCCACATGGTGGAGGAACAGAAATAACACCTACAAGATCTCCTCTGACCTACCTACTAGCACAGTGGCATGTGCACAAGTTAGTGTGCTGGCACACACGCACTAAATAAAGAAATATGATTTAGAAAAAGGTAAAACAACAAAAGTGATGATTTCCATCTGGGCAGAGGGGTCTACATATATGAGGAAGCTTGAGTTTAAAGGAACTCTGTTGCTCCCCATGCTTTGTGGAGGACATTTATTATGTACAGATCATCACGGTAACTTATATGCCAAATTCAAGTGGCCAATCAAACAAAATCACTTTATCCATGAACCCAGGAGAAACTGCCTTAATCCTTCATTAAAAGCAAACTAATAACCGAAATACCCCCTGCTAAAGATGAAGAGAGAACAAAACCATTCCCAAAAAGAATTTTTAGCAATCTAGAAAAACATAAATCTATCTTTATGTTTACTTCAGGTACTTTTCTCTCACTATTCTGACTGCTTGTTAAGATTTTTCTCAAATACTGACATTTTCAGCAAAGAAGCTTTTGTTTCAGATCTTATGATACCAGATCCAGTTCTTCTCACATCCCCTTCCTCAAGGTGCTGACCAGGCAGGACAAGACAATGAGGTGGCTTACAGGCTTAGCCTCAGTGTTCTGTGGGCCTGCTTACATAACTGGCCTCAGCTACTTTAGGTAAACCTTGTGAAATAATATCATAATCTTTTCAGCTAAGCTCAGCTTGCTAACTGACAATGTGGAAAATGAGGACAAGGGGGACATGTTTTTAAAAACATCTCCAGAAAAGAATTCCTATGTGTAAAGGGGTATTCTTAATTAATAAAGTAAGCATTCACTGTTGCTACTAGTAATGCTATTAATTTGAATAGAGTTAGATTCATATTCTTTCCTCAGGACAGGAAGAAAGAGAATGATCTATGCAACTACTAAATATGAAATAGAATATTAAATTTTGACAGTTGAAGATTTACAGAACCATAACATAAAAATAAGAATCAAGTGAACACAGAGGAGGATTTTTGTATTTTATAATTTTATAGTGGCTGTGTTTTTGGTGGGAATTTTAGGCATATCTTTTTTATATAATTGTTCATATTTATGCTTAGAGTATGATAATTCAAGCCATGTATATCATATTTATTGATTAATTTGGGGTAATTAGTCTTTCTATTTTCTCAAAAATCACTTGTGCTTGGAATCCATCAGGCTCTTCTCCTCTAGTTTTTGGCTAAATATATCATAAGTTGTAGTTAACCATGGTCACCTTGTGCTAAAACACATGGAACATATCCTTCTCACTGTATTTTGAGTATGAGTAAACATTTTAAGCTCTAAAAGAAGTCATGACAGGAATCAGTGAGTAAACACTTAAGGGCAAAGATTCTCAAGCAAGCAAAGAGAATGTTTAAATATTACAGCTCAAAATAAATAAAATGATTGATGTGAAAGAACAGAGGGAGGGATGAGGGCGACATCAGGCTATATAAGACAGGAGGCTTGCCATGAATTATATTGCCTTATACAATTTGTCAAGAACATCAGTCATATATTAACCCCCTTGTACAATAGATACCAGATCTCAGAAATAAAAGTGGCTTAATTAAATATTTGAACACTTACCTAGGTTAGTCTCAGGTTCTTGGATGTGGTTAGTTTGAAAAAGGGCCTTCCTTAATATATTTTAGACATCTGCAAGTCATTTTACCTGCCCCCCAGGAAGTGTGACAATGTCTTAGGATATCTGTGGTTGCCCTAGATTGTTGTCTTCAGTGTTCCTGGAGTGTTATATGGAGGAGCCAATGATGCGGCTAAGCATAGGAAAAGCATCACCTAGGAGATACATCTACAGCAAGCTACCAGCTGTGTGAAGGCAGAAAACATTGGTCTCTTCTCATCTTTAAAATGGGTTTCCTACCAGGTCCAAGTGCATCTTATTGTCCAGTTTACTAAGGTGTTTTATATATCATCTACTCCATCTCCTGCTTTCTGTTTCTTCCTCTTTCCATATTTAGCTACATTTTTATTTTATTTTTATTTTATTTTTACAGTCTCTCCTAATACAGTCAGAGCTGCTGTCCAGTCCCTTAAAACATTGGTCAAATTTCTTATCATTAAAATACAAGTTAACACCTCTAGGGTTCATTCACACCTGTGTTTTCTGTCATAAAACACACTGGGAGTCCACGAACTTTGGGGGACTGTTGACTCCATGTAAGTAATAGACATTTTAAGACAAGAAATCCCATGCAAATGTTGGTTTCGTGGGTTACCGAAAACCTCAAACACCCTGATTTTCTGCAATGCTGCATCTTTGGAATCTCCCACTACTTTGGTTTTGCTGTCTAAGGAAAGGGAGCAAACGGCCGCCCTGCATTTCTTTTCAAGGACCCTGTAGGCTTCATTAGGGCAAGGCTTCTCCCCATTGCTTCCAACTTGGTCCTCAGAGATTCTAGCTTTCTAGCTCTAAGCTGCAAGTAGCTGGAGAGGCAAAAGACAAGATTTGACTTATCAACAGAGCTCTCCACTGGCAGGAACTTACCTTTACTTCAAAGCTTGTGACTGTGCTGTGCTCTTCAGATATGAGCAGGCTCAACTGACTTTCTGTACCTGTATAATGATGATATTGCCATAATTGAAGTTTAAAATATGGAAAATAATCTATTTCCTCAAATAAGATGCTTTTACAGGCCACCATAAGCAACACTATTGTAAGGTCTTCTTCATGGTTGAGGAAAATTGAACTATTTTAAATTCTTGAGCTTTTCATAATCTAATGGAAAGACACAGATGATATTTCTGTGAAGGTAAACATTGTACAATAATACAATGTAACAAAAAAGGCAATAAATACTTTCAAAGAATTAAGCATAATTCTTTACATGAGCAGAATTTCTGAATATGCCAGATGTCTTTGAAGGAATTTGTCATTCAATAAATATTAAATTTCAAATTTCTACCAAGTTGTAACCTGCTGTGGGATGTTCTGTATGTCCTGTGGGAGCCCTTCTTGGGTTCTTTGTGGCGTTACCCAGCAGGTCCGCATAGAGGATGATTAGGACCATGGGCCTGAGTGCAGGTGTCTGAGATGGTCTGCACTTGGCTGTGCTGGGGGATGGTCTGTATGTCAAGTTGTTCTGATTGATCAATAAATAAAACCTGATCGGCTGTGGCTAGGCAGGAAGGATAGGCGGGACTAACAGAGAGGAGAAATAAAAGGACAGGAAGGCAGAAGGACTGACTGCAGCCGCCGCCATGACCAGCAGCATGTGAAGATGCCGGTAAGCCACCAGCCACGTGGCAAGGTATAGATTTATGGAAATGGACTAATTTAAGCTATAAGCACAGTTAGCAAGAAGCCTGCCACGGCCATACAGTTTGTAAGCAATATAAGTCTCTGTGTTTACTTGGTCGGGTCTGAGCGGCTGTGGGACTGGCGGGTGACAAAGATTTGTCCTGACTGTGGGCAAGGCGGAAAACTCTAGCGACAGTAACCCATTACTATAATAACTATATTTGTCTTAGATAAGCTCCGTATTTTTAATTTTTAAGACTAAAATGAGATATTTATGTCATTATTGACATTACAGAGTTTATTTTGTGCCATATACAGGGCTATTGTTTGAAACATAAATTCCCCTCACAGGATTATGTGTGAAATATTTTTTTCAAACTGTGGCACTATTTTAGTTTTTAATAGCTACTTATTTGTATTATCTGTATATGAGTGTATGCCTGCATGTATGTACACCATGTGTGTGTGAAGTTCCCATTGAGGTCAAAATAAATAAGGTATGAGACCTTTTCCTCCTGGAGACTGGAGTACAGGTGGTTATTAGCTTCCATGTAGGTGCTGAGATCTGAACTCAAAGCAGCCAGTACTCTTAACTGCTGAGCCATTTCTCCAGCTCCTGGGGACACTAATTTTACAATTTGTGGAACCTTACAAGATAGGGTCTAATTGTAGGAAGAGAGTCACTCAGGATAAGCATGCCTCTGAAAGTTATGCCTGTTCTCTAGCACTCTTTCTATCTCCTGTCTACCATGAAGTGAACAGTCTCTTCCCACATATACTCCCACTTCCATTATATTAGTCCTAGGCAAGTAGGTCCAAGACCTGAAATCAGAGCCAGATAAACTTTTCTTTCTTGTTACCCTCAAGTGGTTTGGTCACAATCAGAGGAAAGTTAATTGATACACATGAATCCAGTTCAATTTTGACAAAACCATATGAAGTAGGAAGAAAAATTGTAGGGAGGAGAAGAGGCCCTGAGTGTATGAAGTCCTGAGTGAATGTGTATTTTGATATGGGCACAGCTTGTCAAGATTCTGAGAGCAATTGGCCCCTAGAAAATTGGCAAAACCATCACCATATGAACCAGACTCAAGAGAAATGGCAAAGCTTTCCTGAGGAGTCTGAGTATCTGTGAATGATTCAGCAGTGTTAACAAAGACCAGCAACTGCAGCTTCCTCCTCCCAGATGTTTACAGCCTGAGATTACTCCAAAAGGAGACCTCCTAGAGAGTCTACTTAATCCCACCCATGTGCTTTACATAATAAATAAACTGAGACTGCGTTACAGAGGTCTGAGGTCTGAGGACCCCATCTTTTTCCAGCCTCACTGTACATGAGTCTGTCCTCTCTTCATTGTTTTGCCACTCCTATACAGAGTTCCAGGACCCACCTCATGGAACGTAGCCAAATGTGAACATCTCCATTTTATTAACGAAGAACTATTTGATCAAGTACAAATTGTAAATGCATTATGAGTTAGTTCTGAACTAGAATATCAACCAGGTCCTTCTCAATTTTCTTAGTATGCCAAACTACTAGGTTATAGTCTCCAAAAGTCAGTCACAGCATCTCACTTTGTGTTTAATAAATAAACCTATATAGAGGTTTCTGATAGGACTGATCACCTACCAACCATTTATTTACATTCCAATTCTAGAAGAATTTATATCAGTTTGGCCATCCAGCAGTATCTATTTGCCTCAAGAGTCATGCGTAGCACCAATGAGGAATGTACCTAAGGAAACCAATCTCCCCACCTATCTGGATTTTCTACTGAGCTTCTCAACCCATATATGGAAGACGTTCATGAATATTTTCTTGAGATTTTGTACCTGTTTTTGTATAGTACATATAATTTGGTTGTACCTTTGTGCTTTGAGTTATCTTAGTAAGTTTAGTTTCTTTGGGGCCTTAAACTGTGTTTTGATATCAGGAGACTGAATTGTCCCCAAGTAACAGGTCAGAAGAGAGCCATTCATCATGAACCTCATGTTTATGAGATTCGATTTACATTTCTAATATTATCTCTAATTTGTAAAGAATCTCAAATGTCCAATTCAAATAGTATCTGCATTGGAAATATGTTTTCAGGCCTAACACACTTGCAGAAAGAAGGATGAGGTACCCCTTGTTTTAGGCACATGTTCCATTGTCTGTCTATGCCACTGTAACACATTAATAACTTTTTAGGAATATGATATTATGTGATTCATAGTCATCATGTGCTATACATTTTTATTAAAATAACTTGTTTGTTCATTACATTTAAACGAATCAACTCTGCTAATCATATTTTTGGAATTTATTATTATTATAATATCCTCTTGCCTTAGCAAAAATGGGTGATATGAGCTCCCTGTGTTATAAAAGGACATGTGTATCTATCCTTGATTTCTGCACATACAATAAATATAAAAATACCAAGGCAAGCTCCAGTTAGAGAGAAAAAGGTATGTATAAATAAAAAAAATGAAAGATTATAACTGATAGGAGTTATACTTTTCTTCTGTAAAAAAAAATCTGAGATCTTATTTATCAGGCTTGTTAAATTTTCTTTCCTAGAAGAGATTTAAACAACATTTACCCCTTCCTCCCAAGGTCCTAACCAAAAATAAATAAATAAATAAATAAATTATATTTCCATTACATTTGACCTTAGGAAACCATTAAGTTTTTTGGGCATCGTTATAGGACATAGATATGTGAAGAGGACACTGATAGAAGTGTAGAAGATCTAAAAGCAGATGCACTGGAAAATCTTCAACCAGCAATGATGCTGGATTCCCCACACCATATCCCATAGAGGGAGTCCTTCCCTGGTATTTACATTTAAGCACCTTCCCTAAAACCCAAGGCTGTGTGCAATAAGCACAGTGTTACATGAAGACGGCTGGAAGGAGTGGCTGGAATATAGGGGAGGGGTCCAATGACCTTCCCCAATTTCTTCTCTGAAGGAATGTCAAAAGTCCACAAACTTCATCATGGCAGATGCTCAAATGTAGGCAAAGGTGATCTCATGAGGATGACAGCAGACTGTCTCTGAGGACAATATCTTATAACGCAGATGTATCTGATTCCCCCCACTGGCTATACTGCAGAATCACAGCAGGTGAAGCATCAACTGCTGCAGTTATGGCACTGGTCAGGATAGAACAAAGCCAGCAATAGGCCACAGTAAGGGAATGAACATTGCCACTTTAATAAAACTTTATTCAACTTAGGAGGAAAACAATAAGATCTGTGTTCAGACCACTGTGTTCAATTAAGCTATAGAAAAATTACTGCATGTCCCCTTAAAAGTGATAATTCTCTTTGTTCAATCTGGGAGTCTTGCTGCAGTTAATGAAGCAGCTCAGAAACCAACAAAAAATTGAAAGGAATAAATATTTAACAAAATTATAATGCCATAAAAAGACTATTTATGCTACAGAAAATCCTGCTTCTCTAGAACCCTAAAATTTATTTGCACACTGCATGTGCTTTATCACTTCTCCATCTTCATATTGAAAATCCCTTCTCTGTCCTTTGTAATTCCACTTTTAATTTCTCTCTATCTTTTTCTCTCCACTCTTTTTTTTTTTTGAGAGAAGGTTTCTCTTTGCAGCCTTGGCTGTCCTGGAATTCTCTCTGTAGACCAGGCTTTCCTCGAATTCAGAGATCCACTTGCCTCTGCCTCCAGAATGCTGGAATTAAAGGGATGTGCCACCACCCAACTCTCTCCACTCTTAATAAAACTTGTTTTATCAGGTTTTCTTCCATTTCTACTATCCATCTGGTCTATTTGACAAAGTAGTTACCACATATTTCCACCAGCCTAGGCAAACAACTGCTTCTAGGAAGGAAAGATTGGAATAATGGTGGAGTGAATGTCAATGACTCCTCACTGTAGGAGGCTTCCTCCTGTGATCTAGAGGAACTGGTGTGAAATTACACATTACTCAGGCTGGTGTGAAATTTCACATTACTCATGTCAGTGTCTTTCAGCTGCTATTACAAAACAACTATAAAACAAAAGATACTAATTTCTCACAGTCCTGGAGGAATGGAAGGTCTAGAATCAGAGTTGAAATGTGGCCAAACTCTATTGGGTCCCTCTTTCTAGTATCAGACTGATGACTTCTTACTGTGACTTCATATGATGGTATTGAATGGGATCCCAGGCCTCTTGCATAAGGGCACTCATGCCATCTTTGAGAGCTGATCCTTGAGGTTTAATTTTCTCCTAAGAAGACCTCAATTCTTATACCACCACGTTGGGAGGTAACAATCCAATATATGACCTTTAGGTGAATCAAATACTGCACTGAAAATAAATCCTTATGTCTAGTACAATCATACTTAGATTAGGTTGAGTATGCCATTTCCTTAAAGGTTCTTCCACCAAGTTATATTGGTTTCAATAGTCTGCTGCTATGCAGTACCTCAGACAATGAGTCCATCAGAAAAGCCCTCTGAGGTACTGCTCTAGACAACTTTCTGTTGTTATAAACACCATGCCCAAAAAGCAACTTTGGGACAAAAGAGATTATTTGCCTTACCCTTCTAGGTTACAGTCCATCAGTGAGAGGCATCAAGATAGGAGCTAAGTAGGACCTGAAGTAGAGAACTTTGATTACTAGCTGCTCAATTAACTTTCTTTTAGAGCCCAGGCGAACTTGCTTGGGATAGCACTTCCCACCATGGACAGGATGCTCCCTTATGAATCAGCAATCAAGAAAATATCCTATAGACATGGCCACAGGCCAGTCTGACGAAGGCAATGGCCCAGTTGTGATTCCCTCAGATACCTTTGGGCTGTATCAAAGCAAAACTGAAGCTAACTAAAAGGTACCCTCTAGAAAATGCAACTGATTCCAGCTCCTCCTTCTCAGAAGAGGGTAGAGTTTTTTGGTTTTTGTTTTTTTTTTTAAATATATAAACCTTGCTCTCTGTGAATTGAGCAAACCCAGCCACAGAAGGCACTTTGTGTTTATGATGAATGATGGCTGCCCTAGATTTCCTTTCTGTATATTACAACTCTTTCCCTGAACCCTTTGGCACTGCACATTTTCATCTAACTTGAAAGAGAATGCCCTAAAGTGGTAAAAGAGAGAAATGAGAAAATCAAATAATGCCTGTCAGAAAGCAAAATATGCACAGCACATTTCATCTCATTACTGCATATTACAAGGGCTAACAGCAGAAATAGTATCTATAGTTGGAGACACTTAGATAGGAATTTACATTTAAAAGTAATTGCTATAGATCATAATTGGTTGATTAGGTGTTCTCAATTCCTTAGGCCTTTTTCAGACCTTAACTACATGATACATGCTAAGCTTTCAGGGGACCAATTTGCATAAAAAAGGAAATGTAATCTGTCCCTTATAAAATATCACCTTCTTCACCTCCTCCCAGGCCAGTGACTGCCTCCCATGGAAGTAGTAACCAGTTAACCATTATCAAGGTAATTGACAAAAGAGACATAAATTGTGAGGTTGGCCCCAAATATTGCTAAATTGTTTCAACTATTCAGCAAATTAGTTTTGAAAAAGTCTAGTTACGTTATGCTATTAATCTTAATAATTGTGTCTCTCCATATAATGTACTTGTCTCTGTGGGAAGCTCATTGTATCTGTGTTTGGTTTTATTCTCTTTTTAAACTGCAGACTCTCCAGTTGCTCAGTATGAGAAAGTTAGACCTCAGTATCTCAGCATGGGAAAGAAAACAAAACTGGGTTTTGGTGAACCAGTCTTTAGTAGTTTTGTATTTGCTGCTAGATAGGTATCTCCTGTGGAATCAATCTACTCCACTGAGAAGGACAGTACACTGCCAAACCACAAAGATCAACTCTGATTCTCTGAGCTGAGACAGTATCTTTTCCAGGATGTCTGTCACACCTATTCCCATTACCAGACTCTCAGAGTTTCACCTCAAGTCAATTAGTTCTTCAAAGTTCACATGAAATCATGTAAGAAATGATGTAGAACTGATGTTTTTATTCTTCTACTCATTGACCCCAGAGTCTGTAACTTTTTCTTCTGCAAGGATTCAATGCAATAGGTTAGTCAGATATATTTTATTTTCTACAAGCCAGAGTCAATAAGGCTAGTCATAATTATTTCTGTAATTCACAGATCTACCCTAAAAATTTTCCATGTGACTCATGGGTAATTGTTTTGTACCTTTGTAGAAAGGGAAGAAAAATTCACAAGTATAATTTTATGATGGTAAACTGCTACAATACAGTATTTCAAGCAAATGAAGTCAGTCTCTCTCTCTCTCTCTCTCTCTCTCTCTCTCTCTCTCTCTCTCTCTGTGTGTGTGTGTGTGTGTGTGTGTGTGTGTGTTAAATACACATTTACAATTTCCCTTAAGTCTATTATGACTTATTTGTGGCTTTAAATGATGATATTTATATCCAACTTAATTTCATACATATTGAAACATGAGGCTATTCATTTTACTGAACCTTTATGTAATTATCAATTATACAGTGAAATGAATTACTCAATGAAAATTCAAACAGGGCTGTTCCAACAGGACATTCAATGTATTATGACTATGGAGCATGGCTAGCTCCTCTATCACAACCTATGTAGAAGCTGCATTATTTTCCCTGTTCATCTATAGGGATAAGCACACTGCCAGGAACATTTAACCTACTCAGTTATCAAAATTCATTCATTTATGAATTAATAACAGGGAAAAGGAAAGGGGAGAAGGAAGGAAAAATAGAAAGAGAAGAGTTATAAAGAAAAAGAGGAAGAAACCAATGAAGAAAGAAATGAAGGAAGAAAGATGCTGGGGATGTCTTTCTGTATACTGTGAATGTGTTGCTCTGATTGATTGACAAAAAGAAAAACAAAAGAAAAGAAAACTCTGATTTGCCAGGCAGGAAGTATAGTATAGGCAGGACAAGAGAGGAGAATTCTGGGAAGAGGAAGGGCTGAGCCAGGAGTTGCCAGCTACACACAGAGGAAGTGAGATGTAAAAGTACCAGTAAGTCACAAGCCACATAGCAACTTACAGATTAATAGAAATGGGTTAATTTAAGATATAAGAACTGGATAGCAAAAAGCCTACCATGATCATACAGTTTATAAGTAATATAAGTCTCTGTGTGTTTACCTGGGTCCAAGCAGCTGAAGGACTGGCGGGTGAGAGAGATTTGTCCTGACCACAGACCAGGTGGGACACAGGAACACTTCAACTACAGAAAGAAAGGTAGGAAAGAACAGAAGGAAAGGAGAAAGGGGAAAAGTAAAAGAACAAAAGGGGGAAGGAGAAAAGACACATTGAAAATAAAGCAAACATCCCACAGCAAAAATTAGCCAGACTCAAAGTCTATACATCATTCTCTACAAACAGTTATTTTTAAATAAAGATTGACATATATCTCAAAAATAGTGGTGACTATCATCAGTTTCATTGATTTTGTTGGCAAATGATGTTATTTTTCAGTGTTAACAACTGAGTGTGATGGTATCAGAAACTAAAGTCTTAAATAAATGAGACTAAGCATAAAAGAAGGCAAGCATGGTCAGCAGGTGCCAATCGAAGGGCCTTTCTATATCTATGTCCAGTATTGAACTTCTGAGCTGCTAAGAAAAGGATGATTGTCAAAGGTAGGGGGAGAGTTCAGAGGTCACTCAAAGTCTATGGGACACTTGACCAACTTCAGACCTGGCAGCAACTTATTCATCACTTATAGCTTTCATCACAAAACACACTATCTTCTCTACTATGCAGAAAGGATGGGAGGGAGGAATGAATTAGGAGGAAGACAGGACTTGGAACTGGAAGAACTGTCTTTGAGTGCATCTACCCCTCCTTCAGCTGCCTGTTACTTAACTGAATGTATAAAACATGCATAATCATGAACCTCCCTAGGGTGGTTCTGAATCCTCATCCACCTGAAAATCTCCTAATAACTGATGGAATCCTCAAGAGTGCAGGGAGGTGTTTTCTTGCCCAGAGATAACCAAGGGAAAAAAAACCTACATTTAGGAGACAATTGAGAATTTGCCCACCTTGGTTTCATCTGTATAATTTGCAAAATTACAGTGTATGGCCCTGCAAAGGGAGCTAACAACTTGCCTTTGACTTTCAAGGATTTGCAATGAGATTCAAAATGATAAGGCAAAAAGAATTAGTTAGGGAAAAATTCAAAAACACTAAGTTTTACTGCCAAGAGTAAATTTATTCTAATCCTGAAGTCTCTCAGTGGGAGACTACCCCAGAATTCAATTTGCATAGATAACATACTGACTGTGGACCAGAATCCACAACACATGACAGTTTCTGAAAAGTAGATGACTCTATGGAGTACCATTATCTATTTTACCTCTTATAGAAATGCAATTGAGGGACTGAAGAGACTCCTTGATAAGCAAAGGGTTTGGCATACAGTGTGAGTACTTAAGTTCAGATCCCCCCAAGGCTCATAAAGCCAGATGTGGTAGGGGACATCCATGACCCCAATGTTTCTGTGGTGAGTTGGGAAGAAGAGACAGGAAAATTCCCAGAAGCTTGAGAGCCAGCTGGCTTGGTGTGAAGAGCAGCAAACAAAAAAGTCCCATCTCACACAAGGTAAAAACTGAGGAGCACTAGTGAAGTGTATCCTCTTACCTACACATATGAAAACATGCAACACACACATCCACACACAAAAGAATGAGAACATGGTTTATGCTTAATTGCAGTGTAGAAATGTATCGTTTTTCAATGCCACACACACACACACACACACATACACACACACACACACACACACACAGAGAGACATAAACAGGAAGTCTACTAAACCTTAAATGAAGAAATGGATCAGATGAGAACCTAGAAATTAAAAGTTCAGTTTCACAGGAGCTTTCCAGAAACAAAACTTCTTACCATATAGTTAATTATTCATTCTTATGTGAGTCAATGATTTCTAAACTTTGCTACTGATTGAAGCTTATTAACACCTAACAGAAAAGTTGATCAGATTAATTACTGGTTACAATTTTTTTAGGGAAGGGCAAAGATTTCATCAGCCTCAGATCTGAACTTGAGATCAAGTTTTGCCACTCACTATCCAACTGTTTAAAAGTTCCTTTGCTTGATAAACCTCAATTTTCTCAATTGCAAAAGAGACATATGAACAGCGACTCATTGCTCATTGAACATAAAGTGAGATGAGGTAGAGAGAATATTTGTCACAATGTCAAAAATTACATGTTCAAAATAAGCAATTCAGGCTTAAGCATCAGGGTGTCTAGCCCTTTGTTAGCATTCAAACCTCTATACCTATAGTCAGTACATCTCAGATTCATATGTGTACTGTATTTGTCTTGTTTCTAATGATTAATTGTTTCCAATATTCAATCAAAATGGAAACTCAAGAAAAGTAGTCTAGGGCCACCCATACCTATTTCATAATCTTATGAACAGAAGTTCAAGTTCAGCAGATGCCTCACATGCAAGAAACCAAACGTTTGTCTTCCATTAATTCATGTGCTTAATTCTAAAAGTAAGACATGTTTTAATTACTGTAGCTCTATAGTAGAGCTTGAGGTCAGGGATCGTGATGCCTCCAAAGGTTGTTTTATTGTACAGGATTCTTTTGGCTAGTCTGGGTTTTTTGTTT
Organism: Peromyscus maniculatus bairdii; assembly: GCF_049852395.1. Classification (NCBI taxonomy): domain Eukaryota; kingdom Metazoa; phylum Chordata; class Mammalia; order Rodentia; family Cricetidae; genus Peromyscus; species Peromyscus maniculatus. The sequence goes on along the minus strand of NC_134854.1, from coordinate 132,136,481 downwards.
TTCCATATGAAGTTGAGTATTATTCTTTCTAGGTCTGTGAAGAATTGTGTTGGTATTTTGATGGGGATTGCATTGAATCTGTAGATTGCTTTTGGTAAGATTGCCATTTTTACTATGTTAATCCTGCCTATCCATGAGCATGGGAGATCTTTCCATTTTCTGACATCTTCTTCAATTTCTTTTTTCAGAGACTTAAAGTTCTTGTCATATAGGTCCTTCACTTGCTTGGTTAGTGTTATCCCAAGGTATTTTATATCATTTGTGGCTATTGTAAGGGGTGATGTATCTCTGATTTCCTTCTCAGCCTGTTTATCAATTGTATATAGGAGGGCTACTGATTTTTTTGAGTTGATCTTGTATCCTGCTATGTTGCATAAAGTATTTATAAGCTGTATCAGTTCCTTGGTTGAACAAGATATGTAAATGTGGAAGGAAGGACGAAGTTTGGAACTCAATTTTCATCTCATGTTTAGATGGTATCTAATCTAACATGAACTCATTAAATGAATTGATGAATGTAATAAGTAAATTAGTAAGGGTAGCCATGAATTATTTTTTAACCAATGTAATTACTCAACAATGAAAGAATTGATATGGAAAACCCAAGATCACTGTTGAAAATAACTGGAATATGAAATGTTTCAACTCAAAAGAAAGTTCATAAACATGATAAAGCTTTAATTTTGCATCAAATAAATTATAATTACCACTCATTTCACACCCTCTCCAGCTCATAGGACTAATCATTGCAAGATGGCTCAAAAATGCCTTTAAATAAAAGAGTTTACTGTGACACCCCATTCCATGAAAGTTTCTAGATTCAGCCTCATGAATTTTGTGTGAAACTGAACAATGCCGTAAACAATATGAATGAAAAAAAAAAAAAAACTGGTAAGTTCCACATTGGGGTGTGGAGTATATTGCTATGCAACCTCCCTCTGAGTGTTGTTGGAAATAGGGTTATCACTAAAGAAATGTGCAACACCTGCTGTGAATATAACAGTCTATAGAGCTTCACTATGATTTGGGGGTTCCTCTGTTTCCCTATATTACATCACTTATTTTAGCTCATCAGCCTTCCTATCTCCCCAAAGGGATAATATCCCCAAAGTATTCTGCAAAAGTAAATATTTTCTGTTATTGGTAGAAGTCTGGAATCAAACAGATGTGGAATGGAAACAGACACTACTGCTTAATAGATTTGAGCACTTGAGCATATTTGCTGACTTCTTGTGGTGATCAGTGTCTATCAGAATGTCTAAGATACCAACATATACCAAATAACCACCTTTTTTTCTCCTATGCTTCTGCCAATAACAACTTGTGAACCATCAACAATTTAGTCAGGTTAGACTCTGAATTGATAGATCTTTAGAAATGGGATATTAGTGTGTTTCTGGCTTTAAAAATATGTGTGTTCAAAAACTTTAATACCATAGTACATACTTATCAGCATCATAATAAACCTGGTTTGCTCTTTCCCCTTGAAACATCTTTGAAAAGATGCAAGGCAGCTTTCAGCATCTTTACATTGAAAAAAGTTACTAAAAATAATGCAAATGTGGGTTGAAAAATTCCCCACTCTCCTGGTTAATAAAAACATCACAATTCAAGCTTAGCTCTTTCTGTTTCTACCAGTAACATAGGTTTGCACGATTTCTTGCGTTACTATGAGGTCTGAAGTAGATCCACACTGCAGTTCTTATAAGAGAGTCATTAAAGTCGCCTGCCTCAAAATAAACTAAGATAATTATTTTTTGAAGGCTCATCTCCAGACCTATTGGACCATGGAGCTTTAAGCCCTGAAATTTGAATTTTTAATAAATTATTCAGGTGATTGTTTTGATAAATGAAGTGTCATTGTCTTTGTTTGCCTGTTTTGGTCACTTTAGGCTACTTTAACCAAATTAGAAAAGACTAGTATTTAAACTTGAAGACTAAAAAAAAAAAAATATTTTTCTTAGTTCTGAAGGCTGAAGATCACAGTTCCAGGATTTGATCACTGTTCAAGGCCACTTCCTGGTTCACAGATTATCATCTTGGGATGGCCTGACATGACCGAGAAAAAGGGTTCTGATACTTTCATTACTTTCATGGCATATAACACCTGAGTTCAAATGTCTTCAAAAAGTCTCATTGCTAAATGCCATCTCTCTGAGGATTAGAGTTCCAAAATAAGAATTCGTGGGGTGGGAGCTTCCCAGGACTATAGGGGTATGCCTTGCCATCACCAAATGTATGGGGTGCTGAGGATCAAATACTGAACTCTAGCAACTAAACTACATCTCACCCTTCCATGTACTTTAGATCACGTTAAATTAGTGTACTTAAAATATCTAATACAATGTCAGTGCTAACTAAGTATTTGTTATCTGTGCTGTTTTAGGAAATAATGAGGGGAAAGCCTTAACATATTCAAATTAGATATATTTTTCCAAATATTTTAAAATCTTGATTGAATACAAAGATGCATAAATAATAAATATGAAGAATTGGGTATATGCTGCTTAATTTCCAAATATTTGTATCTTTTAAAAAATTTCTAAGATTTCTAATTTTATTCAAAAAGCTTACTTTGTGTGATTTCAGGCTATTTAAAATTTGAGACACAATTTATAACACAGTATATGGTCTATAATGGTGAATATTTTACTAGGCCCCGAAATGATGTATACTCTACTATTAGATGTGGTATTACATGAATGTTAACTTTATTAAGGTTATTGATGAATGTTAACTTTATTAAGGTTATTGATGTTGTTGCTTATCTCTTCTATAGCCTTAATGACTCAGAGGTCTTTTTGTTGGTGGATATTAAATGTCTAATTAAAATTCTAAATATTCTTTTAAAACAGAACTCTTGGGGAAAACAAATATTAATCTCATAGGATTTTTGCCTCTAGACCTCAAAATCCATTCCCTCCCTACACACAATGTATAAACTCACAGCATCAAATCCTTCACTAATTCTCAAGTCTAAAGTACCTATCTCTATGTCATCAAAATCAGATATGGCTAAAATTCAACGTAAAAATACCTTACCAGCTGTGAACTGTGAACTTATGAAAGAAGGTAATTTACATGTTTTCAAAATAAAATGGTGGGGAAAGAACAGGCTAGGTGTTCTGACCCCTAAAGCAAAAATGGGAAGGTGAGATTGGTCACAAGTAGGTTCCACTCCCAAGGCAGTTTCATAAAAGACCTTAAAGCTGGAGGGAAATTTTTCTTGGGTTGACATTATTATTTTAGACTAACTAGGATGGTCTTCATTTCACTTTTAAGGAATCACTATTCCTAAACCTACTCCCAATGAACCTAAATGACAAGAAGAATACAAAACAAAACACACACACACACACACACACACACACACACACACACACACACACACTACTCAAGGCATGTAGTGGTGGCACACTCTGTAGTGGGATAATGCTTTTATACACTGGTTTAATAAAACACTGATTGGCCAGTAGCCAGGTAGGAAGTATAGGTGGGGTAAGTGGACAAGGAGAATTCTGGGAAAAAGAAGGCTGAGTCAGGAGATGCCAGCCTGCCATCCAGGGAGCAGCATGTAATGGCACACAGATAAAGCCACGGAACATTTGGCAACATATACATTAAAAGAAGTGGGCTGATTTTAAATGTAAAAGCTAGTCAGTGGTAGGCCTGAGCTAATGGTTAAGCAGTTTTAATTAATATAAGTTTCTGAGTGATTATTTTATAAGCAGCCGTGGTGTCCGTGGGACTGGACAGGACTGGAGAGAACTTCAGCTACTACACTCCTTTAATCCTAGCACTCAGGAGGCAGAGGTAGGTGGATGTCAGTGAGCTCAATGCCAGCCTGGTCTACAGAGTGATTTCCAGGATAGCCAGGGGTACACTGAGAAACACTGTCTGAAAAACCACAACAAAAACCAAAATATTTTCAATTTGGTAAGATATAATAATCTAGTTTACTGTCCACTTGAAGACTTTGCTAGAGCAGGATCTAAAGTACTCACACACACATGTGGTCCAGAAAAATTTGTTAGAGATTTGTTATGTTGCTCTGGCCATAACATTAGGAACCTATTCAAATTTAACACTGATTTTACATGTAGGGTAAGCTAGCCCCCACCCACACACTTCTCTCCTCAAAGCTTTTTCTAAGAAAAAGCATATTGTCAGTAAGTACTCTATTCTTAATCAAGTTCAGGCTTTCAGTTGTGGGTCAAATGTATCATGAGGTCTCTAAAATATTGCTGTAAACCAGCAAACAGTAGTTCTGGTTTTCAGATGCAGGGAATGTATTGAGGCATATATTTTAGAGTTTGTGCTACCAAAAGTACATCCTAAGGAAACAAATGATATATTTATCCTAAGCACTGTGTGGCCCAGGTAGCCAGATATGATTTGTTGCATAGCAGAACTTATTCCTATGAACTAACAAAAGCTAGGAAAGAATCTCTAGGGAGTTGAAAATGTCTGAATTTCCATTTTAGGCCTCAAATTACATAGAACAAAGACTTAAAGAGAAATGGGCAAACATGAAGAATAGTTGACTAGTAACTTGTGAAGGTATTTAAATAGAGGGGGGAAAACAGAAAAAAAATGTCTTTACTACTGTATAGGGACTACCTGACTCTGAGTATAAAGGCAAAAAGGGAGAGCCAACTGCTGGCAGGACTCATCTGGTGTATTGCAGAATCTTGACCTATAGATTTTTGGACACCTTGGCTTACAAATGGAGATCAGTAGGTTTATCATCCTTCTACCTTCTGGTTAGAAATATGAAGTATTTGATACACATAGATGACATTTGCCTTGAGTAGAGGATATCATGTATATTTAGAATTGAAATGGAGTGTAGTGGGCATTGGTGGAATAACATCATTTATACTCAGGAATGGAAGACAATTGGCTTAGTTCCATTACTGTGCCATATTCTTATAGCTTGTGTTATAATGTGGTGATGTCATTAAACCATGACCACATGCCATTCAAGTAAGATACCTTTAGTTTATCTGTTAAATAATTAGGGAAAGAGAGAGAGATACACTATCTGTCTTCTATCGACCTATCAGTCAATCAATTTGTCATCTATCATTGCAAACATTATGAAAAATATAAAAATTAACATATATGAAAAATTTTAATAGTAACCTGTAGTCTATTTACCGCCTAAATTCTACCCCTGATAATTTGCTTACTATATCCATCTATCCATATTTTCATCTTTCCATCAATCCATTTTATTATTGATAAATTTCAAAGACATTTCAGAAATCAGTTGGCATCACTACAGCTAATACACATTTATATAACTGAATTTGATATTTAATTATAGTTTTCCCTTTGATATAAAATTTGTATATAAGGAAAAGGACAGGCAGCAACTAGGTTATTTGCAATATAATGGAAAATGCATATAGAACTGTTATACTACAACCCACACAACATTACTCAACACCTAAGACAGTGTCTACTTCATACTCAGGAGAGACCTTTAGAGTCTATAATCCCTGTCTTTCCATTTTCCTGACTATGGACAGACCACATATGAATAGTCATTTGTTGTTCCTGATAGCTATTCTGATACTGCTGGCATCATGCCTTCCCATTCATATGGATGATATATGTTCTCTCAAACTGTTAGTTTACATGTGCCCTTCCTCCTTTAAGTTCTCAGGTATTTAATCACAGGAACTATAAAAGTAACTAACCAAGGTTGTTTGTGCACATACTGCACATAATCTTTGAGGACAGCCATGTGCTGGGCATAAAGACTATGACAGTGCTGTTTTGCTTAGTATGGGTGCATTTCATTACAGGCTGCATCTAGACAACAAACATATGTTCTCTATTTTCCCACACCTTCATTGCACTGACAATTAGCAAGTACTATTTATTTATCATTAATTAACACCCAGTGGTGTGTTATCTACATCTTAAATATTCCCAAACTTCTTTAATGCTCAGTGTTCAACAATACTTTTCCAATGCTCATTGCCAAGAAGAGATTTGTTATAGAAATCTTATAGACACTTCCACAAAGGCCCTAAGAGTGCAGCAGCATAATGACCAATTACATTACAGCTAAAAATGTGTTTAAGAATAAACAGGTTCAGTTTCCCCCGACTACTCAACCAATGCCAAAAACAATAAAGAACTTTACTACATTTAATAAATATTTCATATAGAAAATTTGATACAAATTCCCCTTTCTTGAGTTTTACTTTAAAAATTGAACAAGTTGAGTTATTTAGAAGAGTTTTTCATTTTCAGTAAGATAAGGGAACCTGCTTTCCCTGGAGTGAAATATGCAGAAATTGCCTGAATGTTTGAAATTTAAGACGTGACCCATTTTCCATCTAGACACCTGCATTTCACTAGTTTTGATTTCATAGGCAAAATAAATTCCCCAAAAAGGCACCACTATATCTCTGAGGAATAGAATCTCTGAATTTTATTGGACTGATCATGTTACATGGCATTTAAATGTAGTATTTCAACTTTACATTCCAAAAGATTGTCCGTATAAAAATCAGTAAATAAACATGGCCATGTACACTTTTCTGAGTAAAAGTCAATGGTCAAAGTCAAAAGGTAGAAATAAATATATAACTCTCAGGTGAGAAGCAGTGAGGCAGACAATCCTGAATCATAAATTTTGCCCTACTTGACAGGCAGGAAGAATGTAAGCTAATGATGTGTGAAAGTACAAATCCACTTGTAGATGACTATCCATCTTCAAAAACATGACTGAACAGCACCCAAAGCAAGCAGGTGCAATCTGTCTAGACATACACAGCTACAATGTCCTCCCTGTTGTCTCTCCTTAAGTGATGGGTAAATCCCTTGAGTTAGAACATCATTCATATCATCCATGTCTAGAATAGAAGGAACTTGTGATTTTGGATATATGATGAGTGATTATTATTTTTAACTAGCTAGTACTGTAACAGAGCAGAGGGGAAATAAAACTACTCACACATCATCAGAATTTAAATTTATGATTTAGGAACTACTTGATGACTTTCTGCAATGATGTCTGTAATCTTCCAATTAGACATCTGCTTGTGCAGCATGTGTTTCCTAAGCACCTCTTGTTCTTGATTTATCCATTTTTGTGATAAAACAATTTTTTTAACCAGAATAAGATTTGGCTGAGTATGAGATTCTGTTTCAGGGTAGACTCATATGCCCATATTATTAAAAAATCTTGAGATGAGATCTACATCTAGAGAGTCAAGTTGCTTTTGTTCTCTTTCTTCCTGTCCATTTTTGAATTGTAATATAAATGAGAGCAAAGTACAGACAGGAGAAATTTTATGGGTGCGCAAAGTGAATATCACATCCAGAAGGGCTACACTCCCTTTAAAAAACTATTTCCTTTTGTTATGTCATTATAATACAATTACATTGTTTCTCTTTCCCTTTCCTTCTTCCAAACTTTCCACACACCCCTTCTTGCTCTCTTTCAAATTCATGGCCACTGTTTTTATTATTGTTTTGTACATGTATGTATATGCATATGCACATATATTTCTCAATACATAAGTACAGCCTGCTCAGTCTGTATAAAGTATTTGTATGTGTATTTTCAGTGCTGACCATGGATTGGCATTGGATAACCATTTGGTGTGCTCCATTCTAAGGAAGACTTTCCTTCAGCTCTCAGAATTCCGTATTTGCCTGTTGTTCTGTGGGTATAGTTGAGGTCACATGGACTAGCCTCCTACATCTACTTGCTTTTCACAGCATGCTTATTGTTGTTATCCTAGTTCAGTTCATGGTTAATTAGTCATGTAAGTGAAACTTTAGGGAATGTAGCTTCTGACAAGACTCATGTTTTAATGCCTCATGGTTATCATCTCTAAATTGTCCATAATCTCATTTCAATTTGTGCTTTGTGTCTGGGGTCTGATGGAACACTGTCTGAAGTGATAAGTGAAGAAGACATGTATAGCACACTGGTGCTGCACCATATATTTCGATGTAGTGGTGTTGATGTCCCCCAGAGATCAAATAAAACTAGGCTAGATGGCATTTAAGGGGATTGAGAACTAAGCCAAGGCAACTGTGTTACTTTATGAAATGTTACCTGGCACTGCTATAAATCCCGGAAGACCAGGCTTTCTTTCAAACCAAAACATGCTCTTCCTTTCCAGTTTTGTAAAACGTTTACGTGTGTGTGTGTGTGTGTGTGCTTGCATGCTACACACACATATATGTAACCAAGGAGACCAGAAGAAGGCATTGACTTATAGGCAGAGATGGAATAGCAGGTGGTTTGTAAGCCACCTGATAAAAGGGTGCTCAGAACCAAAAGCTGTTCTCTAAAGGAAAAGCAAGCACCCATACCTTCTTAGTCACCTTTCTTTCTTTCTTTCTTTCTTTCTTTCTTTCTTTCTTTCTTTCTTTCTTTCTTTCTTTCTTTCTTTCTTTCATTTTTTTTGTTTTGTTTTTTGTTTTTTGAGACAGGGTTTCTTTGTGTAGCTTTGCGCCTTTCCTGGAACTCGCTTTGGAGACCAGGCTGGCCTCGAACTCGCAGAGATCCACCTGCCTAGCCTCCCGGGTGCTGGGATTAAAGGTGTGCGCCACAACCGCCCGGCCTTAGTCACCTTTCTATTACACATAAAATACCTTTTAAAGGTAGAAAGATGATAATGACATTGTAAGAAACATGCACAGTAAAGTAGTTTTTCATGCTTTTTAAAAAAAACATTACTTTTTTGTTATTAGCCAAGCATTTATGCAAAAGTGATATATTAGAAGGAACGGGAACTAGAGGGCAACACTGAGATTCATTTTCCCATTCTTTTCTTACTCATTATTAAGGTTCAAATATTGTCAGGAGAACTTGTGCCTGTCAAGTGAAGAGAGAATGCTGAAAACAGTTTTGTGTTTCTTTTTTATTCTCCCATTAAGAACCAAATCCATGAGTATCTATGAATTAGAAAGTATTAAGGATTTGTTCCTGACTCCCCCTTTGTATCAAGTTTGCATTTTCAAATGGTATTGCACAGTATAAAGAATAATAAAAAGCCCTGCTTCCAATACAAATTAATTTTTTACTTAGAAAGACATTGAATGATGAGTAACCATGGCAAGATGAAAGAGAAACTACAAGAGAAAAGAAAAATCTTTAGAGCTCTTTGTACTTACTTTTTTGAACAGAAAGATTTGAACCTCCAGGATCTATATGTTAGCAGTTGGTCCTGAATGGAAAAAAAATTCTTTAATTACTATGACAAATCATACTCCAAGAAATAACTGGAAATCTATTATAGACACACCAAGTACATATCCATTATAAAGTAGATTAGTTAGAGGAAACAATGATTCCATGTGGTCTCTGTCCTTCAAAACTGTATTCTCTGCATGTGTGTGAGCTGACTTCATTATCTTATCATCTTCCAAGCCTTTTCTCTATATAAACTCTTGTCTGGCTTTAAATCTTAAGTTGAGAGCTATGAAACATGGGTTCTTTGGGTTTTAGTGTTAAATGGGTTGTAATTGAATCCTCAAATCAGATCTTGCTATACCTTTAATTGTCCCCATCCCCTTTCCAGGGAACATACTTTTCCAGAGATAGTCAAATGGATGCCTTTGGTACATTACTTTCAGGCCACCATTATGCAAGACAACTGGAGATATAGATTTTAGCAGAATTCCATCAATATAAGCATCATAATGAGAAACAGAATGATGTTAGCAAGCCTATCCTGCTGATCTATAGTTTGGAGAATGTCAGTCAAAGATTTTTTACTATGACTTATTTTGAACCTTGAAGTGCTTAGAAAACATGATCAATAGAAATTGTGAACAAAACAGGAAAGGATTAGAATCAAACCTAACACATGCATGTCCACTTATTGGATAGGTAATGTTTGACACTCTTTGTCCAAGTATATGCTAAGTTTTTGTTTTGGGAAATCAGTGGCAGATGTAACAAAGGGGTAGCGATAGTTATTGACCATGAATCAGGATAGTCAGGATGGCCAGATCTCTCTATGGAAAGTGTGGTCCTTATCCTCATTCCCATTTCTATTCTTTATCCTAAAGCAGAAAATTATTACAAAGGAACTAACATGAGTATATACAAAACAAGCAGGGAATATGTTCTCTGAACAAATACAGACCTGAACAAATAACAAGGACACATATCTGTGAAAAAATCAGCAGGAAGTAGTGGAAGTCTTTTAGCTGACAACTAGCATATATCAATTCATATTTTTTTGAAAACTGAAATTCACAGGAAATATTTGAAGACAGTTATGCACATCTAAAGCAAAGACATTTGAGTACCTCCCCCTCAATGCTGATTTCAAATGCCTAAAGAAATGTTTGTTTGAAAGAAGGGGTGAATTTTTGACAAAAAAAAAAAATGACTGAGATTTGCTTGGAGAAGGAGATAAAAGATCCATAATACAAAATGAAAGAATAAGGCATAAATGAATCCATGAGGTCTGGGAAATACAGGTGTAAGACTGCAAATAGAGGGCTGGAGAGATGGCTCAGAGGTTAAGAGCACTGACTGCTCTTCCAGAGGTCCTGAGTTCAATTCCCAGCAACCATATGGTGGCTCACAACCATCTGTAATGAGATCTGGCGCCCTCTTCTGTGTACATAATAAATAAATAAATCTTTAAAAAAAAAAAAAAGACTGCAAATAGAGAGATGTTAAAAATGGGGGGAGCAGAAAGAATCCAGGCAGGTACTTGTCACTTACTGTGAGAAAGAACTTTTAGTTCTACTTCTTGGTTTTGAGATTATAATATAATTACAATATTTCTCCCTTCCCTTTTCACTCCTCACCAAGGAACTTTTTAAAGCAGTTGTTATGGAAAGAGCTGTCTAGGTGCTGTCCAGTGCAATTTTTCTTTGTTATCATTTCTTGAGCCTTTTGCTACATTTTTCAAGTTCCTATGAATTCCAATCTGGATTTGAGGATGTAGCACTCTTTTTATTTCTCTTTCTTTCTTCCTTCCTTCCTTCCTTCCTTCCTTCCTTCCTTCCTTCCTTCCTTCCTTTCTTTCTTTCTTTGTTGTATTTTGAGACAGGGTTTCTCTATGTAGTTTTGGTGGCTGTCCTGGATCTCACTCTGTAGACCAGGCTGACCTCGAATTCACAGAGATCCACATGCTTCTGCCTCCCGAGTGCTAGATTAAATGCGTTCGCCACCGCTGCCCAGGATGCATTTCTTTTTGAGATGGCTGTCATACTGTATTAAACAAAAAAACAGACAAATACAGCCTGGTCTAGAGAACAGACCTCCAGAATACTGATGGTGGGGAAAAGAAGTCTTGTGCATGAAAAGCTATTGACTGGACAACAGGAAAATTAACATAATCAAAGAGACTGGTACTGTACTGGTGCCGGAGGACAGCAACAGGGTAGTGACTGTGTGGCTCTAGAGCAGAATCCCTTGGCATTATAGAAACTTAGAAAAATATTCCAATGCAAAAAAGAAAAGGGGAGAATGCTGAAGTAAATTCAATGAAGGGTGATATGTTTATTTGTTAATACATCAAGCATAATAATGTGGATAATAAACACAAAGGCTTGAGGTTATGAATCACAGATCATTCACATTCTAGTTATTATATGTTATCATTTTTAGATTGAAAAACAGTGTTTAATTTGGTGCACACAATTCCAGAGGTTTAGTCCCTGAAACCATAGCAGGAGCATGGGGCCAGGCAGGCAGGCGCGACACTGGAGTAGCAGTTGAGAGCTTACATCTGATCCATAAAAACTAGGCAGAGAGAGCTAACTGGGAATGGCACATAGTGGCCTGTGAGCCCTCAAAGCCAACCCCCCAGTGACACACTCCCTCCAACAAGGCCACACTTCCTAAACCATCTCACACGGTTTTCCAATTGGTAACCAAGCATTCAAATATCTGAGCCTTTGGATCCATTCTCATTTAAGCCAAAATAAAAATAACTGTTAAGGAAGTTATAAAAACAAAAGAAAGAATTTTTTGTTTCAAAATATATTTTGAATTCCTACTAAAATAACAGACTGAGAATGTTGGATCTGAACTTAGAAAGTTAATTTTCATTACCATTCAAGTGAGAAATTATTAATTAGATTACATTTCTCACTATCTTTATCCAAAACTACATCATACCCAGATTATCACATTGAAAAGGCTTGTTCCTTAAAAATATTAAGTCTGAGTTTCATCCTGCACATTATATAGAATATTAACAATGCAAGAGCTTTAAAAGCAATATAATATCTAAAATTCATCAGTATAAGCTGATTTTTAGTTTCAAAGAGTTTTTGACACTAGAGTGAAATTTACCTATTGTGAGCATGTAAACTAAAAGTTCAACTGCAGACAACACTGATTATTTGGATTAGAGGTGATAGGTATGTTTTAGTCATATTTTGGGTTTCCTTCAATAAATGTTATTAATTATATTTTACAAAATAAATATTTACTTTACTATGTATAAAATGAGATAAACAACTAGAAAATAAACATAAAGCTTGTAGGCACTGATGTAATAAAATACAATTGATATATTATTAATATTCATCATCCACAAGTTGCTATTTAGGATACATCATATATAGTACATTAAATATGTCCTTAAATCCTTTGACATTTCTTCCATTGAGAACTAGAGCCAATGTGTTCTTCACTCGGATGTATCTAATTTCACCCTATATATAGGAAACTTGTGAGTCTAAGTTAAGTTAGGAAGCCTGATAGCTTCTTCCTTGCTTCTGAATATCTGCTTTAGCAGTTAGAGACCACCACTCCTTGAAATAACCAATTCAGCATTCTTTGTGACGAGACCACATAGAGAGGCACTGAGCAATGGCTAGTCATTTGCTTCCTGCAATCAGCTTGAGTCACCTGATATATTCTAGCCAGTTTAGCTTTCCAATCATGGCAGACTCAAAAACTTTACAGATGTTACTTTACTAAGTTTTGGATAATTTACAATATAGGGAAAACTACGGTGACCCTATACTTCATAAATGTGAAAAAAAATGTACAAAGTCCTAATTACAGTTCTTTCTGAAAGCATAGTTATTTTAGTTACTATAGTTTTTATTTCTAATAAAAACAGAAAATTAAATGATCAAATTACCAGAATTTTTTCCTACAATAACTCTTGTAGAGATCTGAAAGAAAAATATTTTCCCAATGAAAAATTTTAAAGAAAAGCCATAGGTTGAAAAACATAGTTGAAAAACATTACCTTAGTTACCTTTCTATTGCTATGATAAAACATCATGATTGAGGCATCCTATAAAACAAAGCACTTATTATGATTCCATAGGGTGAGTCTTCATCATAATGGGGAGCATGGCAGCAGGCAGACAATCACAGTACTGAAGCATTAGCTAAGAGCTTACATCTTGATTCTACATTTATCAGACAGAGAGAGAGAGAGAGAGAGAGAGAGAGAGAGAGAGAGAGAGAGAGAGAGAGAGAGAGAGAGAGCTAACTGGGTCTAGCAGGAGTCAGCTCCCATCCTTAGTGACACATATCCATCAAGGCCACATCTCCTAATCTTCCCAAACAGTTCTACCAAATTGTTCTACCAAATTCCTCAGATGTATGAGTCTATGAGGGTGACTCACACCACAGGCATGTAGAAACCACTAAGGGGATTCTTCTCAATCACTATGTTTGAGGCTTCATAATTCAGCAAACATGCATGGCATTATTTCATTGTTACTTTAAGAAGAAATTACAGATGCAGCATAGAATATCTTCCCTAAGGGATGTTTATTAATTACAGTACAATTTTAGAAATTAATTGTAGTGGAAAATTGAATTAGTTTCCTTTTCCTTTTAGTGAGATTTTATGCTTTCTTTGTTAAAAAAAAATCAAAGAAAGACATGCTTGATTAAAATCTATTCTAAAAGATTCAGTAAAGTACTGATCTGTGCAACTATTACTTTTTATAAAGCCTGATACAATTTAATTTTGGGGAACTAAATAGAGTGTGGAAACATAGAGCTAATTCCTTGTTTGAACATGGATATATTCAATCCCCAACATCTAGGATGCTTACATGCCATGGAGCTAAGCATGTAATCTCTTCATCTACTTCTTACAAGCAGAATTTTATATTTCATTTGGAAGAATAATTCACTTGGGACTGAGGAAATGGCTCAGTGGTTAACAGCACTGTCTAGCATCTAGATTCAGATTCCAGCACCCATGTCATAGCTCACAATGATCCCGAACTCCAATGCCAGGGAACCCAGCATCCCTTTTCTGCCCTCTGGCAACAACATACACATTAAACATGCATAAATGCAGGCAAAACACTCACATATACACACACATACACACAACCAAACACTTTTTAAAGCTTAAAAAGAATAATTTTGAAGGTACCATATACAAAGTCAATAATAAGAACAGCTACTGCAAAAATGTAACTAAGAATTGAACTTTGGACACTTGCCCTTTAATTCAAAATTGGAATAGCTACAAGGAATACCCTTCTAGATGGGTCACCTAGAGTTCATTTTTTTTCATGGGATATAGGCATTCAAACAAAGTTAGCTTGAGGTTATGAATCACAGATCATCCACATTCTAGTTATTATATGTTATCATTTTTAGATTGTGTCACTGTCTCAAAGATGGATCATTTTTCTGTATTTGCTTTTTGAAAAGATATAAATGAACAAAATGTATATTAGACTAATGAGAACAATGTCTTATAGTAACTAAGTTGATTATTATATATCAGTTAAATTATCAAGGTTAAGATACTTTCAGAATTTGAAGTTGCTATTTTAGAAAATTGAGTATATCTATCAGCAGTGAGAATCCAAGATACTAACTCATAACTGAATATTAATATTCTGCAAAAAAATTACATTTTAAATTAAATTAAAATAAGTACTCCAACACTGTTTAAATGAAGATTGCCTTAGTTAGTTTTCTATCATTTGGGAAAAATACCCTGATTAAGGCACTTATTTGTGTTAGGAAAGGGACTAGTTAGGGGCAGGGTCAAAAGTGATAGGCAGGGACAAATATGAGAACAGTGGCATACAGTATGGAAATTTCATAATGAAACCTATTAATATATATATAATAAAATAATTAATTATAGTAGGTCAATCAATAAACTCCATGAGCATATTCACATGTAAATTCATCACAACTACTGATTGTTTCCAATTTTTAAAACAGGAAATAAAAAAATAAGCATTTAAATTTTTGGATGAGTCTCTACCATGCATTTACCCATTGATTAAGGTCCTGGGTTAAAGAAGTATAACACAGTCCTTTGCATTGTTCATCAGGGTGTCCATGAGACACCCCCCCCCAAAAAAACAATGTAAGTTATTGCCATTGATCTTGGTTATCTCTCAGAACTTGAGGATTAGACCATATTGCTGATGGCACCATATGCTTCAGTCCCAGGACTTAGAAAAATCATGTTAGAACTGAGTTGGAATCTTTCTCCTTAAGGGTTATCCCTTATAGTATTTAATGGTACTATGCATGCTACTAAGAGAGAGAAGTTAACAACAGTCCCACCCCTGTGTAAATCTTGTAAGCTACAATAAATATAATCCAGAAATATTTGTTGAATATTGTCACTAATATCTTGAAGGTACAGTTGTCTTTTTGGACTTAAGTCCTACTCAATATGAATAAATTGTGCCTGGTACTTAAAATCTAGCCAAAATCCCTACTACTGGAGAGGTTTATACCCAGGAGGAAAACCTACTGCTACCTTTTTCCTTAACTGGTAGAGTATGCAACCTCCTTCTAAGTAGTCATCCTTATATCCACAGAGTGGATATAAGTGCAGTTCTCATCTATCATCAGGAAAGATTTTGGGGGGAGTAGATGGAGAATATTACAGAAAATCAAAAGTGGTAAAAGTACATAAAGTGACTGGTGTACATATCTCTAAATTGGACATCTGTAACATAATCATTATACTCAAAGCTCAGAAAATGTCATGGAGGAAGGTTTGAAATGATTTTAACAGTCAGAGGACCTGGAAGATTTCTATGAAATATTTTTTCAGAGCCTGACAGATTGTTACACCCATGAACTCTCAGCAATATACATACTTGAATAAAACTTCTATCGGACTACATCAGTTGACATTCTGGCATGGACAGTAGACAGGTTCACAAGGCCCAGCAGCTAACTTAGGCATTTCAGGCTGTTGATGGTTGTTGAGGGAAATGAGTCATTTTTCTTTAGAGACCAGAACATTGATAGTTTTCCCATGTTCTTAGCTCTACACCCATGTGCATATACACATACAGGCTATACTAAGTGAATTTAGTAGGATATATATTGTGCTTATATAATTATATGCATATATAATAATCATAGAGGAAGATGAATTTGAGATGGTGATATGGGAAACACAGGAAGCATCTGGTAGGAAAGGAAAAGCAGACATGAGAAAAACATAGTATATAAAAATGTATGTATAAAATTCTTTTTTTTTTAAAATGAATATGAGTAATAAATGCTCATTTCAGCAGATGAAAAGACAAGGAAAATATGATACTGTGATGGTTTGAATAAGAATACTCCCCTTAAGATCACATATTTGAATGCTTAGTCATTAGAGAGTGACACTATTAGTGTCCTTGTTGGGCTAGGTGTGGCCTTGTTGGAGAAAATTTGTCATTGGAAGTGGGACTTGAGGTCTCAAGGAGCCAAGCCAAGGCCAGTGACTCTCTTTCTGCTGCCTGCAGATCTGGATGTAGAATTTTCAAGCTACTTCTCCTGTACCATGTCTTTTAGCATGCTGTCATATTTCCTGCTATGCTGATAATGGAATAAACCTCTGTAAGTAAGTCCCAATTAAGTGCTTACTTTATAAGAGTTGCATTGGTCATGGTGTCTCTTCATAGCAACAGAACATTGACTAAGACATATGTACACCATATACACAATGTAATTTTATTCAGCTGTGAAGAATAATGAAATTTGCAAATACTTGAATTAAATTGAAAAAATTATACTGAGAGATATAACTTAGGTCAAGGACAAATGCCTTACTACTTATGTTGTTTCTCATATGCAAATCCTGGTTTCAAGTCTTGAATTCTGTTTAATTTGGAGTACCTGTGGAAGCGAGAAAACTAGGAAGGAGACACGGAGCAGGTCACTTAATGGAGGGGGAGAATAGAATATGGACAAAATAGAATAGCTTAATATTGAATCCTTTATTCTGTGTTACACTGCCTCAGCAACCCATGAGGGAAGAATTGAATACCAGATATTTATTACAATTGGAATTTTTCTTTAAATTCTTTTTACTATGTTATCACTCTGTATTTTAAAGTGTTTATATATGTATAAATAAGTATGGCTGACTTCTACTCAATGTTACTATTTTGCTAGCCAGTCTTATTTAATTCTGTATTCTTCATGTGGAAATACTTGGATGTGTACACCATTCAAACATACACACACACACGAACACAGACACACATATACACACACAGTAACAGTAGATGGAAAAATGACATAAATTGGTGCTAGGCATACTTATAGGCAAAATGCTTGTACACATAAAATAAACATAAATATATCCTTTAAAATTGCATAAATTGTTTCATTTTTCTAGAAATATGTTGTAATAGTTCTACTATATAGCAAATTAGTTGAAGAGTAAAATTATGCAGTGAACTTAATGTTTAAAGTGGCATGTAAAGAATACTACCATAAGTAAAGGTGCTAAAATAAAAATCAGGATACACAAAAACAACACGTTATCATATTGGTCAATTATCAATTTCATTCCTCAGGTGCAAATTTCATTCAGTGCTTTATGGAGCATGTACTACAAGGATAAGGAAGTTAATATATACATTAAAGACGTGCTCTTCATAAACTTTATGCCTGGCAGTTGTGGTGTATGCCTTTAATCTCAGCACTTGGGAGGCAGAGGCAGGTGGATCTTTGTGAGTTTGAGGTCAGCCTCATCTGCAGAGTGAATTCTAAGATAGTCAGGGCTACACAGTATAACCCTGTCTCTCTTGAAAACCTAAAAAAATCTGTAATCAGCAAATTTACAGTTCCTACCATGCACTAAATAACAGAGTAAATATCTCAAATATATATATATGTGTGTGTGTGTGTGTGTGTGTGTGTGTGTGTGTGTGTAATATGTGAGTGTGTGTATATATATAATTTATACTTAAAGATTCAAACACCATGACTGACTATCATAATAAAGAAAGGTAAAGAATAATGAAAACTGCCTGCCATATATGCCACAAGTAGGCTGACACTTTGATTCTTTGTTGCCTTTGGGAAACTGTATCCTCAGGTTTTGTTGATTGGTTACTCTGAGACTTCAGTTTAATGATAGATCCTATCTTGGTTTGTTTGCGCTTGATGTAATAAAAACTGTGATTAATACGGGAGGAAAGGAGGTTTATTTGGCTGACACTTTCACATCACAGTCCATCCTTGAGGGAAGTTAAGGCAGAAACCCAAGCAAGAGCCTGGAAGCAAGCACTGACAGAGAGACCATAGATGGGCATGGATTAACTGGCTTGCTCTTCAGGCTCGCTTTAAGCTAACTCTCTCTTAACACAGCAGAATGGTACCCAGCACCCCCAAGGCCTAGCCCTTTGCAATCAATCATTCCTCAAGGAAATGATCTAAAAATTGTCTATAGGGCAAACTGATGCAGGCATTTTCTCAATTGAGCCTCCCTCTTCCAAGATGACTTTACTGTGAGAAAAAACTGACAAAAAATTAATCAACACAGTTTCCTAAATTACTGGAAACATGGAAGTATCTCTGATATTTCTCTTGGTGTGTGATTGGAGAATTATTTTCACTTCCTTGTTCTAGTAATTATTGTGGGAAATAAAATAAGTTAAGAATGCAGGTTTTTTTTTGACCAACAGGACCTCAGCTCTTAAAGTCCTCCCCAAACATCGCCAACAACTGGGAATAAAGTGTTCAAATACCAAACCTATGAGAGATAATATCATTTAAACCACTATAGAGAGAGTACCCTCAATGATTTCAAGATCTCCATGTATTCATTGTTTTTCTGTGGCAATGATAAAATATTCTCATAGAGGAAAGTAGAGGGGTAAGGCCTACAATTGCTAGAGGATAGTCTACTATTGCACAAAAAGCATGGAAGCAAGCAGTGAAGTCATGATGGCAAGAGCAGAAGGTTAGATGATCACATTATATCACAAATCAGAAAACAGAGAATGAATAGGAAGTAGGGCTGGCTCTCAAGACTGCCTCAAATGACTCTCTTCCTTTAGCAAGGTTCCACCTTCTAAAGATTGCACAACCTTCCCAAACAACACCACTAGCTGGCGATCAAGTGTTGAAAACCATGAGCTTGTGGGAGATGTTTCATATTAAACTGCACCACTTTCAAAAGGTTCAATTTTTGAAAATACCAACACTACAAAATAGGACCATATGTTAGGGACCAACCTTTATTCACAGGTCCTGAAGGACATTCTGAAGATCCAAATTCTAAGAGAGCATCTCAAGAACAAAAAGGGAGTAAGAATTCCCAATCTATGTATAGGACTGATTTAGGTACAGCAAATTGTGGAGTTCTGTCATATAAGTCCACATGTTATATCCCAATAGCATACTTATGACATTTTAGAGTGTACTAATCCCTCCCTGGTACATCCTCTGGGATGACCATCGTGCCTTCTAGATGTGCACAGATACATCATTAAGGCAATGATATTTCAAATAGAAGATATTTACCAATACTCATTATTATCTGCATACTCATTCAAAAGTCTGACTAAAGTGAGCATCGGTCATGTAATAGTAGTCCTGTGAGATATGGAGACTCTGTTTGAAATAGCAGTTATGTGTTGTATTTTCTTTTCCTTTGGAAATTGTGGATCACTCTTTCTGCACACTTTGGTAGACATGTTCCTGCAGTCTGGGAGATGTAGTGTGAGATTTGAACTTTGTTCATGGCACATGTGCTGTCCTTCTTTATTCTCAAAAACAAATTAAAGAAAAATCCCTATTCCCTTGAGAACTCATAGAACTATAAGTTAGGAGGTGAGGCATGCCTAGTTATGCTCTTTTCCTATGGTAGTACCTACCCTCTTCACACTCTTCTCCTAAGTAGATAACTATGAAGTGGTAATATTTACCTAATAACATCTATATTCTGTGAGTTGGTTTATTCAAGTGCTTATGAAATTTCTCATTCTCAATGAAATTGAAGAGCCATAGCTCCCATTAATACACATAGCTCAATTATTTTTCTCATTATAACAGTGGAGGAAGAGAGCTCAAGAATTTTGGTAACAGTACTTGATTGTTGATCAGGTTTTAAATTCTATGTTCGTGTTTAATTTGAAATGCTTATTTCACATCCTGTCAGTAACTGAGTAGTTAAGGGGATATTATAACTAATATTGAAATGAGCATTGAGGAAAGTGCACTTAAGATTATGTTTTTTAAATTGTACATTAAGATATGAGACAATGGATATGATAATTAGCTTGAGAGTGGTGAGCATTTCACAGTATAAATTCTAAATCCTTACATTGTACACCTTAAATGCATACTTTACCTATTATGCCCCAATTGAGCTAGGAATAATGTAAATAAGCCCATAACTTCAAAAAACATTGTACATGAGAACATTGCAAAAGTTTAATTCACATTCCGCAACCCACAGTCTGTGGTTTTATCAATGTCTCACTCTTCCTCTTGTTGAAGAAGAAAGCATGTCTTCAACAATTTATTGAATGACTGATAGGTTAACATGACAGTTTTTATCATTATGAGGTATGGAATTCATCATAATCACTGACAAGAAGTGTGGTATATACCAGTAATGCCAGCAGTCAGAAAGCTGAGGCAAAAGGATTATGAATTCATGAGAAACCTGGGTTAAGTAGCAAGACAATGTAGAAAGGAGGAAAGGAGAGAGGAAAAGCACTAAATTTCAAGAAGGCATGCCAGGGTACGGTTGGTGCACACCTTTAATCTGAGCACTTTAGGAGCCTGAGGCAGGCAAATTTCTGAGTACAAGGCCAGCCTGGTCTATACAAAAGTTCCAAGACAACAAGGTTATTATAGAGAAACCTTGTCTCAAACAAACAAACCAAAAAGATACCAGTGTCCATTTCTCCATAGGGCTGAAGATTGCAAACTATTTCTTTTGTTCTGTATGCCTGGAATATTAATAGACACTAGGCCAAACAGTAAAGAAAAATTAAGCTACAAACAAACACACACACACACACACACACACACACACACACACACACAGAGAGAGAG
Organism: Peromyscus maniculatus bairdii; assembly: GCF_049852395.1. NCBI lineage: Eukaryota > Metazoa > Chordata > Mammalia > Rodentia > Cricetidae > Peromyscus > Peromyscus maniculatus. Next base: position 132,115,219 of record NC_134854.1, on the reverse strand, counting down.
AGAGAGAGAGAGAGAGAGAGAGAGAGAGAGAGAGAGAGAGAGAGAGATCCATCTTGACTTTCTATTTTGGTTTCTCTTGCTCTGTGTTCAGACAAGCTTTCCCTCCATTGCTCAAGTTCAACTTTTCATCTTTCTGTAGCATCTGAGTAAAGGTCTGTGCCTTCACACCCAGAAATATTAACTATTTTGGCAATTTTTTCTTTGTGGGGTGTTACTGTTGCTGAGAATTCAAACTGATATCAGAGATGTGAAGAATTTAATGGTCATATATGAGAAATGGACAAATTAAGGAAACAAATATTTATTCTAATCCAGTTAAAAATTGAGTCCCTACATTCTAGCCTCAGGAAAGTTCTCCATAGACTACTGAAAAAGAAACCTGGATACCAAAGGAGCCACAAAACCTTTCCCCTACAATCTGTCTTGCCTGCAAGATGTGCTGGGATGATGATGGCACAAAACTTGTGGAAGTCACCAACCAATATCTGATTTAATTTGAGGCCCATGCCACAAGAAGGAGCCCATGCCTGACACTGCCTGGATGGCCAGGAATTGAAGACCTGTGATAGAACCAAAAATGACTGTCAAAAAAGAAAGAAATGAATCAACAGAGAGTATTCCTTTGGCAACAAATGTGGGAGTGTGCAGAGACACACAAGTCAGACATTATGTAGAGAGAGAATCTAAATTGGAAGTCTCCATTGGGTCCCTCACCTCAGAGATCGGATATCCCCGTACAATAGGGGAGGAAAGATTCTCCACTGAATCAACTAGATAGGGCTCATTTGGGCTTACAGAGACTGAATTGGCAACCACAGAGCCTACATGGATCTGTACCAAGCCCTCTGTGTATATGTTATGGCCATAAAGTTGGTGTTTTTGTGGGACTCCTAACAATAAGAGCAGTGTGTCTCTGACTCTTTTGCCTGTTCTCAGGACTCTTTTCCTCTTAATGGGTTGCCTTGCCAGCCTTGATTTAAGGGCTTTTGCCTTTTTTTTTCTTGTATCTTGTTTTGTTGTGTTTACTTGTTGTCTCTTGGAGACCTGTTCCTTTCTGAAGGGAAACAGAGGGGGAGTGGATCTGCGGAAGAGTAGTGGGGGGTTGGGAGGAGGAGGGGAAACTGTGGTCGGGTTGTATTGTATGAGAGAAGAATCCATTTTCAATAATAAAATTCAAGTCAGCAAAACTACATGCCCTATATTTCAAGAATGAAAATTTTAAATGATAAATTATCCCTGAAGTTCTAAAAGAACAGAGATTACTATAGGAAGAATTAGTAATAATTCTAGATAAGTATATGTGTGCTTTTTATTTATTCTTTTGAGACAATGTCTCACCCATCACAAGATGGTCCTGCACTCCCTATGTAGCCAAGGCTGAAATAAAACTTCTGATCCACCCACCTCTGCCTCCCACATGCTAAGGTTACAGGTGTGCACCACTAAGCCAAGTTTCTGGAGGGGTTGGAATATGCTTTACTAGTACCATAAGGTTGTAATGTATTCTTTTCCCTGTATGTGGTAGGTTGCTTGGTTGTTCTACTCCAGAGTGAACATCTATTTTTTTCTCAGAACTTTATATTTCTCACCAGAAGAAACAAGTAATATAACATTGGACAAACTATCACTCTTATTATTACCATCATACATCAAAACCTTGAGATCTTGTACCATGACCCTTTTAGAAACACAACATTAATACTTTCTTCAGTTTTTTTTTCCATAGTGAAATATTTTTCACATTAACTATTCTTGTTTTTTGTCTTGTGTCAGAAATGCAACTGATGGTTGCTTAAAAGGAGAGGGAAGAAGAAATGAGGAAGACAGATGAGGAGAAATGAGAAAAGAAGAAATGAAGAAGACAGATAGACAAGTCAAAGAGAAAAGTGGGAGGTAGGAAAGGACAGGGGTGGGTGATAGGAAGAGAGGGAAGAAAGGATAGGGGTTAGGGAGATAGACAGAGGGAGGGAGAGAATGAGAGAATAATGGAACTCATTTGCTAACATCATCAAAAAGACACATTCCCAGGATCAGATAATGCTAAGCAGTCCTCACAGGGCCCACTCCTCTCTTGTTGCCGTTTCCAGTTCTTCTTACCATTCTTCCTCTTCTTTCATGTTCAGCTCTCCCTGACTTGACTTCTCTGTGCACACAGTAAAGGAAACATTTCCCACAAACTTTAAGACTATGTGGTATTTACTAAACTGACTCAGATTGAGACAATTTCAGTTCTGTTAATATGTGTATTGAGTAGTTGTTTTTGAAAGGATGCTACATGGTATTCACTGAAAAGTCTGGAGTGGGTTCTGTCTTTGTTCACAAGTCTTTTTTGGACTGGTAGGACATTGAAAGACAGCACTTCGACAGTTGTCTTTAATAGGCAGATTTGAAAGGTAATGTACTAGGAAAGGAGAAAATTGCCAGCCAACTTGTGCCACTAAATGAGGTATTCAATCTTTACTTTTTAGTTCTTAGGTTTGTTGGACACTTCCAAAATGTTCCACAAATGTTTACCTTTAGGTGATAATTCCATCTTATTTATTGTTAACTATATAATTTCCAGGTGCTAGAATACAAAGAATTTGGATCAATACAGCTTTTACACTCAAGAGAATCCTGTCCTCTAGGAGAAGACAGATGTTTTGATGTAATCAATCTGACAGTCCAAGCACTATTGAATCCCTTAGAGCTTGCAGGAATGAAACACACTTCTCATGTTCAATGTACACATCAATTCTAAAACATTATCTAGCTAATTAAAATGCATGTTTACCTATATTTCAATAGAGCAAATGGAAAACAATATTACCAAAAGGGAAACAAAAAGTACCATATGGGTACACCACAGTTATCAAATTAATATTCTGGTATAAAATAGGAAAGTTACTTGACAGAGCAATATGTGACCTGCTTAGGCACTTGGGAAATAAGAGGATGTTATCAGTTCTTTTAGAGCTTAAAAGAGATAGACTTCATTTTGAAAGATGAACAAAATCCATATAAAGAGAAGATCACTGAAGATTACCAAGATTATCTACCTATGATATCTCTTAAAATCAAACAGTGTTATCAGGAACATCCAGTGAGGTGATATGCCCTTTGGAGATAAAAATGAGCAGAGAAACAAGTGAGTTTCATTGCTTAAAATCCACCTTATATCTTCATCCACAGGAGACAATTTCAATTAAAAACCTCTCTTTAAATTAAACTGAGCCAAGAACAGGATTTATATTGGGATTTGTGATTTAGACATTTCTACTTACTGTTTTAAAATGATAAATGTCTGCACTGAAATTAATTCCATGATTTAACTGATGGGTTCTTTGTGTGAGAGAGAAAAAAATATACTAATTTGTATATATCAATATTCCGGTATTTGAGAACGTATTTCAAGTAAGATGAGCAGGAAGAGGAGATGAAAAGTCATCTGAAATATTTGTATGGACATAGCATTGCAGATCAGAAATTCTGATGGATTTCAGAAAGACAAATGGAAGAACTAGTTGCTAATAAAAAACTGGAGGTTTTCTCCTTGTGTCACAGTATGGTCATCAAACATACATTCAGACCGATGTTTAGATAATAATATTAGATATATACATGCCAAACTTGCCCCTGGTAAAGCCCATAAGGCCTCAATTGGGAGCAAGCCAAAGAGATGGTCCTGCTCCAGGAAGAGCATGTCTATTGGCTGTCCTGTGCCAAATCATGAATCATAAAAACATACATATATAGTAAAATTATATGAACTCAATAGGTTACATTTAGAAATACATATACATATATATATATACACAAATACACATGTGAATGCAATAAAAATATTGTTTCTATACTGAGTAAAAATGATTATATAAAATGATAGTATATTATAGATATGGCAGATATGGATGTTAGAGGATATAGTATAAATTATAAGATAAATTATACAGTTATAGATAGCAGACAAATTATAGACAGAATAACAAATAACTGATTGGTAGTTGGTAAATAAATGATAGGTAAGACAGACTGACAGATGATAGATGGCAGATAGATAGATAGATAGATAGATAGATAGATAGATAGATAGATAGATAGATAGACAGATAGACAGACATATTTAAAAATAAGACAAAACACTGAGAATCTGAAACCCAGTGAGTATTGTCAAGGGAAACTGAACTAGAAGCCATCCATTCACCATAACAGAAGTGTGGTTCCTAAATACAATGACAGAGTCAATGCTACCTCAGAAACAGTGCATTGTGCTAGCTGACAGTGTTTTCCATGTACATGATATTTTATGTATGAAAATTATACCAGGAACAATTGTACATCTGCTTCTATGTTCTTATAAATAATGAAGGGGAATTATTTCTTGATGATGTATGCTCTCCTGAGTTTGCTTAGGTCAAACCAATTGTGACCTAATTTTTCAAAGTTTCAAGGACTGCCCTTCAGCTCCAGTTGTTACATAAAATATTTATGACATTGGCCAGGACAAAGAGACTGAAAATGTTTCCAAAAGAGAAAATACCTCTTTATTGTTGGGTAGCCCAGAACATGGGAACAATCCTGTCAAAGCAACCAAGGAGGGAGAGAGGAGTAAACAACTTCAGTCATCAGGGAAACTCATTACAGGTTAACACTTCCTTTTACTGAAGGGAGACAAAAATAACCTTTGTAAGTCAGGTCACATGGAATCAGGTGTAAACCTCCATCAGGCATTCCGTTTTCTCCACTGAGATCATAACTCAGAAACTAAATAAAATTCAAGGGATCTCATCACTACCTGTGTTCCTTGCAGCATTAGACATGCTGATACCATGCTTCTGAGTCAGAGGGAGTGTGTATTTCAGTCTCTCTTGCCCCTTTGTGACATGATGGGGTTAGAGGAGATTGATGCTTTCCTGTTTGTGTTTTGGGAATCTCTGAAACCTCCAAAAACATATTTGGTTCCATAGGAACAGGGAAAAAGAAGCAATAATAGGTGAGCTGACCTTTACCTTTTCAGAAACTACTCTAACGTGAGATTCCATTTGAAAAGAAGCATGTCCCTATCTTGATGGTCTAAAATTTTCATATGAAGGGGCCAATTCTAAGGTTTCTTTGAATTTTAACACCACAGAATGACATAATTCTATGAAGAATGAATCCACTGGTGATTCTAGCATCAGACTTATTTGGCTGATATTTATAATCCCACTTTGTACACTTTGGTTACATGCTGAAGAGAATGGAGTAGACTCAGGAGTGTTGAGTTTTAGCTTTATAAGCCCCAGGTTCCAAAAAACTCTCAGTCGTGGAAAAACTGGGTTGGTTCCACTGGGTGACTAGCAGATAGCTGGGAGTGATCTCAGTGTACTTTATGGCTTCATCCATAGTCATATGTTATTCATACCTCAGGAAATAAAGAATAAATGAAGGTATTGTTGTTGATGTCCAAATCTAGTGTCTCATTTATTGAGTCACCAGGGTTCCTGAGAGTATCAATAGCAGCTTATGTAGAGAAAAGCAAGTGGCAGCAATCCATTTAATGCAGATAGCTTTTGAAATACAGACGTTTCTAGATGTTTCATCTCATTTGGGGTCCTTGAATATTTTGCATTAGCAGATTCACATTTTATCCATTTTGATAATATTCATTATGTGAGAGTTTCCCATGAGCTCACAAAACACAGTCTCCATTTCTCACAGTCTTCTCAGAACTTCTATTTTCTTAACTTCTTATTTGTCAAGTGTCTAGCCTGTCTTTTTTCCCTCATGTTTACTTTTGTAATGTCCTTGGATACTGTTGGTTTGGCAGGAAATCTTTGGTCCTCCTGTGTTAGTGCTTTCTCTCATCAGCATAGCAACAGTAATCACTGTCTCTTGAGGCTACTATGAACTGCTTATAGTTAATAGTACTATAAGTACATGCTACCTAAGATCTCACTGATGTTCACAACAGCCTTGTAACACTAATTTTCTCTTTCCTCCTTCCCTTCTTTTCTCCTTCCTTTCTACCCCTTTTCTTTCTTCTTTCCCATAAAAAATGAAAATCAAGATGAGAAATTCCAGTTCTCTATGCCTGCTCTCTCAAACATCAAACTAATTTGCCTTCCTTTAACATATTTCTGTTACCATGATTTACTTCTTGTATTGTTTTCCAGTTGCCTCAGAAAATAAACTTTTTAAAACCATATTCTGGAAGATTAGACAGGTGTTACTATGCATTTATAACAATGAGGATAACAGATATGTGTCAGAAGTTTGATATTCCTTAGCCTGGTGGTGGTGGTGAACTCCTTTAATCCCAGCACTTTGGAGGCAGAAACAGACAGATCTCTGTGAGTTCAAGGCCAGCAGTCTGTAGAGTGAGTTCCAGGATAGCCAGGGCTACACAGAGAAACCCTGTTTGGAAAAAAAAGAAAAAAGAAAGAAAAAAATCGATAAACCTAAAATCAGAGTTAATATATCTCATGAAGGACTTAGAATGAGTTTTTAGAGTTTACAAACTCTGCTAGGTATAGAGATATATCTAGTGAGATATAGATATCCATGTGAACAATAGACAACCATTTACACATAAAAATCTATCTGTGTTGCTAAACAGAAACAGCTATGATGAAAGAAACATTCCACATGGATATACTTTATATCAGCATTGTTCCAATATGGTACCAGTTAGCCATATGTGGTTCCTAGACATTTTAAATGTATTTTATGTGCTTGAGCAACTAAACTATTAATCACATTTAAATGAAATATCAACAGACACATGTTCCTAATGATTACCACGGTGAATGAATTTACATCGAGATTAGAGGTCTGGACAATAAAGCCCATGTATCCTAATTGGTCTGATGACTGATGTTGCCTATAAGGTTTATGTGAAGTATGGTCATACATATTTTTATATACTTCTGTGTATGTTCTGTGCCTTTATAGCATAGTTGAGTCATTGTCACTAAGATCCTCACAGGCTTCAATGACAAAAATATTTAATGTCTGGCTTGTAAAATAAAATATTTTACCAAGATCTTGTCTAAATGGTCACTCAGGGTCCAGCCAGTTTTTCACAGATTCTCCAATGGTTTTCAAAGATATTTAAAAGATTAAATAATCCTAACTGAATGGCTATGCTCAATATCAGATGACCAAGCTGATAGTAACTAGCACAGTATTCACATAGCAAGAGGGACACTGAGCTGAGATCAAAATAGTTCTGTCTTAAACCAGATCCTTAACAATATTAGCTACACAGATAAAAATGTCTCTGTTGCTGGAGGGCTTCTCTCCAGGTTCCCCAAGCCCCACAGTCCCACAATCCACTTATAAAATAATCACTCAGACGCTTATATCACTTATAAACTGTATGGCCGTGGCAGGCTTTCTGCTAACTGTTCTTTTATCTTAAATTAACCCATTTTTATAAATCTATACCTTGCCACGTGGCTGGTGGCTTACCAGCGTCTTCACAGGTTGCCTCTCCTCGCCGTGGCTGCAGTGTCTCTCCCCTCAGCCTTCCGCTTCCCAGAATTCTCCTCTCTCCTTGTCCCACCTACTTCCTGCCTCGTCACTGGCCACCAGTGTTTTATTTATATAGAACAATATCCACAGCACTTGCCCTTTTTTCTTTTTTTTTTTAAAAAAAGGAAGGTTTTAACTTTAACATGGTAAAATTATATATAACAAAACAATTACCGAGGAAGAATTATAGTTACAATATTAAAGAAGATGTCCTATCTATCTTATATTTGTGAGTTTAAGGTTTTATATCTAACTTATCTTTTATCATAACTGAGGAAATTACAACTATCTAGTTTTCAACCACATCAAAGACCTGAGAAGGAACATAATGGTACCTGAGAAATGGTAGATGGATGCAAGCAACTTTCGGGACTCTTGCAAAAATAGACCAAGACAGCTGGCAGCCTGGACAGTCACCTAATGTTTCTCAGCATTGTTGGTGCATTCAAATTGGCTACAGGCCTAGAGTCTCTGACAGACCATTTTTAGAAGTAGGAATTCTGAGAGACCATCTTACCCTGTCTTGGCAGAGTACAGTGGTCACTTTCCTTGTGTCCCGCTTGTCCAGAAAGGACAGCATTGCATTTGTACTGTCAGCCATCAAGGCAAGGGCAGTTCTTTGCCCAGTAGGCCATTTTGTGCCAAAAAGACAAACTTCCAAATGGAAATGTCTTAGAAGCCCAACATTCTCTCGGGATCAATTGGTGCAGCCAGGAGCAATTGTGTCTCACATCAACAGAATTTTAAGTTATTTAAATGCCATATTCTCTGGGTCTATGAAGTGTTTGAAGATTACCTATCTATCTGAAATATATCTATGTATACCTAGAAAACTTAACTAACATGGCTACAGATATGATTATCATAGATGACTAATTATTAATCTATTTTTTAATTATCTATTACAATTTTAAATGAGCTACATAAACATAATACCTCAAACAAGAATAGAAATATATATATACACAGTATAACAATATTAACTTCAAGTTTGTATCAATAAACTAAAATCCATACCAATGTAAAACATTTTAAACATAAACTAAAATCTATACCAATGTAAAACATTTTAAACAAGTTGTTCTTTAAAAGTAGGTTAATTAATCTATCCTTTTATCTTATCATCTCTATATCCTCCTATATATCTATATTATATCCCCTTTTCTTTTTTAGAAAGAGATCACATTTATAATCAATCTGTTTTAAATAAAAATATTGGTTTTCTCTGTCCCACACCAGAGGGCTCTTCTGATTTGGGACACAAGAATTGCCTAACCATTTTTTTTTTAAAGCAATATGTCTGGGTTTAGAGGGGGAGTGAGCCAATTCCACCTCTAAAGCCAGCTTGGTATATTTGGGAATTTGGGCGTAGCATCTCTTACTACTTCCTGCTGGAGGGGGGCGCTGTATCTTATGGGGATGCAAAGAAAATTTTAGACCTATGGGGTAGTCCGTGAGGCTGTATTGTTTGAACCAGTTGCCTTGAAACCGCTCTGGATGCTGGATCATCTGGGCCATGGTGTCATCAGAGACCTTTTAGGGGGTCTCGGCTGTTGAAACCTGATGTATCTTAATCTGGAACAAATCCATAGCCTCTGGCTTTCTGTGGAAACAAAAGCAGAACCTCTTTTCCAAAGCAACATATCTTTAAATCCAAATTTTGAAGTCAAGGTACCTTTAAAATATACATTTTGGCATAACTCAACAGCTTTTGCAATCAAATGTTTTTCTTCAGTTACAAATATCAAAGACAACATAATCCAGATTCTCTGTGTGGTAGCCATCGTTACGTGACTTATTTTTTATATTACCTTGAGCCTTGAGCCTATTGATTTAAACTGTACCATTCTAAGACTGAAACTGCGCTGTGGCTGCTGGCTCCACCCACTTTAGCTGCCCAACATGGCAGTGGTACATTTTCCGCCAGCTCTGGGAGTCATCAAGTCTCAGAAATAGTGGGTCTAAGCTTTTATCAAAGCAGCGTGTAGCCCAGAAACCTCTTTTTTTTTTTTTTTTTTTTTTAATAATAGTAAAGACTAAATCTACCACACAGCTTAATGTGCCGCTGGCAGACGCCTCATTTCCACCATACTGCCGGTCAAACGCACATGCCAGGAACCCACCAGTGTTCAAACCCGCGTTTTGCGCCGTCTAGCTGCTCATATGAGACAAGAAGCAGGAACCTGATTTTGGCTCTGTTTAGAATTGGTTATTAAATATTCTCAGGTTTAAGGTGGAAGCTCGAGCCGTTGGGCGCCATTTGTTGCTGGAGGGCTTCTCTCCAGGTTCCCCAAGCCCCACAGTCCCACAATCCACTTATAAAATAATCACTTATAAACTGTATGGCCGTGGCAGGCTTTCTGCTAACTGTTCTTTTATCTTAAATTAACCCATTTTTATAAATCTATACCTTGCCACGTGGCTGGTGGCTTACCGGCGTCTTTACAGGTTGCCTCTCCTCGCCGTGGCTGCAGTGTCTCTCCCCTCAGCCTTCCGCTTCCCAGAATTCTCCTCTCTCCTTGTCCCACCTACTTCCTGCCTCGTCACTGGCCACCAGTGTTTTATTTATATAGAACAATATCCACAGCATGTCTCTGTCCCTCATCCATTAGTTAATTGGACTCAATGTAAACTGAATATAGATTTTAGTAATACTGCAAATTTTTAATTATGAAGGCTATGTTAATTCTATATATAAGTATGCATGTTAAAAGTAGCATTTGGTTATTTTTTTCAGTGGCAGTTTGAGTTAAAGATGAGTCTGAATCCAGCTAGCAGAGTCTTACAGCAGCAATTAATAACATTCTATAAATGAACAATGAAGACAAGACTTGGTACTGTTCAAGGAAAAGCAACTTGGACATGAATTTCAACCAAAAAAGATTATCTCTCATTTAAATTATGGTGATTTGAATTTCTCATTATTTATGCCATTGTTTGCCTTTATTTGGTGCATATTTGAAACTGTTTCTAATTAGTAAGCAAAAGGAAAAAATAAAGAACAAAATAAAATACCAAACAAACAAATACAAATCAAGAATGGAAAGCAGTACAAAGTGTTGGCTATTGAAGGACCTGAATCTTCAATGACTGAAATTGTTAGGATGTGGCACATCACATAGACCTCACTCATTAACACCCCTTTCCTGTTCTTTCTCATAGTGAGAATGCCTTTGAATTGAATGTAGAAACATAAGTTTATAACATGGCATTTTAAAAATAACAGTAGAAATTTTCCACTTATAAAATGTCCAGAGATGTTCAATGGAAGTAAATGACATAAAGATCAAGTGTCACTATGGTTAATAATATTACACACACACACACACACACACACACACACACACACACACACAGAAAAAAAAAAAAACACTGCAATGACTGCAATGACCTGGAAAAATAATCCTGTTTTAGTTTCACATCAAAGCCAGAAGCAGAAGACACTGAGCCTTTTCTACAATATCCACTTTCTTCAATGGATGCAAGTTACCTTCAGCCCTTTGCCACAGCTATGGTATACTCAGACAGTGTTAAGCAGAGAGGCTAAAGACCCCCCAACTTAATGCCACATCAAATTAAAATCACATTAAAAGTCCATCAAGGCTAGAAGATTCAACAATCTCTGAGACTTTCATTGGTATAAATAGGAAATAAACAACACTAGCAAAAGTTGAGAAAAACTGGAATTGTGAAATAATTATAGGGAAAAATCAAAACTAATGTAATATATATTTCATTGCTAAATTGTCACGTGATTTTAAAGCTTGTTGAAAATGGATTATGGAAGCATGGTAGTCCACCCCATTGTCAGCCCCAAGCATTTTTTTTCATAGTGTTCTCTAAGGCCTCTTGTCAGGATGAGCCTCTACTTTACAAAGGATCAGGCATATCAGATACATAAAAACAGAAAGCAGCTAAGAGTGTTAAAGGCATTGTGTCCTTGAGAACAGCTAAAAGGTAAACTACTTCCAACAGATGTTGCTACGATTTTCCCATTTATCCCACGGTATTATTAACACCTACTGTAGGAACAGGAGGCCAGAAACTCATCAGTGGACAGACTATCAATCAGGAACTCCAGCATGGCTGCTGCTTCTCCAGTTGAGTTCTCCTAGATGTTTATAAGGCCTGGATTTGATTATGTTACCTCTGTTTGCTCTTTCAATCAGGCTACTCCAGTTCTCCCTGCTGGATGTTTTAAGTGCCTGAATTGATTATACTGTGCTGTTTGTCTGCTGTCTTGCCTAACTGCTACTTGCTATTTGTTCTTTTTACTTTTATTTACTACAAGCTTAATAAACTCCTTCATTTGAAACTGAAAGTACAGTTGCTGCTATAGATCATTTTCTAGACCACACGAAAAGATTTGCTTTTGAGTTTGTCTGACACCAATATAATTAAGGGTGGCACATGACCATCATCAAGTAGAACATTCTTATTTATTTCATGCTTGCACATTTTATCATAGGCATGGACATTTATGGCATAGTATCTCAAGCATTTTATAAAGTGAGATCTTAAAATTACAGAGTTTAGTTATAATTTCATAGTAATAAATTTTTAATGTCTTGAAGGCTATCAAAAATAAATGGAGAGAGGAGAATAAAAAACCTCTTTGAGTTCACAGTTCATCTCTATTTTGGGATCACCAAATAATAATTGCTCAAAAATTCAAGAATAATGTCTCAAAACATCTGATGCATGTGTGATATCAGACTTTTGGTCTTGCAGCAACTACTTTTTAAAAGCCATTGCATAAGAACAACATAGTCAAGGTAAACCCATTATATTATGCTGGAAAACAAATTTCTTACCTTAATTAGGAAGCACATTTCCACTCTAGAACTTTCCCTTTAATTAGCATGGTATACAGGGACGAGACTGAGTTACCTACCTAAATCTTGATTGATGTTAATCCTTTTCCCACTCTCTAAATCTCTCAATCATTATCATTTAAAATTTGCCATGAGAATAGTAGGAAATATTTACATCTCAAAATTGCCTAGAGGAAAAACATACCTAAACACAGGAGGAAAACTAGGCATACTTATATTTAAATGGGAAGAAAATTTTAATGCATTAAATTTACAAATGACACATACCTCAAATTATTGATGATTCAACAAAGAGGCAAAACTCCATTAACCTTTGAAAGGAGGTCACACCACACATAAATTCAACTTAGAAAAAAATTACTCCTATTATTGGCTGTGCCAAACTCAAGTGATAGAATTATATGTGAGGAGAGTGATTGCAACCATCTTAGGTTTGATTGGCATGGCTATGTGGGGAATATCACCAGCATGTATATACTAAGCTCTCCTGCTCTGAGAGTAACTCTGGATAAATAAGCTAAATATTAGATAATTTGAAACCTAGACATCTATAGCTTTGAACTGAAAGAAAACCAAAGTAAAAAAAAATAGAAAAATTATTTTGTGCCTATCATCAGATAGATGCTCTTATATATATGTGTACAATTGTAAGGAAAGTCAGATGTGATGAGAATCTGGACAGGAGACAAAAGTGTGGGTTAAATAATTGTCATGTTGTGGTGTGGGCATATGAATACACACATGTATGTAGACATATAGGTATATAGATAGATACAAAGACAGAATAAAGATATATATATATATATATGTATATATATACATATATATATACATATATATCCATAAATACAGAGAATCATATTATATTATGTAAGAAATACTACCATAGAGAGTTAAGATTAGGTTAAGATTTTGAGAACATTTCGAGCAAAAGAACAGTATGTTCAAAGATCCTGGAACAGAGAGGAAATAGCATGTGGCAGAGGATGGAGGGAAGCTGAGCACTGTTGTTATGAAAAGCTCACTGGAATCATCCATCATAAGCAAGGTCTGGGTTCTGTTTTGGTCCAGTATGTGATGAGCACAGGTGTCAACTCTTCCGTCCTCCCAAGAGAAGAGCTGAACAAACTGAAAAGCAAATCTCACCTGAAACCCACCAGAGAATTGAAATCACAGTTTAAACCTCCACTTCATGAATGAGAAGGAAAACACAGATACAAACTCTAGGAAGAGAAACTGTTGCTGTCCTCTGGCAGGACTTGTGGAAGGAAAGTAACTAATGACTGCATGTGAGGCTACACTAGTTGAGCATAATGACCTCCTGTAGGGAGCACGCCTATGGGATCGTTCAAACCTCTTGAGTCATCACTAAAAGTCCCACCAGGATTCTTTGAAGGAAGGAAGGAAGAAAATACCTCCTTGGTTTTTGGCAGGAACACCAGAAAAGCTTCTACTTAAAATACACCCAGAATATTCTATTTCCATTAACCAGTTTCTTCCCTCAAGGGGAAAAGAGAAGACTAGATCCAAATCTGCTTGAGCTTTAACTGAGCTGAAATGACAAAGGAAAGAAAGCATTATGTGTGACAGGGTCCTGTGCTCTTCCCTTTCTGGGATGGGGTGAGCAGACGTAGAGTCAAAGACACACACTCTGGGAGGCTGTTGAAACAAGCTCAGTTTATTCAGGAAGTGGCAAGCCTTATATACTATCCACCCCAAAATGGGGGAAGGACTGATGAATATGCATCTGCTAGTGTGACATGGCTACCTCTCATTGGTACAGGTCATCTCAGATCATGTCTCAGCTGCTGTTTCTAAGGCCCATAGGTAAACCCAGGTTGGCTTTCAAGAAGTATCTTACACACATGATCTCATTTACTGGTTTGGGCCAGCTAGCCTGTTAGTGCTGAGCCATCTCACAATTAGTTCTCTAGCTTCCAAGGGGATTCATCCCTTAGACTTCTGGTCACATATGTCCAGAATAACTACAGATGCTGTAAATAGAAAACCAATGAAATTAGTTTTATACAATTTTGTTTTGTAATTCAGTAGCATAATTCTCAAGCATGGGTTTTGTAGACGACAAAGTCCTACCTCAATGGCAAAAAGTTGAATATCCCCAAGAGCCTGCAATATGAGGTAGGAGTATGCTTAATTTCACACCCTTCTAAGCTCCTTATTACATCTTACATGGCAAGGTGTAGAGCAGTGCCCAAGAAGAGGCCAAATACATTGAAGACTAGTGCAAAGTTACAAGTACACAAAAAGCTGCACTCTTAAAGTTTCTGCATGATAACAATATTAGGGCTCAATATAAGAACAGGGCTTTGATTCTAGTACAGAATTCAGCTAGAAATGACAAGCAGAAATTTTAACAAGCTTTAGAATAACATCTACAATTACTCCAAGAAATACATACATATTAACTACTGGCATGAAATTAACCCTCACAAGAAAAGCCTTCTTTCAATAGTCCATGACTATATCAGCCAATTTTCCATCACTATGACAAAGGACCCCACATGAACAACTTATAGGGCAGGGTGTTTATTTTTGCTCAGGATGTCAGAGGCAGGTTTTCTTGGGACTATAGTTAGGACCAATGAAAGCACAGTACATCATGTCAGAAATAGTACCTGGAAAGCAGAAAGAGACAGGAAGGATCTAGGATGCCAACATCTCCTACTGTGACCAGCCCCAACTGCCCTAATGACTTCATTAATACAATGTTCAATTGCCTCACAAACTGGCATCACATATTTAGCACATGGGCCATTGGTAGACATGCCATATCCAAACTATGGCCCTGAATCTTAACAGCTATGTTAAAGCATGAACACACAATGCTCACAAAACACTAAGAAGAAATTAATCCAAGCACAAGGGCCACACTCTGACTTAACATAAGTGTATCTCAAAGGACTCATTTTTATAAACCATCAAACTTGGAAATAGAGATTCAACACATGTATTTTGAGAATACACAATCCAGTCAGGACACAGTAACTGAAAACTCAGGGGCAATCACTATTTGTGAAGCATAGTCTAGCTATTCTAAAAGAATAGAAAAATGAAATTATTTAAAATGCATTAAAACCAAAAATGGTAGAGACCTTCATTTCCCAATCTAATTATAGAAGGAAAGGAGGTGACCATTTTATTGTGATGTGACTACTTCCCATGTCACACTTTCCACTTGATTCTGGCCATGTAAGAACAAGGAATTTTATTGACTAAGCCATACAAAACCCCAAGTGGATATAAAGGACCAAGAATGCAAGTTAATTATAAAAACCACAGTACTATTATCCAAGGTGATAACTGTGGTGATGCTAGAGTTGGACAGATGTTTTTGGCATTATTCCTCTGAACAATATGACTTTCTCCCATATTAAAATGTAATATTATCATGGGGCATAATAACAGTTATACTGAATGGCTAAACATTTTATAACTACCATTCACAAAAGAGTTAGCTTGTCTTTGTAAACATCCCTCACACCAATTTGAATAGCCAGTTGAAAACCCCTGTAAATTTAAAGTACTGAACAAAGTAAAAATGAATGGTGGAACTGGGATTCAATGAATCACGTTTAGATAACTCGATATTCGGAAAGAAGTAGCAGCTAATTAGCTCAGATATCTCACCTCAAATTAAGGGATTTACATAACATTGAGTTTAGTTTTTAAATTCTTTATAATCTAATGGCATAAGAGTATATGATAGTGATCATAGTTTCACTCAGTGATAGAGTAACTAGCCAGGCATGAATAATGCCTTGGGTTCAGTCCTAGCTTCCTAATCAAGTTTTGGACTTTTGGTTAGAATCAAGTGAAATTTCCAGCTTCAAGGGTTAGATGAAAAGAAAAAAAAAAAGAATACTAAAGGAGAGGGAAAAGGTGGGAGGAAGGAAGAAGGGAGGAGAAGAAAGAAGGGGAGAGGAGAGGAATAACCATGCAGATGCATGCATATCTGTGTTATTTAAAAAAAATGGCATTATTCTGAAAGATCCCCGTAGGCAGTCTTCCCTCTGGAGAGACCCTCGCCCAGAGATCACACCGAGACCACAAGTCAGATGCAAACAGCAAGAGGCTTTATTCAGGAACACGGGTACCCGGGGCAACACAGTCCCTCAAGAGGCTCAAGAGACTGGCGCGCCCACGGGCTGAAGTGGAGGGTTTTTATAGGGTCTGGCAGCAGGAGCACGAGGAGCATGGTTTACAGGTTCTGATTGGACGATTCAAATGAGGCCAGGTTCAAACTCAGGACAGCTCGTGGTTTTTCCCCCGAGCTTGACACGCCTGCTGTCTGGCTCCAAGTTGTTTTTCTGACCTTTAGTACCCTTTTCTGGGGCCAGGTGGCCGGCCGTAGACACCCCGTGCTTTTCAGACCTTACTCGAAATGGCGTTAGGCTAGGCTAGTATGCTGGGGTCTTTCAATTCAAAATGACCAAAAGGTGGAGGCAATCTAGGATCAAAACCAAAATAAACATGTAGTGGAATACATTCACTCAGGAAATGAAAGAACAAATACACTGGGACATGGAGGATCTTTTGAACCAATATCTGGGTCAAATAAGTCAGAAACAAAAGACCATATTGCATTATTTAATTTACCAGAAGCATCAGAATAGATACTTTATTGAGCCAAAAAAATGAAATTTTCTTTGTCAGGCATGGAATTAAGTGGAAAAAAAAATGAAGTTACTGTATAACTGAGACATATCTTCAGTTGTAAGGTGAAATTTTTATGTAAAAGGACAGAGGTGAAAATTACATGCAACACAATCTGAATAATAAGATGTAGTTGGAAGATTTACTGTGTTATGGCTGGCAGGCAGTTGGGACAAATCTCTCCCACTCGAGTCCCCCAAGTAAACATACAAAGGCATATATTAATTAAAACTGCTCAGCCATTAGCTCAACCCTACCACTGACCAGGTCTTACACTTAAACTTAGCCATTTCTGTTAATCTATATGTTGCCACGTGTTCTGTGGCTTTTCCTGTGTACCATTACATGCTGCGCCCTGGACGGCAGGATGGGGTCTCCTGACTCAGCCTTCCTTTTCCCAGAATTCTCCTTGTCTGCTTATCCTGCCTACTGGCCAATCATCGTTTTATTAAACCAGTGTACAAAAGCATTATCCCACAGCAATAAGATACGGTTATTGATATCAAGAATTAAACTTAAACATGATCCAATAGCTAATTTGGGGCTATTAATATTTCACTACAATTAAAATTGAGAAGTTCAGAGGATTGATGCTGGCTTTGGCTGCACAGAATAAATGTACTTTGGATCAGTGAGTCCCATTACATCTACAGTCAAAGCCAGAGGGAAACCATGCACACACTCTTGCTTGTGATCAGACCCAACTCTGCATTGATGTAGTCCAGAATTCCTTCCTTAAGAAATGACACCCCCCACAATAGGCAAGTCCTCTCACCTCAATTAATGTAATCAAGATAATCACACATAGACATGCTCACAGACAACCCTAATCTAGACCATCCCTCATTGAGATATTCTTCCTTGGTTCATTGTATCAAGTTGACAACTAAAACTAATCATCATACACAATAAAAATGCACATAGACACTTAAAGAAAGATAACAAAGAAAAAGTACAAAAGAGAAAATAAAGCAGCAACATATGTCATATGCTGTTTTCAATATGTTAATAATCACTGAGATGTAAATATATCAATAAAGTTTGAAAGCTGTCAGGAGGCATTAAAATTACACTAAAAATATGGTGTTTTAATCAAACCTATGTTAACTATAAGGACATGATTCATTAAAGGCCAAGATTTTGAAAAACATGGTAAAACCAACCAAAATAAAGCTGGAGTTTATTAGTTTTAGACCAAGCCAACTTGCCAGGGAAGTAAATTATCCATGATAAAGGGGAGTATTGTTTAGTAAGAAGAAAGGCAATTTTCTAAGACAATACAATAATTGTTAACATGCATGTATCTAGTAAGAGTATTTGTGAGTTGAAACCTGAAAACTATGAATGGTAGTCATAGATTCCAGCTTCCTGTTATCAGTAATTGACAGATCCAGTAGGCAGAACATCAGTCAAATGACAGTTATTACAAACTATCATCCATCACACAGATATTATTGACATTTATAAGTTATTTCATACAATAGCAACAGAAGACAGATACCTTATTAGCTGGCATGGAACATCTGTCAAGAAGAACACATCTGAGGCCATGCAATAATTCTTACCACACATAAAAGATGAAAAATCAAATCAGATAATAATTTTTATAAATATTTTTATTTTATAATTAATTTAATTTTACATATCAGCCACGGATTTCCCCGTCATCCTCCTCCCACCCCCAAACTTCCCCACCCATCCTCCCCCTATTCCCACCTCCTCCAAGGCAAGGTCTCCACTGAGGAGTCAGCCAAGGCTGGTAGATTCAGTTGAGGCAGGTCCAGTCCCCTCCTCCCTTAACCAAGGCTGAATAATCAGATAACTTTCAGATTAAAAAAAAAAAACTAAAACCAAAACAACACCAACAAAGTAGGAATTATATTATTTTAACTAAGTAAATAAAAATAAAACAATTTATAAAAATGGAATGTTTGCAAAAGCAGTCCTTTGAAAAAAGTTGCAGGAATAAGTACTATAAAAGAGGTAAAAATCTAAACTTAATAACCTAAAAACTGGAAAAGAAAAAAGAAAAAAATTAAGCAGAACGAAATAACATAACAAGAAATACAGCAAAAATTGGTACAAAATTTTAAATATGGAGAAAAATGTTAAATCTGAAAGCTGGTTCTTTGGCATGATAGTAAAACTGACAAGTCTCCAGCTGGAGTAAGTAAGAAAACAAGAGGATACTACAAATTAATATTATAAAAAAAGAAAATGATACCCTTATTACCATGGCCATTTAAAAAATAATTAAGGGTCTTATATCATCTATACATTCATGAGTTTGTCAACTTATATAACATAGATTAATCTTTATAAGGAAATAACCTTCCAAAATATACAGAAAAGTGAATAGCTTAATGTCTAGTAAAGAAATTTAAAATGCAGAGAACATAACTCAGAGGGTAAGAACACTGGCTTTCTTGGATAGCTCTGGGCTTCAGTTCCCAGGAATCATGCCCAGCTGCTCACAACCATCTGTAGCTCCAGTTCCAGATCTTCTGGTATTCAGGTATACCTGTACTCATATACATGCAAATGCAAGCACACACAGACACACAGACACACAGACACACAGACACACAGACACACACACAGACACACACACACACACAGAGAGAGAGAGAGAGAGAGAGAGAGAGAGAGAGAGAGAGAGAGAGAGAAAATAAATCTTCAAAACTAAAAAACTCTTATTAAAATGGATAAACCCCACAAAAGAAAACAAAGAAAGAAAATAAATCTTCAAACTAAAAAACTCTTATTAAAATGGATAAACTTCCACAAAAGAAAACAACAAGCTTTCATGGTTTTCCTGGTTAATTTTACCTATGTTTAAAGGAAGAAGTTGTACCAATTATGTACTGACTCGCAGGAAAAAAAACAAGGGATGTGCTTATTTATCCATTTATTTTAGGGAGTATTATCCCAGTACCAGACATGGACAAACACATTGAAAGAAAATAAACCTACAGACAGATATCCATCATAATAGAAATGAAAAAGTTCCTTACAAATCATTAGGAAATTGAACTCAACAGAGTATAAAGGACCCACATGAAGATTAATTAGTTATAGTTGAAGATTAGTTAGGGTAGAAAGTGAATTAGGTACATTTTGGACTTACCAGAATAGGATAGATAATGGAATTATTTTCTCTGAATTTGTCAAATACAAATGGACTAGACATTGTTTAGGTATTTAATTACTTGTATATATGGTATATAGTTATTGCACTTTTGTATATAGTTTTTCTTATGTTAGTTATAACCTTTTTCCTTTTTTCTTTTTTAGTAAATAGAAAAGGGGAAATATGGTGATATTTTATTTGTACTGAGATGTGATTTTATTTGTATGTTAATAAATAAAGTTGCCTGGAGGTCAGAGCTATTAGCAAGCCATCACAGAAGCTAGGCGGTGGTGGTGCACACCTTTAATCCCAGCTCTTGGGAGGCAGAGCTAGGCGGATCTCTGTGTGTTCAAGGATTCAGCCAGGATGGAGACACATGCCTTTAATCTGAATACCAACCATAGAAGACCTGGAGGTCTGTACAGACAGACAGTGATGAGGCAGTCATGTGGTTGGGTTTACAACCAATGAGAAGGCAGAACAGAAAGTCTTTATAAAGACAAACACACAGTAAGTAGTTCTCTTGGCTGAAGAGGATAGCTACAGAGTGAAGGGTAAGGTTCTTAGCTCTGACCTCTTGGGCTTTCATCTTTACATTGGTTCTGTTTCTTATTGAATAAGACGGTTACTTCTACACCCATACACCATGACCATATGGGATTTAATCTATATAGGTAAGGATAGTTCAACCTTTAAAATTAACTTATGACTAGTATTTGTTCACAGAGGGAGAAAAACATTGGTGATTTTTCAAGATGACTTGATTGCTGATTCAGAAAACACCAGAGTGTTCAAAATAAAATCTCTGGCAGTCTCGTGTTAGTGTAACAAATTTGAAGGGTGCAAAGTTTATACACAAAGGGCAATTATTTTCTGCTTCTGATGGATAATTAGAATATTTAAAATAACTTGATATTGTATTCATAGGCAACTAATATTTGGGTTGTTTATTAAAATACAAATTATGATACTGATTGAAACAAAGATGTTTTAGCTACTGTTCATTTGCTCCGAAGAGACACTATGACCAAAGAATTTATTTAGGGTCTTGCTTACAGTTTCAGAGGGTTAACCCTATTACCATAGTGGAAAACAGACAGGTATCACACTGGTACAGTAGCTGAGAGCTTTACATCTTGATCTACAGGCAGACAGCAAGAGACATGGCCTGTGTTTCCACTCCCCCTGCCTGTGAGACACTTCCTTGTCTGAGCCCACATCTACTGCATAAAGCCACACCTCCTAATCCTTTCCAAATAGTTCATCAATTGGGGACTAAGTATGCAAATAAATGAGCTTATGGTGGGTCTAAATGTTCAGTTTCCCCCATCATGCTTTGCTGCCTCACCACAGGCCCAAGCAAACAGAGCTAATTGACCAAGAACTGAAACCGCTTAAATTGTTAACTAAAAT
The DNA here is from genome assembly GCF_049852395.1 of Peromyscus maniculatus bairdii. NCBI lineage: Eukaryota > Metazoa > Chordata > Mammalia > Rodentia > Cricetidae > Peromyscus > Peromyscus maniculatus. Next base: position 132,093,673 of record NC_134854.1, on the reverse strand, counting down.
CAATCTTTCTTCTGTGTAAGCTGTTTATCTCAGGTATTTCATCACAGTGACAGAAAGATAATGGTTTTGCTAAAGATTTTCTTGAATAAAATTAATACCCAGACACTAAAAGACAATTATCACAGTGATCTAAATAAAATGCAGATTAATGGTTCTATTTTTAAAAATCAACTGTTAGACTCATATCATTTGCAGAGATTATAGTTTCAGAGGTCATTTAGAGTTGATGTTTAAAGAACAAATACTTAGAAAATTTTGCTCTTCTAGTGTCTCCTATTTTATTAGTTATAAAAAATAATAACCATATTTTTATAACTAATAAAATATGGTTATTAGTCTTCAGTCAGGACAGCCATCCTTTCTGGTTTGCTTCATTCCATTCCTTTTCTGAGCTTCAGTCTCAAGATCTGTGCATAGGCAGTACTTATGACTCATTCAGCCGGCTGTCCTCCTCTCCCGACTGACAGCAGCCATGTTGCTTTATAAAAAGCAGCCAGATGCGTATATAAAACCAACTAGACCAGCTTCAGCCACAGAAAATAATTCAGAAGCTCTTTGTTCAATGAGATTTCATTTTAAATGCATGGACTCATCCACTAGACCTTGCTTGGGTCACTGAGAATTGATTTGGACTTTTCTACCTGTTCCTATTTTCTATTCCAAAAGCACTTTTACAAAAGAGAATAAAAATAAGAGGCTGTACTTCCAATTTTCAGAAAGCAGTAAAAGCTGAACTAATAAGCATTGAAAGGGAGTAAAGGATTAGTCACGCATACAGCCATTTCTCCCCAAATTCAACCAACTTAAAATGTTTGTTGAATGGAAACCTGCATAAAATTAGGTTTGTAAGGATTAATCATTGCTTGCTTTTTATATCAGATAATGTTTATATTCTGAGTTCAAAATATTATTTCTCTCATTGATTTTTGCAATTTCTATACACTGTTTCATTCTGAGAAATTGCAGTTATTTTGCCATTGACACTTAGCAGCTATATAACATGCCACCTGATTATTTGTGTGGGAAATCTGTTTTTCTCATTGTCATTTTTTCAGAGACTTGCTACTCTCAAGGGTAAAGTCATTTACTGATGCAAGTCAGATTTGTAGGAAGTGTTTCCTTTACTTTTCTCTCCAAAAGTGAAAAATAATTCACTTGTGTCTAAATCCCCCTTTAAAGCAACCATAGCTGTCTAGGCGAACAACAACAACAAATCTAGATTTACATGTTAATTTGCACTCTAAAATATTTCTATAGCATTTACATTTTTTTTAATTCACTACAACATATCCCTTGGAATTCTGATCTGTCAGCCAAGGTAAGATCAGGGTGCAAAGATATGACAAAATCTCAGTGGCTTAAACAAAATCTCAAGCAAATCAAAACACCACACATATACACATCACAGAAAACCTTTGCCCAGTCTACAATCCTTTGGTAGAGTTTATGGTAACAGTGATAACAAGGTATTAAAATAGCCCCAAGATTGGCAAGTATATGTTCACCAACCATCAAAAGTAGCATAAAATGGCAATTACCAGATTCTGTCATTTTGTTAAAACTCAGATACTCATGATGGGAGGTAAGGTTGTAATATTAATTGAAATAAAATGGACATGACATAGGAATAATGGGCAAAAAAGTTATTTAAAATGTCTTTGCTAAGGGTTTCTTTGGACTCGGTATAAGATATTGCACCATCTGTCATCTCATGAAATGAGGATGCTTTTCTGAATCAATAATGTCTCCTAAAGGATCAGCCTCTCTGTTTTCTAAATTAATCTGTTATCTTAATAGACTATGAGTTTAGGTTAAATATTATTACACCAAAGAAAATGAGAGTACCCAAGTTGCCTTTAAAGGATAACCAAGTTGTACTTATGAACAGATGAAAAGTGTTCCAGAAAAATAAAGACAAAACTATTAAAAAATCACATTAAAATATGTTAGAACAAAAGAACATTCTGGAAAGTGCATGACTTCTATTTGGCTGGATATATCATATAAGAATATATGGACTCATACATAATGGGTTATGATTGAGATATGATTTGTTTCTAAAAGGCCTGGTTTCCAAGTGTTGTCCATATTAAGAGGTGGTTGTAACATAAATATGCTACCATCAGATACACACTGATCCATTAATGAGTTCATAGCTGAATAAGCATAAAGAGACAGTGCCTTGCCCAAGAAATTGGGCAACTGGAGGCATTCCTTTGCAGGGTATATCTTGCTCCTAATTTCTTCTCTCCCCCTCCTCATCTCATCCTCCTTCTTTACTTAGATAAGGTGAGAGCTTTGCTTTGACACCTACTTTCCACAATGATAGAATAGTAATTCTACCTAACCCATAATTACTAATACAGCCAATTATGAACTGAAAATTCTGAAACTTGAGCCAAAATAAATTGGTTTCTTCCTTTTACTTTTACTCAGGTCTTTGCTACAGTAATGAAAAGCTATTCAACTGTGTTAAAGACTTTATGTCATACATAGAAAAGTTATATTTTCAAAATCGCTCATCTAAATGAGACTAGGATACTGAGTGGCTACTGAGATTTCTTGATCCCAAGCCAGAGGACATATGTTGGAGATATATATATATATATATGAATACACCCATGAGAAACACAAAATCCTCAATCTTAGTGTTTAAACTATTAAAGAATCATACCACACTTTGTTCAAGGAGTGACTGCCATTCAAATTTCCGCATCATTTATCATTATTATGTGTGAAGAACTTTTTAAAGTACTTAAATAAGTGAAAACCCATGGCATGGCTTCTTACTACCTTCCTGAGGCACCTGGGCACTTTTTGTCCCTTTTATATGCTTTAGTGTCTAGTTTTCACAACTTCAATAAATACTCAAATCACTGTAGTTCAAAAACTACTATGTTGTAGAAATTCCCATCAGTTCACTAGAATATACTTCTCTTTTTAATGCCATGAACACAGGTACAGGTATAGTGTCTGAAAATCACTGCCAGAGGTAAAGCTCAGCCCATATCCAACATTAGCCAAGTGTTAACATTAGCTCTTAGCAATGAGGCCAGTTACTTCCAATGATGCACAAAGTATATATGTGTTTTCCCTCACCACAGGGTGACATTTTATGTGTGGTATGAAGGTAGGCAACAGTGAAGCTGATGACATAAATGTCTTCCAGACACCTATAAGCTAATGTTGGGTTGATCTGCTTTTTTCAAGGGTAGAAATAACTTATGAGTCTAAACAAAGGCACAATACAGAATTCTGGGGAATATTAAAGTATCAGAAAAAGGGGTATGTAGAGGAATAAAATACAACATGATCAATCTGTCCTCTTCCCATCTCAGGCATCTCAAAAAACATGAAAGAAAACCAGAGATAAAGCAGGCAGTTAGACATAGTGCTGGACAGGTTTGGAAAACACCCAACTGGTGCCTTATTTCTTCAATTCAGTTTTTGAGTGCTTAAGTTTCAAGTAAGTTTCTTATACATTTTATAATACAAAGAACAAGTAAAGAACAGCTCATTAAAATCATAACCAATAGGTACACATATAAAAAACTCAAAATCAGTACTTATGTAGAATTTCGTTTATATTTAGTCAGAAAAATAAGATAAATTAACAACCTTCTAGTCAGTTCATTACTATTCAAGGTTCTGTGGAAAAAATAGAATAAATATGCAAAGGAAAAAATGAGATACAAATAGGAAAAGGAAAGGAAAGAAGAAGAGATGGAAGAGATGGACAAAAGAGACCAAGACAGAAAGACTACAAACAGGGATTGAGAATCAGTATGAAGAAATAATATGCAATCGGAGAAGCTGAATCCCACATCGTCCACCTGCAGAGTGGTGACACAGGAAAGACAGGCAAGATGGCTTAGAAATAAAGAAACCAATAAAATAAAGCCTAGGGTTGGAGAAGAGATGAGAAAAATCAAGGTGAAGAAGAGGAGGAGGAGAAAGAAGAGAAGGAGGAAGTTTCGCAATGCCCACATTACTACCTGTTCACCCTGTCCTAGCGAGGGGCTGAGGATTAAAAAGAGAGAAGACAGTGGGTCATTCATCTCAGTAGAATGCTGTTTATTGAAGGAGGGAGGAGGCCTTAAGTACAGACTCACAGCACAGTGGAAGAACCTGGGAGGGCAAAAGTTTCCTATAGATGTTTTACATTCTAGAATTACAACAATATGAAGGATATGCAAACAAGGAACCTTAGGTAAGCTGTTTAGGAAGAATGAAACGAGCAGGGAATTACCATAGGGAGGACATCTGATTAAGGTCAGCAATCAAGGCAACAGCTCCCCAAGGAACAGGGACCAGGGCCCATAAAGGAAGAGGAAGAGAGAGAAAGAGGAAAAAGAATAGGAAGAAAGAAAAATGAAGAGGGAAGATAGAGGAAGGAGAAGGAGGAAGAGGAGAAGGAGGAGAGGAAGCAAAAGAAGAAGAAAGGTGAATTCTTCCTTTTTCTCTGGCTTTATCTGGCCCCTCACTGCTTAAGTGGTATCTTCTCACATTTCTGACAGTCATCTTTTTTGTGAATGTTACATTGAGACATTGTTTTTTTTTTAATTTAAATAATTTTATCCTTATCTCTAGATATTTTGTCTAATTTTAGAATATTGGCAAAGAGAGAGAAAAGTCATAATCCATTACACATGTCCACTGATGTACTTCTCATTCTCTATAACTATTGAACTCCATCACCATCGATCAACCATGGTGACAACGCACTCAGAAAGTAGTATCTTTTTTCCAGTCACCTGCGTGTTGCTGTGATTAAATAATCTGATAGAGCCAACTAAAGAGAGTAAGGGCTCACTGTGGTTCACAGCTCCCTGTGGCATGGAAGGCACAACAGTTTGAGGACCTCCTCGCACAGCATCCACCATCAGGAAGCAGAGTGATGAAAGCATGCTTATGTACAGCTTCCTTTTTCCACCTTATGCAGTCTATGATTTCTAGCAGGGAACAGCACTTCTCACAGTGGATCTTCCACATCCATTAATGCAACTAAAACAGTCACACATAGGCATGCACAGAGGCCATCCTCTAAGTGATTCTAGATTTTTGTCAAGTTGACAAATCACAATGACTACCAGATTCAAAGGTTCAGACAACTGTGACATTTCTAATATGCCCAGGATAATTCAGCAGATGTAGCACAGAAAACCTAAAGATACCTTTAAAGGATAAAAATGAGACACTTACCATTCTTCCTAACTCTAGGGTTCTTTACATAAATTTTAAAGATTTTTTTTTATTTTTCAAACTTTATAAAGTATAATTGACATAGAAAAATCCACCTATTAATGACTACATCTTGAATCCAGGCATAATATACATCTTTTTTTTCTTTATTCCCCTGTAACAGCAACACAATCAAGCTACAAAACATTTATCACTTACAAAATCTCCTGTTCTTGGATGTTCCCATGTTTCCCTTTGTTTTGTTTCTAAGAATGAGCACTTACCATGAGATTACCCACTAACACTTTAAAGTGGGAAATGTCATTTTATTTACAATATGTACTATGTTGTATATCAGATTCTAGAAGTTGCTTATTTTATGTAAGTGGAACATAAAAACCATGCAGCAAAGTTTCCTTAGCTCCCTCTCCCCATGGCAGCTGCCCATCACCATTCTGCTCTTTGTTTCTGAGCTTGTATAACTAGATTTTGAGCTGAGCCATCAGACAGAATCATCTCTGTGCTTCTGTCATAGTTATGATTTACATTTACATGATTTATAGCAGGTCCCCAGTAAATCATTTTAAAATAAATGATGAGAAGGTTGAGTAGCTTTATGAGATCATCAAGCATTCTCATAAATGAAACCTGGGCAAAGGTATCTCAGAAATCTCGGCCTTAGCCCATAAAATATACGTAATTTCATTTTATGTAAGAGTTCTAATATTCTATACTTTGTCACCTTTTTAAGGACAGATATTTTTAACATATTATAAGAAAAAATTTTAATGATATTATACACAACAAAGTTTGCATAAGTACACACACACACACACACACACACACACACACACACACACCACTTCTTTACAGAACAGGGTGGCAAGCTGAGGGGTTGCTTGTGAGATGAGGCTCCTACACCTGGTTCCAGTCCCTAGCTCCAGCACATGCTTATTCAAGGAGACTTAGGAGAAACTGAACAGTCCCTTAAAGCATACCTTTCCTTCTCTGCAAAGTAACATCAACACAGAGGATGCAAGTTGCATCCAGTGAATAGAATTCTTATGGGGATAAATTACCTATGGCATGGAAAACAATTGCATGGTGCCAGGCACATGGATTTAGATAATTTTATTATTCAGAATACAATGTGAGAGCAACATTAAACTTTTATGAATTATTTTCCAAAACCCTTTACCATCGTATGCTATTTTTATTGAAATAACAGTAGTAGGATATTTGGGCTAGCTGCTGCCAGAACCAGAGACTTGTGGCTGCCCTGCTTCCTTCCTACTTTCTTCTTAGTGTACCACTTGATAATCATATTGACAATCAGAGAACCAATAACTCAGTATCACTCCCTTTTTTGTATTAGTTTCCTGATAAAAAAAACACCCATAATTCAACTGAAACGTATTCCTTAAAAAGATTATGGTGGAGATTGTTCTTCTGGGAGACTGTCCAAGGAAACAGCTAGCCTCTCCAGGGAATATATGGATTTTCATTAACATGTAATTGTCTTCCATTTAATTCTTTTTCACAGCAGAGTGTTCAAGAAACAAAACAGAATAGAGGTCTAGGTATTAGCTTTAGGATAGCCACACATTTCTTTAAGGTTCTATAACTTACTAGGGTAAGTCCAAGTATCATATGCCATTTGGAATATTTGTTTCAGGTTTGCCATCTTGGATTAGCTTAATACATGGTTGCTAAATGAGTGAACCCTGAGGCTACCTGAAAAAAAATAAGAAAGAAAAGTAATGCTGAGTTATAATACACAGTAGTAACACTAAACAGTACACATTTCAGAAAAATGGGTGCTATTAAAGCCTAGTTAGTCCCATGTTTCTCTACTAACTTGGCACATAGCATGCCTTGCTTGCCAGCCTATTTTATAGAAATCATTTGTATGAATCTGCTCCTGTGTTGCAAGAACAACCTGGATGTTACAGAGTAAACATATTGGTCTTCAACTTTATTGGGATAGAAGAGACTAGATAAAATGAAATAAGGTACATTTGACTTCATATTTATTAATATATCCTGATAGCAGATCATATTAAAAGTTCAAATACATAAACTAAGACCTGAACATCTCCATTCTTCTATTTAAAATAGCTTATGTTATAAGAAAGCATTTGACAGAACTCTGTGGCAGTAGTTAAAGCAGCAGGTACTGTGATTTTAATATAATGATGGTGATAATACCAAAGACAAATACAACAGCGTTAACACTGAAGAAGCCCTTGCCTGGTTCACCCCTACTATGGTCAGCTGGACTTTGTATATCGCCTGCCTCAATTATCCTTCCTTCACTTCTTACTGATGGCGATTCAGGCTGTCTTGGATTTCTCCTTTGGTCATAGAAATAGGTATTTCACCCAGCCTAGCTCAAATACCTCCATATGCCCATCCAACTAGCAAGTTAGATCTGGGATTTCCCAATAGAAAGACAAAGAATGTCTTTCTTTTTACCCTTTAGTAGGAAGATATCGTCTAATTTGCTGACCTATGTTCCCTCATCATAGAGTAGAAAACGTCTGTGGATGAGGCAAAGAAAGCTAGAACCAATGTCTGATTCTACCCTCTGAGCTCCTACAAACAGCCACACATGAAAAAAAACACTCCAGAACTTTTAAGTGGCACCAGTCAGTGACTATCTACCCCGTTTTACTTTAGCCATTGTGAACTGTTTCAATTATTAGTTTTCCCTTAATGGAAACATATCTACATTTTTCATTTTTCAACCAACATGCTATTTCAATAAATAGCATGTCTATGATATCCTTGTACAGATAATTTTCAGAAGGTACTACTGCATTTATAACTTGGTATATAATCCAGAACTCCTGTTGACTTTCTCCTCATGGATGTATTCTTGGTCTACTTGGTCAGGTTCTCAGGATCATCATATTCCCCTAACATGTATCAATATTATGAAAATATATAATTGTAATACTTAAAAGCAACCTCAAAGTTAAATAATAAAATGTGATTTTGGATATTGGATACTCCCAAGATGTCAGCATTGTATTGAGTTATCGATGTGTGCTTACATTCCTTCTATCAAATATTTTGCAGTAATAGAGTGATGTCACAGATTTGACTTTGCTTTAGAGTAGCTGAAAATTTTAATGCGACACTTTCCACTTATTGTGCTCTGTTCTCTCACTTATGGTATGGGATAGAAGAATGAAAACCATCATCCAGGAGTGGCAAGAATCTAGGCAAGTAGTAGTTTTTTCTTGCTGGAAGAAGGCTGATGCTGTTCTGTCATCAGATAAGAGGCGGGTGGGAAGGGCCACAAAACCTCACCACCTTTGGCCCATTGTCTCTGTAGGAGTCATTAACCTGTGCAATCTCCCTACAATCTTCGTTGATCATGTCTGACTTCCCAATAGTTTCTTCATCCTTAGACTACATGGGAGGTGTTGACAGTGCAAGTTTTTTGTTATTATGGTTGCTTGCTTGTTTAGGACAGGTGTTTGTTTTGTTTTTGAGCCAGGATCCTTGTGTATTTCCCAGTCTCGCTAAAAACTACTGGATTCAACATTTTTTTCCTCTACCTCCCAAGTAGTCAGACTATAGACAAAGGTCACTGTACTCAATATAAAATGCTATTATCCTTCTTTTGTTTTTGTTTTTGTTTTGTTTTGAGACAAGATTTCTCTGCGTAACAGGCCTGACTGTCCTGGAACTCGCTTTGTTGACCAGGTTGGCCTCTAACTCAGAGAGATCTACCTGTCTCTACTTGCCAAGTGCGGGAATTAAAGAAGTGTGCCACCATGCCAGGTGAAATGATATTTTCTATTCTCTGCTCTCAGGTACTCTGGTTGGGAATCTGTATTCAGGCCCAGAAATTTGAATTTTTAACAGCCAGATCAGAAATTTGTAATACAGGACATTGAGAGAAAGAAGTCACTGGGAAAAAAAGAAACCCAAAACAGAATCTAGCCTGCACGAATGCGAGTTCAGAGAAACAATCATTCACTGTTTAAAGTGGTTAGATGTAAAACAGAAAGCTCTGACTACTTGGACAAGAAAGACTGAGAGGAAGACAGGCATGTGAACATCTTCTGAGGCCAAGTCTCCTCATCCAGTATATCTTGCTAATGACAATTCTGTAGCTAGCACTGGCTGTACTCTTAGAAAAACAAGTAGATTTACACTATCATTCCTTTTGTGATCCTTTTAAAGCCTGGTTCAAGGAGTGGTGAAAACCAACTTTTTTATTTGCCCCCAAAAATGTAAATTAAAACCACTAATTCTAACAGAACATCTATAGTCTCAAAGACCTGGGCACATAGGATTCAATAAGGATTTCTGACCAAATGTGTGTCTATTGTTTAAGGGGAAATAAACCTAAAAGCTTCAGGCAATCTTTAAAATTATTCATGTTTTGTTACATATATTGGAAGATCATTATATCTTTATTGAATTTCTAGGAAATAAGACAATTTAAGCCTCCAAGTTAAATGAAATGATCACTGTTTATACACAATGAAAGATTCCCTCTTTGAAAATGTTCTAGCCGGGTTTTGTTGACTTTTTCTGCTAACAGTTTTGGAAGGGTAGAGTGACAGAAAGATAGCTGGTTCTGGCGTCCGCATGCACCTGGCTTTCACGTTTTCACCCACAAACACTACAATTTAAATTTACTCTGTCAAGTAGAAAAGAGTTGTGGAAAGAATCTCTGTCCCATCTCTCTGTACCTGTAAATAGGCAGGGAGGTCCATTGAGTAACAGACACAGAAATAATAGAAAAACTAAAGGCAGAGTTCAAATAAAGCCAGAGCTTCATATTTCCTGAGACAGTTTTTGTCCCAGCAGTGAACAGAACCTCAAGGAGAAAAGGTGAAGAATCAGAACATCTGTATCTACAATCCCAGAGCTTGTCTTGAACATGAGGGACCCCATGTGTCTGAGATCTACATGTTCATGAAGCACACGGATCATGGATGAGAAACACTTGGGAAACTATGCTTCTTTACTGAAAGTATATGGAAATTGTTTTGGAATCTCCTAAGTAATATGTAAAACAATAGCAATTTGAACATAACAAAGAAAAGAGAACAAGAAAACTGAGTATAGATGGGGAAGAATATTCAGCAGGCATTGAACACAAGTTATGAAAGAGGAAATAAAGTTAATTGTTTCTCTAGTTCTAACTTGGACATGAACTTTTGGTGTGAGTGGTGGATAAGTATATTAAATACAGTCTATACTGAAAATGTACAATTTAATGTGAAGTTTCATAACTTCCATTTTAAATGCTAATTCTAACTGCAAAGAAGTTCATTAACAAGTATAGACTTTGGATCTAGATAATTTTCTTATGCAATGTTTTTATTTATATAAAATTGTTTTAAAATAAAGTATATAATAATAAATGTTAAAAAAATTTCAAAATAAAAATAAGTAAAGAAAAAAGAATTTATATGCATTATACTGTATTAGATATTATAAACAATCTCAAGATTACTTGAATTGAATGGGAGAATATGCAGAAAATATAATCTAATATAACAATTTACATGAAACACTTGAACATCTTTAAACTTTGGGACACAAGGGGAAAGAGTTACCACAGAGTGGATACTAATAGACAACTATGTTTGGTCTTTTCACAGATGTCTTTTGCTTACTAGCTGACCAGGTAAATGTTATTCTGTCTCTTAACAGTACTAATAGCATAGCACAAATGTTATTTTTTATGGACAAATCTGTTGTATGGTGAATTTTATTAGTCAGCAATGAATAAAAATATTCCTTTGTCAAACAATCTACTGAATACAGAGAGTGGATAGTCCCCTCACCTGGAGCTCAGAGTGGCTAAGTAAGGGCCTTGGAGAGGCCTCCAGGCTCATCTGTCCACCTCTAGTATATCCCCTTTATAGTCTCTCATAGCTGCTTCTGAACATGAGGGATTTGCTATCTAGCAGCGAATTTCATAGCACTACCAACCCTCCATGGCAGGAGCCCCTTCTAAGTTCAGATGACCATGCATGTTCAATCTGTTATTTCTCTATGTTATTCAAAGGTTTTCCAAAGTCACAAATGTATTGGTCTGGTGGAAAGTACAGATAGGTAAACAGAGCTATAACTGACTTTCAATGGCAAACCTTGGTGATTAAACACAGCTGATCAAAATAACAGCATGTCATCGCTTGGCATAGCAGACAGACACTCCTTTCTCATCAAGAACAAGGCCAGTCAATGTCATTATCCTATAAATCAGTCACACCTCCCTGAATTTAGTGAGCCTGACATACCTGACCCATAGTCAAACAATCACACCTTGTATTTTACTCGGAAATCCTAGGCTTTTGCCTCATAACAGGGGATTTTCTCTGAAGATTTATCACACCTACTCTTCAGGTTCTTGTGAGAATCACTGATCTTTTTCTAATATTACACAAAGACAGCAACATAAAAGACAGGGAAAAATCCTTTATTTTCTTCTGTCCTGAATCACTGGCCATTAAAAGAAAAAATTCAATTTTGCTCAAACCTCATAATAGCGGTCAAAGGTCCTAATAGAGCCCTCAAAATGAAGAATAACCTTGGGTTCAGGTTTACAGATCCTTTTGGCTGACAGGAGAAAAACATTCTCTCACAAAATACCTCAGGTACAGATGGCTAAAAGAGGTTAAGATGCAACTGAAGCAAAAGCAAATCTTTTGAGAAAAATCAACAGGAGTAGAGAAAGAGAAGTGCAAGGCAAAGGGGTGGATGGATGAAAATGGCCACAGATGTGGACAAAGGTATTGTCTGTTCTAACTTCTCTGGGAGTGACATTGTTTTCCAGATCATCTGGCAGGATACAATGCACATCTGCTCAGCTGTTATATGAAGACAAAGACATATTGGCTGCATCTCTTTTTATAATATTGATTACTCCCAACCCTTGTTTCTGAAACCTAAGTACTTAGGAAAGTAGTAACACAGTCTCTTAGGAGACATTGTGGAAGGCACTGATTAATACTAGCTGCCAAGTAGTCAACACTGACTATTTATTATGGTCACCTTCTAAATCAGCACTCCAGTAGATGCATGCACTCCAGTGAGTCTTCTGGGGATTAGTTGATGGGTAATAGGACTTTGTTTAAGCACAGGGCTTCTCAGGAGAATTAAGCTCATTTCTTTTCAGAAAGATTAGGATTCTATTTCTGTCAGCACTTGGTTCCATGTTAAACATTGTCTAATAATGTGTGTGGTGGCAGGTCTAGGGGTGGTACATTAGATAGTAAGACAGTATTTTCTGATCTGAATTTAAAATAGAATACATTTACTTCAATACAAAGCCAAGAATCATCATTAATTTACGGGGTGGCTTTGGGTAATGATTTGTTTAACTCTTTGAGACTCATTTTTACTTCAGGAAGATACTGAATACAGAGCAGGGAGAACCTTCCACACTGACACATAGAGATCGCTCAGTAAACATTTTAACCATTTACCTGTGTATTTGATTAGTTTTCAACTATATATGAAACAGCTGCATCATAAATGGTTCTTAAAACCTTTAAGTAGTGGTTCCTTTGCTTTTCTGCATGCTGGAGTCGCCAAGAGAGTTTTATTGTCCCATTATGGAGTCCGCCCATCAACATAAAAAAAAAATGTGATCCTCTGTCTTTTCTATCTTGATATGAATGTTTTGAAAAGCTCCCCAGTGAATATTGTAACTGGCAGTAGCTTTTGAGAGATCATGTAGCTCAGCCCAGAGGCAGGATCTATGGGAGTATGTGCTGCAATAGTCTTCTGTGGATATGGATCTTTAATAGGGAACCTCCTTCCTCCACACAAGTACAATGACCTCAAATGTCTTCTGACATAACAGCTTCCTTATGGGAATCCATTAGAAAACAGTTGCATGCTAGGATAGAATTAGTTTATAAGTATACTTTCTATTATTAACTTAGTGAAAAAGTTGTGATTTTTATAAAATATAAAGTTTAAATTTGGTTATAAAATTTAAATTTCGGTATTTGGTTGAAGGCAATAGATCATTTTAATTCCACAGTCCAAATTACTGCTGTTTAAAAGGAAACTGATCATTTAAAACCTGGCTCTTTTTGTTGATTATTTTATTACTTGAGTCAGGGTCTCACTATGTAGCCAGAGCTGGCCTACAACTTACTATATAGCCAGCCTGGCCTCTTGAACTCAATGTAATCCTCCTACTTCAGCCTCTTATTTACCCCCATATCCGTCTATTAGACTCTAAATCTCCAATTATTTCCTAACAATGGGAATTTAAACACACACAACCCTAACATTTTATTTTATTAATCTAAGTTATATAAGTACTAAAATGTAAATAAATGTTTAAATTATCCTTCGCACAGTTGTCAAAGATAGAAAGAATAGTCCTCATCATTAGAGTATGTTCTTAATTCTTATACATCATTAAGGAAATGGAATACCCATGATCTGCATGATTTTGCAGGAGTGGGCAAAAAAAATGGAGTATATGACAGATAAGTGATTTTGAAATAAATAATACTGAAAGACATATAAGAAAAAGTGAACTACAACTTTTTAACCAATGCATATGTTTAAAGAATAAAAATTCAAACATGTGGGCTGGAGAGATGGCTCAGAGGTTAAGAACACGGGCTGTTCTTCCAGAGGTCCTGAGTTCAATTCCCAGCACCCACATGGTGGTTCTCAATCATCTGTAAATGAGATTTGACTCCTCCTTCTGGCCTGTGGGGATACATGAAAACAGAACATTGTATACATAATAAATAAAATCTTTTTAAAAAAAAAATTCAAACATGTATGTTCACACAGAGGAGGCAGCTTTTGTTCAGCAGCCTGAACTACATTGCTCTAGCTGAACACTGATAACAGTTTCAAACTTCCATGTAATTAGTACATGTGTTTTACCACCTAAATTTAATGTAAATAAAATATCAAGATGACTCCCGAATTATCTCAGCAACACTGAAATCAGAGACATGCATTGTAAAAGTTACTACCAATGAACTTCAGATTTACACAAAATACTCCTGACAAGCTAGCAAATGAACTATTCATGGTTCTCATTTACATTCTTATACATGGCTCAAACTCACTCTATCAGATTCTAATTTTATTACTGAAAGGGAAGTCACAGTTAACTTGAACAAGAATGACTCTGCAAGCTAGCCATCACCAGGAGGAACAAGTCCTATTTAGAGAGAAACAGGAAAATGTAGAAAGTGTTAAGTAGGTTGGCTGACACTGGATTGCATTCTGTCTACCACCAACTTATCATTTAGTCAGAGTCATATCAGACTCATTAAAATCCTCTCTTGTTTGTTCTGACATCTCCTTGTCCCTTTCCACAGAGCCAGTTTCTCAAAGGGTCTATTTTCAATCCTTTAACTGTCCTGTTCTCCCAAAGAGTCGGCAAGTTCTGCTACACACAAGCATGCTACCCTGAGGAGTAATTAATGTTGAGCCCTGCTTTACCTTGGCAGTCAGATTCTCTCAGATCTATCATCTGAAGTATGAAAAAGTTAGTTATTATCCCTCAAACTCTTCTAAAAGAAGAAAGAGGATGAACTGAGAGAAACTTGTACTTTCATGAAGTACATAAACAATATTGTTATTAGGTTTGAGTTACAACTGGATCATGTACTTACACTGATCTTGGGCAAAAGAAAACTGAAAAAAAAAATTGTCTCTGTGCTCCAGAAAATATATTTCTGGAAAGTAAGACTAAATTAAATGAAATAGTGTCCTTTCCAAAACTGATAGCTTGCTGATCAGGAGTTACCCTCGGGAGCCTCAACTTACTATGTCCCAAAATATGAAGTTCTTATGACATAAAAATTAATTCTAATTCCAGAATGTTCTACACCTTGAAAGATCTGCTTTCTACTCTGGATATATCCTCAAACTCTCTAAGCCCTAAAGTCCCAATTCTGAGAAACAGTATTCCTCTGACAATGTGATATTTTCTCTTACACAGAAAATTTAGTGCACTTGTTTTTTTGATAGCGTTTTGGACACTGGAAAAAAAATGTTTAGACCTAAGGGAGGAGAAGAGAGAGAGGAGAAGAGAGACAGAGACAGAGACAGTGACATGTATAGAGAGAAGCAGAGACAGAGAGAAAAAGTAAATGTCTAAGTATCCAGTTCATATTGAAAGGACATTCAGTCCCTGTATAGTCAAGTAGTACTCTTGAATGTAAGAGAACACTTCTAAGTAATCAGAGTGCAGGTGAAAATCCCTGACTAAGAAAGCATTCAAGCCTAGCACTTTTGAAGGGCAGGATTTCCACAGTCTGAATAAGAAATGGCTAACATAATTTAAGGGAAGATTTTGAGCCAAAAAAAAAAGCCTAGACCACTTTAGAAAATAAAAATACCTGATGTCTTGTTAAACTGTTTTTATGGGTCAAGTACAAAACAAAGCTGGATCAACACCCAAGGAGTAGACAATGAAGAGTCTAGGGTATGAAGAAGAGATGATGCAAAGTTCACAGCAGTCCTGGCTTAATTCCAAGGTGACTTTGCTTTGCTTTTTTGGGTGGATTATGAGCCCCATAGGTTCAAAGGTGTTGCCATGAACCATATCCTCAACTATTCTAGAGCAGTGTGCTAAACAGAGATTCGAAACTCTGGTTGAAGACAATGGATATATTTTATTACTGTCTGATATTTGCATAAGAAATTTGTAACAGTTCTCTGGAGTAGATAATATAAGCACTTTTGGACAAATAAAAAAATACAGTTGAAATAAGGAAAATAGAAGAAAATCCTAAATCACACTCATGGCTGCAGTCGTTATATGTGATCACATCTATGTGAACAGGTATGTATGTGTATTCACACATAGATTTCTTTTTGCATTAACTCAGCTCATCTGATCCCTAGTCCATTGTTTGTTGCATTCTACAGTGTTCCTTTCCTTCACCTGTTCTTCTGCACAGATCATTTCTGAGGCTGATTCCCATAATTTTCTACAAAGCAGAAGGAACTCTACTTCATCAAGCACATTTGCTTGGACATGCTCTGAGCAGACTTTGCCAGTCATCATGACTTATTTATTACTCCAAACGGAAGGGATTCCCACTGAGCACAGTTCTAAGACTTGGAAATACTTGAGATCAGACCTCAGTCTCCAAAGACAGGTATGTGTAATGTTCAGCTTATAAGTGAAAGCTTTGGATTCACATATGTTCTCACTACAGAGTTCAGAAGAGAATCTGTGATTCTAATTGAAAAATGATAACTTTCTTACAAAAAAATCTATTTCTTTTATACAATAAAACTAATGCTTAGATATATTTATCAATCATAAATCTGTAAACAACTCAACTTTACTATTATCACAACGTATTTGGGGAGTAGGTCTTTTTTATGAGGGATAAAGGGGTATTTAATAAGAATTTCTAACTATAGCAAGATCAAATGCCCTGCTTATGAAAATGTTTAAGAGTTTAATCAGTGTATCCCATGGCCCCTACCACCTCCTAATCTGACTCCCTCTTATTCTCTATGAACTCTTTTATCTAGGCATTAAACTCTCACTCAAGAATGTATAATGCCTGGTGTATAGTACCTGTTCTCATATTATGAAGGTTCTTCTTAATAAACCTATCTGCTTTCCCTAATAGAGTTTATAGCATGGTGAGTGTTTCTTCACTTCTGTAACCCAGTACTGCACATGTCAATTAATTAATTTTAGAAGACTGACATAGATATGTTATATTGACATTTATTTGAGAAATACTATCCAGTGTTCTTTAAAGAAACAGATGAACTTATTAGTCTAAAGTCAACTCAGAGTTTTTGATGACTGCAGTCATAATTCCACTGCAAATTGAGGTAAAAATCTATGGAATAGAGTATATATCAAAAACCCGAAAGTCTATTTTTAATATACTTTTAAATCACCATGAGCTTTATACAATAGGCTAATACTTCTGTGTGTAAAACCATGTCTAGTCTTTCAAAGTGAATTAGAAAGCAGAAGCTAACAACTGCTTTTTATGGCCCCTCCTTCCCATGACACCTAAAATACATAAATTATTAAGATAAAATTCACAAGGCTGAGAGCTTCTTGAAAACCAGTATCTTGTATAGTTCAGTGGGAAGATGCAAATTTTAACTCTCTCCACAGAGTAACTTTTGACAAGGGAAAACCACTTGTAAACCAGGCCCACAGGCTAATATGCCACAAGTAGTAAATCTACCCCATTCAATCACTGCCTTCAGACTTCTTCAGCTTTCAAATTTACTTCCTATGAATGCATAAATTATTGGAAGAGTAATTCTGCCTCTGCATTTAGTTGTTTAGCTCACTATATTTGTACAGGACCAAAAATATTCACTGTGTCTGCTACTTGTTATTCAACACTGGGTGCCATCATCACAGTGTTGAACATAGCCTACTTGATAGCTCTTGCCTTAATGTGAATAAATAAACACTTCCCATAAAATTCTAGGGTATGACTGAAAAGAGTTGAACTTGGGCTCTCTGAAGAGTGCAAATGCTTTCAACAGCTGAGCCATCTCTTCATGCTGTTACCCTGAGCTTTGTCTTATGGAAAAATTCTAAGAGTAAGGCTGGAGAAATGGCTCAGCGGTCAGGAGGATGGCCTGCTCTTGAACAGGACTAGAGTTCGGTTTCCAGCACCCATACTGTATGGCTGACAACCACCCATTAATTCCAGTTCCAGGAGAGCTGATGCCCTCCTCAAAAGTCCATGGGCACTCACATATGCGTGTGTGTGTGTGTGTGTGTGTGTGTGTGTGTGTGTGTGTGTCACTGAAATGCAAGAAAATTTATTGCTCTTTGTTACAGTCATCTGTAGACAAAAGTTAACATACTTAAATTTCAACATGGTGATTTTAGAAGCTGTATGTGTTTCCCTGGATGGTTAAACACCTAGCTTGTGAGAAAGCTTATGTTGAAAAGTGGGTTATTAGATGGCACTTAGAATTATAAAGTACAAAACAGAGCTGTAAGGAGAATGTGTGTGTGTGTGTGTGTGTGTGTAGTGTGTGTAGAAAAACTAACCCAAGGTGTAAGCATGTATGTGTTTCGTCTAAGCCTGCCATCTTTCTACAAATTACAAGAAAAAGCAAAATCTCAGTGATGATAGGAGGTGAGAAGAACCAAGTCTATAATTTTTCATTTAAAAGGAAAGCCGCGGTAAGCTTCCTGTGACTTTCTTCTACAGAACCTGAAAGCTGAACTCAGAAGGCAGGATTTTCACAACCCTATTTAGCTTCGGGATTTATTTCTGTTTCCATGGTAATTCTGCCACATAAAACTGCATTACTTCTCCTGGTAAGAAGCCTTTCATTTGTCATGTAAACCCGTAACCCAAATGGTGCCTTCAAAGTCTGAGTCCAGTCCTAAGTGCACAGCAAACTGGCTAATATATTTATTTTAAATCAATAGTGTCACTACATTTTAATAACAATGGCATTCTTATTCAGCATTTTATTTGCTACATCAATTCTAAAGTCCTATTTTATTAGCCAATATGGCCCTTCTGAGTACAACAGCACTAGTGCTGTGGAAGTCAATAAAAGTAGTAAATTAAATGTACCAGTCAGTCATTTTTCCTTAGCTCAGATCTACAAATCCCTCTGCAACCCTGTCAGCACTGAGAACCCTATGCTAATGTCCTCTGCTTATGCCATTGTTAAAAGTAATAATCGGATGAAGGGTTACTAGACAGGAGTGTGCATCGAGAGCTGCTATAAAGGAATGTGAGCAATTGGTTATTAATATTCTCCTGGACATTTCTTCCTGCGCCTGCCCATACTTGCCTATTCTCTGAACCTCTGTCGTGGGCCTCTTTGATCACTTGTGAAGGGTATAAGTCAGAATCACAGTTTTAGAGCTAAAGGGATATCATTGTGAACTGTATAAGTCACAATCACAGCTTTTGAGCTAAAGGGATCTTGGGGTCTATATGTTCCAATCTGCTCCTTAAAAATAGAGGTAAGAAACCCTGTGAGATTATGTGGTTCATGTAAGGTCAAACACTCAGAGACAAAGCTTAAAGGAGGTGCCAGGATTTTGTTTCCATTGCAGTAATGGCAGACCATCTGCCAGCATACAGTTTTTACTCCTGAAAAGAAAAATCTGTGTCATTCCACTAGAGATGCTTTCCTTATAAGCATCATAAGTAAGCTTTGAAGTTGTAAATTCATTGTTTTAATCAACTGAATTAGACTGTGCATTAGCAAGAGTTGTTTGAATATTACTCAAATATAATGAGTTTTGTTGTATACAACAATTATATTTATGAAATTCTAAATGAGAGTAGTTGTATTTATTAAATTCTAAAATAGGTTGGATTTCCTGCTTAAAAGCTGACACTTCAGGCAATAATTTAAGTGACTAAATGTTTGAGTAGTATTGGTAATGAGTGTATACAATATACATGAATTAATTGTGTTACATGCAGGAAGCAATGAAATTAGAGGCAAAACCATCTGTTCAGATTATCAACGAAATTTCCAGAACTACCCACTGAAAAAGGAATGCAGCCTAATGAAAATCTGACAGGCATCATGGCCAGACCCACTGAAATCCTGACAGTCAGCCATCATGGCCAGATCCACTGAAAGCATGACAGACATCACAGCCAGATCCACTGAAAGCCTGACAAAGAGCCATCATGGCCAGATCCACTGAAAGCCTGACAAATAGCCATCATGGACAGATCCACTGAAAGCCTGACAGTCAGCCATCATGGACAGATCTACTGAAATACTGACAATAGTCATCATGGCCAGATCCACTGACAATCTAACAAATAGTCATGGGAGAGAAGATAGCCTTATGAATCAGTTCAATGTAATCAAAATCATTTTAGAGACCATTATATGGCTAAAGCAAAAATACATCAAACCTCTTGGTAACTTTTCATAGCTGAGACATTTTGAGAAGACTATTCTTAGTATTGCACAAAGGAACACATAGACAAAGTGAAAGTCAAAAAGCATGTGCCACTACCTGTGTTGCCTACCACTATCCCTCACCTCCAGCCCAACACAGGCTAGCATAGAGCAGCACACCTAGCTTTGGTGGCCTTTTTCTTTATTTCTAATGTAAGGCGTAGCTTGGTTCCTTGCTGAATGAAATTCAATCTTATAGTCTACTCCAAAATGGATAATTAAGAAAGCAAAGGTAGGAGGGGGGAGAAGAGAGGGGGAAGCACAGAATTAGCAGTTCCGTGTTTAAGCATTTCAGGAATTCTAGAAAGCAGACTTTACAGGGGGTATAACAAGCTTATTTAACAAAAGATAAAAATCATCAGGACTTGGGAGAGGAGGGGACTGAAGGAGAAGCAGACACACAGTCCTTACTGAATTTCACATAAGATTCACTTAATAAAACAGCATCCAAAGTCCTCAAGGGATGAATTTTTAGTAGGAATCAACTATGTTCTAGATCCTGCTGTAGCTGCCACTGGCAATGCTGAGAAAGGACAATGTGTATAATATTATATATACATCATCGCCATCACACACACACACACACACACACACGTCTACAAATCTTACTGTTGTTGGTTGATGTCATTCTGCATGCAGTGAAAATGTGTTGCTCTAATTGGCTGATAAATAAAGCTGTTTGGCCAGTGGTGAGGCAGAATAAGGTGGGACATTCTAAAGAGAGAAAGAGAGAAGAAGGAAGAAGATAGAGCAGGGAGATACTGCTAGCCACCACCAGAAGAAGCAAGATGTAAAGGCATTGGTAAGCCACAAGCCACGTGGCAAAGTATAGATTTATGGAAATGGGTTAATGTAGATATAAGAGCTAGCTAATGAGAAACCTGAGCCATTAGGCCATACAGCTCATAATTAATATGAGCCTCTGTGTTCATTTGAGTCTGAGCAGCTGTGGGACCGCAGGAGCTGGGCAGGACCAGAAAAACTTCAGCTAGAGAATTTATAATGCAGATATCTAGTGTTTCTAGACGGTAAAAGGAGAACAAAAAAAGAATGGGAAGTGTTTCCTCCTGAATTTAATCAAGGAATAACATTTTCAGGACAGTTTATCATAGGTGTTCAGCTCTTAGCTGTTGACATAATACAGAGTTGTCAGTAGTTGTGCTTCTGGAATTGAAATTGTCAAATTAAGGATCACTATAATCATTGTGTACATTAGGAATAGGATTTGGGGAATACCAGGCACATTTTAGTGTATTTGCCATGGTGTGGAGGTTTGTACAATGTCATAGATTTGCCTGGACTTGTACACAGGTAGACCAGAGGTGTGCAGCTAGATATCAGTTTTATTGGATGATTTAACTGTGGTAGGTTTTATCAAAACAGGAAAGTATTTATAAACCGACTGAATACTGTCAGCCCTCTTACAAAGCACAGCTAACAGTAACAGGCATAATACTTAGTTTCTACTTGAGTTCCTTGAGTGACAGGTAACTTACTAATTACGGATAGCTGAATCAAAATTATTACAAGGTTTTTGTTCAAATTCAACAACTTTCCTTCATAGTTTGTACAAATAGGGCCATTAAAAGAGAATCAGAACTTCCTCATTATAGTTTACTCTTGCTTTAATGATAGTGAATACTATCTTCCTCTCTGAGTAGTCTCTACACACAGCTAAACAACCTCCATGGGATCTTTTATAGAAATAGAATACTTACTAGATAAAGCTGGGAGGTTGAGATTTCCTTTGTCCTGCCTAATTCTTACTTTTGGCTTAAAGTATTAGGTTGCCTAGGTTGGAAGTTTATTACCCTTAATTTTATATCATCAAACACTATTCATTATTATATGACTTGGATGTACACATTTGTCAAAGTTCTCTCAGTGAATTTAGTGTTTATGGAAAAGTCTTTTAATGATTCATGCCATATTCTTTTATACAACTATCACTCATCCATCTATTCATCCATTCATCTCTCTATCCATCACTTCATTCAGTATTTACTAAATATTGCTATTATAAACAGGGTTGAGACATTCCTAAGAATTTATTAATGAAGAGATAGACAAGGTCAGTTCCAAAACGTAGATTTATATAATGAACAAAAGACTACAGTACTAGAAAAAGATGAGTTCATAATTATTATAAAGATATAATTTAATGAAAAAGAATGTGAAAACAAAGACTCCTAAATACATCTTGTTTGACAAATGGGAGTTCTTCAGAATAGATGGAGTCATTCATCTGCTACACAAATTAATCTGAAAGCACCAAGGGAACATCAATTTTATGTAGAATACCAGGATGGGCAATATTGTTAAGAAACTAATTGGTTTGAGTAATTCTCAGAAGAGAATGGCAGAATCCTACTACTTTGCTTTTAAGTGCAACTTGATAATCTGCAAAAATTCTTATATATAACAATTAAGGGGGCTGTAAAATAATTTGACACTTCTCAAATAATTCACCCAAACTAGCATATCATGTGATTTTTCTTGTAGTTGTATGCATTTGGCAGGAGAAAATATACAGGCAACTTTCTCTAACTAGTGAATAGAGATCTCGATGATATTAAGTAACATTGTCTAGTAAGGACCTTGGGGTTAAACTAAGCCTTTGAACTCATTTTTTCTTTCCTTTTCAAAAAAAATCCATGACTATCTATTCAAAGCAAATAAGACTCAGTCTTAGCTCAGAAAAATGTCTTGACCAATTCATTCATTACAGAACACTGAACGAGGGATGAACTTGAATTAAGCACATTCAGAAAATGAACTTGGGTAAGTTGTTTTGAATGGAATATTCACATAAATTCTTCCTTTCAAGTACATTTTGTTACTCAGAAACACAGTAGTAAATAGCACCTGTGCTGCATTATGAGTTTAGTACATGTGGGTTTACCTAAAGTAGTCAATTATATCTAAGAATAATTAGGATACATGAGTGTTAAGGCATCATGATACCTCAGACATTTTTAATTTCAATTTGTTAGTGGGAAAGTCAATTCTTTTTAATGACATTTGTCATGTGCAATTAGTAGTCTCCAATATCAAGATTTTTTTCCTGTAGAAAATTAGAATATGTAAATAAAATATGTGACGCCTAAAGCAATTCTTTTTTAAGCAGAATCCTATAGAAACATTCAGCATCTGTTGATGAGAAGAGATCAACAGGTGACAGAAAATGGAAAATTCCTGAAGCTTTCCTTAAACATTTAAATATTTGCATTTTCAATGTGCAGGTACAAGGACAACCTAATTATTATGGAAGTATTTAATGTTCACTTGCTGAGTTTACAGCTCACTGTTAAAACTTTACCCATTCTTCCAGAATAAAAGAGGCACACTTCATTAGAAATATCCAAGGAAAAATCAACAGCAACAAACACATGTTCATTATAGAGAAATAGTGCTTGCTTTTTTTCTAAGGAGTGAACATGTTTCTTAAAGTTAACACAGTCATTTGGAATTGTATTAAACAATTAAAATGCATATCAGCCTAAGGTGAAGAAGCAAATTAAACAAAGGCGGCACATGAACATACTGGGAAGCTACTGTACCTGCCACTGAAAACACACCCCAACTCTACAACCATTCATTCAACAACTACTAGTTGTCAAAATGTGTGTTTACAGGCAGAGATACAAAGTTCATCTTCAAATATGTAAAACATCTTTATTACAATAAAAAAATCAATTCCTTTAATTCCTAGAAGAACACAGTCTGACTAGTTTTAGGCATCCTTAAATAGCTGACATCTTAACCAGAATATAAAATCCCAGAATAAATATGAGAAACAAAGGCTAGAGATAAAGAACATGTTATTTATTAGTTACATTTCTGTTGCTAGGATAAAACACTGTGAGTAAGGAAAGTATGGGGCAAACATGGCAACCAGAACAGCATTCTGGGAGTTCACATCTTGAACTACTAGAAGCAGAGAGAATGAAGTGGAAGTGTCCAACTCCAGTGATACACTTCCTTCACCAAGACAATAATCTCATAAACATCTCCACACAATTCCACCAACTAGCGGCCAAGTTTTCAAACAGCTAAGAGTCAGGAGGGGGTTACTTTTCTTATATAAATTACCACAGATAGTATATTTACAAACCAGTTTGCTGTTTAATACAGTAAGGAGGATATAGGATGTGAGGAGGGAATGTGGAGATGTAGGGTAGGACTCAGCTATGTAAGATCGGGACTATTTGATATAGGATAAACACAGATCCTAAAGAATATTTCAAAGCACTTTACAAAGAAAACACAATATTAAAATACTAAAGAAAGGCAAGGTTTACATGCAATGTTCATGCAGTAGGGGTGACAGAGTAACACGACTGAGTATGAAAAGTTTGGAAAAGGGAAAGAAAGCAAAGCATATAAAGCTGATTGGCAGAGTGAGAAATGGGAACTGAAGACACAGAGGCAAGATCAACCAGATTCTAGTATAAACTATAAGGTTATGCTAGAATCACAAGATAAATGCTAAATACACAACTCACAAATGCTCAAAAATCCCCCCAAAGAATTAGTACTGGCATTTCTTCAAACCCCAAGAAGTGCATGAAGAAAATATTTAAGGTAATAAGATACATAACATTTCTAGAGTATCAGTTATCTACCAAATTTAACCATTTCCTCATATGCAAAATGAGTTAATAACCTCAAAGTGTGTTATGAGGAATGATGAGGATATCTTTTATAGAGAATGCACTGGGTGATCGATCAACGCCATGTTACCAATATTGTTATAATTATTCATTTTCCATAGGCTTTTTTGCACTTTTATGCACTTCTGAGGCTGCCCTGAATTAATTTGTATAATGTTTTTGTTTTATTGCAAAGCAAGCCCTATAATATATGTAGCTAATACTGTGGTTTATGTTTGCTCATAAATGAGTCACAACAGATAAAAATAAACTAACCCCAAATCCTCATTGTGTTTTTTTCCAATACTGCTTGTCCTCTATGTTTGTCCCTTGACCTCAGGGTCTGCAAATACAAATGTATACTTATTTTGTTCTTTGTGTAGCCCAAAGTTCTTAATACATAATGCATGCTTGTGTTAAGAGAAATGGCAAGAAGGGAAAAAAAAATCTCACATGTCTCAAAGTATTAAAATGCCCATCATTCTCATACCAAGTAGTCATGTAAGAAGGATGAAGATGACTACAAACTGAAACACGCAGCCTTTGAACAGTATATAGTCAGGAGAGAGACTACCATTGCTCAGTATCTTGCAAACATTTTTCATCAAAAGCACCAGAACTTTTTTATGAACATCATTTATACAAAGACAAATTAAAAATAGCAAAACTAAACTCATTTATTGCATTTTCATTTTTAAAATTAGTAAAGAGTCAAAGTACTTAATGTATTAGAGGAAAAGCAGTATCTGGACCACATGCTGCTCCTGAAATTGGAACAGGTGTGACTTCTCCCACTTTCTCAATGAGAGAGACCATAATCCTCAGCAGTTAGATACAAAGCACACATGCGAGCATCTCATGTATGAAGAAAAGAAGGCAAACATCAAGGGATATTTTACTCAAGATAAACATTAATTGTGTTCTCCTTGGTTACTATTCTGCCTTAAGCATCCCAAAGTGGACATGAAGATGCTAACAACCTCAAAACACTTATGATAACAGACTATTAATTTACAGTAAAAACCTGATACCTCTTAAGTCAAGGATCTAGAAGGAGAAAACCTAGCATGGCAGAATATTTTAGTCAACAGCTACATTAGACTAGCCAAATGACTCAGAAAAACTGTAACCTTCACAGCTGTGAATTCAAAGGTTAAACAGGGAACCTAGCCTGCCACCCTTGTGGGTACAACCCATGAAAATGCCCCAACTAAGGCTGAGTCAGAGGTCAAATAGGAAACTGGGACCTTCATTCATCCTAGTAGTAAGTAAGTCACTGTAATTGTTAGTATTATAATAAGTCATAATCTAGAATCATCTGAGATAAAGGTCTGTTGAAATGCTTATGGGTCATTACCTTGATGGCTTTGATTTATGTGGGAAAGCCTGCCTGCTGTGGGTGGCACAGCTGGGAATCTAAACTATGTAAGTGGTGAAAGGGAATGGAGCCACAGCATGGTGTTCATTATCCCTTTCAGCTGATTGTGAACACATTTTGAAAGCTGTTTTAAGCTCCCCTATAACTTTGACTTCACAGCCATGATGGACTGTACCTTGAACTGTGAAACGAAATAAATCCTTCCTTCCTTCTTCAGGTTGCTTTTGTTGGGGTTATTTTGTCACAACAGTGGGACAATAACTAAGGCAATGTCCTTCTTCACTGCTAGCAAGGAGAGTTGTTGGAGAGAAACTTTCTCCCATCTCCACAAGAAAGAGCCTCAACTCACCTTAGATTTCAATGGCAACTGAAAATCCACTCAACTGTGAGAAGCTTGAGAGCTCATGGCAGTAACATAGAAGTACCATTCTTTCCAGTGTCTGGGTGGTGACAAAACTAAGATAAGCAAAAAGTTGGTATTGCATCCAGTCTCATGATGAAGTATATGAAATGTTTTAGTTTCAAAAAACAATTTATCTAACTTAATTTAAGGAACTTCTTAAATTGAAAGAAATGTAAAGTAAGTAAGTGCTATATTGAAATCATGGAGATGTGAAAACTCTGTGATGAAAATTTTAAGGTATGAATTATAAAGCTTTTTAAAAAAGGTGTTAGAAGCTAAGAAGGCTCATTAAAGTTTTAATAAATACCCATAAGCAATAGAAGACATTTCTTAAAACAAAGTAGAAATATTGTAACTGAAAAACATAATGACCAAGCATTCTTACATGAACAATAACAGAATGGAAGACACAGACAAAATATTAGTGACCTGGAAAACAGACAAAATTATTTAATTTGACTAAAAGGGGGAAAAAATGAAGAGTGAAATGTGCTCCAATGACTTGGGGGTAATTTTTCAAATCTACCATTTGTGCCTAGGAAGAATGCAATTCTAAACAAACAAACAAACAAACAAACAAAAATGTCAAAAAGATCAATAATATAATTTTCAAATATTAGCATAACACATACACTGGATTCAGAAAACAAGCCGCATGTTAAGCCAAGAAATCCATGTCCAGATATGTCACAATCCAGAAGAGAGATGATGAAAACAAATCTCCAAATCAGCAAGAGTGACCCCTTCCTCACAGGAAGGTTCATTTGCCATGGACCATCAGAATGAGGGAGCAAAGCATTCCTTAAAACAGCAGACACAACGAACTATCCACCAAGATTCCTTTATTCAGAGAACATAGGTTTCAGGAAAGAAGAGGAATCACAAACATCCAAAGAAGGAAGAAAACCCAACATAAAGAAGATTTTTCTTTAAAATAGTGCAAAGTGTTCTCCAAATCAAGAGGAACATATGAAAGGAAGACCCTTATACTATTAGGAAGTGAAAATGTGGGCAGACAGACTTTCCTCATCTGCTTAAATCTTCTAAATCATATCTGACACCCAAAGTCAGAATTGCAACACTGCCTGTCATATGGTTCTAACACACTAAGGGAGTGTTTTAGACAACTGTACCAAGAAGGGGAGGTATACAGGTTTTTTTTTGTTTGTTTTATTACTCTTTACTCTTTTCTCTTTTGTGGGGCCTGTCACCCAGCTTTCAAGTAAACCATATCCAGAGGCTTATTCTTAATTATAAATGCCAAGCCATAGCTTGGCTTGTTTGTAGCCAGCTTTCCTTAACTTTAAATTATCCCACTTACATTTTGCCTCTGAGCTTTTTCCTTTTCTTACTTCTATAATCTTACTCTCACTCTTATTCCACACCTGGCTGTGTGACTGGGTGGCTGGCCCCTAGCATCTTCTTCTCCTTGTTCTCTTGCTCTATCTTCTTTTCCTCCCAGATTTCTCCTTCTATTTACTCTCTCTGCCTTCCAGCCCTGCCTATTCTTTCTCCTGCCTCCTTATTGGCCATTCAGCATTCAGCTCCTTATTAGACCATCAGATGTTTTAGACAGGCACAGTATCACAGCTTCACAGAGTTAAACAAATGCAACATAAAAGAATGCAACACATTTTTCATCATTAAACAAATGTTCCACAACATAAACCAATGTAACACATCTTAAAATAATACTCTACAACAGGGAGTTAATATAAATAGTAGTTGTATTTCAACTTCACTTGACCAAATTAAAATGCAAAAACCATGGTGACTTACATATATATAAAGCACTATATTTCCATTCAGACTTGAAGGGTTACAAGACCTAGGGAAGCATAGGGTTTTGTTCTCGGTACTTTGGAAAACAAGCCACATGGGGAATTCTTCTGTTTTAGCTTGTGTTCTTCTAAGACTACAACATGCAGAATGACTACAGGGAATGAAAAATTTTAAGATGAAACTTAAGCCATCTTAATTTTTTTTCCTTTTAAACATGAAGCTAAATCTCAGAATACTCCCAAGTGACAAATTATTTGGTCTACTAAGGAATCCAGCTTCTGAACAGCTAAACACTTCAGACCACAAAGTTAATAGGTTACATTACGTCTTACAACAAACGTTCTACCAACCTGTTGAATTAAACCTATAGTATCACAGTATCACAAGTAGAAAGAAATTTTATCTTCCCCTTAGTTTACATGCCACACAGATGTTTTAAATGTTAACAAAAATCCTGGAAAATATATTATCAGAGAAGGAATGAAGGTAAGCATCAAACAAAGTTCTGGTGAAGTTTAGTCTACTTCTTCCGTGCGCGATGTGTCGTCATCTCCTTCCAGGGGTGGCATCTCTTCAGTTACAGCAGCACTGGTATCATCCACAGTAAGATCATCTTCATCAATACCTAGACCAAGCTTGATCATCCTGTAGATCCTGTTAGCATGTGTCTGGGGATCTTCCAGACTAAAGCCAGAAGACAGGAGTGCAGTTTCATACAGCAAGATGACCAGATCCTTCACAGACTTGTCATTCTTGTCAGCCTCCGCCTTTTGCCGTAGGGTTTCGATAATAGAGTGGTCAGGGTTTATCTCCAGGTGCTTCTTTGCTGCCATGTAACCCATTGTTGAGTTGTCTCTGAGGGCTTGAGCTTTCATGATTCTCTCCATGTTTGCTGTCCACCCGTATGTGCTCGTGACAATACAGCATGGGGATATCACCAGTCAATTTGATACAACCACCTTTTCAACCTTTTTCTCCAAAATACCTTTCATAATTTTGCAGAGGTTTTCAAATTTTGTCTTTTTCTCTTCCTGTTTCTTTTTCTCCTCTTCATCTTCTGGGAGTTCCAGTCCTTCTTTGGTAACTGACACCAAGGTCTTACCCTCAAATTCCTTCAGCTGTTACAATACTCATGAATGGGTTCAATCATATAGATTACTTCTAAGCCATGCTTTCGGAGATGTTCCACAAAGGCCGAGTTAGCAACTTGGTCCTTGGTCTCACCTGTGATAAAGTAGATGTGCTTCTGGTTTTCCTTCATTCTGGTGCAATAGTCCTTGAGAGAACCATCTCATCTCCAGAAGCAGATGTGTAGTACCGCAACAGCTCTGAAAGCTTCTTCCGATTTTGAGAGTCTTCATGAATTCCAAGCTTTATATTTTTTGAGAATTGCTCACAAAACTTTTTGTAGTTTTCTTTATCTTCTGCCAGTTCAGTAAATAGTTCTAAACATTTCTTGACCAAATTCTTTCTGATAACTTTCAAAATTTTGCTTTGCTGCAACATTTCACGGGAATTATTTAGAGGAAGATCTTCAGAATCCACCACTCCTCTAATGAAATTCAGATACTCAGGGATTAACTCCTCACAGCTATCCATAATGAAAACTCTGTGCACATACAACTTGATGTTGTTCGTTTTCTTTCTGTTTTCAAACATATCAAAAGGAGCACGTCTTGGGACAAAAAGAAGGGCCCGGAATTCCAATTGTCCTTCAACAGAAAAATGCTTCACTGCCAAATGTTCTTCCCAATCATTGGTTAAGCTCTTGGAAAATTCTCCATATTCTTCATTAGTAATGTCATCAGGATTTCTGGTCTAAATAGGCTTTGTTTTGTTGAGTTCTTCTTGATCAATGTACTTTTCTCTTTTCTTCTTCTTCTTCTTCTTCTTCTTCTTCTTCTTCTTCTTCTTCTTCTTCTTCTTCTTGTCACCATCTTTCTTTTCTTCTTCTTCATCAGAACCAACATCTTCTATTTCAGGCTTGTCCTCTGACTCCTTTTCTTCTTTTTCTTTCTCTTTCTCTTCTTTTTCTTCAGCTTCATCATCACTGACTTCCTTATCACGTTCCTTCTCCACGAAGAGAGTAATGGGATAGCCAATAAACTGAGAATGTTTCTTCACAATCTCCTTTATTCTCCGTTCCTCCAAATACTCGGTTTGGTCTTCTTTCAGGTGTAAGATAACCTTTGTTCCACGGCCCATTGGTTCACCTGTGTCAGTCCTCACTGTGAATGAGCTTCCTGCTGAGGATTCCCAGGCATACTGCTCATCATCATGTTTGGTGATCACAGTCACTTTCTCAGCAACCAAATATGCAGAGTAAAAACCAACACCAAACTGGCCAATCATAGAGATATCTGCACCAGCCTGCAAAGCCTCCATAAAGGCTTTGGTACCAGACTTGGCAATAGTACCAAGGTTATTGATCAGGTCAGCCTTGGTCATTCCAATTCCTGTATCCACAATAGACATGCGGACGGGCGCTTGGCGCCAGAAGCAAGAGCCCCTGGGGCAGCCCCCCGCCTCACCGGGTCAGTGAAAAAACGATGAGAGTAATGGAGTAGTAATGGAGTAGTGGTATTTCACTGGCGGCCCACTAGGCCGGCGGACCTCACCCCGACCCCTCGCGGGGAACGGGGGGGGGGGTGCGCCGGGGGCCTCCCACTTATTCTACACCTCTCATGTCTCTTCACCTTGCCAGACTAGAGTCAAGCTTAACAGGGTCTTCTTTCCCCGCTGATTCCGCCAAGCCCGTTCCCTTGGCTGTGGTTTCGCTAGATAGTAGGTAGGGACAGTGGGAATCTCGTTCATTCATTCATGCACATCACTAATTAGATGACAAGGCATTTGGCTACCTTAAGAGAGTCATAGTTACTCCCGCCGTTTACCTGCACTTCATTGAACTTCTTCACTTTGACATTCAGAGCACTAGGCAGAAATCACATCGCGTCAACACCCACTGCCGGCCTTCGCGATGTTCCTACACATTCTTAAGGTCACCTTAGTTTCTTTATTTGATTATGAATAACCTCATCATATCCAACATATTGGTGAAATTTTAATATGGGTTGAGTGTCCTGCATCCTTACAGAAGTATACACTGCTTTCGGTCTTAAAAATTAATAGATAGACTCCACCATACCAATAGGCTAAAGAACAAGCACATGGCCTTATCTACTACTGCAAAAGAATTATTTAACCAAACCCTTTCATGAGTGAAATTCTTAGGACAGCATCAAGAAGGATTCATTCTAAACTTGATAAACACACATACAAACACCTTCATTTGATGTTATGCTTACTGACAATAGATTAAACGGTGCCCTTTAAACTTAAGAACAAGAAAAAGATTTCTTCTTTCACAATTCCTGTTCAATGTTTTCCCTAAATGTGTCAGTAGGTACAGAAAAATAAAAAGTATAGAAACACACAGACACACAGACATACACACTCACTCACTTACTCACTCACTCACTTACTCATTCACACATGAATTCAGAAAGGAAACAATAAAATAGAATCTACTGTCAGGTGATCTAACTGGTAACATAAATTATCCCAAAAATCCTACTTTCCAAAACCAATCCAGAATCAACATGCCCATTTAGAAAGATTGCAGATTCTTAAAAAAAATGTAGAAAACCTAAAACACATTTTTTTCTGTACTGCAATGAACCCAGAGACTTATAGGCTCATTAAAAATGTACCTTTAAATCACTGAAAAATGAATCATTACATATGAAGCTAAACAAACATGTATGGGTTATATGCTGAAACTACAAATTCCTAATTAAAGATCCAACTATGAATTAAGTAAATACATGGCATACTATCCTAGTTAGGGTTGCTATTGCTGTGACAAAACACCATGACTGAAGCAACATGGGGAGGAAAGAATTTCCTTGTTTTCATCATTACTGTTTATCATCAGAAAATGTCGGGAGAGGAACTCAAGCAGTGCAGGTACTTGGAGGCAGGAACTGATGTAGACATAGACATGGAGGGGTGCTGCTTACTGCCTTGTTACCCATGGCTTTCTTGACCTGCTTTCTTATACAGCACAGGACTAAGACCCCAGGGGTGGCACCAGCCACAATGGGCTGGGTCCCCCACATCAATTTCTAAACAAGAAAATGCCCTATAAGTTTGCCTAGAGATGGGTCTTAATGGAATCATTTTCTCAATTGAGGCTCCTTCCTCTCTGATGACTCTAGCTTTAAAGCCTAAAGTCTCTCAACTGTGGATTTCCATACAGTCAAATTAAATTAAGCACTTTCCTACTTTAAGAAGGAAGAGCACAGTCACAATCTCACTAAAGTAAAGCCAAGCTCCAATAGTGTAAATAACTCAACAGGATTCACTCACCATTTTGTAGGATCATCCAAAGGGCTTGGGTCACATCTCTGCCACTGCCCTCTGCAGCACATACAGCTTGTCTTCCAGAATCTGGCGTGCTCCACTCCACCTCTGCTGTTGTTCTTGGAGGTTTTCCCATAATCCAGGCATCTCCAAAATGGTTGTGTAGTTTAGTGTTCTTCTGGGACTCCCAACAATGGAAGTGTGTTGGGGGTGGGGTGTGTCTCTGATTCTAGCCTGTGTTTGGGACACTTTTTCCTCTACTGAGTTGCTTTGATATGAGGATTTGTACCCAGTCTCATTCTTTTTTTTTTTTTTTTTTTTTTTTTTTAGCCATATTGGGTGTATATTTGGCTACTGGAGGGGGGCAGTGGCTGCTTTTTTTTAAGGGTAATGGAGGAGTAGTGGATTTGGGATGGATGGGGTAGACAAGAGGTAGGAGAGAGACTGGGAGGAATGCAGGGAGGGGAACCTGTTTTGGAGGTAATGTATGAGAGAAGAATAAAAGTTAAAAAGAAGAAGAAGAAGAAAAGAAACTGCCCTACAGCTTGCCCACAGCCTATAGAGGCATTTTCTCAATTGAGGCTCCCTATTCTCTGATGACTCTATCTTGTGTTAAGTTTACATAAAGCTTGTCTGCACATGTGCTGTATTTATTGATTGAAAAGGTCACTATTGAAAATAAACTGCAAACAAACTGCATCCGCAGACATTACCAGCATGAAAGTCAAATGCTACTAGTACTTTAGAAACCAGTATGGGAGTTTCTTTAAACAGGCATATGCTATAACACTGTAGTTGAAATCTTAGACATTTATTATAGGAATAAGAATGAACACTTTTTCTCACACAAAAACTCAGTTTAAATACAGTCCCATTAATATTTTCAAGTTGTAAATGATCAAGCTCTAGTGATGTAGACAAATCACTGAGCCAACCAGAGCTTTTCCTCCTTATTACTCTGTTCTCTACTTCCCTGTTAGAACTAACTTTACACTCAGACCAGCTTTAAGCCTCATGGACCCTGAGATCCTTAAGCAAAACCATATAACAAAGCCTAGGGACCCTGATTGAGACAGGAGAAAGGGAGATCACTCTCCTACCAAGATGAATGGGCTGTCCTATAACTTCTTGTGATGAAAGGCACAAGGAAAGTAAAAGAACTCAGGTTAGAAGATAAAATGTTTTTACACATCCCAAATGTCAACATGAATGTGGGAGCCCAAATTATTCAAGGTCAGAGAATCTAAGCTTGCTTTACCCAGCAAGACTGCATAATGGGATGATTTGGCTACTGGAGTGGTTATCAGGTGTTTTGAAGCATCTATACTTGGTTGTACATTGTGCTCTGATCTTGAAAGAGGGAGGTCTTTTGTTTTGCCCCTTAGCATTGTACAAAAAGCCCTTCGGAATAAACCTTGAGGCGAATGGGTATTGACCCAGGGCTCTCCCAAAGCTATCCCGAGTCTCTGTCTTTCTTATCATCTTCTTTTATCTTTCTATCTAATACTTCCTCATTCTTCTCTCCTCCCCCCCTAAAACCCTCCTACAGGCTGGACCTGGACTCTGACAGACTCCCACACATTACTAGTGGTAGATAATCTTCAGAAAAAAAAAAAAAACACCATTTGTGATTTTTTTTTTTTTTTTGGTTTTTCGAGACAGGGTTTTCCTGTGTAGCTTTGCGCCTTTCCTGGAAATCACTTGGTAGCCCAGGCTGGCCTTGAACTCACAAAGATCCGCCTGGCTCTGCCTCCCGAGTGCTGGGATTAAAGGCGTGTGCCACCACCGCCCGGCACCATTTGTGATTTTTAAAAATATATTTTTCTAGGGAGGGCTGAAGAACTTAGTAAAGTTACATATTGAAACTCAAGACATATATCTTTGGCCTGACAATTTCATTGAACATTCAAAACATTTCCTACACATTCTTAAGGTCACTTTAGTTTCTTTATTGGATTATGAAGTAATAACCTCTTATCATATCCAACATATTGGTGATGTTTTTTTAAATTTTATTTTATTTTACAATCAGCCATGGATTCCCTTGTTCTCACCCCTCCCGCCGCCCTCCCCAGCATACTCCCCATTCCTACCTCCTCCAGGGCAAAGCATCCCCCGAGGAATGAGATCAACCTGGTAGACTCAGTCCAGGCAGGTCCAGTCCCCTCCTCCCAGACCAACCCAAGGAACCCTGCATAAGCACCAGGTTTCAAACAGCCAACTCATACAATGAGCACAGGACCCGGTCCCACTGCCTGGATGCATCCCAAACAGATCAAGCCAATCAACTGTCTCACTCATTCAGAGGGCCTGATCGAGTTGGGGGCCACTCAGCCATTGGTTCATAGTTCATGTGTTTCCATTCGTTTGGCTATTTGTCCCTGTGCTTTATCCAACCTTGGTCTCAACAATTCTTACTCATATAAACCCTCCTCTTTCTCGCTAATTGGATTCCCAGAGCTCTACCCGGGGCCTGGCCATGGATGTCTGCATCCAGATCCCTCAGTCATTGGATGGGGTTTCTAGCATGACAATTAAGGTGTTTGGCCATCCCATCACCAGAGTAGGTCAGTTCTGGCTGTCTCTCGACCATTGCCAGCAGTCTTTTGTGGGGGTATCTTTGTGGATTTCTGTGGGCCTCTCTAGCACTTTGCTTCTTCCTTTTCTCATGTGGTCTTCCTTTACCATGGTCTCCTATTCCTTGTTCTCCCTCTCTGTTCTTGATCCAGCTGGGATCTCCCGCTCCCCCAAACTCTCTTTCCCTCAACCCTCGCCCTTCATTACTCCCACTCATGTCCAGGCTGTTCATGTAGATCTCATCCATTTCTCCATCATTGGGCAATCCCTGTGTCTTTCTTGGGGTCCTGGTTTCCAGGTACCCTCCCTGGTGATGTGAGTAGCAATCCAGTCATCCTTGTTCCACCTCTAGTATCCTCCTCTGAGTGAGTACATACCATGTTTGTCTTTCTGAGTCTGGGTTACCTCACTCAGGATGATTTTTTTTCTAAATCCATCCATTTGCCTGCAAACCTCATGATGTCATTGTTTTTCTCTGCTGAGTAGTATTCCATTGTGAATATGTACCACATTTTATTTATCCATTCTTCAGTTAAAGGGCATCTAGGTTGTTTCCAGGTTCTGGCTATTACAAACAATGTTGATGTGAACATTGCTGAGCAAGTGCTTTTGTGGTATGATTGAACATTTCTTGGGTATATGCCCAAGAGTGGTATAGCTGGATCTTGGGGGAGATTTATTCCCAATTTTCTAAGAAAGCGCCATATTGATTTCCAAAGTGGTTATACAAGTTTGCATTCCCACCAGCAGTGGAGGAGAGTTCCCCTAGCTCCACATCCTCTCCAGCATAAGGGGCCCCCAACTGAATCAGGCCCTCTGAATAGGTTAGACAGTTGATTGGCTTGATCTATTTGGGAGGCATCCAGGCAGTGGGACCGGGTCCTGTGATCAGTGCATGAGCTGGCTGTTTGAAACCTGGGGCTTATGCAGGGATGCTTGGCTCGGCCCGGGAGGAGGGGACTGGACCTGCCTAGACTGAGTCTACCAGGTTTATCTCAATCCTCGGTGGAGGCTTTGCCCTGGAGGAAGTGGGAATGGGGGTGGGGTGGGCTGGGAGGAAGGGGAGGGGTGAAGAGGGGGGAGAACAAGGGAATCTGTGGCTGATATGTAGAACTAAATTATATTGCAAAATAAAATGAAATTAAATTAAAAAATAATCTAGTCAAGGCTGGAATATGGCTTCATAGTTAAGAGCAATTGCTGCTCTTGCAGAGGACATGGGTTGAGTTCCCAGCACCCACTTGGTGGTTCACAACCACTTATAACTCTAGTTCTAAGTGATCCAACACCTTCTTTTCACCCCCATGGCCTCATGCATGTTGTGGTCTCCATAAGTAAGTCATCTATGCATGAAATAAATAGTGTGTTTTTAAGAGATCTAGTGTTGTAGAGAGTGGAGGTAGCTATGATGTCCATAAGAATCTACTTCCATAAAACTGTCAACTATTAAAAAAAAAAAAGCTAAAAAATTAACTGGGCTGCATTCCCCAGTCTAAAGAAGCAATACAAGAGCAAATCCATTGCTTTTTATCTTGAAGCAACTTTAATTAATCTAAAAAGGTTTTATGATACCAAGAAATCATAATTAACAAGAAACATCACCATTTTTTGGTGGCTTTCCATGGGCCACAAGATTTTAGTCTGCATGTTTCCTTCACATTTCAAAATTATTGGGATTCATATCAATAACTGGAGAAGCTGAACAATTTTCTCAAAGCAATTTAGCAAAAAAATAACTTTAACTTCAGGTTCAAAATTTCTGATATCAAGGTACTTTAAAGTATTCTTAACCTAAATACAGAACAACTTAACTCATCACTTCTGGACCATATGAATAATGAGGACTAGATCTACCTATATAACATATCAAATATGATATTTCTCCACAAAGACTTATTCTGAGTAGTGTTTAGATCATCAAGTCATCAACCCTGGCATAAAACAATATGTTTGAAAAATGAACAATTAGAGAATATTCATGTTCTGGAGATGAATGTATATCTCTTAATGTCAGCTTGAAGCAATTGTCCTTTTTTCCAAACTCCTGCAACATTCTATCTATAGTCCTTTTGTCTATAATATTTTTTTCATTTTTTTTAAATCTGCATGGGTATTTTACCTCCATGTATGTCCATACATCACATGAGTGCAATGCCTACAGAGGTCAGAAGAGGACATCAGATACCCAAGGATTAGAGTTACAGGAAGTTGTGAGCCACCATATGGGTTTTGGGAATTGGAGCAGGGTCACTGCAAGAAGAACCAATGCTCTTAACTGTTGAATCTTCTCTCCAGGCCCTACAGCCTATCTTGTGGGATGGTTTTTATAATATTAATGTGTTGTATTATGATGCTTAATAAGCGTAAAATATCACTCTATGTGGACATTACATTCATTTTGCTTTTTTAACTGATTTATTTCTTGTGTTTGTGTGTGAGGTGTGAGCATATGTGTTGTGTGCATGCCCGTGTGCATGCATGGTGGTTAGAGGAGGATGTCTGGTACTCTTTACTATCACCCTCTGCTTTATTTTTTAACGATAGAAACTCTTACTGAAATTAGAGCTAAGCTGGCATCCAGCAAAGCTCACTAATCCTCTTGTAACTGCCCCTCAGAGCATTGGTATTACAGATGCACACACCCACACCCATCTTTGTATGTAGGCGCTGAGGATTTGAACTCAGGCCCTCTCTTGTAGGTAGCTAGTATTTTTATCCATTAAGCCACCTCTCCAGTCCTAAGACATGATTTTAATGTAGGGCTTCACATCTTTACCATACTCAAACTCAAAATAATTACCAGTGTTCAAAAGACAAATGAACAAGCCGAGTTGTTTTCTTTGATGTTTTTCCTTTCTACTTGTAATTTATTCATAATGTATGAAAAAAATGACTTCCCCAATTTCCTCCAAAACTCTGATCTGAACAATGGATAAAAGTATCTAGTTAATGGGAAAAGTTATAATAACAATTATATTCTTTGAATTTTGTGTTCAAAGAACTTTTGAAGCATGTTTAGGAGTTGTAGAGTCTGTTTATCACCAGCCAAAGTTTGCCTTTTATCAGGACTTTATATAAGTATTCTTCATCCTTGTAAGTCTCAGAATAAAATTTGAAGTGGCTTTTTTTTTAAAAAAAAGAGAAGTTTTTTTCAACACTGACTGACTTAGAGAAATGAGTAAAGTTTGACAACAGTCAGGGTCAACTGACTTTATAAGACAAAGATAGGAAAAATAGGAAACAGCTTTTTTTGCCTTTTATTTTTTGGCTAATATTAATAGGTGGATAGAAATTCCTACATGACTAGGATGGTCTGGTAGGCTTTTCAGTCATATGCATATTGTGACTAGAGATCGCTTTGGCTAGGCATCATTAATGAAATATGTAGATGGGTCAATATTTCTCACTTTTATGTATAAATCATGCAAATGGTTGTCTGTGGGCTTGCTCTATTATTGGGCTATAACATTAGTGAACTGGCATTGATTTGCCATTATACTTGAGGCTATAAAATTATAATTATAAATGTTTATTGAGTAAAGTATAGACTAGGGTATCATAGACTAATAGTGGCCCAAGGCATGCAATAATTTGAAGAAGCAGCTTGAATTTACACTAAATGAAGAAGCTAAAGAGATGCAGACAAGGGAGCAACAGAGGTTTCTTTAGAAATAGGCTAGGGATCCAGGGAAATTACTCAGTATTTAATTGTTGCTTCAGTGGCCTATTGGGAATAGAGACACTCAAACATACTTTGTTCTCTGTTCTCTCACTGACAACACTACAAAAAACAAAAATATGATGAAGTCTGGCAATTGCTATGAGAAGAAATGTGTAACTGCACCCAAGCATTCTTGTTGACTGAATCACTTGAGATCAATCCCCTACTCTCAAGGGAGTCAAAGGAATACCATGAAGTAGATGAGACTTGGGCATGGTGTTGTTTTACCCAACTGCTAGGGTAGAAAAAAAGAAACATACAAAAACAAACAAACAAAGAAAAAAAACTCCTGTTCAAGAAGAAAAGAATCCCAGTCTGGGTGGACAAGTAACATTCCAGTTGAGACAAGAAACTACCTCTATGAAGGCAGCTCACTTTAAGGCATGATAAGTGATTGGTGTAAAAATTAATATGTTCATGAGACATTATAGTTTTTCTTAACAGAATCTCTGTCACTAGTGTGGTACCTTACTGAGGGTATCATCATGTAGCATTGTAAGTCTGGATATTTTTCTGAATTATTTAGAAAATTATTATTTATCCTTTTCTTTCTACATCTTTTATAAAATATACTTTTTAACTTTTACACTGATTTATTTATTATTTTTATTTATTTATTTTATACTCCAAACACAATTTCCTTCACTCTTCTCTTCCCATTCCCTTCCTACATACTCTCCGCCACTGCCTAAATCAACTCTTCCTCTGTTTCTGTTCAGAAAGGGGCAGGCCTCCCATGGGCACCAACAAAGCATGACATATCAACTTGCAGTAAGACTAAGCACCAAAAGTAATCTACAGATTCAATGCAATCCCCATCATAATTCCAACACATTTTTTTTTACTCTGTTGAAATAACAATACTCAACTTCATATGGAAAAGCAAAATATCCCAGGATAGCTAAAACAATCCTGCACAACCAAAGAAGTCCTGGAGGTATACTCTAATACAGAGATACAGCAATAAAATCAGCATGGTATTGGCATAAAAACAGACAAGTGGGTCAACGGAATCAATTCAAAGACCCCTACGTAAATAAACACACCAATGGACACCTGAATTTTTACAAAGAAGCTGACACCTGATTTTTTACAAAGAAGGCAAAATTATACAATGGAAAAAAAGAAACTCTCTTCAACAAATGGCGCTGGGATAACTGTATGTCAGCATGTATCACCCTGCACAAAACTCAAGTCCAAAGGGATCAAAGACCTCAACATAAATCCAGATACACTGAACCTGATGGAAGAGGTAGTAGTAAATAGCCTTGAACATGCTGGCAATGGAGACAACTTCCTGAATAGAACACCGATAGTACAGAGACTAAGAGTGACAATTAATAAATAAGACTTTATAAAACTGAAAAGCTTCCGGGAGGCAGAGGACACTGTCAAGTATCCTTTTCTTTTCTTCTCTCTCTCTCTCTCTCTCTCTCTCTCTCTCTCTCTCTCTCTCTCTCCTCTTTTTTTTTTTTGTTGTTGTTGTTTTTTGTTTTTGAGACAGGCTTTCTCTGAAGCTTTGGAGCCTGTCCTGGATCTCTTTCTGTAGACCCGGCTGGCCTCGAACTCACAGAGATCTGAGAGTTCTTTCTTTCTTTCTTTCTTTCTTTCTTTCTTTCTTTCTTTCTTTCTTTCTTTCTTTCTTTCTTTCTTTCTTTCTTTCTTTCTTTCTTTCTTCCTTCCTTCCTTCCTTCCTTCCTTCCTTTCTTTCTTTTTCATTTTTCTTTATTAAGGAATTTTCTACTCACTCTACATACCACCCACAGATCCCACCTCCTCCCCTCCTCCCATCTCCCAGCCCTCCCTCCCAAGCCACCCAACATCCCCTAAATTAAGGTCTCCCATGGGGAGTCAGCAGAGCCTGGCACACTGAGCCTAGGAAGGTCCAAGCCACTACCCACGGTACCAAGGCTGTGCAACACCCTGCCTCTTCCTATTCCCATGATGTCCTCATCTATCATGTTATCTTCCTCCCTGCCCTCCCATTCTGTCCCTGTTCCAGCTTGACCCTCCCATTTCCCTATGTTCTCATTTTCACTCCTCACCCTCTGCCACCTCCCCCCCCACACACCCAGTCTACTCATATAGATCTATCTCATCTACTTCTCCTTCGCTGGGTCATCCATGTGTCCCTCCTGGGGTCTTTCCCTGTTAGCTAGCCTCTCTGGAGTTGTGGGTTGCAGTCTGGCCATCCCTTCCCTCATATCTACTATCCACTTATGAGTAAGTACATACTATGTTTGTCCTTCTGAGACTGGGTTACCTCACTCAGGATGATATTTTCTAGTTCCATCCATTTGACTGTAAATTTTTTGATATCATTAAGGATCATACCTAAACATAATAAAGGTAATTTACAGCAAGCCAAGAGCCAGCATCAAGTTAAATGGAGAGAAACTCAAAGCAATTCCACTAAAATCAGGAACAAGACAAGGCTGTCCATGCTCCCTATACCTATTCAACATAGTACTTGAAGTTATAGCTAGAGCAATATGACAACAAAAGGAGATCAAGGGGATACAAATTGGAAAGGAAGAAGTCAAACTTTCACTATTTGCAGATGATATGATAGTATACATTAGTGACCCCAAAAATTCTACCAGGGAACTCCTACAGCTGATAAACTCCTTTAGTAAGGTGGCAGGATACAAGATTAACTCAAAAAAAAAATTAAGTAGCCTTCCTATATACAAATGATAAATGGGTTGAGAAAGAAATCAGAGAAACATCACCCTTTACAATAGCCACAAATAATATAAAATACCTTGGGGTAACTCTAATTAAGCAAGTGAAAGGCCTGTATGATAAAAACTTTAAGTCCCTGAAGAAAGAAATTGAAGTAGATATCAGAAAATGGAAAGATCTCCCATGCTCATGGATAGGTAGAATTAACATAGTAAAAATGGCAATCTTACTAAAAGCAATCTACAGATTCAATGCAATTCCCATCAAAATCCTGCATCATTTTCTTAACACTTTGGGATTCCCCACTATGTGGAGCTTCCTTGCTATTTTTTTTACAGTCTCTCTCACTGCCATGTAGCTGCTTGTAGGGTATATGTTTGACCTATATGCTAGCTTAAATGACATGGCTCCTTTTCCCCATTCTCTTCTTCATCCCCTGGGCAGCTGCTGAGAATAACCTGTTGCCTGTCCCATGTGTTTTTCTTTTAAATTCTGATAGGATTGTACTTGACTATCTCCTTGAGTCCATTCTTATTTAGACTAAGAGTGACAGGAGTGGACCCTGATATCCCCCATGTCATCTGGATATGATTAGAGGGACACCAAAATTTCCAGTAATTATAATTAGGAGGAGGATATGTTGTATTCATGGATGTTTTATTCGACCTTCAAACATTATAAGAAGTGGGGCCAATTTCATCAAAATTTATGGCAATGCCTTATCAAAATTTCAAAGATTCTATTCCACAATAACAAAGGGGCTTGTCCTTATATTCTTCATAACTCAGTTAACTGTGTGAAGGTAATATATGAAATATTACCTACTTAGGTATGTTTAACATAAAGGTTCATTTCTACTCCATGGCTTTGAATAATGTTACTTCTGCCATTATCTACTTGCACTGTTAGATACATATGACTAGAAGTATACACATATTTAAATATAATAAACTGATTGCTTATAAATCTAAATTTCTATCTTTGGTTTTGATTTAATAGCCTAGGGTTTACCTAAGTGATTTTATGATTTACTAACACATCTGGTATTTGGAGGATAGTTAAATTCATAAAAATCCATGTTATACAAGCACAAGAACCTGGTTCAAATCCCCAGAATTGACATAAAACTAGACACATAACTTCATGGAGATAAGAAGTGTTAGAGTTACTTTTCTATTGCTTTGACAAAAGATCATGATCAATATAACTTGTTAAAGAAAACATTACATTGAGCTTATGGTTCCAGAGGGTTAGAGTCCATGACAGTGGATCAAAAGCATGACAGCTTTTGATAAATGGCTTTTTTGATAAACGGGGGATATCAGGGTCCACTCTTAGACTGAATAAGAATGGACTCAAGCAGATAGTCAAGTCAAAAGCGTGACCAGCTGAGAGCTCAACTCATGGTCTACAAGTAGGAAGCAGAGAGAACACACAGGAGATGGCAAGAGTCTTCTGAAATCTCAAAGCTCACCCTCAGTGGCACACCTCCTTCAACAGGGGCATATCTCCCAATCCTTCACAAACAACTTGGAATATTCAAATATATGAGCCTCTAGGACCATTCTTTTTTTTTTAAGATTTATTTATTTATTATGTATACACTGTTCTGCCCACATATATGCCTACACGCCAGAAGAGGGCACCAGATTTCATTACAGATGGTTGTGAGCCACCATGTGGTTGCTGGGAATTGAACTCAGGACCTCTGGAAGTGCAGCCAGTGCTCTTAACCTCTGAGCCATCTCTCCAGCCCCTATAATGATTTTTTTTTTTTTTTTTTTGGTTTTTGAGACAGGGCTTCTCTGTGCAGCTTTGCGTCTTTCCTGGAACTCACTCTGCAGCCCTGGCTGGCCTCAAACTCACAGAGATCTGCCTGGCTCTGCCTCCCAAGTGCTGGGATTAAAGGCGTGCGCTACCACCTGGTTACTAGGACCATTCTTACTCAAAGAACCACAGGCGGTAAATACAAGGCAACACAATATGCTGGAGCTCAATGGTCAGCTAGACAAGCATACCCTGTGGAAATAACAACAAAGAGAATTTGTGTTAAACAAAATGGAAGGCAAAGATGTCATCTGACCTCCACACATCATTTATGACATGTATGTGCCCACATTTACACAGAGAAGTGTACAAACACATGTGTATACATACTACACACACGGTGCATACACACTGTCTAAGTGAGGGTTACTATTGCTTTAATGAAACCATACCCAAAAGTAGAATAGGGAGAAAAAGGTTTGTTTAGCTTATGTTCCTCATCCATCATTAAAGGAGGCAGGACAGGAACCCAAACGGGTTAACCTGCAGGCAAGACCTCACACACACACACACACACACACACACACACACACACACGCACACACGCACACGCACGCACACATACACACATTTTTTAAATGGCATGAGCAACATTTCTAGGGATAATCACTTGACTCAAAAAGAGTTACCTACTCCAATTTACAAAACAATTTACAAAATTAATCTAAGATTACTAAATTATATCCCACAAGAGATGTTCAGAAAGATTCCACTTGCTCCTTACACCAGTGAATCCAATAGTGAGACTGTATATCTACATATTTCAGTGTACAGCATGCATATTAGGGAATGAATTAAAAAGAGTTACTCTAATCAAGTTGTTATAAAATTATCCATGATGCCATTCCCATGTCTTAAGTAAGATGATATCCAGAGTAGAATTTCTAGGAAACTACAAATGACCATAATTATTTCATTTATTATGAAAAGAATTTTGTACATTAATTTTTGTGCATAACCTTCAAATTGCTCAGTGTATTTACTGAACTATTTTACTATGTACTTGTAGAACAGTTGCTAACAAGAAAATTTCTTGACTACATGGAATTAAAGAATTCAGTGGAAGAAATAAAGTTACATTGGGCACTAACTAAATGTGTTCTACCCTTGGTGCCAACTTGCATTTTTAAAAAATATATTGTTTTGTGTAGTTAGAGTTATCAAAGCACCATGTAGCACAGAAACCTCTTTTTTTTAAATAGGAAAAACTATTTCTAACACACAGCATAGTGCGCAGCTTGGAGACACCTCTGTGTAACATAGTGTAGGTCAAGCCCGCACACATGCCACGAACCTGCCATAGAGTATCTCAAACCTGCAGGGTGACACTAACTTAAGAGAGACAACTAGGAAGCTGTTTTTAGTTCTGTTTTAGAATCTTTTTTCCAG
The DNA here is from genome assembly GCF_049852395.1 of Peromyscus maniculatus bairdii. NCBI lineage: Eukaryota > Metazoa > Chordata > Mammalia > Rodentia > Cricetidae > Peromyscus > Peromyscus maniculatus. The sequence continues at coordinate 132,048,800 of NC_134854.1, read as the reverse complement.
GTTTTAGGTAGAAACTCTTGCCCCACGTTGGGTGCCATTTGTAGCAAGAGTTTTTCTCTCCGGGTCCTGCCAAGCCTTGGCAGTCCTGTAGCCCACTTATAAAGTAAACACACAGACGTTTATATTATTTAAACTGTTTGGCCATTAGCTCAGGCCTACCATTGTCTACCTCTTACACTTTTACTCAGCCCATTTCTTTTCATCTACATTTCTCCACATGTTCTGTGGCTTTACCTGTTGCCTTTACATGTTGCTTCCCTGGACGGCAGGCTGGTGTCTCCTCCAGACAGACTTCCACTTCCCAGCCTCTCCTCTCTGTTTGTCCTGCCTATTCTGTACTTCCTCTCTGGCTACTGGCCAATCCATGTTTTATTTATTTACAACATACAAAACATCCCACAGCAGTTGTGGACCCAAACATATTCCACCTCAAGATTGAGGAGTTGAAACATAAAGTGGGGAATAATAACTGGCTTGGAACAAATGAAGATTTTCTAAGGAGACATTTGTGTCTCTCAAGCTGATTATCAGACTGTTGAAACAGTTAATCTGAAGAAATGCGATTTCCCCAGGAGTCTCATGCTAGGAGAAGGAGAAGGTCAGTTCCCTGAAAGAGATTTCACGTAATTCTAACAACTTCTCAGACTTACAAGATGAGACATAGGCACATACTATGATGAGTCAATGGTAGACAAGACAATTCCTTGACCCTAACTGCTGAGATGCTCATGTCTTTGATCTCACTCCAGGACTCTGAAGATGGACTTGAAGGAGTCGCTGGATCTCTTTCCCTCTTTCCGATGTGGTCACATTAATAAGACACCTTTTTATGTTTTCCATTTTTTTAAAAGTATTTAGAGGATGTATTAATGAGGATTATTCTAGAGGAACAGAACTGATAGACTATAGGTATACATTATATATATATAAAATACTGGATATATATTCAGCATGTGTATATGTATGTTGGTATATACACATACACATTTGTGTGAAACGTGTGTGCATGACAATATATATGATTTATTAGAATGACTTACAGGCTATAGTCTAGATAATTCAACAATGGCTGTCTACCAGTGCAAATCCCAAGAATTTAGTGGCTGTTCAATCCAAGGGCTGGATATCTCAGCTGGTCTTCAGGATATGCTGGAATATGTCTCTGATTCGGTTGAAAAAATAAGCATGCCAGCAAAAGCAAGGATGGGCATGCAAAGAACAAAATCTTTATTCTTCCATGTCTTTAATGTAGGTTACCACCAGATGTGGCCCAGATTGAAGGTGAGTCTTCCTGATGCAAAAAAAAAAAAAAATTTGGTTTAACTATGGGTGTTTCCACATGAAGTGATTTAATTAGGAAAAACCCCTCACAAGGTTACCCAGCTTCAGGTTTTATTTCATTCTAGATGCTGCCAAGTTGACAATGAAGAATAATCCTCATAGTAATTCCACAAAACAATTAACCAAATGCAACATACACAATTAAAGCATTGATAAAGACAGGCTGAAGGTAGTCTATGAGAGATAATGATACTTCAAAAGAACAAAGAGTAAAGTGTACAAATAAGCAATTATGAAATGATAATAGTCATCTAGAACCAGAATTTGAAAAAAAAAGTATAATTTAAGAAATAAGGTTGCATATCCAAAGAGCCTTAAATAGTAAAGGGATTTAGGAAAAGTTATTTAATAATATGAAATCAGCAGGGAAAGTGAAAATTTTTCCTTATTTGTTTTCTCCATCTATTTCAGAAATCACTAATGGATTCAGTTACCTCAGCTAATCTAAGTAAGGTATTTTAAGCTAAAAAACAACTTCACATGAAAAATCTAGAATATTATAAAGGCATTAGGTAAAGGAAACATGTAAGTGGAAGTTTTTCTGTGTTCCACAGCTGCTCTCAAATAATCACTCAGAGGCTTGATATTACTTCTAAATGCCCAGCCAATAGCTCAGGCTTGTTACTGGCTAACTCTTACACTTAAATTAACTCGTATTTATATCTACTTTTGCCATATGGCTTGGTACCTATTAGCATGTCACATTCACCTCCTGCTCCCTCTATGTCTGACTCTACACTTCTCTTTCCCATCGTCTTTATTTTGGCCACCCCACCTATACTTCCTGCCTGCCTACTGGACAATCTGCATTTTGTTAAACCAGTTCAAGTAACAAATATTTACAGTGTACAGGAGGATTATTCCACAGTATTTCCCCTTTTTGTCTAATTAAAAAGAATGGTTCAATTTCAAAGTAGTAAGATTATATACAATAAAAAGAGTTATAAAGTAAGAATTGCAGTTACAATATCCAAAATTGTTCCACAGGAGAAATATATACTCAATTGAGTTTGTAATACATACTTTACTTTGCATGAATTTAAAATTTGGATGAGATGTAGCTTTGTTAAAATGTTTCTAATTCTGTCCATTGAGAAGACTCACAATCAATGTAACAACAAAACTTTCAAAGCTGGGAGTGATCTCTGTAAGTGGAATTGGGGAATGATGAATTCAAATTTAAAAAGTGGTTGCTACTCTTTCCTGGGAGAAAAATAATGGTGAATCAAATTAGTGTCCCAAGTATTGCTGCTTTTATGTTTTGTTTGTTTGTTTATTTGTTTGTTTCTGTTTTTGTTTTCATTCTTTTTATAACATTGTATCTATATATTTTTTAAATATCAATAAACACTGTTTGTAAGGGTATTAATGGTAAGTAAAACAGAAAAATCAAAGCCTTAACCGATCCTGCTTATAAACTGTATCACAGAAATAACAAAGTAAATATTTGGCTAAAGATTGCTTTCCTCTAAAGATCAGAATACGATAGGCAGCCAGAACTGTAGTCAAAATAGCCTATTACCAAGAGAATAGCAGTAACTGCTCTCCAGAATTAATGAATGCTTTTATATGTGAGACACCACAGTAATATACATATATAGTAGACAATATATATTAGAATATATATATATATATATATATATATATATATAATTTAATTCCAACCTTACAAACTGTAACAGTGAGATTTCATTAAAAATTAGAAAATGTCATTTCAAAAAGGTATTCTATAAAATATCAAATTATCCAATTATTAAATCCAGGTCATCTAGCTCAATTGCTTGATGTTTTAACAATTTTGAATACCTGTGTCAGAAACAAATCAAAAAAGTCACAAAAGAATGAAAATCTAATAGCAGCATCCAAGAAAGAAGGCACATCTTAAATGAAGACCTATGAGCATGAATAAAGGTGACTAATCAGTAAGTACTACATTGCAAACTATTCCATATCTCAGAATCATACAACAACATTCATTACTTTCTCATACATTTATAGGGTTCATCTGCTTGGTGCTATAAAATTGTAGTACTGGCTATGACTGTCCATGTGGTTTTTCACTGAAATTTCTAGTTGTTTTTTCTATGTTTTGCTCCCTCTTTTGGTAATGCAAAAGAGTAGAACTACAGAGAGAAGAAAGAATGTTCTATCAGATACAGTTAAGTGGAAGATCATCACTTCAGGTCCCTCCTGTCACTAGTTACTCAAAAAACCAAACTCAGTGAGAAAGAATTACATTCCAGCTAAGAGATGAGGAGATGATGGAAACTTTAATGGAGACAGAATGATTCAAGAAAGCATGAATATCCAGGACTGATGCAAACACAACATGCATAAATAGCAGGTGATGATGGCCCATAATAGCTGTCACTAGGGCAATAGCAAAGCAACTGTAGACTTCAGTTAAAAGCCTCATTTAATGATATTTATAAACATGAGATAAAAGGAGATGCCATTCTAATAAAGCTGCACCCTCATTGTAATATCCACAGTCCCTTTCTCTGTAATCCCTTGATTACTGCCCTGAAAGGCAGTTTCTTACATTAGTGAATTCTCCAGAAACCAAGGTATCTCATTAGTCACCAATGCTTTTGACTGCATACTGCTAATTAGCATTTCTATCCCCCTTTTCCACTAAATGACACTGATTGGAAAAAAAGACAAATATTTCCCATTCCATCCTGATGATATGTATGGTATCCCCCAATTTAAAGTAAAGCCAGACTCATCTTATGAACTAATTTTGCTGGCCACAGTTTTGATTTGGAAAGGGCATCATTCTACCTCCTTCTAATGACTTTGGTTAAAAAGATGCTCTTTGATACATCTCAGGTATGTGTTCATGTGCTGAAGCAGCCAAAGTGATATGAATTTTCTTTCCCTCTCCTTCCAGCTGTCACTGAGGAAGCCAGCTTAAAGAGAATAGCAACAGCTTAAAGCTTATAATGAGAAAAAAAGATATAGGAAAGTGTCATTTTCTGAGAGAAAATAGAAATTTCCTGCACCAAATCCAGGCTTTAAACCTGGAAATCTAGAGCTTCATTTATGTAAGACATATTTTTATTGTTTTTATTTTTTTATTTTACTCATGTGATTTTAGAATAACCAGATGTGAATGGAATTGAAATTTTAGAATTTGCGATAATCACTTCAAGTTTTGATTTGTCATTTCTAAAGATGTCAGTATATGTATTGCTTGATTATATAACATTCTTTTATTATGTTATGTGATGATATAAGAGAATAATTTTGGCAAAGAGGTTTTCTTAACACAAATTAATCATATTATTGTTTATGAGAATGGAGTAAGTACTAACACATAGATTTAGTTTTAAAATGGCTATTTCAGAATTGTCAATATATTAAAAGTCATGGGGGCAGGCTAGGGAGATGGCTCAGTTGTGGAAGTAGTATAATTCCAGTGCTAAGAAGGCAGAGACAGGAGGATCACTGGGACCCATTGGCCAGCCAGCTCAACCTAATTGGTGAGCTCTAGATCTCAATGAGAGACCTTGTCTTAAAATTGATATGGATGGTTCTTGAAGAATGACAGCTGAAGCTGGGCTCTGACCTTTGCATGCACATATTCACATGTGCAGGCACACACATACATAAACATACACATGCATGCACATATTCACATGTGCAGGCACACATACATAAGCATACACATGCATGCACATATTCACATGTGCAGGCACACACATACATAAACATACACATGCAAGCACATACACACACCCAAGATGCTGAAGAAACTTAAGTTTTTATTACTGAGAGAAGGTAGCCATCCCTAAAAGCTACATACTTTATGATTACAGATTTACAACACTCTAGAAGAAAACCTAAACAGAGTATAATGGATTTAGTAGCTGCCAGGAATTGGGAGAGGAAAAAAGATACATAGGCAAAGCTCAGAAATTTAAGGGAAGTGTTATTACAATGTGGATACACATCATTATACATTTCTTCCAACGTCTATAATATACTACAAAAATGATCCCTAATGAAAACTACAGGCTCTAGGAAAGGATATCTTAATGACTTTTTCTGCTATATAGCAAGTGCACCATTCTGGAGGCAAAGTTATTGAGGACAAGGGTAGGCTACATATGTTAGAGGCAAGGATATCTAGCAAAATTGCTGTATTTTCTTCTCACTCGTATCATAAAATTAAAATGATTATAAGACTTAAAGATTCCAAGATAGTTGCTTAGAAGCCACAGGGAAACATGTATGACTCAAGAAACACTAAACTGTGTAAGAAAGTTATATCACCTTTTTTTGACAACTATAAATAGACTTTTATTTCTATGGATTTGCCTATTTCATTTTTTTTCCTTTTATTTTATTTTACAATACCATTCAATTCTACATATCAGCCACAGATTCCCTTGTTCTCCCCCCTCCTGCCCTCCTCCCCTTCCGCCCAGCCCACCCTTTCAATCATCATAGATGGAATGAACAAGACATTCCAAGACAAAGCCAGATTTAAACAATACTTATCCACAAACCCAGCCCTACAGAAAGCACTAGAAGGAAAATTCCAACCTAAGGAAGTCAGATACACCCTCAAAAACACAGGCAATAGATAAAGCCACAGCAGTAAACCCCAAAGAAGAGAAGTACACACACACTACCACCAAAAAATAACAGGGATGAACAATCACAATTTATTGGGACACAATTTCTTTACACAATGATTTGTGTAAAGGAGCCCAATCCATTCAAAAGTGTTTTTGTTTTTTGTATTTGTTATTACTTTTACGTTACTTAAAGAAAATACAGCATCTTGTGTCGTCTAGGCTGGACTCAACTCACTATGTAGCTTAGGCTAGCCTTGAACTCCAGATCCTACTTCTTCTATCTCCTACGTATTGGGATAACAGGCATGTGCCATCATACAGGCTAAATGCACTTCTATTCATGTATAATTTCTAGGCATTTTAGTATTTCTGACCTTCTAACCCACCTACTAAAGCATAGGTATCTTTTAAGCCTCTTGATCTTCAGCTAGTTCTTGTTTTTCTCCTTGACTTGTAATTTCTCTATTGAAGAATATAAAGCCAGTATATCAGTGTGTCTACAGTGGAGACTTTCTGACTACTCAATCATGGTTCAGGGGAACTCTGTCTTCTACACTATTTGTAAATTAGTCAGGTGATCAAGCAACTCCATTGGAATATTTTACAACTTATTTGGAAAGACTAAGTATAGGCCAAGATTTTAGAGAGCAGTTGACTTGCTTACAATAAAGTTAAAGGCTTTTCCATGTGACCCGATAGTGCTACTTCTAGGTACATACTGCAAAGAACTGTAAGTCTATGTCCACAGAGATATTTGTTCAAAAATGTGCATAATGGCATTATTCACAATATCTAAAAAGTAGAGACAATCTTAACACCCATTCACTCATGAATAGATAAACAATATGTGGTATATCCACACAACAGAAAGCTATCTGCCAAAAAAAATAGGTTGTAAGGATACATGATTCAACATGAATAAATAACTTGTAAGTAAAAGAAGCCAGGTGTCAAAAGCCAGACCATTTTATAATATCGTTTAATTTAAAAGTCCACTGTAGACACAATTTTAGAGAGTGATTATAAGTTTGGCAGTTAGCAAGACTTCCATTGGAAGGCAGTTGCTATTCAACAAGCAAAACTTTTCTGGGATGAGATGAAGACAGCTAAGAACATGAGAAATACACTAAATACTGCTGAAGTATATACTTTATAAGGGTAGACTTCTCAGTTAATAGATCAGGTTTCAACTGAAACATTATAAATGGTATAGGGTTAAGTGCATGATATTTGCTTGTCTCTACATTAGTGTTTTTAGTTTAAGAGCCAAGTCTACTAATTAATTGGAAATTCCAGTGATTGTTAATTTTCATTAATGGGAGTATTTGTAGAAAGACACTTCTCATCTATTTGGACAACAAGCGATACATTTTCTAATCAAATTAAGGATAACTGATTTTTTTTTTCTCTTTAGTCACTAATAGTTAACAGCTTATCTATCATCTCTCCAAACAGAACTTGTAAACACAAACATACTAACAAACAGCTGTGAATCCACGCATGAAGATATGTTTAATAGAGTTTTGTATCTTGAATTATTATCTCTATTGAGTTCAAATGAACTCAACAAGTAGACTTCTGAATTCACTTGCAATAGACCTGCAAAGGCTTCAGTGGATTTATACATTTCTTCCATAACAAAAAAATCATAATTTCCTCAAGAATTCTTGAATTTTATAGTGGAATAATGTCATTCTAAGCAAAAAACTGGGTTTTATGGAAGCTCAGGTTCCCACTGAGAATATATAACTATGTCTGTATAAGTATTTCTATGTATAGGTATATAACATTATATAATATATGTATATATATGTATATATATATCATTGTATAATATATGGGTACATATATAACATAAATGTATGTAATATTATAATGTTATACATTTTAGCTGCTATGTATACAGCTAATATACATAACATGTATCCAAGTACAAAATTTAAAATATATCTTGAATTTATATAACATTTCAAATTTGACATGGACCTACAGGACTTTACTTGCCTTTTATATGTATTTCCTTTGCAGTCAAAATGTACACAATCATTCACTTGGACAGTGAGAATAGTAAAAACTAGAATATCTTATAATTAATTTTAGTTTTTTGTATATTCCATTCAAAATATTTTAACATTATGACTGTGCTTCTGTGACCAATCAAATTTCCAAGGAAACAAAACAACACAAAAAATTGCACATCCATTTACAAACCTTCCCCTCACTTAGTGTGATGTCACCATATATACATTGTCTAAGAGTGCAATCATTTCTGAAATGATTTTCAAAACAACAAAAAAATTCTCCAAAATTCTGACATTGTTTTTTCATAATATGCATTATGCCCTTAAAGTGTTTTAAGCTAATTTCTCTAAAGCACATTGCACTTATAAATCTTTCTATGGAAAATTGGTTGTTGTGTGTTTTATCATCTGCAAGGAAGTTATATTGCTTATTATTTTTTCTTATGATAATTTCAGATGCATGGGACCTCAATATAACTTTCTGTTCAATATTTCATATGACTGTGTGGTCTTGATCCTTTTGAAGGAGGAGCACCTTGGAGTGTGGAGTCTAACTTCACAGAGCTTGCTCTTCTGTTCCGTGTGTGCAGTGTTCAAAGCACAAGACAGCTCATGGCTCTGCTCCTCTGTGGCTTTGATCTAGACCTTTTCTCTCTTTTCCTCTTCTGTCTTTCTTCAGCTCAGTATTGACTCCACTCCTGCCTGCTGTTTCTTATGAGTTTGAGATCCTATCCTAGAAGGAAAAAGTAAAAGGGTAGGATATTATTCCTTAATTTATGTATAGATATAGATATACATACCATGTGATATTTTGTCCATGAAAACAAATCACAAGGATCAAATCAGTATAATATATATATATATATATATATATATATATATATATATATATATATATATATCCTCCCAAATATCTATCTCTCAGTTTTTTTGGAAATAATTCAAAATCCATCTAATCACATTGAAATATACAATATTGTTGTCATGTACCATAGAATTCTAGATGTATTCTCATTATGTAACCATAATTTTGTACCTATTAACCTCTTTTTATTCTCCCTCTCCCTCATCCTTTCCAGTATCTGGTAACAACACTATTCTTTCTTTCCATGTAAGTTTAAAATGTCTATAGAGTTCACACACTGTTTTGGGCTTTGTTCTTGGTTAATTCTGACTGGATTAGGGAAAAACCTCAGTGTAGGCTATTGTCTGCATGCAGGCAACTTACAAAATCTCTGCACTAAATTCCATTGGTACCCCATCCATCCTTTTCTCACCCCTCATGGCCATGCTTCTCTATGGACACAGATAGCTACCCTCATTGGCACATCTTTTGGAAAGTTTTTGAAATCTCTCTCATTGCTTTTTCCATAAATGCAAATATTGGCATGAGTTTTTTTGTTTATTAGAACAGTGTTTGTGCATGTGTGTAGGTGTGTGAATATGTGTGTATGCATGTGTATAGGTACATATATATGTGTGTGTATGTGCATATGTGTGTGTGCATGTGTATATGTGTATATGTGTTGTGTATGTGTGTGTATAGATGTGTGTATGTATGTGTGCATATGTGTATATATGTGTATGTATGTATGTGTGTGTATATGTGTGTGTATGTGTATATGTGTATATGTGTTGTGTATGTGTGCATGTGTGTATATATGTGTATGTATGTATGTGTGTGTATATGTGTGTGCATGTATATATGTGTGTATATATATGTATGTGTGCATGTGTGTATGTATGCATGTGTATATGTGTGTATGTGTTTTGTATGTGTGTATATTTATTAACTCAGAGTTTATCAGTTCTCTCTCTCCCCAGAGCTTTGATTTCAGTTACTAAACAGATGAAAGTTGCTTAGAAAGAACTTTAAAATGTGTGCATGCAAAAATGACTACATAGAAGGAAATGAAAAGACTGAACATCCAGAAAGATCTATAGCATGTTTTTTACTAAGAAAATCTTGATGAAAACAGTTGAAATTTTAAATAATTTTTATAAACAATATTTACATTTTGATTAAGTTTAATTTACTATGATCCAGCATAACATAATATGTATTTGATATAGTGGACACATCTAGAAACTGTACAACACAGCATTAATCACATTTTCTTTGTTGTAGAAAAAAAAATATATAGGGCCAGGCAGTGGTGGCACACACCTTTAATCCCAGCACTCAGGAGGCAGAGGCAGGTGGGTCTCTGAGTTTGAGGCCAGCCTGGTCTACAGAGTGAGTGAGTTCCAGGACAGCCAAGGCTGTTACACAATGATACCCTGTCTCAAAAAACAAAACAAAATTTAAAAAAAAATGAAATTATACAAACCTTTCAGAGTCAACTTTAATGTTGCTTGCACCATGATATTCAATATTTATCAGATCACCCTCTTCCACACTGTAAGCATCTATGGCTCCTTCAGTTCATATGCATGCTTCTGTTCATGTGTTTACTTAGTTGTCTTCCTGTAAATAACTTTATAGAGTGAAATTTAACTCAGTTTCATATTCTACAAAGTTGTTTGTAAACATTCTGCAAATATAAAAAAAATTAAAAAATTAAATGAAAAGCTGGCTTACTTCGTCAAGTCTTCACTAAAACTACATGAGTCAAAAACAAAAGAAAGAAAGAAAAATAAAAAAGGGAAAAGACGATCAGATATCTGACTAGAAATAAATAATAGATGTGAGATTTCAGTAAACCTTGATACAGTTTAATTATACTTCCGTATAAGTTAACAGAAGTAGTGGGTCTGAACATAATTCTATGTTTATATAAATACAATAATATAAATAAGGGTTAGTATTATTATGCTTCATAAAGTTTTATTACATTTATAGCCAGCTATTGGTGTGACTATTCCTACTAATAAAGAAGTTCCACATATATTTTATGGTTATGCTAAAGTCTTTTTATGACTGCTTTGGTATATATACTGTGATGGTTTCAGAAGCACCTGCTGATTCACACCCGAACATTTTACATGCTCAGACTGATTTCATACCTCTGTGGAACTTTAGATGAGGAAATTGGCCAATATTAGAAATATCAGAGTTGTCACAGTATGGGAATAGGAGAGCATTTTACATGTCACAAATGTCATCATAAGAAGCAACAGCCATGCTTGTAGCTGCAATTGAAATAGGATTTTTCTACCCCATTTCCCCATGAAATCTCAATCTGAGCAGGATTTTCAGTTTTCCACTGCAGTGTGGAGCCAGGTCAAATGACTTGCTCTGACTGGTGCTGACTCCCAGTCCAGCCCTCTTACATTCACCCTCTTTTGCCTTGTCTAATCAGTGATCCACATACTTGGCCTCTTTTTATGTCTCAAAAATGCAAGACCTTTCTTCCAGTTGTTGTGCAAATATTGCCAAGTTGTTCCCATGTAAGGCAGATTCCATAAGAAGAATTTATACACAGTTATCTCACATTTGCAGGACTGAAGAGTGGGAGCAAAAGCCATTAAAGGGTGAGGATTTGAACAGTGAATGCTTCAGGCTCAGGGATACATTTATGAGATAAGTTAGATGATATTTTCTGGCTCTAGAAACTTCATGAGAATGAATTGTGAAAAGCAAAGAATTTTTTTTTTTAGTTTGGTTTTATATGACAGCTAAAAATAGCACAATGCAGGTTGGAGCAGGCCTGTGAGCCTCAGGGATCCTCCTGTCTCTGCTCCCAGTACAAGAATTACAGGAACTGACCCCAGCGTCTGGCCTTTCCCTGCCTCTGAAGATGCAGGGTCCAGTTCAGGTGTTTGTACATCAAACTCTTTACCCACTGAGCCATCTCTCCAAAACCATTTTCATTTGTATCAATTGTTGATGCTCCAACCCCATTTTTCTTATTAGGACTTTTCAAATTCTCCTGGAACTTACTGAGGCGTCTTTAAATGAAGTTATGCAACAAGATGCTGCAGGAGAAATGTTCCTTTATTTTCTTTTTCTGCCTTTCAACCAAGTTCATTTAAGTTCTCAGCACAGCAACAGCGAATTCACTGTTAGCAAGGGTCAGCCCACAAATCCAGCAAAACTGTATTCCAGAAATGAATATATTACACAACCACCAGGCACTCAGCATGCACATTTCTTTTTTACAAACTCTATGGTGTACACTCTTGATCTGTCCCTAATCATTGCCTCTACTCATTAAATACCAAATATTGTCATTCAGATTTCTCTTGTAATGCCACCTTCTCATCTGGGTCAGAGATACTTGAATAAAAAGCTCTCTTCAGGAATTTTTGTGATGTCCACATTCCTATAAAAAGTGCATCCTAAATAGATTGAAAACTAGCAACTGATAAATGTAGTAAACTGATAAATTTAAACTGCCTAAATTGATTTATCACTTGAAAGTGTTTCTTAAATTCTTAAGGCAATTCGAACCAGAGGTGAGGCAAACTACTAGTCATTCTGAACTTTAACCCTTTTGCATCAATATTATAAATACTAACTCTCCTGGGAGGCACACAAGAGACCTCCAGAATGATCTGTCCAAGACCATGGCTCATATAAAACCCCAAAGTCAGGTTCTCAGAGATGAGGATAACAAAGAAAAGCAAGATCAGAGCCTTTATCACAGGAGTTATCTGAACACAAAAGACATCCAGAAATCAACCAAGTATGAATAGTGAAAGAAAACACTTGTGAAGTCAGAGTTTAAATTTCAGTTTCCACACTCTGTATACTGTGAGAACTGCTCTCTTTTTCCTTACCTGAATTAACTATTATATTGAAAAAATTTTTCAAAATTTCAAATTAGATTCTTCTAACTTTGATCAAACAAGAAAGATGTGGTGCCTTATATCCAAAGATAGTGTCCTTCCTTTGGCATCCTTCCAAAGAGTCAGTAAAGTTCATTATCATTGTTTTCTTTCCATGTAGTTATTTCTTCAAATGTGCTATTTCTTATGTCAACATGGAGAGAGTGCCATAATTTCAGTCCCCCCCCCCCTTTTTTTTTTTTTTTTTTTTTTGCTTCAGGATGCCACACTGAAGATCTCAGTCAAAACCAGTGATCATTTCTTGAAGAAATCAACAAAGCTATCTATCTAATTTGAGTGGCTGGCCATAGGCCTATTGTAGAGAGCTAATGGGAATATTGACCAATAAAAATCTCACTCACAGGTGCTGTGGGATATCTTTCAGTACACTGTGAATATATGTTATTGTCACTGGTTGATAAATAAACTGCTTTGGCCTATGGCAAAGCAGCTTAGAGGCAGTCAGGAAATGTAAGGAGAGAAACAGTAAAAAGAAAGGAGAGGCAGGACAGATGCCAGCCCCCGATGCTAAGGAGCAACAAGATGTCATCAGACTGGTAAGCCATGGAACAAGTGGTAACATAGATGAATAGAAATGGGTTAAGTTATAAGAGCTAGCTAGCAAGAAGCCTGCCATAGGTCATACAGTTTGTAAATAATATAAGCCTCTGTGTATTTACTTGGGTCTGAGCAGCTACAGGACCACAGGTGAGAGAAATTTGTCTGGACCAGAGGAGCTGGGCAGACCTGAGAAACCTTCCAGCCACACAAAGGTGGTGTTCATTTTGGCTTCCCAGAAGTTCAAATTTTCTTGAAATGACTTAACTTTTCAAAATCCTGAATTTTAGCTTTAATTATTTTATTTGTTAAATTCTATAGTTTCACTTAACTAATTTCAGCTCCATAGATTTTAAGATAATATATAATTTACCTAAGAGGATGAGATTATGTACTTTGTTTATATAGATAATATTCAATATTTTCTTACTTCTGACTTTAAATGACAATGTTATAAAATGTAAGTCATAACTTCTTTTAATGTTAGCCTTCATGTTAATATCTGTCACTGCTCACATAAAAATGAAAAACAGTTATAAGATTCTCTTGGCAAGTCCCAACGCTCAGGTGACATCTTCCAGGGCAACATCTGGCTGCTAGCACCTGGCTTCCATCGTTTTAGACAGGATGTTGTGAATTGCTCCTCAGCTTCTGTAGTTTTTGTATCTGCATATTTAACCAACCAGAGATTTAACATATTTTGGTTTAAAAAAAGTGTCTATCTACTGTACATGTGGTCACTTTATGCCTTGCCATATGGTCATGTGGTCACTTTATGCATGTTCCTAAAATAATACAGTATAACAACTATTCATTTAACATGTAAATTCCATTGAGTATCATAAATAACTTAGCAGAAATTTAAAGCATATAAAATAGTATACATGGATATAAAAGAATATTATATATGTGGGACTTACTATTCAGGTTTTGATTTTGGTGTCTAGGGAATGGTCCTGGAACCAATTCCATCAAGAGTCTAAACTATACCATTAACCATGTGCTTCCTCCAAAATCACCTGCTAACTACATAGACATTTGTGTTTCCACAGTGCTTTTTCTTTTTTAAATATTATAACCTAAAGCCATGCTACCTTACATTCAGTATCCATCCACTTTCTCATCATACTTTTCTTGGGAAATAGATCCTTTCCATCTGTGGAGGGAAAATCAAAATTTAAAGTGATGTATCACTTTGAAAACACTAGATGTTAGCAAAGGCTTATTGTTCTGTGACCAAAGCAGACAGTAGGTCCTTTTAGAATGCCAGAAATAAGGAAGTCTGGGCAGTGATCCATCCAATGAAAAATAAATTCAAATATGTGATAGCAATATCCAATTCATTCTGATATGATCTATTTGTTTGAAGCAGAGAGAGGGCCTGGAGAGATGGCTCAGAGGCTAAAAGTAAGTGATGCTGTTATAGAGAACCCAGATTCAGACTCTAGCACCTACATAGCAGCTCATGACCATCTGTAACTCCAGTTCCAACGTGGCCCAACACCCTCATCTGGCCTCTGTGGGCACTGTACTCACGTGGTACACAGACATGCATATAGGCAAAACACTCTAAACACCCATACATAAAATTTAGAAAGAAAGAGAAAGCAATGAAGGCGCATTTACTATGAGGTCCAAACAGTATTTGTGTTAATGTGGAAATATGGATGCATTTTTATGCATTTATAAGAAAGCAGTAATGCACAAAATCCTTATTATAGACTTCCTACATTGACTAACTAGGAAGTTTAGACTATTTCTCTACTGAAAGGGTTGGCATGTGTGTGGGGAGTGGGAGTGAGTACTGTTCACATGAAATTCCAGCATCCCCAGAAGACTTATAGATACCAAGTTTACTTTTCTAATGATCCTAGATTTTATTTTCACTTCAGCTCCTCAAATTATATGCTCCCCAAAAAAAACAACAGTGTGGGGAAAACATTAAGTAACGTTGTTGAGAAAGAGGTCTACTAAATAGAAATATAAAGATACTATGAAGTAGAAAGGAATATATTTAAATATTTGTTAAGACATAATTCACATATCATACAATTTATCTACTTAAAATGTATAACATGAAGGCCTTAGTATATTAATAAATTTGTGCTAGCCTATTCTCAAATTTGACATTTTCTCATTATTTTAGAGAGATACTTCAGTTCTCTTGGCCATATTCTCTAATCAGCATACTCTCCCAGCCTTTGCATATCCATAATATGTTTTTATATTCTTAGAAACTTACCAGTTCTGGGCATTTCACAAGAATGCAACTCGTGGACTACTATGTCTGGCCTCATTCACTTCAGGGTTTGGAAGTTTTACCCTTGTACCAGAATGTACCAGGAGGCATTCTTTTTCATAGGAATTTACAATTCTCTTTTTGATATTTTGCTGTGGATATCACTCTATATAAGTAAAACACTGATGGCCAGTGACCAGACAGGAAGTATAGGTGGAACAAGGAGAGAGGAGAATTAGGGAAACAGGAAGAAGGAGGGAGACACTGCAGCCACCACCAGGACAAGCAACATGTAAAGTACCAGTAAGCCATGAGCCACGTGGCAAGGTATAGATTTATAGAAATGGGTTAATTTAAGATATAAGAACAGTTAGCAAGAATCCTGCCACGGCCATACAGTTTATAAGTAATATAAGTGTCTGAGTGATTATTTTATACGTGGATTGTGGGACTGCAGGGCTTGGTGGAACCTGAAGAGAAGCCCTCCACCAACAATATTTCACTTCTTTGAATGCTTCATAGGTGGTAATATGTATGCATTTGTGTATTCATATGTACATATACACACATTAATTTTGTTATGTACAAAGAAAGTTTAGCTAATTTAGAAAGCTATAATGTTGAACAACTATCCTGTAAGTATCCTTACATGTGTTATTATATAAAATGGAGACAGAAGAGTTATGTGAATATTTATAGATATTTAACCCAGGATTATATGGTTTCCAAAGCAAGTTTTAATAGATATAATTCACAAGGCTGTTTTCAAAATAACAACCAATAAGCCTCCAAGTGGAGCTACTATATGCATATATTTATGCTGCACAAAAATCTTACTTGAGAAAATATGGGTTTTTTTTCAAAATATAAATATTTATCTACAAGTGACAAATATTGTTGGGTATAGGGAAGTTCTCTGTAAGAATGAATACGTGTGTGTGTGTGTGTGTGTGTGTGTGTGTGTGTGTGTGTGTGTGTATCTGTGTGTATAGATATCACACACATATATTTGCAAGACAAAAATGAAAATTAGCAGGCACCTCTGCTTTCAGTTCTGTAGTGTTCCTTGTATTTGTTGAGTAGTGGTGGCTAGATTTCAGCCTGAGAGCAGGAGGGGGCTGTGTCCTAAGTACTTGTGTGAGCACCATGCCCACTCAATCCCAGGCTGCACCCTCTATGGAGCATCATTCTTTGTGGAACACTTCTGGTGTGTCAAAGTCAGTGTACATCACTTATGCAAACTAGCTTTGATGTGGTCCTGGATTAGAGAGATTTTCAGTACCACATTTCAGTACTTACTAAAGCCAAGTTTAATTTTACTTAATTCAATGTGCTGCTTCCAAAGTAAACAGAGAGCTGGTAAACCAAGGAGCAAATCCATCATGTGTATACAGACAAGTGTTTGCGTTTGCAGAAAGGTTTCCAGAACAGTGTAATAGGGAAATAATATTTGTTTTTCATTGACTAGTGCAGAAACAACTAGATATGTACTTGACAACTCTTGAAAATTGATACATGTCTCAAAGATGAACTAAGTGGATCATGGTCTTCAAACACTCAAAAGAAAATTGAGGCATAAATCTTTCATGACTTTGGATTAATAAAGTTATTTTAATTTTTTGTTTGTTTGTTTTGGAGACACAGTTTCCCTATGAAGCTCTAGCTGTCCTGGATCTCACTATGTAGACCAGTCTGGCTGTCCTCAAAATCAGAGATCTATCTGTATCTACCTCCTAAGTGATAGGATTAAATGTGTGCACCAATACTCCCTGCAAGAGTTCTTTCAGCTATGACACCAGAAACAAAGGCAGCAAAAGAGAAAATAGATAAATGTCATAAAAACTGCTAACTTCTATGTTTGTAAAGAGACAATAAAATGGAAAATCACTAAAATTGTACACTTGGAGAGAATATATCTGAGAATGTTACAATCCTCAGAATAGAAAACTCCTACAATTTAAATTTAGTAACCAAAAGACAAATAGCATTAAAATAGGGAAACTATCTTGGTAGACAGTTCTTCACAGAATTCGCGGATAGAGAACAAACAAATGTCATTCACAATATTATTGGATATAAACTATAAATAATGTAAATCAAATATGTACTGAGGTATTCTTATAACCTTGTTGGATGATTTTAATGAAATAGTAATAATTACTCATGTTGGAGAATTGGGACCCTTACTCTTGAAAAGTATTTTTCTGGGGAAAATACAGAATGATATAGCTTGTTTTGGAAATAGTTGGTAGTTCCTTAATAATCCAGTACAATGCCAGTCTTTATTTATAAACCCAGGGGAGAGATGAAGAAAATAGTCTCCACAAATATTTATGCAGAAGTGTTTCTAATAACATTGCTCATGGATGCTTCCCTCCCATTATATGAGAATAATTCAAATATCCAACTGAAGAATGAGGAAAGGAGCTGTATAGGATGCACACAATGGAGTAGTATTCTGCCTGTAATGACTTGCTAGTGAATGATGCAACATGCTTGCACCTTTAAGCCACTATGTTAAGTGAAAACAGACAGGAAGAAAGGGCTGCATATTGTAAGATTAAGTTTATGTGAAATACCATAAGTAGGCAAACTCATATTTGCCACAGGCTAGAATATAGTGGGAAATGGTGGCTAATACAACAGTTTTATTTTATAGGATAAGTAAAATATTCTGAAATTGGGGTTTATTCATATACTGCCTTATGAGTCTATTACAAACCAGAAAGTTGTACACATTCAAGGAAAGGGTAAATTCTAGAATATGTGAGTTATATCACAATGTCTTAGGAAAAGATAGAAAGCAAATGATGTTGATAAGAAACTCACATCTCCTATGCCAGACAATGAAGCTTTATCTAATTACCACCCTTCAAAAACTCTTAATAACTTCTGACTATAAATAAAGCCTGACTACACAGACCTTTCAGTACAACACAGAAACATTTCTAAAATACAACTATGCTGGATTCTTCGGTCTACATAATAAAACAAGTGGACCTTTAAAACTGGCAAACAGTCATTGTGTAATAATTCAAAACAAGCAACCTGAAAAATGTGGAAAACTTTGTGATAAACATTCAGTACTTTCATGGCAAATGCTCAGGTGTAAGTACCCCTGTGTACTTAACATGTATTTGTTATGATGAACAAATGTGCAGTTGGTCTTCAAGATTATACAGCGAATAACACAGGTCATTTGTCATCTCTGGGTCTATAGTCTTATATTAAGGTTTCCAATTGTGTGAGAGATAAGATGCTAGACCCTCAGTGGAAATGGTAACTAAGCCTTTCTATTGGGAACTGATATTTCATATAACACTACATTCCCAGTGAAGATGAGGAGGAGGATGGGTAAATGCAGGAGCAAGATATTTGTCATCTCCTTCATAAATGTAAGTCAAGTGTCAATATGTTTTTGAAAACTTTATACAAGTTGTAAAATATTGTGTTTCCTCAGAGCCTGCTATATTTCTGTTGAAATGATAATTCATGGTATAAATATTGGCTGGACCTCTTTACAATGCAAGTGAGTTAAGTAGACATCATCCATATGCAGAAAAAAATTCTGTTGACTACTTTCTCTCTCTCTCTCTTCTCTCTCTCTCTCTCTCTCTCTCTCTCTCTCTCTCTCTCTCTCTCTCTCTCTCTCTCTCTCTCTCTCTCTCTCTCTTCATGACTAGCTTGTGAAATTTTAAATCAGAGTTCAACAAAGGCCCTTAGCTAATATCAATCTCTGGGAGAATTATGGCAGCTTAAATAATTTCAGTTTTATATTTTGTTTCAAAGATATAACCTCAGATGGATGGTTCCCTTGAAGGCTAGCCTATGCTGTTATTTATGTGCTGACTCTGAGTCGCCATTTCTCCTTTTGAGCTCTTTATATTTTATGTCCCCTCTTGGAACCAGAAACTCAGAATTTTTTGTCAGATAGTTGACTATTTCCTTCTTTGGTCAGCTGTATTTTGTGTACTATGTTTTGAATAAACTTTGAAGTATTTTAAAATAGAAAAAATATCAGTTTTGTCATCTCCCAAAGATGCAAAACTGGATTTACCTTGTATAACTAGAGTTTATATATATTAAATAAAATATGATGCAAAATGTTTGCGGGGGGAGGGAAGGAGAGTATAACAAAACATTCCAATTTGAGTTAACCTAACCATAAATCAAGTTGTTCCATTCAACTTGTATATTGGGCAGTTCAGGATTAACAGAAGTTCTGGGCATGGGGTAATTATACACAAACCATCCTTATCATGCTGCTATTTTCAGCTCTGGCTTCATTCTAAGGCTGATTGTCTTCATGGTTGTAAGATGACTGCCGAGCTGCCAACAACTTTTGTCTTTTTATGTCTGAGACACTTTTGGACATATTCTCTCACCAAAATCCCTAACAATTGTCAGAGGGAGTCATGCATTAATTAGATAAAGATAATGTGACTTTATCCCTGAACCTGCTTACCTTATCATGAGACACATTTTCTTCTGAAAGAGAAGGGAAAAAAAGTCTATATGGATAGAAAGTATAAACAATTTCCATGTATGGCTTGATTCTTCGTCTGAGCAAAAGGGTCCTCATGTGTGTGCGTGGAAGAAACTATTAAGTTTAAGATTAATAAAATTTGGGTTCAATGTTAAATCAGATTGAACACATCTATGCAGGGATTTCTTTTATCTCATGAGAGGCTATATATTCTGGCATACCAGCCCATTTTGAAATCTTTAAGCACTGGCTTCAAACACCTTTAAAACCCCTATTGTCTGCTCCACGCCCCTCCCCCAGATGTGGGCCAAGAAAACTCACTTAATTTGTTAGGCTGATATTCAGCAATTGTGAATTTGCTGACAGGTAAAAATCTTCTGGTTTTCTGCATGTTAGGAGTTGCCAGAGTCAATGTCAGAAACACTTCCCTATGTGATTGTGATGAGTCACTAAGTTTTCAAGCTCCTTGCAACCACCTTCATAGGAAGCTCACGTGGCTAACTTCAGAATAGAGATCTCTACCAGTTCAGGTAAGGTCTCCCTGATATCCTCCATCCAATATCCTCCAAGGTGGCAGATCTCCCTCATACAAGGGCACTAAAACATGGGACTACAGGAAACTCTATGCTTTGCTAAGACAACTGGTTGGCATCTCAGCAGCATGCCTGGAAGGCTCTTCAGCTCAGACATAAGCAGGAAGTGAAAACTGACCACACCTGCAAATTGTAGAGTGCATACTTGGGAAAAAAAAAAAACATACTTTGAAACAGGGATTTCAGGATCTGAACTTGAAATTGCTTTGATACTCATTCAGAATAAAAAAAAAAAAACCTAAGCATATCATGGAGTGAAAAAACATACTTACATCTTACAAAGCTAAGTTAATTTCTCTCAATCAGTTTTTAGTTCAAGTTTTTTTTTAAAAAAAACATGTTTTTGTTTGCTTGTTTTCTTTTTTGTATATTTGTTTGTTTGGGGAAAAAAATCTATACTGGTAGGCTAGTCTCTGCAGAAGCAAACACCTGTTTTTCCTTGCTGTTTGGTTGTTGTTGTATTTTGACATTATCTTCTTAGGGGTTATGCTAAAATTTGAAATTAATTTATGAGACTCTAGTTTAGATTAAAGCCATCAGCATGCCCAAAGTTCCCTTGCTCATCTTCCTTACCTCCATTTATTTTTGCTGTCATTTTTGTACAAATTGCACACCTCCACTTGTACAAATTGTACCCCTCATCAAAGTACGTTTAAGACTTTTAAATCACATAAAAGATAATAGGAGATCAACATTTATCACCAAAAGGAGATCATCAAAACACACTTATACTCTCAGGTCTAGTTTAACTTTGATATAGGTTCTGGTTGTAGAGCTCAGGCTGCCATCAAACTTAAGAAGTTCCTGTCTTTTTCTCCAAGTACCTAGGTTAAAGCTGTATATGTCTCGATATACTGTCTGGATACACAATTACCTTTATTTCTGTGTTTTCATGAAGATTCAACTCTTTTGCTTAGCATCCTTTCATTTCAAGTTCCCCTCAGCAGTTCTATTTGACTGTCTATCCATCAATCTATCTATTAATTATCTGTTTTTTATTTTTCAGACCGTGCCTTAAATCAGTGAAAATTTTGTTTCTGTTTAATTTGGAGATATCTTGATATTCCTTAATTTATGGTAGCTGTAGTCTTCTTCGTTGAGTCTCATTCATGCTTGCATTTTTCAAACATTGGACTATGAGGTGTCTTCTTTTAGAACTTACTATATATTACCGGAAGTTCATTGCGCCCCTTTGATATGCATATCTCTATTTTTGTAAGCATTAGCCCCTGTTCATTTAAGCATTCTTTCCTCTGAAAATTTCATAGTATTGTATTCACTGGTAATTATAGAATTTGATTTAATTCTTTATGGTTTATCATTTTATTTATTTGGTCTTTGTAAAGACAATATTCTCATACTTTTCTTTATTGTGAATATTTTGAAAATAGCAGTATAAATTTTTTGTTTAACAAGTAGAAATGTGGCTTTTCTGGGACACCTTCCATTATCTTTTTTCATTACTATATATGAGCCTTAAATTATTTTTTCTTTACATGTCTCATATTTTTAATGATCATCTTAAATCATATAATGTTAAACTCTGGATGTGAGACCTCTCCTATAAGAATGCATTGTTGTTCTTTATTATTAATGCATTTTATTGTTTCACTAGAAGCATTTCTGAACCAGTTCTATAAAATCTACAATATTTTGCTACAATAAAATCTCTAGTTGGGATAGTTTAGTCACCAGCCAATAACTGTGCAGATTTTCCTTCAATACCAATTAATTATAAGGGATCTCATGTGTTCTTTGGAATAAATTTTATGTTTTCATGAATCTTTTCACATATCTGCCTTATCCTATGTACATGTGGCTTGTGATTTGTCAATGCTAAGAAAGACCCAAGGCCTTATCAGATATGTAGGGTATGTGTGTCCAAGAGAATATGTATATGTACACATATGTGTGCTATGGGATATCTTTCTGCATGCTGTGAATATGTGTTACTCTGATTGGTTGATAAATAAAATGTTGATTGGCCAGTAGCAAGACAGGAAGTATAGGTGGGACAAGCAGACAAGGAGAATTCTGGGAAGAGGAAGGCTGAGTCAGGAGTCAGGAGATGGCAAGGCAGAACTAAGAAAAGGTATCAAGCCATGTGGCTAAACATAAGTGAGAATTATGGGTTAATTTAAATGTAAGAGCTAGTCAGTAATAAGCCTGATCTAATGGCTGAGCAGTTAAAATTAATATAAGCTTCTGAGTGATTATTTTATAAGTGGGCCAATAGTCTATGAGGACTTGGATGGACTGGAGAAACCTTCCAACTACAAATGGCACCCACACATGGTGGCAAGAGTTTCCACCTAAAACCTGAGAGAGCTTAAGAAGAGATTATAAATGTAGTTAAGAGCACCTTCATAATTCATGTCGCTCATGGCAGACCTAGGTACAATGATGTGTCCCCTAACCATGGCGGGTTCACAGCACACGGGCTTGAGCCAAGCAGGATAGCAGATTCCCACCATGGTACACAGAAGCAACTCTAAGCCACACAGTATGCTGTATGATGGATTTAGCTTTTGCAAGTACAAAAGAAAAAAAAAAGTTTCTGGGCTACAAGCTGCTGGAGAGAGGCATGGACCCACTGTTTCCCAGAGTCGGCAGAGAGCTTGGCTCCCAAAACTTGTGGTGAATTATCCCTGCCATGTTGGAAAGCTGAGGTGGATGGAGCCAGCATCCAAAGCTGTTATTTTAGTCCTAATCATGCCACAGTTTAAAGCAAGAGATTCTCAATAAAACAGATTAAGATAAAATAAACTTTTTTTAAATTTTTTTTCATTTTTCTTTATTAAGAAATTTTCTACTCACTTGACATACCAACAACAGATCCCCCCTCCACCCTCTTCCCACATCCCAGCACTCTCTCCCAAGTCACCCTGCATCCCCATATCCCCAAAGCAAGGTCGCCCATGGGGAGTCAGCAGAGGTGGCACACTGAGCCTAAGCAGGTCCAAGCCCCTTCCCACTGCACTAAGGCTGTACAAGGCATCACACCACAGGCACCAATTTCCCAGAAGCCTGCCCATAGACCAGGGACAGATCCCGAATACCCTGCCTGAGTGGCCCCCAAACAGTTCAAGCCAAACAATTATCTTCCGTATTCAGTGGGCCTAGTTCAGTCCAATGGGGGCTCCACAGTCAACAGTTCACAATTCATGGGCTTCCACTAGTATGGCCAGTCAAATCTGCATGTTCTCCCATCATGATCTCGATGTCCCCCGCCTGCAGAATCTCTCCTCTCTCTCATCAATTGGATTCCCGGAGGTCAGCCTAGTGCCTGGTCATGGATCTCTGCATCTGCCTCCATCAGTCACTGAACAAAGGCTCCATGGTGACAGCTAGGTTATTCGCTAGATGGTCACCAGAGTAGACCAATCCAGGTACCTTCTGGACAACTGCCAGGAGACCAAGGTGGTGTCATCCTTGTGGACTCCTGAGAGCCTCCCCAGCACTCTGCCTCTTCCTATTCCCATGATGTCCTCATCTATCATGGTAGTTCCCTCCCTGCCCTCCCACTCTGTCCCTGTTCTGGCTCGACCCTGTCATTTCCCTATGTTCTCATCTCTCATGCCTCACCTTCCACCACCCCCACACACACCCAGTCAGCTCATATAGATCTCATCTATTTCTCCTTCACTAGGTCATCTATGTGTCCCTCCTAGGGTCTTTCCCTGTTAGCTAGCCTCTCTGGAGCTGTGGGTTGCAGTCTGGCCATCCCTTCCTTCACACTCAGTATCAACTTATGAGTGAGTACATACTATATTTGTCCTTTTGAGTCTGGGTTACCTCACTCAAGATGATATTTTCTAGTTCCATCCATATGCCTGCAAATTTCATGATATCATTGTTTTTTACTGTTGAGTAGTACTCCATTGTGTATATGTGCCATATTTTCTTTATCCATTCTTCAGTTGAGGGGCATCTAGGTTATTTCCAGGTTCTGGCTTAGATGAATAATACTGATATAAACATAGTTGAGCATGTGTCCTTGTGGTAAGATTGAGAATTCCTTGGGTATATGCCCAAGAGTGGTATAGCTGGGTCTTGAGGAAGACTTATTCCCAATTTTCTGAGAAACCGCCATACTGATTTCCAGAGTAGCTGTACAAGTTTACATTCCTACCAACAGTGGAGGAGTGTTCCCCTTGCTCCACATCCTCTCCAACAAAAGCTGTATTCAGTGTTTTTGATCTTAGCCATTCTGAGAGGTATAAGATGGTATCTCAGAGTTGTTTTGATTTGCATTTCCCTGATGACTAAGGATGTTGAGCAATTCCTTAAATGTCTATGAGCCATTTGAGATTCTTCTATTGAAAATTCTCTGTTAAACTCTGTAGCCCATTTTTTAATTGGATTGCTCAGTATTTTGAAGTCTAGCTTTTTGAGTTCTTTATATATT
Source organism: Peromyscus maniculatus bairdii (assembly GCF_049852395.1). Classification (NCBI taxonomy): domain Eukaryota; kingdom Metazoa; phylum Chordata; class Mammalia; order Rodentia; family Cricetidae; genus Peromyscus; species Peromyscus maniculatus. Next base: position 132,023,798 of record NC_134854.1, on the reverse strand, counting down.
TTGGAGATCAGCCCTCTGTCAGATGTGGGGTTGGTGAATATCTTTTCTCATTCTGTAGGCTGTCATTTTGTCTTATTGACTGTGTCTTTTGCTCTACAAAAGCTTCTCAGTTTCAGGTGGTCCAATTTATTAATTGTTGCTTTCAGTGTCTATGTTACTGGTGTTATATTTAGGAAGCAGTCCCCTGTGCCAATTCCTTCCAGACTACTTCCTACTTTCTCTTCTATCAAGTTCAGTGTAACTGGATTTATGTTGCGGTCTTTGATCCACTTGGACTTGAGTTTTGTGTATGGCGACAGATATGGATCTATTTGCAATCTTCTGCATGTTGACATCCAGTTATGCCAGCACCATTTGTTGAAGATGCTTTCTTTTTTTCATTGTATAGTTTTGGTTTCTTTGTTGAAAATCATATGTTCATAGGTGTATGGATTAATGTCAGGGTCTTCAATTTGATTCCATTGGTCCACATGCCAGTTTTTATGCTAGTTCCAAGCTGTTTCTATTACTATAGCTCTATAGTAGAGCTTGAGGTCAGGGATCATGATGCCTCCAGAAGTTGTTTTATTATATAGGATTCTTTTAGCTATCCTAGGTTTTTTGTTTTTCCATATAAAGTTAAGTATTGTTCTTTCAAGGTCTGTGAAGAATTGTGTTGGGATTTTGATTGGAAGTGCATTGAATCTGTAGATTGCTTTTGGTAAGATTGCCATTTTTACTATGTTGACTCTACCTATCCATGAGCATGGGAGATCTGTCCATTTTCTTATATCTTCTTTGATTTCTTTCTTCAGAGACTTAAAGTTCTTATCATACAGGTCTTTCACTTGCTTAATTAGAGTTACCCCAAGGTATTTTATATTATTTGTGGCTATTGTAAAGGGTGATGTTTCTCTGATTTCTTTCTCAACCCATTTATCATTTGTATATAGGAGGGCTACTTTTTTTTTGAGTTCATCTTGTATCCTGCCACCTTACTGAAGGAGTTTATCAGCTATAGGAGTTCCCTGGTAGAATTTTGGGGGTCACTTATGTATACTATCTTATTGTCTGCAAATAATGAAAGCTTGACTTCTTCCTTTCTAATTTGTATCCCCTTGATCTCCTTTTGTTGTCATATTGCTCTAACTAGAACTTCAAGTACTATGGTGAATAGGTATGGGGAGAGTGGACAGCCTTGTCTTGTTTCTGATTTTAGTGGAATCGCTTTGAGTTTCTCTCCGTTTAATTTGATGTTGGTTGTTGGCTTGTAGTAAAATGCCTTTATTCTGTTTAGGTATGTTCCTTTTATTCCTGATCTCTCTAGAACCTTTATCATGAAGAGGTGTTGGATTTTGTCAAAGACTTTTTCAGTATCCAATGATGATCATGTGTTTTTTTACCCTTTCAGTTTGTTTATATGGTGTATTACATTAACAGATTTTCGTATGTTGAACCATCCTTGCATCCCTGTGATGAAACCTACTTGGTCATGGTGGATAATTTTTTTGTGTGTTCCTGGATTTGGTTAGCCAGTATTTTATTGAGTATTTTTGCATCAAAGTTCATGAGGGAGATTGGTCTGTAATTCTCTTTTTTTGTTGCATCTTTGTGTGGTTTGTGTATCAGACTAACAGCAGCCTCATAAAAAGAATTTGGTAATATTCCTTCTGTTTCTATTGTATGGAACAATTTGAAGAGTATTGGTATTAGCACTTCTTTGAAAATCTGGTAGAATTTTGTGCTGAAACCATCTAGTCCTGGGCTTTTTTTGGTTGGGAAACTTTTAATGACCGTTTCAATTTCCTTAGGGGTATGGTCCATTTAAATAGTTTATCTGGTCTTGATTTAACTTTGGTATGGGGTATCTATCCAGAAAATCATCCATTTCTGTCAAATTTGTTTGAAGTATGACCTGATGATTCTCTGGATTTCCTCATTGTCTGTAGTTATGTCTCCCTTTTCATTTCTGGTTTTGTTAACGGATGCTCTCTCTCTCTGCTGTTTGGTTAATATGGATAAGGGCTTTGTGGTGACATTGTGTTCCCCAAAATATTGTGCACCCTAATAAACTTATCTGGGGTTAGAGAACAGAACAGCCACTGGACATAGAGACCAGAAAATGGTGGCACACATGCCTTTAATCCTAGCATTCCAGAAGCAGAGATACTCTGGATCTCTGTGAGTTCAAAGCCACACTGGAAACAGCCAGGCATGGTAACAAGAGCCTTTAATCCCAGGAAGTGATGGCAGGAAGCAGAACGGTATTTAAGATGTGAGGACAAAGAGCTAGAGCCTGGTTAAGCTTTTAGGCTTTTAGCAGCAGTTCAGCTGAGATTCATTCTGGATGAGGATTTAGAGACTTCCAGTCTGAGGAAACAGGATCAGCTGAGGAAATGGCAAGGTGAGGTGGCTGTGGCTTGTTCTGTCTCTCTGATCTTTCAGCATTCACCCCAATGCCTGGCTTCTGGTTTGTTTTTATTAATAAGACCTGTTAAGATACCTGCTACATTTGTTGAATATATTTTCTTTGCCTTTGGGTTGGTATTCTTCTCCTTCTATCCCTATTATTCTTAGGTTTGGTCTTTTCATGGTGTCCCAAATTTCCTGGAAATTTTGGGTCATGACTTTGTTGGCTTTAGTGTTTTATTTTACTAATGAATCTATTTCCTTTACCATATCTTCAATGCCAGAGATCCATCTTTTGCATTCTCTTGGTTATACTTGCATCTGTAGTTCCTGTTCATTTCCTCAGATTTTTCACTTCCAGAATTCTCTTAGTTTGTGTCTTCTTTGTTATCTTCATTTCAGTTTTGAAATCTTGAACTGTTTCCCTCACTTGTTTAATTGCTTTCTCTTGGCTTTCAAAGGATTTACTGATTTCTTCCCATTTTTTTGTTTGACTTTCCCTCAATTTCTTTAAAGGAATTTTTCATTTTCTCTTTTAAGGTCTCTAATATCTTCTTAAAGTCATTTTTATGGTCAATATCTTCTGTTTTGTCTGTGTTGGAATGTTCAGGTCTTGCTGATGTAGTTTCTGATGGAGCCATATTGTTTTTATGTTGTTGACTGTATTTTTGCACTGGCATCTACCCATCTCTTTTTCCACTTGGTGCAAGTGGTTTCTGTATCTAAGGGAGCCTCTCTTGGTCTGATCGATATTCTTGGTCTAGTGGGAGCTCTTGGTCTAGTCAATGCTGATGTACTCTTTGTCTCAGGGAGCAACTCTTAGTCTAATTGGCTCTAGGGGGCTCTGTCTCAGAGAGTAGCTGCAGTCTTAGCAAATGGTAGATGGTGGTAGCCTGACCTATCTGCAGGAGGTCTGCCTGCCAACTGGCCTGAAAATGGGACTGCAATGGGTGTTGGTGTCGGGGCGCAGGGTTGTGCCCCTGGGCCCAAACCTAGGGGCTGGGGTGTTCAGGTATGAGGATAAAGACTCAACTCTTAGTCCAGTCGGGTGCTGGCAGGCTCCGTCTCAGGGGACAGTTGCAGTCTTGGAGGGTGGGTGTGATTTGGGGGAGGTGGGGTTTGGGATACAGGGTCTGGTGAGGGATGGTGGTAGTCTGACCTGTCTGAATATTGTAACTGTAATTCTTGCTTGATAACTGTTCTATTACATATAATTTCATTATGTTAAAGTTTAAACCTTCCTTTTTGATTAGACAGAAAAGGGAAGTTCTATGGGATGTATTTTTCTATGCTGTGAATATATGTTGCTGTGATTGGTTGATAAATAAAACTCTGATTTGCAGTAGCCAGACGGGAAGTATAGGTAGGGCAAGCAGTTGAGGAGAATTATGGGAAGAGGAAGGGCTGAGTCAGGAGTAACCAGCCAGACACAGAGGAGGCAAGATGTTAAGGCAGAACTGAGAAAAGTACCAAGCCACATGGCTAAACATAAATGAAAATTATGTGTTAATTTAAATGTAAGAGCTAGTCAGTAATAAGCCTGAGCTAATGGCTGAGCAGTTAAAATTAATATAAGCTTCTGAATGATTATTTTATAAGTGGGCTGAAGGACTGTGGGGGCTTGGTGGGTCTGGAGAAGCCTTCTGACTACATATATGTGTTACCTTCTAGACTCACAATACATGGCAGAGCAAGTGAAGCTCTTTATACATGTGTAAATATTAGACTAATGCATGATTCAACTGCTGTTAACCACCTGAGTGATCCATAATCTTAAGTAATCATCTGTGCTTATGTTTGGGAAGGGCTTCTACGGGAAGGGCTGTTTGCATTGATAAAACATTTGGTCAAGTCAAAAAATGATGGATTCATGAAAAGAATCTTTTAGGAAATCATTAAACAAATCACATTAAAACAACTCTCTAAAAATTATGTTTTAAGATAGCTCCAACCCATTTCTTCCATTTCCATTGGATCTAGTATTCAATATTCCAGCAAAAATAGTAGGTATTGGTTTTCAAGGCTGATTCCGAGTTAGTGTAATAAGGCTAGAACAAGTCAAGTGCCACAAAGCCTTTTATTTTCACAAAGGTTACAAAAGCTATTTTTCTTCAGTTAGCACTCCTCAGTATCTCCCAGTCCATGTTTCCAGAGACCTCAAAACCTTGATTCTGCTGACCTTTGCCAGTGTTCCCATTGTTTACATGGAAATTTATTCTGAAATCATTCATAGACAATTTTAGTAGGCTTGTAAGACCACAACTGTTTTTCAAATGACTCTGATTTTTTTCCATTTAGTGGCAATTACAAAAACTGGCTCCATTTGATGGCAGAGCTGGACTTACCAGTCCTTAGGATATTTTACTATCTGTTCTGTATTCTAAGGGTCAAAACTGGGTTCATGTAAGTTTCAAACTTCACCCTAAAGAGAAGCTGTCTTGCTTAGATTAGTAAACTATAAAAGGATCTCACCCCAGGGAGTTAATGTTTATCGTGTTTCACAGTATGATGAAGACAAGAGGAAAAGAAGCTTCAAGCTGTATTTTGAATATTAAACTGAAATCCAATAAGAAATGAAAGAGAATATAGTACAAAAAGTCTCATAAAAATTCCAAGATCATAAATTTTCATGATATTATTTGGAAAGTAAAGGAAAGATATAGTATATTCTGGGGAGGACTGAAGGATTGTATTCTTTGAGTTTTCCTCATACGTGGCTATGCATAGCTGCTTTCCTAATGAACACATTTTAAAAAGCATTGTACCAAAGACCTGACTGCTTATCTATAGTGATGCTATACTTTTACCCACTTTATTTTTTGCAAGAGTCTGCAAAATGTGACACGGTTTTGGATGAGCAGACTGTGTCTCAGTATTTGTAAGCAAATTGAATTAACTGGCCAAATTAATATTTAAATGCAAATGTAATTGTTTGAGCTCTTGAGTTTTAAAAATGAAGTTGTAAATATCCACCACAACTCTCTCTCTCATGGACACATGACGCTTCATTGATCTGAAAACTCTAAGATAGCTACTTATCTGCATGGCAGTGACATGAAGATAATGAGCAAGTTTATAGTACAGTTATAAAGATGGCCCTACAAACAAGAAGTTCACGAGTTGATGGTGTATAGAAAAAAAATGAACTGAACAGTAGCAATATCAATAGACATGCTACACGAAAGGGGGAAATCTCATGCTTTCCCACCCCTAGATAAAGAACCGCAGCCACTAAAGACTGCTGTGATAGGAAGAGTTAGTCATTCCAAGTAAAGAGCTCCCAAACTGATTGTATAATACAAATCCATCGACCTTGAAATCATATACACACATGCAGCAAAAGCAGACACAACATACATAAATCAAAGTAAAAGAGACCATCACTATGACAGGGAGTGGGGAGATGTGGGGGAGTTTAGAGGGAGGAAGAAGAAGTGGGGAGTGGTATAGTAACATTTTAATTAAACATATCTTTTCTAAGAAAATATACTTTTTGAGATATTGTTCTCTTATTTACACAGCTTTGAAAATAAAAAAGTAAGAAAAGTGAGAGATAAATAAGAAGAATTCAAAGAGGAATCAACTCTAGGTTGAGGATTTAGGGTTAATGGATTGATGGGAGATCAGCAGAAAGTAGCACATAGAAAGGGGATTAGGCCAGAAGGAGTTTCTGATAGGAAAGGAACATAAATTCAGGGAAAAAAAAGGAGCATCATGAGTTGAAGGGAAAAGGAAAATAGGAAGGAAGCAAAAGAAAGAGGAGATCAGAGGTATACTCAGGTTAATAGCCACAATGGCAATATTTATAATCCTAAGGAAAGTAAGAAACCTCTAAATGAGTTTAAGTAAGACAGAGACATAACCAGATGTGAACTTTAAAAATATTATTTTAAATGATATTTTAACTAATATTGTATTACTTCTTGAAGAGTCTATAATTACTATAATTATTTCAAAACAAAATTTATTATTGTATTAATGAATCACAAAGCAAAGGAAAATATTTATTTGGTCTTTGAAAAATGAATTGGAGTAGATAAAGGGCTATCAGGGGAATCTATGAAAAGGTAACTGTTGGGGGGTGGCCCAAAACAGCTTGACCACACAGCTGCCATGACAGGCTTAGAAGCCCAGACACAGCTACTGGCAGGCAACACCTGAACCCAGGAAAAGCCATAAGCTGACCCCACCCACGGAAGGCTGCATCTAAGGGGAAACACCTGACATTCCAAACATTCCCTATACCCCTAGACAAATGTCAGCCAATCACAATCCTGAACTCTGGAAATCCACTCACCCCAACCTCTGCTATGATAAAAACCCCACCCTGCCTGGCCTCAGGTTCCTCTGCTCTCACAGATGCTTTGGACAGAGAGTCCAAGCTCTGAGCATAAAAATAAAGGCTCTTTTCTTTTTACATACAGAATTTGATCTCCATGGTGGTCCTTTTGGGGTCCCTGTGATCTGGACATAATAGTAACTACAGTTGTTCATGCCACGATTTGGGTGGTTTTACTGAAAGTTCTGGAAGCAAATGTGGAAAAAAAGGAATACACTGAGGTACATCATGAAAACTGTAAAATCGAAAAATAGAATTCCCAAAATATACTGTATTGTTTCTTCATTTCCAAGATTATGAGGAAATGGAAAATAAAATCCAAGCAGACTGCTGCACATGGGTGATTAAGTGGTAAAACCCCATGAAATGAAGAAAAATATTCTCATTGGAAGCTAAGAAGAAACTGAGTTTCAGATGTGTGGCATTTGAAATACCTCTAAAACTTAAAGTGTCAAGCATACACAAATTTCAGAGGATCAACAGTTTTGAAGCTCTGGCATATGTGAATTTACCATGAATGAGAAGGCAGAAAGCTATTTTTTTTTTGCTCTTTTTTTATTTAATTTTTTTTTCCATTTTACAAACCAACCCCTGTCCCTGCTCCCTCTCCTTTTCCAACTCCCTCCCGCTTCCCCTCCATCCCACCTCCACCCCTCCTCAAAGGGCATAAGGCCTCCCTTTGGCAGTCAACACAGGCTAGCATACCAAGTTGAGGCAGGACCAACCCCTGCCCCACACCCCCCATCAAGACTGAGTAAGGCATTGCGCCATAGGGAATGTGCTTTTAAAAGCCAGTTCATGTACCTGGGATAAGTCCTGATCTCATTGCTAGGGGATCTACAAACACATCAAGTCAAACAACTGTCAGGCTCCCCAGCTGACAGTCCAGAGTCCATGAGCTCCCAATAGCTTGGATCAGTTATCTTTGCAGTTTTTCCCATCATGATCCTGACCTCAGCCCCTTGCTCCTATAATCCCTCCTCCCTCTCTTCAACTGATCTCCAGGAGCTTGACCAGGTGCTTAGATGTGGGGCTCTGCATCTACTTCCATCAGTTACTGGATGTGGGTTCTATGATGACAATTGGATAAATTGGATAAACACCAATCTGAGTACAATGGAAGGCTAGTTCAAGTACCCTATCCACCATTGCCATGAGTCTTAGCTGGAGACATCTTTGTGAGTTCCTTGGGATTTCCCTAGTTCCAGATTTCTCCATAAGCCCATAATGGTTCAATCTGTCAAGATATCTCTTTAATTGCTATCCTTCTTCATCTGTGCTAAATTCTAAGGAACAATAATGCAAAAACCTAGCACCTCAAGAGGACCCATCAAAAGTGATGAAAAACAAAACATCACATAATTTATGCATGTACATGTTTGTTATGGACTGAATCAGGTGAAGGGGTTGCAAATTTTACAAGCCCAAATGAATGCTTAGGATCATGAGATAACTACCATTAAAAATAACACACTCACTAGATCTTTGCAAGAGTTCATATTAGGCAGTTGGGTTTTGGATGAGTAAACTGGGAATCAGTGTGTGTAAGTAATCTGACTTATTGTCAGAACTAATATTTGAATCTAAGTCTAACTGTGTGTGTGTTTAAGATTGATAAATATCAATCACAACTCTCATATGGATACAGGGCACTTCATTGATTTGTAAACTATTAAAACGCCAGCAAAATATCTGTAAGGCCATGACTATGAGCAAGCTTAAAGCATAGTTAAGAGGAAGGTAGTGAAAAAGAAGTATGCAAATAATGTTGATGCTGTAAAGAAACAGTGATACATAAATGAGAGGAAATAAGAGATAATGTACTCTACACTGAGGGTTTAGGGAATAATGGATTGAAAGGTGTATTTCAAAATCCTCGAAGAGATTTTGAATGTATCCACCATAAAGAAACCATAATTGTTTAAGGTGATATATGTACCTATTAATCTGACTTATTTAGTGTACTAGATACATGGCACACCTACATAAATAAATATTTCCTATTATGTACACACACACACACACACACACACACACACACACACACACACACACACACTCATTCACTCACATACACACACAGAAGAAACAATTCTGCCATAAACACAGGATAAGCATTTTAGCAGATTTTATCAGAAATGTTGAAAAACTGAGTTCCATGATCCTTTCAGCTCCTCAAATCCTTCTGCTTCAGGAGATCCTAAGATTGGAGAATTGTAATTTATTGCTTCCTGAGGCATTGCTGGACATCTAAGACAATTAGAAAGCCCTTCGTTATCTGTAACAAGAAGCTCCCCATGGTTTCCATCTACCATTGTAAATATACTTCTTTGGGCCATACAAGCTAAATTCTCTTAGTAACCTGACAATGCTTCAAGAATACAGAAACAGTGCACCCCATAACATTTTTCACCAGGTATTTTGTATCATAGGATATGGCTATGAACAGGCCAAGAATATTGTGTTCCAGATTATAAAACAAATTCCTATAATGAATGCTAATTTATTAGCAGGCTGAATCATAATGATTCAAATTATTTAGGTCAGCAACATCAGGCTTATCTTAGAGTAGACTGACCCAAATCAGGTAACAATGAGGTTGAGATAAATGAGCTTTTTACTCTAAAACTGATTTATTACAGTATCATCTTTCCATAGAGAAACAAATAGACAACTCTCAACAGAAAAGACATTTGAATTAATAATTAATTTCACACCCATAGAATATATGCATAAAATATGGTTTAAAGCACAGTGAACAATAGCATTATTTACATGTACATGTGTCTCTAAACTATACCATTTCTTTTATGGAGCAGCCTTTCTCAAATAGTCCATGGAATGTTGGTGAACTGCATTATTGTTTAGAATCTCTTAGTAACCCTTACCTTTAGTTTTACAATGTGCACTTGAGATCTTGTAAAGATATGAAGTGATGAAAGTGAGATTTATTATGTCTCTAGTTTTATCTAAACATCTACAAAAATCATATGAAATACACTCTCCACAGTATATACAGAGCAGTAACATCTATTGATTACATAATGTTTTTTTCAAACGTTTTGAATCATACTAGATAAAATCTTTTGCTTGTCCACACATTTTTTTTCTTACTTATATTCAAAGTTAGTCATATTTTCATTTTAAAATGATAAGGGTGGAGCTCTGAATGCAGTGTTCAAAATCCAACCTGCCTTGAAGATGACTAAGTTGAGATACTCAGTTCTGGAAATACTAATTCCAGGGTGCCATGCTTGGCTATTGGTTGAAGTGTACTGTTTTGAAATTAATGATCTATCATTTGTAAGTTTTAAGGCCTCTTACTCTTGGTTTTCTCACATGATAAACAAGAAGAGGAACATCAGGGTTGGAGAAGTGACTCAGTGGCTAAGGGTATTTGCTCTTCTTCCACACGACTCAATTTCAGACCCCAGCACCCATATTTGGCAACTTGAAACCTCTTATTGCTCCAGTTCCAGGGGATCTGATGCTTCCAATGTCACTGGTACACATATGCTCTTACCCACATACAGACACACACTCAAATAAAAGTAAATAAATAACTGAATATTAAATGTATATTATCATTACCATAATTTACTACAATTACTAAAATTTCCACTTAAATTTTGTTGCATTTTAAGCACACAGTAATGGTGATAAAAAATACTTGAAAGTCTTGCCCTTTCTATTGAGAAGTCAGTTGTAAAGATAAACACACAGGAAATCTATTTGTCTTTGGCATTGTTTAAATATAGTATATCTAAATTTGTTGAATGCTAGCCCTATGAATGTAATCAGGCATTTTTGACAGGTGTAGTCAGACAGAGACTGCTACTGTAAGTGTGCCAATCATCTTCCCTTAAAAACGTCAGGTTGTTTTTTTTTTTTTTATATCCGTTCAAGTTCTTAAGAGATTTTCCTTGGTAACAAGAGAAATAGAGGGAAATTTTTGACAGGCATGGAGCAAGAAGGAAAAGGAAGAAAGCTGATGAGCATGTTTTATATCCAAGAGAGCAGTCTTGCCACTGGTCAGTGTTTCTTCAGCCCCTGCTCAGTCCACAAGGCTTGATGCTTTACCAGTCTCAATCTGGCACAGAGTAGACAATTGCTGGAAAACATGTTAGAAGTTTGTAGAGACTAGGTTCTGATGTCAGCAATGATGGCAGAAGCAAGAATGACAGCAGTAGAGTAAATGAACTAAGCAGTGGGACTTGAAACCAGTAGGCAAAAGGCGAAACATGTTCCCTTAGACCTATGTATAGGCCACCACCAGAAGGTTTCAGTCACATTTATGATGGGTCTTCCCATTTCAATTAATATAGTCAAGAAATTCCCTCACAGATATATACAGAAGTTTTTTTCTGGTGAATTATCTATCTAGTCAAACTGACAACTAATATATTTTTGTAATTATTCCCACGTATGGAACGTCATGATTTTTGTATTATGCATTTAATATGGGCTTGTCTTAGAAAATCATTTAACTAAAAGAATGAAGCAGAAGTAACTTCAGATGAGTTTTCATCTTAAATATCAAGAAACCTGGACATTTTTTGGCTTTTGCCTTCTTGAAACATAAACTCCTTTTATGCTCATAAATATGAGTATAAAAATAATAGAAGAGAAGAGACAAACTTGCCCCTAGTTATGTGTATTATGTGGGAATGTGCAAAATTGCAAACCAACAATTGACTTCCAGAGAAACTTTCCCATCTCAGAACCATCCAAAGAAACCACTGAATTAAAAAAAAAATAGTAGTGTTCAAGTTGCTAAGTCTGGGCTGTTTGCAATTCAGCAAAAGCCAATTTGTACAAAAGGTGTAAAGGAAGCCAGAAAGGCCAGAACTGTCAACCAGAGGTAAGAGCACCCACACAGCATGCAGGAGTTCCTGTGTTTTCTCACCAGTACTGAACAAAAGGAGGGAGGAGGAGGATGGTGAGAAGGAGGAAGAGGATGTGCTGGTGGTAGATGAAGAGGTGGTGGAGGACAGGCGGATAAGGACATGGAGGAGAAAGAGGGGGAGCAAAAGGAGGAGGGGTATAATAGTAGAAGCTGGAAGAGGAGAAAGAAAAGGAGGAAGAGGCCATAAAGAGAAAGAAGAGTAAGTGGAGGAGGAGAGGGAAGAGAAAGCATGGAAAAAGTGTATGAACCACATGTCTGATCCTGACTAGGATGAATAATGATCCCTGTGTTGTGGGATATTTGTACCCTATGTGAAAATGTATTGCTGTGATCGGTGTAATAAAAAGCTGAACAGCCAATAGCTAGGCGGGAGGTGTAGGCAGAACTTCTGAAGACAGAGAGGCTTCTGGGAAGAAGAAAGGCAGAGTCCCCAGCCAGATGCAGAGGAAGCAGAACAAGCAATATGGATATGAGGTAATGAGCCACTTGACAGAATGTAGATTAAAATAAATGGGTTAATTTAAGTTATAATATCTAAGGGACAATTCTAAGATAAGGCTGAGCTTTCATAGTTAATAAGTCTCAGTGTCATTATTTGGGAGCTGGCAGCCCAAAGGAAAGTCTAACTACAATCCCACAACACCTGTTACTCTCTTCTCACCTCTTTGATCCCTGAAAGAGAGCCAGGGATAAACAACTTTCTCCAACTTTTTTTTTGACATTGGTCATTACTCCAATGCCCTTTTTGAGAAGCATTTCAGTTCCAGTCAGAGTTCATTTCCAACTGTTTCTGATTCCTGATTAAGATCTATACTTCTGGAAGGATTTAATAAACTAATATGGGACATGATGTTGATTATAGATAAATATTAGATCTGCATCCAAGCTAGGCCCTAGCTGACTCTACTGGGAAAAGATACAGAATTTTTTATTCAAATGATTTTGATTCAAATCATGAGTTCCACAACCATCATCCCACTCCTGAGCCAAATGGCTCCAGGCAAGAGGCTTAATTTCCTTATCCATCAAAATGGTATTATTGGCTACATTTCAGGGTCCCTGAAGTGATTCAATATAGAAAAGTATCTCAATGTACAACATCTAACAGGCAACCACAAAATTTCAGGGGTTAGTAACTGGTTAAAGTATGCAGAACAAGTGAGTGTAAACAGGACATCTATGTCACCCCTTCCAAGATTCAGGGAAAACCATAAAAGGTGAATCAGAATATAAGAACAGGGGAGAGAGTGGGGAAGGGTGAGGAATACTGACCATGAACACGATATGGTGTCTGCACTCCTCAATTCACAATGCCTATAATTAACCTGAGTAAGTATGGGCTAGACAACATTCTATCATGGAACAAGGATGGGCTCTGATAACTCAATCCTTCCTGATATGTATATGTATCCAGTTACTAGTTAATACACAGACACAGACACAGACACAGACACAGACACAGACACAGACACAGACACACACACACACACACAGAGAGAGAGAGAGAGAGAGAGAGAGAGAGAGAGAGAGAGAGAGAGAGAGAGAGAGAGAGAGAGAGAACCATTGTTAAGTGATAAGGTGGTTCATGGTTCTGTAAACAACTCTACACACTCATTGCTCACACAAAATACAAATGGAGGATAGTTATGAAAGGGAAGGTGATCAGCAGGAAAGGGAAGGGGACAAGCCAGGGTAACAGGTAATGTGGTCAGAATGATCACATTTTGTATGATCAAAATACAAATGTCATAATAAAACATGATTGTGTATGATTTATATATGCTAATAGAAAATCTTCAAAATATATTACTAAGTTTCATTCCAAAATGACCACATCCATTCACACTCCTGCTCTTTCTACAGAATATCTGTTTTCTGTGGTTAGATGACAGTATTTTTCATATTCAGACACTGGTCTCTACAGTTGTTTCTGTGGAAGAGAACATGGCATTGAATGCCCAGTAGGTGCTCGTCGATAAATATTCTTTGATTGACATTTGAGAGCAGTAGAATTTCTTCTGTGCACCTTCTAGAGTTGTCTTCAGTCTGACTGTGACTGATTCTTCCTGAGGTGGGCATCTACTATCAGCATAAATGTCTATTAAAAACCAATGTCACTACTTCATTGATCTCTCTCCAGGATGAAATGTTAAGCTTATCTCAATCTGTACTTACAGGCTCCACTTACTAGTTCACATTTGCAGGAAATGTAGCAAATTTTAATTTAATTAACATGGTTGGGACCAATAAATGAAAGTGCCTGGATAATGTTCCCGTATATTAGCTTTATCACTGGGCATATTCCTTACATGTGTGATTTCTACTTCCCCATCATAAGAACAGTAATAAAATGCTCTCTCCAGGGTCAGGGCTATTAAGAAAAATAAAATGTCTATTTCTCATATTGTCTACATATAATAGGTAAGTAATAAAAAGTATTTCTTTCAGGGACAGTGTTACAGCTCAGAAAGTAGAATTATCTGTTGGGTAATCCTGATGGCCTTAGTTTAGTACAGGGAAACTACAGTGGAGGGGAGAAGCAACTCTGGAAATTTCTCCTCTGATCTCCAAATGGATGTCCTGGCATATGTGTGCATAAATGCACACATCCACAACAATAGTAATAAACATTTCAAAAGTATTTCTTTCAGTATAGGGACCTGATTTTAGGAAAAACCTGGGAAATTCCTCAAAACCTCCCCAAATGAGCCTAAACTGGGGAAGCAGAAGGATGAATTCATGCCATTAAAGCTAGAAAATGATAAATTCAGAGAGTTTATCCCAATGTAAAGCATATATAAATCAATTTTGTACAATAGAACTGGACAAGTTCCTCGATAGGATGTTAGAGCTTCACTGTGGAAACTGATGCTGGGGAGAAAGTTTATAGTGAGCACTTTCACTTTGAGCCTTTTGATCAATAATAAGTGATGTCAGAGGAGAGGCATATAGATGGAAAGTTAGAGTCAATTTAGTTATATTTAAATTTTAGTAGTAGCCTATCAATTACTATCAAAATTCATCCATGTAACAGCTAGTTTCAATGTCAACTTAATACAAACCTAGTGTTACCTGAAGAAAAGGAACCTCAACTGGAAAATTGTTTCAATCAGATTGATTTGTGTCCATGATTGTGGAACATTTTTAAAACTGCCACTTGATGTGAAAGGGCCCATTCCACTGTGGGTGGTGTCACTCTTGGGCACGTAGGCTTGGGTTATATAAGAAAGCTATCTGAGAAGGCCGGAGAGACACAACTGATAAATAGTAATCGTCCATGTTTACTACTTCAGGCTCCTGTCTTGGCTTCCCTTTGACAATGGACCACAACCTGAAAGCCAAGTTAACCCGATTCTTCCCCAATTTGCTATTAGTCAATAAAATAGAAACCAAACTCAGACAGCCTATATTTAAAAAAAAAATCTGGAGTGATGTGAGCATGGATATTTCTTTTTAATCTAAAATCCTTTAAGGGCTTTTTAATTTTCATTGTCTGTTGGGTCTAAATAATGAATAATCATTAAAGGAATAAATAAAATTAGCCACATCTGCTCATCTCAACAGATGCCATTATAATGAACTGGAGTCCCTAAATGAGGGAAGTCCTGCAGAAAAATGACATTGATTTTTCTCAAAGGAAAAAATATTTTGTCCAATGCTTGACTTTTGCAGTGAACAAGCCACCAACTAAAATGTTATCCAAATCACAATTTCAAATCATGGACATTTCTGAGTGTCTCTGGTGATTTATCCTTTATCTAGGTGATTAATAATAAAGCACATTGCTTATAATTACATCAGAGAAAAATGAATTAATTTGAATCAGTGTTATATATGAATAGAATTAATTTGTTACTACTTAACAAATATATTCATGGTGGGATTCATTTAAATCATGAAGTACTTCTGCAATTAAAGAATAATTTGATCTCTACATATTTTCAGAAATATAGAATGAGGTAGTATATTAAAAAATAATGTTCAGATGAGGCTTTAGAAACTGCAAGACCTATTGAAGAACACTTAAAATAGCTATCTTACTTGCAAGAATAGTAAGTAGCCGGGCAGTGGTGGCACATGCCTTTAATCCCAGCACTCTGGAGGCAGAGCCAGGCAGACCTCTGTGAGTTTGAGGCCAGCCTGGGCTACCAAGTGAGTCCCAGGAAAGGCACAAATCTACACAGAGAAATCCTGTCTCAAAAAAACAAAAAAAAAAAAAAAGAAAAGAAAAAAAGAATAGTAAGTAATGATTATCTAGTAATCTAGGAACCATAAAAGTATGCTACAGTGGGAATCATACATATCCTGACTATCTTTCAAAATCAAAGTCCTCAGTGTACTTGACAGGAGAGGCATTGTATATGTGCATGTGATGCATACTTAGACATAAGAAATCAATCTCAGATTTTGTTCCATAAATTGCTAAACAACTTGTTTCTAAGACAATCTTCAGTAGTCTGGAGGTTAGAATGGTTGGCCAGCAAGTTTCAAGAATAGACCTGTCTCCAGCTCTCCAGTGCTGGAAATAAAATTGTGTGCCACTTTGCTTGCCTTTTTACATAAGTATCAGAGGATCAAATTCAGGTGCTCAGGGTTAGTAGATAAGTACTTTACTGGCTTAACTTATCTCTCCAACCCCTATGAGAATACTTTTAAATGAGTATTCAATAAAAATGATAGAGGGAAAAGTTAATGTGTGATCTAGTGTACAGTGTGGATACAAGAAGGAACTGTAAGCCAAAAGATCCACAGCAAACTTAGAACTAATGACAATATTTTGCTTAATGAACTCTTGGCTCAAAATTTGAGTAGATAAAGAAGCAGAGTCCAGAAAACCAAACACATGAAAAATAACTGGAAATTAATCTACATAAAAAGGATAACAAAGGACACAGGTATAGTCTGCCATTTCCAGAGCTTAAGTAACATTAGGGGTAAAAATGGAACATTCCACACCCTCACTAAGTCGTTGGGTCACCAGGCTTGCTGAGTCAAAGATACACTGTGTTCTTAAAATAAGAATCATATTTTAATAAAGAAAGAAAATTAAAGTAGAGCATTTCAAAAGATGTGAGTATGGACTATATCATGAATGGAATGAAGTATTTTCAAACCTGGAAGAAAGAAGAAAAATTCTGTACAATTTGGAAAAGTAAAAGAGAACTCAATTATAAATGCAAGAACAGAGCCCCCAAAGCTCTGCTCTTTCTCCTTATTTATTTATCCAGAATATATTTATTGAGCATGTATCATATTATAAGTTCAGCTAAAAATTCTGAATGTATGAAAGTGAGTAGGAAAATGAACTCCAGAACTTTGTCAAAGTTACATGTTCTTAGGACAAGGATATTAACAGCTATGATAGACCAGAGGATGAATATCAGAGCAACAAAAACTCTTATCAAATACTGTAAAGCAGCTACTCAACACAGAGAAGTGGGTAGTTAGGGGTGAGACAGCTAGGTATTGAAAATGACAAGGATGGTCTGCTGAGCAGATGATATGTGGGCTAACACCTGAAACTGAAGGCAGAATGTGAGTTGCCGAGAAGAATAGAAGTGTGAGTGGAAATATTTCCAGTTAGGAACCAGCAAGTACACGTGTGTTATACCCACTCCTCTCTTGGTTTGAAGTAAGTGTAAGCTCCTGGACAATAGATGATGAAATGATAAAAAGAGGTAGAAAATTCCTCCTTTCCTTGCATGGTGGAATTCTCAAGCTTTCAGTGATACCCAAAGAGATAGTATTTAGGTTGTGTCTTCTTTCTTTCACAGGATGCATAACAAACGGAAAAACAAGAGTATAATGTTATAAAGTCATACTTATCTATGTTCTATTGTTCCATGAATGCTTCTCTCTTATATGCTATCTCCTCTGAAAGTATAACTTCAAGTTAATCATTATATTGAAGGGGAAGTAGCTGAAGGAATCTGTGTAGGAACTGAAAACTTTCACCCTCTTCCTTTGTCTCTGGGATGAGGCCAGATTTGTGTCATAAGGTTCTTAGCATAAACACCATTGAGTACACACTTTTCACATGTCTACTGTGGCCCTAGACCAGACCTACACCAAAAATCCTCAGCAGAAAAACCAATGAGTTCACACTTTCCTACTTCTCTTTGGTGGTTCTTTGGCTCATTTCCACTCTACCAACTCCTTGTCAAACCCGTTATGTAGAGGAGTAGAACCTAGCTCTGTGTTACTAATGAGAACTCAATTTGGACAAGAGGATGGAATTTAAAGTTGTGACATTTTACTTTGACCTTTCTAAAATTTTTCATAGAACACTGAAAACAAATTTTGTATGGTAATAACTCTTCCATCTCCTGAGACACTGGAGAAACAAATCTTGAATTTGTATATGATTTTGCCTAAGAAATTATATTCCTGTTAGAGAGCTTGTCTGAATTTCTGTGGCCTTTTCTATCTCTAAGAAGCTTGGAGTAAGTTTATTACCTAGTAATTTATTACAAAAGAGCCATGGGTTGGCTACGAGAAAATATGGTTTGCTCTGTGCTGCCTAGGATGACACTATATAAAAACAGCTCATGCTCACCAATGGTAAAGAAAATAAATTTGGTTCGTTCAGAGGTTTTTAAAGTGCATCACTGGATTTCACCGTTTGTTACATCTTTGGGGTATCAAAGATTCTTTATGCTATGCATTATAGAGCCAAAAGAGTTAACCCCACTATTTCTTAGTCTGTTGGTTGTCTCCCTTTGATAATACCTTTTTGTTTAATATTCAGCATCTGGAAATGAGATTCATAGATAATATATCCTAGCCTACATATATAATCTCAAAGCAAATAATATCATGGCAATACCCAGAGACTAAAATCAGAGCAACTGATAGCACAGTACCCACAGCAATATGCAGAGAGGGGGACAGCTTGCCTAAAGAGGCTATGACATCATGTGTGTGTCCCACACATAGAATCAGAATGAGGGTAACTGTGACAAGCAGGCTAAATTCACATAGGCACATCCAAGACCTAAATTCCACAAGTGACATTATCATTGGCAACTAATTCTTTGCAATGCTCATCCATACTTGATAAATATTTCAAACAAAACAACATATAGCCTCCCTCAGTTGATAGAGTAGATTCGTCCTCAGGGAAATCACATTCTGAAAGCAGGCAGGGAAACCACCTTTTTCTTTAAAGACATAGCTCTGAGCTAAATATCGACAGGATAGAAAGGGTGCCATCGATCGTTATTCAATACAAGGAGTTCTTTGTTAGTAGCTAATTTTAGTAACTTTGGAACATCTGATATCTATTGCTCCCATCCATTAATTGTATCTCCAATATCATTACTGGGAAAAACCAAAAAAAAAAATCACAAATTTCTAAAATGGTATCTGAGTTAATTGAAAATAGGATCTATGGAGTCCTAACTCCTTTGGGCCTCCTAACAGCAGACAAGGAACAAACTCAGTAGCTTCACCTCCTTTCCATATGCAAGAAACTGCTAAGATAAAGAAGCGATGTAGGATTTGTTCCGCCAATGACCTTGGAATATCTGGCTTAATAGAGGCATGGTTTTCTCTGGGTACATGACTGCTTAAAACTGATGAGAGAACACATTCTCATTCTCTCTCTCTCTCTCTCTCTCTCTCTCTCTCTCTCTCTCTCTCTCTCTCTCTCCCTCTCTCTCTGGTGGTTGGAGATCAGACTGCTGGTTCTATTAACCCCCTAGGCAGAACAGAGGCCTACAGCTGTTGTTCTATATCCCTGAGTGCATATTCTCCCCATTTCATGTCTTAGTAAATACTTGATATCCTTTCAACAGACTCTCATGACTTCACTTACAAAGAAGTAGCTTATTTTTCTTTTCATTTAATTGTATTTATTTATTCATTCATTCACTTATTTATTTTAGAATCCCTGGGGAAACTCTCTCAGCAGGCACTGACTGTAGCTCTTTGACTAGGAGTAGAACCCTATGAGATTTTCTCCATCTACATTGAGATATAAGCTAATTACATTCTAAAGGTCCTGTTTAAACAACCATATTTTTGCAATTTCATAGGTAATATCACCTTTATACTGTCTATAAGACACTATCTAACAGCAGGCATTCTGGTACTCCAGCTATCAAAGTTTTCTACCCCCATTCAAAAATGTTTCTTAAGTCTTCGGTATAGGATTGCATTGTAATAATCTTGATCTTTTGCAAAAAAGAGTCTCCTTTGGTGAGTGATTTAAAGATAATCATATAACATACAGTTAGAAATTATACTGGTTTAGAAAAACAGTAATAGGTTCTCTTCTATGATCTATAATTTCTCCAGCCATGGGTAGCCAGCTAGATTTATGGTACCTGTTATGAATTCCCTCCTATGAGTGAGCTTGAAGTCAAATTAGAGAACTGTTGGCTACCTTCAAGATGAAAGTGCCACCATTGCCCCATTGGGAATACCTATCAGGTTGGCTGTTGCTGTGGTTCCCAAGTGTTACAGCTAGGTAGAACTATTTATTGCTTTCCTTCCTTGGCAGCATAAATAGCAACATCCAGTACTGTGAGAGTTAGAATTTTCAAGGAGAGTTCTGGGTCCTTTCCAGTCCAGTTAGATTTCTCCAAATCCTGTGCTTAAAATGTGCATTGTCTTCAGCAATGGAGTCTTATCTTCAACTCTGGGAGGCAGCCAAGAACAAAAGCAGTAGCCTATATTGTTTGAGAGAAACTCTTGATCACCCCACCTGAATGTTAACTTGAAGGATGATCTACCATGCCAGGCACTGGGAATATTTTTAGGTAGTCAATGACTCCTGCATGGAACATTGTCACTCCAAGTGGCAAAATACTGTGTGTGTGTGTGTGTGTGTGTGTGTGTGTGTGTGTGTGTGTGTGTGTTTAAAAAGTTTATAATGTGATATGTTTTCCTATAGCTTTTTCAAATACTCTTAGTGTTAACTCTCATTCCTACCTCACTCTCTACTAAACCCCTGCTCACTCTGCAGTGAAAGCCCTCTGATTTTACCATTCTCCCTTTCATAATATCTCTCTTTTACTATCTCAAGCAATTCTTTCAAATAGACTTTGTGAATCAAACTGTTCAAATATATGGCTCACCCAAGAATCATGGGGAGAGCAGACTCCTAAATGATCTCAGAAGTCTCTTTCTGCATTCAACTGACCTAGACCCTATAGGAGAACTGAGAAAGCTGGAGGTATGTGTCCTTTAAACAGAATCTGGTTCTTACCTTTCAAATAATTCATCTGTTTCTTCTACTGAGGTCCTTGAGTAGTTGCTTTAGAGATAAACACAAGCCATAACCCAGCTTCCACTGAGTTGAATTTAGTTATCTTGTCTCACACTCAGTTTCATCCCACTACATCATTTTCCCGGCAAGAGTACAAGGTTCTCATGATTTACTAACTTCACAATCATCAAAGCAAGTTTTCTCAGTAAAAGCACTACTAAGATATAAATACATAAAGTTAGTGCCTAGAGGAATTGTGGAAGAGATGGGGGCACCGACAACATATGGCAAAAGAGTCACTTTGTCAACATCTAATTCTCAGAAGAGCTTCAGAATTGATGGTCTAGCCATTTCTTATTGCAACTCTCAACACAGATATACTGTTTGAAATGGATAACTCCTGAAGCCATTGGAGAAACTATTTTATTTTGCTCTAAATTTTGCCTGTTAGCAAACTGAGTTCTCCAGATTTGCACAGAAGAAATAAAACTTCAGTGAACTCATGCCAAGGTTCAGTCAGTTGTTCTCATTTTTCAACATTTCTATTCAGATTTGCTCTCATTCCACCCACAGAGGATGAAGAAATATGGTCAGAAGTTGCTTTGCTGCAACGGACAAAATGTTTCTCTCAAACTAACATCACGATTCATCATGCCCTGTGGGTTTTTTTTTTTTGTGTGTGTGTGTGTGTGTGTGTGTGAGAGAGAGAGAGAGAGAGAGAGAGAGAGAGAGAGAGAGAGAGAGAGAGAGAGAGAGAGAGAGATGGGGGAGTGAGAAGAAGAGAAGGAGAGTATAGGACTATAGGACTGTGGAAAAAAGATTGTGTTAAAGCATCCATTGATATAGGACCTGGTGAAGGAATGAGCTACAAACTGCGAGATGTGCTTGCTACAAAAGACCTGTTTCACAAATTTGTATGATTTCTATCTCACAAAGTCTTTTCACAAATATCATTTCATTTCATTCCATCATCATTTTGTACATATTGTGTGTGTGTATGTGTGTGGGGGTGTGTGTGTGTAATTGTCTCTCAATACAAATCCAAATCCAACCAAAGCTCAAAGACATTCACATCTCTCCTTAAATGACATGCCCAGGAAAAAAAAAAGAAGGGAAGCCCAGGAGACAAACTTTCCTGAGTCCAGTTTGAGTGAATGTTATCTTGTCATGGAGTCATACTAATTAAGTTTTAAATTCATCAGTTTTATAATTGCCAGCTGTGGAGAAAGTTCAGTACATAATGTTCCTGCCTTGCAAGCATGATCACTTGAGTTCAGATGCCTACAACCCAAGTAAAGCTGGATATGATAAAACACATATAAAGTCCCTGCTACACCTGTGAGATGAGAGACAAAGACAAGAAAAATCTCCATAAGCTCATAGGACAGCTAGCTTTGATAATGTAGTGGCAAACACAAGATGCATGATTACAAACAAGTTGTGGAGGGGGAGTGAGGACAGACAGACACCAGAAGTTCTCTCTGACCTCCGTGTGCACACCATGGCAAATGAATACCTGTGTGGGTGCCTGCATGTGCACATCTGCACACATACATGTACATGCATATACAGAAACTTCATATACACATACCCATGCATGCATGTTTTTAAAAACTGCAAAGCAAAGGTTAAGGGTATAAATAATTATAATATGTAAAGGTGCCCAAATATAATAGCTCTCAGAACATCTTTTGTAAGTGTATTTTAAAAACTGTTAATTTATTTATCTGAAGAAAATAAAATTCAAAATTCAGACTTGGAACTTGTGAAGCTGTTAAACTGATTTAGCAACAAGATAGAAGCCTTGAAGGTTTTTTTTTTCCTATAAAAAGAGCAGCAAAAATGTGTCAATTGCCCTGTGATTTTTAATAACATCCCACAATAATTGATAGCTTCATGAAAACTGCATGAAGCACATAACAATAAAACATTCTATGTAATTTCATGTTATTTCTTTTTACGTGAAAATATTCTTTTACTTTTAGATTATAATATAATCTATAATTACTTTTCCCCTTTGCTTTCCTCTCTCTGAACCCTCCCATATACAACTCTTTCCACTCTCTTTCAAATTCATTGCCTTTTTTTTAACTACTGGTGATTACATATACATATGTGTATGTATAAAGGCATATATTCCTAAATATAACATGTTTAGTCAATATAATGTTACTGAATGCATGTTTTCATGGCTGATCATTTGTCACTGAACAACCAGTTGTATTCTTCCCTGGGGAAGACCACTTCTCTTTCTCCCAGCTTTTGTTGGTTGTCTATAGTTCTTTGTACGAGGTTGAAGACTCATGGGTTTTTCTTGTCTACATTGGCATATCCACTGGTATCATCCTTGCTCAGCTCGTGTTTGGGAAGTCATCCTGTAGAGACTTTATGTGTGTATCTTCTTACATTACTAAGAGACACACTCTTACAGTAAACACCCTGATCATCTGGCTCTTAAAATATGTCTTCCCTCTCTTTGTTATATCCCCTGAGCCTTAGGTATGGGACTGTTTTGTATCCATTGGGATTGGGATCCATAGCTCTGCATTTTGATTATTTATGATTCTCTGTAGTGGTTTCTGTCTGTTGCAAAGAGAAGTTTCCTTGATGAGTGTGAAGACTACAGTTTTATTTGAGTTTAAGGACAGATGTTTATAGATGGTTTTTTAGAGATTATGCTGTTTTTTTTTAATATAACCTACATTGGAAACTGCAACTAGTTGTATTTGGTTTGCTTTATGCATACAAGAGATATGTCCTAGCATACAAAGTTCTTTTTAATTGATGTTGAATGTAATCTTAGCTAAAAAGAATAGATCAATATATAATGTATTAAGAAGAGCTGATTGGTAACATTTTATTGAAGAATACTAGGACTGTTAGGCTTCTGTGTTGGTCTGCTTTTAGCCTCTATAGCAAATGCCTAAGATAAACAAACTTACAAAAACAAAAGTTTTACTTTGGCTTACATTTTAGATGCTCTAGCTCATTATTTCTGCTTGGTACTATGATGAAGCAGCATACTATGGTAAGAGTGCATGGCAGAATCAAACCACAGATTGAACTCTCAGAACTACTGCAGTGCAGTTGACTACCTCAATTGAACTATATAACAACAGTTAGGTGGAATGAAACACCATGTCCAAACCATTCTGCTTCCTGTCAGTAGCTCCACTTTGGGGCCCAAACCTTTAACAAGTGGGTTTTGAAAGATATCTAAAATTCATATTATAGCAGCTATACTCAAAAAAGATAAATTGCCCCTAAATCAAGATAGGAAGCATTGAATAGAGATCCATGCTCAGTCAGGCATGAACTTCTCAAGCTCAGCACAGCCTTTTAGGGTTGTAAGTTATACTGCTACTATGTGGACTAAGCCAGCAAGGTATGCCTCAGTGTATGTCAGACACTATGTTAGTTAAAATGCCATTCCTTTTTTAATCATTAAAGTTTCCTATGTTCTCATGGGATGATATATTAGTAAGGGCAACACTACCCACTTTAACAAATAAAAATCATGGTTATTATGTTTTCCATCATAGAGACTTATTTCAC
The DNA here is from genome assembly GCF_049852395.1 of Peromyscus maniculatus bairdii. Taxonomy (NCBI): domain Eukaryota; kingdom Metazoa; phylum Chordata; class Mammalia; order Rodentia; family Cricetidae; genus Peromyscus; species Peromyscus maniculatus. The sequence goes on along the minus strand of NC_134854.1, from coordinate 131,999,399 downwards.
AGAAAAACAAATCAGAAAGATATTACAAGTGTGTGAACAATTTTCCTTCCTCCATGTAGTGACTGGGCCACAGAGATTCCTTTTACTAAGAAAATCCTAATCTTTTCTTGTAGCAATCAGCAACATCTTCCCTATGGGTTATGTCTGGCTGCTACCCAGTGTTTCAAATTTTCATGAAGTAAAACCTGTTTTTTGCATGTTAAATATTTTCTTAATAAAAAGAAATACAATATCCTGTGATACCTAGAAATTGTTATGAAATTCAAAATTTTACTGGCCCTAGATAAATAACTTTATATGGGAATCTGGCTAGGTTATTTATACATTTGCTGGGGTTGTTTTTGCACTATAATATTGCCATATCTTATATTTTACTTTGTAGTTCACAAAGCACTAATACTTACTGTTTGGCCCTCAGCAGAAATGTGCATTGACCTATTCTCTAAGTTTTCTTTGAAAACAGAGCTCAACATACTCTAGCCCAAAGCTTAGAAAGATTCATGGTGTCCCCAAGGCATCTGACTCCAAGTTATGGATACGGCATTAGAATACAAACTTCCCTGAACTCACAGCTCTACATATTAACCTAATTTCTTTACCTCTAGACTCCTGAATCATTACATCCTCATTCACAGATTCCTATAATGGATACCTCTGTGGGAAAACAATGGTGTCAGGCAGATGTGCCCCATCACATTATTCTAATTTAATATGTATTTAGATCTAGCCATGCTCCAATAATAACTCTGAGAAAACAATAAGAAATGTTTAGCCTGAAATATAGAAGCCCAATGCAGCCTTGTGTGTAAATGATGATGTGAGAGACAGTTAATAAATCTGCAGAACAATGGGCGCTGCTCCCAATAATGCTGCCTATTTCAAAATGATTAATTTTTAACAGGACTTTGCATCCCTGGAGTATAATGTCTTAGGTCTCAGGAGACAAGTGAGGCAATCTCCATGTTACCATGAAACAGAAATAAAATATTATAGGATTTTCTGATGACTCTGAGGAGCTGAATGCCTCCTGTGGGACTGCCAAGTTAATTAAAATGAGTATAGGATTGCTATACTCTATTATAGTACAATTATGTTCCCCTTCCTCTTTCCCACACCAGTTAAAAGATTTTATGGAGGAGGTCAGAATGACAAAAACAGATAGATTTTTGTTTTTAGTTTTGGTTTTGAACAGAAAGAGATTAGTTCATTTCTAAGTATATGCTTAATAGATAGACCTAAATCACATTGGCTTGAGTTTTTTGATAGACAAAACTAGGCGCATCAATACGATTTTTCTTCAAGACAGCATATTTAAAATAAATCTTAGCTTTCTTTCCTACATTTAGGACTGTCTTTTCATGCTGGTTCCTTCTTAGTAGACAAATGGGGTCTTTCATTTACAAGAGGGAATTTGCTCTAAGGTACAAAATTGATGCTGGCTCCACAGTCTACCTGTATCCTTCCACATACAAATGATAGCATTCCTTCATACTGCTAGCACAAGAGAGGTAGAATGAGACCCCAGGCTCTCTTGGGGTTAGGAGGAAATACTGTTTGTATTTACTGGGACCGTGTGGGTCCTAAACACTAGGAGTAAAAGAATTCTTCCTGTGTGCTTATAGCTTGGCCTGCTATCTCATTTATCACTGGCAACACATTACCACTTTTCTACCTACTGGTTAACTGAGGCTTAGAGAAGACAAATACTTTTTCCAAGCAGACATGCTCGATCAGTGATAAGCACACTGGTTGAACATGCATCTCTCTGACATTTCTTTTCACATCTGGTACGACTGCCATGTTTCACTCTGCCTGTCAATTTTCCTACCAACCATAGAAGAGGGTAGCCCAGTTCCAACAATAGCAGAAGGTAGCCTAATATTTCTGTAGCATTGGTGTTGGCTATTTATATACTTTTCAATGCTTTTATATTGGAGAACTCATATTCAAACACAGATCAGTTGAAATCACTTTAGTCCCAGATATCAGCAAAGGGGGCCTGACATTGGAAAAGTAAAAATGATCTATTAGTATATGTAATTTGCATAAGATTTGATCTCTAGTGTGTCTTCATTGATAGTTTCTCCATAATGTTTGATTTCTAGTATGTATTGATTCATAGTTTCTCCAAATAGCTATACTTCTTTCTTCTGCCTTTTTTACACTGTGTTCTCAATATTCCAAGAAGCAAACTGAAACATCCAAATATGTGTCATACATTTCTCTTTTGTGTCAAATAATTTGGGAAGCTGCTGCACTCCAATGATCTTTACCAGTATCCTAAACATCATTTTGAATAGGTATTCTTGAATCAGACTCTGAGCCCTGAACTGAGTATTGTTTCCAGGAAGTAGGTATGTGGATGACCAGACCTCAGCTATAGGCTTCAGCCATGATGTGTGGAAAAAGTTAATTTCCTAGCAAATATAAGTACAAAGAAGTAAAAATTGAGGCTACTAAGAAGATTAAAAGGGACGAGATATTGAGGAAACGTTCAGATAGAACAAAATGAGTCATATTGTGGTAACAAATCATCCCCTCATTTCACTGTCTAGAACCATATTCATTTCTAGCTCATTTTACATCACTAACAGGTAGATATTCTATGCTCTGCCATCATTCTTCTTATTCAAGGATTTAAGTGATAGATCCATCGTTCCCCAGAACCATAAAAGATTAGGAGGAGAAAGCAAGAATATAAAAAAACAGGAAGTCATTCTTAGAGGATTCTCCACATCACAGTTGATCTCAGATGATGGCCACAGAAAGATACATGGCCACAAGTGAAGTTAAATAGAGTAAACTATCATCCTGTGTCTCTGGTCCTGAAAATGTAGGTCTACTGCATTTATAAAGAGGGTTTTTTTTCAATATGCAAGAAGGTAAACAAAAAGCAACTATCTTATCTGCTGACTCAGAGAAGGCAGTTGCTCTGAGTTCAAACACTGCCAAAGGATGGACAGATGGACACAAAATTAAAGACAGGAAACCTCACAGCTTTTACTTGGGAAGAGAGTGAACTGCTTGCTCCCTGAATTCTTAGCCCATGCAATGATTTTTCCATTGCAGGATAATAGAACACAGCAAAGTTTTAACCAGGCAGACCAAGTAGAATACAAACTTATTTATTTACATACACACACACACACACACACACACACACACACACACACACACACACAGCTTAAACTAGGTCATAGGCCACAAAATTGCTTTCTCCTTATGTATATCAAAAGGCAATGAATTCTAGCACTTGAGAGATTCCCCTTTTGAACACAAACATTTTCCACTCACTGCAGCCACTAAGGGCAGAGATATTATCAAAAGAAAGTATGGGCTAATTTCTAGTTGTAACTTAAATCCTCCACTGATACTAAGGCTTAAGGAGCTTATTTGGTTGCTATCAGAGTCCATTGTCATGTATCTGTTATTATTGCTAGTCTAACAACAACTACTGAAATCCAAACAGAAAGGAAACAACACTTTTCTGCGAAGCCCTGATCAACAAAATTTAAGCTCTATAATTCCGGTTTTAAAGAAATCAATCTTGAGAGACCTTTAAGAGGATAAATGAATAAAGTGAGAAATAGAATGGGTTAGTGGCAGGGGGTGGGGGGTGGGGGGAGCGCGGGCGGAGTCTGAGCCATCTTCTAACAAAGAAATGCAACCAAGAGCATTTGATAAGATAAGCAAGAAAGGAAAAGTTATTACTGAATCAGAGCTTCAGTTAGAAAAGGAATAGTAATGCCTACATGACAAAACTTTATTTTCACTGTTTGTGTTTCTTCTATTAAAGGGATATAAGAGTCCTAATGACTTTGGGGATTCCTTAACACTTGAAAGGTGGCACACAATTTTATGAAGTGAAAAATAAAATGATCAGAGGGTATGTCCATGTGCACAGGTACATTTGGGATGTTGCATCATCTGCTCTGAGGTTATTCTTTAATGCTGTATATTTACTTAAAGGCACTAGCATCTCTCAGTCTAGAAAAAATAGTGACAGAGTATTAACCACTTTAAAGAATGTGTTCGTTTCTTTATTTAGCAAATGCATGTTACAATGTAATCATGCAGGGCCATTCTCACAGGAACCAGTTGCAGAAAAGACAAGATGAGAATTCATTGTCTTAAGTAAGCATCTTTCTTACGAAACTAAAAGTCTTGAGAATTTGATTTGGATTTGTGTTCTAAGACAGCTTCATATTTGACAGACTGGGATTCATGGAGATCCCAGCATAAGCAATAAGGTCCAAAGAACTCATTGGAACCACACAAAATCTTGAACTAGAGTAACTCACTTGACAGAAATGATGATATTCTCAAAGAGACACTTGTGTCTCTCAATCTACTCTACTGTTGAAATAAAAGACTAAGAAATAAATGTAAATCTCTCCTGGAATCTAATTTTGGAAGAAGGAAAAGCCTAGAAGCCTGACACAACCTGAGAGAGAACGTGTCTCGTGGAAAAGATTTCACAATTCTAATACCTTGTCTGAGCAACTTCCAGGATGAGACTTAAGCCCAGGCAACAGTGGACCAATGGTGGGTGGGCCCAAACCTTCAACAGACCTGCCTGGATATGCATAACCTTGACCCTCTATCTAAACTTCAATCACCCTTTAAATCCTATGTGACCAACTTGAGGAAGCTACTAGATCTCTTTGTACCTCTTCCCACTATGGCTTCACTGAATATATCTTCTTTTTCTAACTTCTAATATTAATTTAACTATTTTAATTGACCTTTCTAGGTCACATGGCCAACCTTGTCTTCTAGGATTATAGACTTGGATTCATATAGTTAAGTATATATTCATAAATATATAAATATAGGCTTAGATTCATGAATTCAAGGTCAGCAACACTGACATGAAGAAGAAGAAAAAAATCTAAGATGAAAGCACAATAAAAGAAGATAAAACAAAATAAATGAATAATGAAAGGCACTGATTGCAGCCAGGTAAACAGGAGTTCTGCACTGTACTAAATCTAACACAGTGACTCAGACAAGTCTCACAAGAATGCCATGGGAGCAAGCTTTATGTCTATTTTGTAAATGAGAAAAGGCGTGCAGAGGTACAGGATCACAGCTGTTAGTCTAGATCCAGAGTTTGTGTTTCTAACCAATGGAACAATTAACTAAAACAAAGAACAAATGTGTTCATTCCTGATGAACCTGGAAAATTTACCCATTAGAATGTAAGCTGGGAGTTCATCTGGGAAACATTATGTCAATTTGACCACACAAGAGGTAAATCATTTCTTTATGGAAAGATGTGATTTATCAAGAAGGCTTAGAGATCAACAAAAGCCACATTTACATTAGCTGTATTCCAAGTAACCATGGGGGTGTAAGGTCTAGCACAGTACAGGACAATTGTTCTATTTATCATAATAAGACACGGATAGGAAAAGGAATAACAGACTATAGAATAAATAAACAAAAAAATTTTACTTTACTTATGGTTTAAGTAATTGTTCTTATATCACTTACATAATTAAGCAATTTTTGTATGATTTTCATAGAAGAGTTAGGAATTTTTCAATGAAGCAAAACAAACAATATTTCTGCAATTCCAAAAATAATTCAGAATATCTAAACCTGTACATCAGATAACTCAAATTACTTGTTCATTTACTTACATGGGACCTGGGCAGTGAGGCAAATCACAACATGGTGATTATGATAGGACAAATAACTCCCATGCTTCTTATTAAAATCAGTTCCTGTGCATCTTTAATTAGTCTTACAACTCTGACTCTGTCCTTGTGTTCATGCAACAAAACAAATGGACAAAAATACAACAAATCAAGAGTTATTAGGAGGATATTTCAGATATTAGCTGAAAACTCAATGATGTGGGTTTGGCCATAAACTCCAAATGACTAAGACTTGTACGGCCCCCAGGATGTCAGGATATTTTCCAAGTAAAAATGGAGAATTACCAGTTAAATATTATCTTCACATCAACAGTGGACAGTCTTCTAGGGTAGGTATGTCAGGATGATTGTCACAGATGGAAATATTGCCTCATGGGCATCAGAAGCAAGGACTCCTCAGAAAGAATCTTAGAGGAGCAAATGTATGTTTCCCTGTATTTCTGCAGGCACCTGGCATTATGGTACTCAGTGACATTGCCTCCTAACCTCACAGATGAGAACTGAATTAGTTAGGTTCCAAGGATCCTTTCTTCTCTACCTAGTAGTCTGTAAGAATTTATACTTGGTAGGGAGTATGATGTTGGTGCTAAGATTCTCTGTGGGGAAGAAAACCAAATTAAGAACCATTCATTTATTATTATTTTCAGGAAGAGGAGAAAAAGAAGAAAATCAGCCAATTAGACTGAGTATAAAGACAGGATACAGCTGTGTTCTGGAAAGCACCAGCCAGGTAGAAGAGGGAGCCCTGGACTGTGCTAGGTCCAGACAGGCCCCATGCAGGGTAGACTTCCTTCCATGAACAAGGGAGATCCAGAACAGTTCTGTCTTATAGGGGAAAGTAATTTTTATGTACTTATAAGAAGTTCAAATACACAGAGATACAAGCAAAAATAGAATTTTCAACATATATTTCATTGGGAAAAGAATATATCTGCTTCAGTTCAAGTATTATTATTTGGTTTTGGTTTGCTTATCACATCTTAAAAAATACACAGGTGGTGAACAGCATTTATGCTTTTGTTCTTAGAATACTAGTGTTAAATTGCATATTTTATATTCAAGTTTCTTAGATGTTTCCTCTAAGCAAGTCCTTTAGGCCCAAGAATGTTTTACAGAAGCTTGAGAGTTACAGGGTTTACAGTAAGTGAGTAAATCAAATATCTACTTTATAAACCATAAAGAAATTAATTTTAAAACAATTATTTGGTATATATATAATTTTAGCATTTATTAAGGTGGAAAGCAAATTTGCATACTAATGAGATGCACATGATTAGTTTTTGATAAAGAATAAATTTTATCTGAATGTCCAATAGTGCAGGATGCAGAATATCCTCAATGCTTTTTGGAACTCTTTGATAATTTGATTTTATAATTATCAGTGCTAAGAATACTGATTCACACAGGTACTAAAAATGGCAGAACTGTATTTGGGGTCATTTAGTAACTATTGGCAATTCTATCCTAATCCCACGACAAAATTAATTAAGCAATTTTTTTTTATAAAATTTAAATCAGCAACTCATACAGCAATTCAAATAAATGAAATACTTTAACCTAAAATGCTGAGGAAAGATAGCAGGCAAACAGAGAAAATTTTTGTTTTCCTTAACTTATTATGTTCCTGTAAAGCACACACATTAAAAAAAAAAAAAAAAAAAAAAACCTGTAGATAGACAGTAAAAACACTGCAATGCACCATACGCAATAGTCTCTAATCTAAGCTATGGTATTTTAGCAACTCTCCTTGGCATTATATAGACGTGATGGATGAACAGTGAAAAGCATATGATCTACAGTATGTGAGTTCAGATCTAAGACTGCATTAAGTTTGTATGATGCAATACTGGTGAGTGCTACCAGAAACAGGAAACCTCACCCAGCCTGGACACGGACAGGATTGACAGATTGATAGCTCTTTCTCGATTCCGTGTGAGATTCTTCATGCATTTGATTGATTCTGAATTCATTTTTGGTTGTTTTGAGTTTGGAAAACTTACTATCACCACGCTTTTTACAACCCCACATTCAATTACTAGAATTGTATGAGGTCCCAACCCACTTTAAGGAACTGTGCTTTGCTTTAGCCTTGTACATTTGCAGGGTTACAATTTCATCTAGACTCATAAATTGCTTTAAGTATCTTCTGTTAAGCTTTGACCCTGCTCATAATTCCTGGGCCACCAATCCCAGAATGCTATGGAGAGGAAATTGGAAATTACAATTCTAAAATGGCTTCTCAATCTTGGCACTGTTAATGTTTTAGATCAAATTGTCTTTACTGCAGAGCTTTCTTGTGATTATAGAATGCTTTAGCAATGTCACTGACCTCTACTCAGTACTCATCCTTCAGGGTTATATCATTAAAAAAAATTCTAGAAACTGCTAGTGTATATAGGGGAAGGAGAAGGCAGGATCAGCTTTCTAAAATGATGACTTTGCAGAGGCATAAGTTTACAGTATGAGAGAGGAATTCATCTTTGTATTCTGTGGTATAATATTGGTAATTTGGGTATTTAGATATGGTTATTAGATATTTAAAAATGGCTAGAAGATATAACAGGTGTTTCAGTACCAATAGATGATACAAAAGAAGGTGATTAACAGGCTGCATTGTCTAATTTGATTGCTATGCAAGGCAGACCTGCATTCTAACATTGCATGGTAGCCCATTGAGATACAGATTTGTAGTCAATTAAACATAAAAACAGTGATCCTGAATGACAAATTTAATGGAAGAAATGAAACCATAAGATTTTCACATAGTGAAATAAAGTTCCCAAACAAGTCCATAAAATATGTCCATATTTCTTTTCTGTTTTATGTCATTGTCATTGTAATAAAGACAATATCATATAAATTGTACCATTATTTAGGCTCCAAAACACAAGCATAAATATGTTAAGAGATGAGTAATATAATTTTACTGTCTCCAGTTAAACATTTTCGTTAAATATTGCCTCCTTGGTGGCACACGCCTTTAATCCTAGCACTTGGGAGGCAGAGGCAGGCGGATCTCTGTGAGTTCAAGGCCAGCCTGGGCTACAGAGTGAGTTCCAGGAAAGGCGCAAAGCTACACAGAGAAACCCTGTCTCAAAAAACCACAAATAAATAAATAAATAAGTTAATTAATTAAAAAATAAAAAAATGCCTCCTTGGATGTTCGATCTCAATTTTATCTGCAACTCCCCCAAATCCCCATTACTCCTTCTATATAACAATTTTTTTTTTATTTAAAAGTTTTTTTCCATTTTGCATATCAACCACAGTTTCCCCTCCCTCCCTCCTCCCACTCACCTCTCTCATTTTCCCTCTAATGCAAGCCCCATCCATTCCTTAGAAAAGGTAAGGCCTCCCGTGGGAAGTCAACAAAGTCTGGCATATCAAGTTGAGGCAGGCCCAAGCCCCTCCCCCTATATCAAAGCTGAGCAAGGTATCCCTCCATAGAGAATGGGTTTCAAAAAGCTTGTCATGCACTATGGAAAAATCCTGGTCACACTACCAGTGTTCCCCTAAACTGCCCAAGCCACACAACTCACCCACATTCAGAGGGCCTAGTTTGGTTCCATGCAGGTTCCCAGCTGTCAGTCTAGAGCTAGTGATCTCCAACTAGCTTGGGTCAGTTATCTCTGTGGGTTTCTCCATCACGATCTTGACCCCTTTGCTCATATAATACCTCCTCCCTCTCTTCTGCTGAACTCCTGGAGCTCCACCCAGTGCTTAGCTGTGGATCTCTGCATCTGCTTCCATCAGTTACTAGATGAAGGTTCTATGATAACAATAGGGTAGTCATCAATCTGATAACAAGGGAAGGCCAGTTCAGGCACCCTCTCCACTATTGCTTGGAGTCTTAGCTGGGTTCATCCTTATGGGTTCCTGGGAATTCCCCTAGCACCACATTTCTCTCTAATCCCATAATGGTTCCCTCTATCAAGATATCTCATTCCGTGCTCTCTATCTCTGTCCCTCCCTCAACTTGACCATCCCATTACCATTCCCTCATGTTCTCTTGCCACCTCCCCTTATCTCCTCCCACTCAAGGCTCTCAGTTTTTATTTTTGGACCTTCTAGATTTTTGTCCTTCTGGTATCCTCTATACTTTCCAACCACAGTGATTCTTTGAATTGTTATCCATTATCATTTTTAAAGCTTCATTTTTGAAAATAATTTTGTGTTCATGCAATATATTTTAATCATTTTCCCTTCACCCAATTCCTCCCACATCCTCCCACCTACCCCCACCTCTCTCTCTCTATATATCTATCTATCTATCTATCTATCTATCTATCTATCTATCTATCTATCTATCTATCTATCTCTTCTCTATCTCTGTCTCTGTCTCTGATCTCTTTTCTTTTTTTAGACAAGATATTTCTACATAGCCCTGGCTGTCTTGGAAGTCATTATGTAGATCAAGCTATCCTTGAACTCATAGAGATCCACCTGACTCTGCTTCCTGCTTGTTGGAATTAATGGTACCTGCTAACATGCCCGGTTCTCTCCCTTTTTAAAAACAAACAAACTGACAAAAGCACAGGAAATACACACACACACACACACACACACACACACACACACACAAATGAAAATTAAAATAAACAAGCAAAAGACCAATGAGACAAAAATGTTCAAGCAAAATGAGACAAAAGTCTAAACCACTCTTAGGCTTGGAGCTTGCCCTGAGATGTGGTTAATATGTCCTGTGAGAAAACTGATTTTTCCTTTGCCAGTGGGTACCAGTTGAAGATAGCTTCTTGATTAGGTGTGGGAGCCAGTGTCCACTTCCCGATTTCAGTGCCAGAACTCCATCTGGCTTGTGTGTGCTGTCATGGTCTGTCAGTTCATATGTGTTCCATTCCTGTTGTGTCTGGAAAACAGAGTTTCCTTGGACTCATCCATCACCTCTGACTCTTACCATCGTCTTGTATTCTCTTAAGCATAGATTCCTGGGTCTGGGGAGGTGAATCTTTGTTAAAGACATCTCACCTAGAACAGAGTACTCCAGAGTTTCTCACCTGTCATCATTTTGACAGTTTCCCAGACTAAAATACACTTCTTACCAGTAGACAGAAAGATCATTCACAATGCCCCTTCTTTTATATCTCACACCACAGCACTATGCTGGAATGGACTAGTTACACTTTTTTAAAGGGAATGGGACAATTCAACCATTAAGCCTCTCTAAAGAGCTCCATACTGACATAGATTTCTCCCAGGATGCCACTCATCTCTGTTTCTTTCACTCTGAGATGAATAGCTGTGTGTCAGTCACTATTGGTTGTCAACCATAGACAGGACCTAGAATCATCTATCAGGCAAAACTGAAAGTATATCTGTGAGAAACATTCTAGGCCAGGTTAACTAGGGTATGAAGAACCAATCTAAATATGGATGGTACCTTTCATTAGGCTGAGGTCCTAGACTGATGAGAAAGTGGGGAATGAGTTCTGCACCAGCATTTCAAGGGTGTCTGCTTTCTGACTGTGGATGCAGTTTGACCAGCTGCCTCCCTCTCCTCTCACCATACTGAACTACGTCCTCTCCAAGAGCAAATCAAACCAGTCCTTCCTCCTCTCTATGTTGCCATTGCCAGGTATTAGATTACAATAACAAGTAAAGCAACCGCTGCAGTCAGGAAGGCAATAATAAAGTATTTTAGCTAGGCACAGGGAAAAAAAGTTGTTTTCTTAGTTATTAAGATTTACCCCTTTTTAATTAATGTTGGGTATAAGCTTGATTCAAAGTATGAGATCACTTCCATTTTTTCCCCTGGTAATCTAGAAGTCTAATTTATTAGAAAGTAAAAAATTAGCTTCTTGCACATTTATTGTGCTTGCTAATTTTGGACTTCTTGTAGGAGAGTTTGTTGTCTAGCTGGATGTAAGACCTGGAAGGAGACTCTAAGAAGCCGAGTGCTTTCAAACATTATTTTGGAGAAAGTTTGCCTGTGGTAGTGGGGTAAAGGAAATAGAAAAGTATAATTTTAAATGCAAATAGTGAGGTATTTGACATAGAGTTCATCTATCAAATAAATGTTGAGTTCCTTTGGAAATAAAAGGAAAACACTGTGAAAACTGAATGAGACACTTTATGATAAAAGACTGTGTTTTCCTTGTTGAAAAGGATGTCCTCCTTTCTATTTCAAGATGCAGGCCTCTTCAGAGTCCTCAGACACTTGCTGGGCCAGTGTCCTTTGTCCATACAGGAAGCTAACTTCAAAAATAATCTAGCTCTAGGAATAAATTAACATACATTTCCCCTTTTCATGACACATTAACAATATTTTGATATGAGAGAACGGATGATGTTGTCTTCCTATAAATTCCCTGAAACTGTTAGGAGCCAAGAAAACAATCTATATAAAGTCCAGTGGCAAAGAAAGCATGAATCGTGAAGCACAGGAGTGCCAAATGAAGCTGTGTTGCATCAGTTCCCAAAATTAATCCTGCATCTCATAAGTCATGCAGACCATATCTGAAAAAAAAAAATGTGCCAGAAGCCACACAGACTAGCACAGAGAACCGGAACAAGATGCCTGAGCCAGGTTTTATTAGCTAAATGCGGCTACTTCAGACTGGTAAGCAGTAGGGAAATGAAGACTGCCCTCTAGCTAAAGCAAATTGCAGAATACAGTGTACAGTAAGCATCTTCCCTTGAAGGTCCAGCAAACTTTTTTTTGTTTTGTTTTGCAAAGCAACACAGTAAATATTTTAGGCTTTGCAAATTTTTATTCTGTGTTAAAATATCTAACTCTGTCCTTGAATGAGGAACCAGCAGTAAGTAGCCTAACAAAGGGTAATGTCCATGTTTCAGTAACACTTGAGGGGTCTGGGAAGCGTAAGAGCTGGAAATCAGGTGAAGGAGGGCTGCAGAATTTCATCCTCTAGACTCCACACAAACATTGCAGTCATGAGTTTGCAAGTTCAGTTACCTGCAGTAGGCCTAGTCAACACAGGACTGGCCCTGTAACTGGCCAGTCTTGGGGCTCTGTCCCTTCCTGAAGAAATATGGGCTATGGAAAGATAATAGGACAGGGAAAGTTGTTGTCTTCAATTCTGCAGCCACTGCTGAGCTCACTAGGCTCCAGTGGATACCTGCAAACTCACGGTCATATCCATGGGAGAAATCAGTGGACCATATAAAAAGAGCAGACATGAACGTTAGAAAGTTTTGTAGAAAGAAGTAAAGAAGACGAGTAGAGCGGCTGGCAGAATGAGGGTGAAGAGTGGTCAGTACTTATTACGTTCATGTGTGAAGTTGTCAAAACACAAATGTAATTGATTTTAAAAGTGGAAAGAATTAGGGAGAAAGAGGAGGGTTTATATGAGCAAGAATTGTTGAATCCAAGGTTGGATAAAGCACAGGGACAAATAAATAGCCAAACGAATGGAAACACATGAACTATGAACCAAAGGCTGAGTGGCCCCCAACTGGATCAGGCCCTCTGTATGGGTGAGACAGTTGATTGGCTTGATCTGTTTGGGAGGCATCCAGGCAGTGGGACTGGGTCCTGTGCTCATTGCATGAGTTGGCTGTTTGAAACCTGGGGCTTATGCAGGGACACTTGGCTCAGTCTGGGAGGAGGGGACTGGGCCTGCCTGGACTGAGTCTACCAGGTTGATCTCAGTCCTCCGGGGAGGCTTTGCCCTCGGGGAGGTGGGAATGGGGGGGGTGGGCTGAGGGAGAAGGAGAGGGGGCGGAAGGGGGGAAAACAAGGGAATCCGTGGCTATGTAGAACTGAATGGTATTGTAAAATAAAATAAAAGGGAAAAAATGGAAAGAATGAACAGTTTGTAAACTATGTTTGATGTGAGTTTGCTGTCTGTTGCTTTCATGTATCTCACAACTGTCAAAGGTTGTTAGCTGAGATGATAGACCAAGTGTAGTTAGAGATCCTTTTTCTAATTTCTCTGCAGATATATCTTTGCATTAAATGCCTGACAGTCATTAATTTAAAATGGAGCCTCCATGACTCTGAATGGGCAATTAGGTAACAAGGTAAACTTATAAAGTGCCTGTCAGTTTGCTATCTGATGTGTATCAATCCACACATGAATTCAGTACAAGAGCAGTAATGTAATTTTCCACAACACATAACCCTCTTGCTCTGTATGCTTCTGATGAGAGCAAGTTAATTATTTTATTATCTCAACATAAAACTTCCCAAATTAAATATTTCCAGGGTTATAAACTATTTGCCACCCAACTTCATTAAAGGCATAAAACAGCCATTTCACTTTCACAAACAACTCTATTTGTCTATTCCAGACTCAAAGAAAGACATTGTTACATAATGTTACATAAAAAACACCCTAACCATGCCTTTCTCACTGATAAGGCTCAATGTCCATGTATTTTCCTACCAGAAGAGTCCAGAAATTATGAAAGAAACTGAAATAGTCTTTGTGGTTATGTTAAAAAAATCTATCCTGGAGGCTGGAGAGATGGGTAAGTGCACTTTCTTTTCTTGCAAAGGACCTGTGCTAGGTTCCCAGCACCGATGTCAGGTAGCTCACAAACACCTGCTGTGGTAATAAATCATGTACCTTCATAAAGCTTGCCTGAGGATCAGAGGACAGAGCCAGCCACTAGATTAGACATAGGGGTCAGATAGTGGTGGCACACACCCTTATTCCTATCATTCGGGAGAGATGGATCTCTGTGAGTTCAAGGCTACCCTGGAAACAGAGCCAGGCAGTGGTGACACACACCTTCAATTTCAGTACTGGGAAGCACACTCGCCTTTAATCCCAAAAAGTGATGGAGAAAGGTATATAAGACGTGAGGAAACAGGAACTAAAGCAGGTCAGCTGAGACTTTCAGGTGAAGACTCAGAGGCTTTCAGTCTGAAGAAACAGGATCAGCTGAGGAGTTGGCGAGGTAAGGTTGGCTGTGGCTTGCTCTGCTTCTACGATTTTTCAGCTTTTATCCCAATATCTGGTACTTTTTTTTTTAATTAAAAGACCATCCAAGATTCTAACAACAACCTGCAACTACAGATTCAGGGAACTGATGGCCTCTTCTAGCCACTGTGGGAACCAGCACACACACGTGACACGTGGTATATACTTGCACAGACACAGACAAACATACATACATAATAAATAAGAATAAATCTTAAAAAGATATATCCCAATCTCATTACTGTTAACAAATTTATACTTATTATGTATTTAAGTGTTGCAAATATATGCATATGACTGTGTTCCCTCATAGAAAAGGACTGCTGTAGATATTTTTTATCATTAATTATTTTTATATCTCCTAAGCTAAACAATATAGCTGTTTTTCTTCTGTTTTCCAAAGTCTGTGCTGTAGGGAAAGATTTTTCTTTAATTTTTTTCCAATCCCATAGGTCTGAAGTTTGCACTCATGGACAGAGACAAACCACATAAACAAAGTGGACTTTACCCAATCTATTATGGCCCTTTGAAGTCAAATGTCTTATTGTTTTTCTGTCCTGTTGTCAAAAACAAACAAATAAAAAACACAATTCTTTCAAGCCACCAACTGTACCTTAGTTGGAAGTGATATTTTCATGACCATCAAAGTTCATTATTTTACTTAGGTGGAAATCTTTTAATCTCCCATTATGATAGTTATTGATTTATTCACTTGTTTTTATTTCATGTACATATGGCTGTGTGTGTGTGTGTGTGTGTGTGTGTGTGTGTGTGTGTGTGTGTGTGTACTCTGTCTGGATGTCAAAGGACAATTTATGGGAGTCAGTTCTTTCCTTCCACCATGTGAGTCCTAGGAATCAAATTCATCATCAGTATTAGTAGCAAGCAGCTTTACTCACCTACTCACTGAGACATTTTGCTGGCCCCCATTATATGTTTCTGATAAGAAATAATCATATTGCAATCACTCAAGTGCTTCTTACTTAGTTTCCCTTTAGTAATTCTTGTTTATAAAGTATCTAAACTGGCCTGGAATTAATATGAAGACCAGTCTACCCTTGAATTCATGGAAATCTTCTGGCCTTGGCCTCATAAGTGGCTGAATTACAAATATAAGACACAACACTGGACTGCCTAATGTTTCTTAAAATTCCTTTTTAGCAAACAAATATATTTCAGAAAGTGGTACAAACTGAGTATTCAGTGTTAAGTCATGACCATATTCCCATTGTCCCCTAGTTCTACAACCAAATAGTGCCCCCCATTTGTTATTTTTGAGAAATTTCTAGACTAGGTTTCATATAGCTTAGGCCTACTTTCAATGCACTATGTGACTGAAGCTCACAGAGAACTCCTAATCTCTCTGCCTCAACCACCTAAAAATTGTGATTACAGGCCTTCACCGCTATGGCAGGTTCACCAACAGTGAACTTCAGTGTACTAATTTGAAGCCCCAACCCCCAATACCCAAAATAAATGAATGTTGTAATCACTGCCTTCCTCCCATTGAGGTATCATCACAACATAAGTATTTGGAGATGGGATATGTTCTCTCCCACTTGACATCTTTTACTAGGGATGGTCACTTGGAATTAATTCCCTTATCTTAGAGTCCAGTAGCAGTGTCACAAGGTCCCAAGGTCTGCCGTATAAACTCATATTGAATTTCCTCATACATTGTCTGGGTCTTGAGATTTATTACATATCTTCATATTAGATTCTTGGCCATTATAAAAAAACAATGGAGGCCAAGAGGAAGACGGCAATCATCCAGATGACTCATGTGATGATCAGTTTCTGAGCTACAAGGGGCCAGTCATGTGTCTTCTTCTGAATTGCCATGACGCTTACCCTATATGAGTAGTCATTTGCAGTGATCTTTAGATTAAATTGGAAAGGAAGGGAAAGCTCGCCCACTCGTTGCCACAAGTTGATGAGAGAAAAAGGAACTGTAAAGAGGGATAGAAGTAAATATAATTGTTTTTAAGAATTCCTCCATGCAATGCACAATAGCTCCAGAGTCTCTTAACTTTTCAAAGTATTCAGGTGCCTTGTCTTGGGGGTCTTTGCTGGTGTTTGTTGTGTTTGTTATTCAAGAGGTCTTCAAACCCATGCAGAAGAGGCACAGGGCAAGAGGTAAGAAAAGCAGTGTTTTGTTTTCAGGGTTAAGTAGACTCAAATACAAACATTCACATCTTCTGAATGAAAGGAAACAGAACTCTGGAAATACAGCCTCAGTTTACCTCAAGATGAATCCCTCAGTGTGGTTTCTAAGGAAGCTGGCTGATACAAATTGTGAATGTCTGTGAAATGTAGTATGTCAAAATCTAAAAGGAATTATAAAGTTCTTTAAAAGTTTTAAAAAGCATAAGAGGAACTTGGTTTCCACTTTTCTCTGATTCAAAGGCCTTATCAGAATTCATAAGACAATGTGAGAAACTAGTCTGCAAAGCTCAGGTTCCCGAAGGCCCAGGGGGCCTTGGCTTTTGAAGCAGCTGCGGATTGCTCTTGACAAGCTCAGCCCACACTGCAGCTGGAGAAAAGGAAAGCAGGGGAGAAAGAATGATTTTTAAAATGCTCAGCAAAGGAAGAGACCTTTGATAATCCTTGAGAATGCGTCCTAAACAGCTGTAAATAGTAAAATGTAGCATTTGCCTAGACAACTTCTAAAATGATGCTGAAGGGAAGGGTCAAACTGGAAGAAACTGAGATGTGGTAAGGTCATAGAAACTACATTCAACTTGTGATCTCCATGCATTAACTCTGAGGTTTTGTCCCCAGAGCATAGACAGCAGAAAATGACATTTGTGTAAGTAATGACAGGGTCAGAAAATCATGGACTAAGATTGTTTTACTAATTATCTTTAATAATCAAAATAATATTACAGGTCTTCATCCAGGTTAATTTCATGTTTAAGGATATAAATCTAGGTTTTGGGTCCTGGAGAAATACTAGATTTCTACCAATTTTTGTTCAAGAGAAAAATGTAATCAAATAGCATTCAAATAACAAGGTAGGGAGAGGGGAAATATCAACACTGGCTGTATAGCTATTGGCTGTATAGATAAGTATCTGCAATAGAAACTGAAGGAGTTGGGTGAAGCTTAAAGAAGACAGAAGTACTAAGATAATTTCAAATAACTACAAGACATGGTTTTCTCCTACAATAGAAGGTGTGGCCCATAATGTGGTGACAGATAAAAAGCAAAGTCCATGGGAAAAGAAAACATAGATACAGGAAAGGACACTGATGTTGACTGACACCTGCCATATATCAGATACTGCTTTGGTCACCTGATGTACATTGTCCCACTTAAGCCATTTTATTCCTATCTGTGGATGAAGTACTTTCTAATAAACTGAATGCATTCAGAATTTTTAAGAAACAAATATATTTGAAATATTGTATTGTCAAATGATTATTACAGAGCCTTTTAAAAGGCAAAGGAGACTGGCTCCTGAAGAATTAGTACTATTCCAAAAAATCCAATGAAACATGCTTCTATGTACCTTTTTTTCTTTTTTCTTTTTTTTTTCACCACACTGGGCTTTATAATAGCTCTTTCTTGTTTTCAGTGCTTGTAGAGTTTGGACATGATTTTTATGATTAGATGTGCTGAGTTAAAATTCTACATCTATTCTCACCAGCTATATATCATGTAGCATGTTATTTAATATCTGTGACTCTCAGTTTCTATAATAAATGGGGGCCATCTGTATCTACAGTTTGTGAATTAAGTTTATATATTTTAACCTTAGTATTGTGAACTAGCCCAATAAGTAAAATGATTCAATAAACTTTCGTGCTAATTTTGTTTATTTTTTCTGCCCTGTCCCAGTTCTTTTGGACTATTCTCAATGTAGAGGACAATATCAAGAAATATTTGCTAAATGTGTACGTGGATTTATTAAGCTCTCATGAAAACATTTTTCCTTTCAGTATTTACCTACTAATTGTCCTACATGCTATACATGTATGAAAGGCATGAAAGTGTTAACCACTGTCTGAATTGACCTGTATTGTGTGAGGAATTGCTGGGCATTCACTCTGTGGTGAGAAAATGAGAATTGAAGAACACGTGAAGGAAACCAGATGGCCTAGCTGTTGAATACAGCTTGCACCTCTCCCCTGGCAATGTGCTCTCTTTCAAAGAGCTTAAATCCCATTAACTTTAGGTCAGCTTCACCCATTGTGCTTCATGTCTGTCTTTCCTCCCTAGACATTTATTTCCTGGACATTGCAGGAATGAATTGAACAAACAAAGGAAAAATAGAGTTGTCACTATCCTTACTAGGCCAACAGCATCATAAGGGTTGGCCTTGACAGCCCAACATCGTTATTTTGCTCACTCTTAGGAAACCCTGCATGAAGGAACAGAGCAGAAGGGATAGTTCATGAGCATATGAACATGAAATATGCCTAGGCCCATTTCCAAAACCTCATCCTTTTTTATATGGATCTAATTTGTTGACTTCATTTGTTCTATTAAAAGACCACATGCCATTACAGTGAATCTCATTAAAAACTTGAAACAGAACTACTATTTATGGAGACATTTCTATGGATTAGTGTTTATGTTGCATAAACTGCCAAATGCAATATACACAAAAGTCCCTGAAATGCAATGGTCTCAGTTTAAGCTGAAGCACCTCAACCTCAGATGCTAGGATTCTTCCCATATGGCAGGTGCGTCTCAGCAACTTGGTATTGCTCTAGGGCCCGCATAGACTAACCATATTATAAGAATCCATAGAATTATATTATGGTATTAATTACTGCTTGATTTGAGCAGACATAGAGGTTTGACCAACCTTCTTGTTATACGATTCTCTTTTGGTCATACTAGTAGTGCAACTTGGG
Organism: Peromyscus maniculatus bairdii; assembly: GCF_049852395.1. Lineage (NCBI taxonomy): Eukaryota > Metazoa > Chordata > Mammalia > Rodentia > Cricetidae > Peromyscus > Peromyscus maniculatus. The sequence goes on along the minus strand of NC_134854.1, from coordinate 131,979,971 downwards.
GCATTGCACATGTCAGGGCACTGCTCTGTCACTGAATTGAGGCACACAGGTATAAGAGATAGTTTATCCTGGGAAGCTATCTAGTTTGGGTTATACATATACTACCTCTTGTAATAAGAGAGCTCAGTTCCTTCATTTGTATGTATTCTGTACACTCATACTCCTCTCCAAAACTGCACATAGCAACCTCTGAATGCCCTCAAATCTCCATGCATCAGGTTACAAGACTCCTATCTCTGAATAATAATATAGATTTCCCTGTCCTGAGTAATAATCAATATAGGTAGGTTCTAGTCAAGTGTATTACCAATGTATTCTGGTAGAAAGAAAAGACAAACTGATCAGGCTTGAACTGGTTTGGGGTACATGCACAGTAAATTTCAAGTTAACATTTATGGAGGATCCCCTATGTACCATCTACACAATTGGATATGCATATGAATAAATCACACTAATTATGGAAAAGGTGAATAATCAGAAAAATAAATATATGAACTAACATACCAATCAAAATAGAGAATGAACAAAGGATGCCCTTAATAGCTAGTAACTCCTTTTATTGAATTCCATAAAAGGAAACCCTATCAATAAATGATTGTTTGAATACCATCACTCATGTTGCCTATTGTCAATCTTAAAAGTATATACTTCTACTATTTGTAGTATGGCCTCACTCCTAACAAAGTTATCTTGCTTCTATTACAAATTAGAGTGAACCCTTAATTTTCACCTCTTTGCATAAAAGGACAAGAACCCAAACACTGACAGCTGGTAATAGAACCACACCCTTAGCCCAGTGTATGGAATTTTCATTTGCATTAACATTTGTAGTGTAAAGGATCTTGATCTGTACCTAATCTTAATAAAGGTATATTGTATTCACCAGAAAATGCTCTCATAGCTGTCTCTCATGTACCTGATTAGTATAAAGTGACTCTTTAAAAGAATTTGTCATTAAGTGGATACGCAAAGACTTTACTCCAGATATGCTTTTACTTCAATCAGCAGTTTACCATTTGCACATCGATTTTCACATTCATTAATTTGATTTGCAGAGCAACTACTCAGGGTCAACTGTTTTACACCTGCCTCTGTACTTGAGGTTTATGAATACACAGAGCATGCTAACAGCATAGCAACTACCCACATTGCTGTACCCTTCTCCCAAGTCAGGCCTTTCCCCTGAATCACAGGAACCTACTACCCATGCACGGTGCCTGGAGTACATCCACTAGGTACTGCTTTCTCCTTCATCTATTCCTTATCAGTAGAAAAGCATAAACAGAGTGGCTGGATTGGAGGCCCAGCCTAACTAACTACTCATCATGACTGAGAATATTAATAACCACACATAATAATTAAATTTGAATTAATTTCATGAGCTAATACAGACCACAGAATTAAATTAAACCTCAAAAGAAAGCAGTGCTCACAGTAACTATTAATCCTCCAGTTATGCAACAATACCTATTTTTGTGAGAAGTTATTTTATTTGAATATACAATGTCCCCATAACGGGTACAATTTTCCTAGGTATCACAGATTTTCACTTACCAATGCCGACCCTCTTTGTTTTGCCAAATAGAAAATTAAGAGGTTTAAGTTCAGCTAGTATGTCAGCAGATATTTCCACAGACCCTGTTCAGGAGAAAATCATTAACATTTGGGGCAGCCAGATCCATTAACACGGGTGTGGTAATTGACAATGGAATCAGTAATTACAAATGAGTGTGAAATTAACAAATACATCGTGTATGGCTGAAGAATAATTCCATGCTCTAAGGAATGTGCTGAGAAGTTGCATGTGGAACGCATCTTTGAGAGAAATATGCTCAATATACAACAAACAATATATACTAGGGTGTAATATTCCCATGTAACACAGTACCATGAATAATAAACATACACAAAGAAAATTTTAAATGAAAAAAATAGAACCAATTAATTTAAAAATTATTGTCTATAATTCTTTGTGATTATTTTTGCATTGGTCACATTTTTCTGATTGTAAAATTATGTTTATAAAATTCAATTATTTTATTTTGTTTTTAAAGATTTTTTTTAAAGGCATATGTCTGCTTCTGTGTCTGTATAAGGGTATGTGCACATGAGTACAAGCACCCTAGAGTCCACAAGAGGGCAATGGATCCCCTGGACTAGAGTTTCAGGCCATTGTCAGCTACCAAACATTGGTGCTAGGATCTGAACTCTGGTTCTCTGCAAGAGAAGAAAGCACTCAGCCACTGAGTCATCTCTCTCGTCCCAGTGATCAATTTGTTTTTTCAATCAATTCGTATCTGTACTCTTTCATGTTTACAGAATAATGCTGATTCTTGGGTTCACAAGAATTCAAAATCAGCCACAGTTCCTTTTTCCTGCAGCTTGTTTTTAGTGAGAGAAACAGTTTCCTGGAGTAGACACACGAATGGAAAAGGTGTTTGGAAAATGAAGATGAATCGGATGCTCATCTGACTATGAAGGCTCAAGGAAGCAATTAAGCCTCTCTCAGACTCAGTCCTCATGTGTAAACTTTGATGTGTGAGTTGACAAAATGACAATATGTAGATCAGCTTCATTCCATGGGCACTATCAATATACCAAACACCACTGAAAACACCTCATGTACTCTGATATATTTTCCTATAACAGTTCTATAGGGTACACTCACCCATATTATGAATTTTGGAGTTAGGAGATTAGGGGTGTTCACTTAGTCACCTCAAAATAAAGACACAATGTGACTTTGATGAAGGAGACAGAAAATAGACTCTCTGCTTAACTATTATTTTTCCCAGCTTTGCATTAAAAGAAGACATTAGCATTTTTCTGAATAATCAGCACCTTGTATATTCTACAAAAACTCTAAAATGAGTAAGAAGTTTTCTTCTTTCCAGCAGCCAAGTAAATTTTTATGCTTTAACTGGGGCTCAACCATGAAAAAATTCAATAAACAGCATAATGAAACTCTTTATAAGAAAATATTTTCTCTAGTGAGCACGGTTCTTCAATTTCATGCAAGCATATGCTATCTCTAGGAGAAACATATGTGAACTCCAGTACAGAACTTGTTTATTGGCAACTGATTAATACTTCCTTGGCTGTGAGTTTAATGGGGAGTTGAGATTTATTATGAGAAGAAACTGAAAGATTTTCAGCCTCTTGCTATTAAATTACCAAGTTTTCTTAAGGCGACAGAAACAAAAAATTTGTGGCTTTGGGCTAGAAATAACAGCTACTACGTAGATAAAGCAATTCTCTGTCATGATGACTTGCCAAGTAATATTTTTTGAATAAATGATAAAACACTCAACTCAATAGATTTTTTTTAAACAATGGAAACAGAAAGAGCATGTGATAAATCCTAGACTCCTCTAATCAGCCATTTTAGTGTTTATAGAATTTGGATATCAGCAAGCTTCTTTGGTATAAACCCTTCCACACAAACACAAAACACAGCCAACATGCAGTTAAATTGCTACAACACTAGATTAAAGAATCGGTTCTAGTTTCTTTCTGGTGAAAAGAAAAGGAATTGAACTTACAGTCTTATACTCATCTTCTGCTTTCTTGGCATGTCCTCTTCTACCCTGAGGGACTTCATCCATGAACCAGCCTCCTTCTAGATGGCTTTTCTATGTGCCTATCAAAGTAGTTTCAGAAAAGAATATTCTTTCCTTGAAGTCAGATGTAACCTGGGAAGGTTTGCTTCTCATTCCTCAGGGCAGGAGTAGGCATGTGATCCAAATGGCTTCTCTTGCTGAGAAGTTCTCTTTTCTTGTGTTCTTTGCTGTTTGCATGTTTTGTTCCACTTTGTCTGGTAAGACAAAGCCTCACCATGTCACCCAGGCTCATCTAGAACTCACTAATCTCCTGCATAAGCCTTTAGCTGAATAAAGAAATTAGAGTAGGTGCCCTCATGCTTAGCAATTTTATTTTATTGACTAATTTTTAATTTTTTTCACAAAGGACATCATGAAGGCCGTGTTGGTCTGGAATTCTCTGCACAGCCACAGATAACTTCGAAAATCTGCTCTTTCTGCCTCCATCTCCCAAGTACTGTGATTATAGGAGTACACTACCACACTCAGTGTTGGGATGGAGCACAGGACCACCTGTATGCTAGGCATACATCTGTCAGATAAACTACATTTCCTATTCTGTTTTATTTTTGATTTCACTTTTTGTTATTGTTTTATTTCATTGTGATGGAAGACCATAAAAAATGGTCCCTTTCTTGCTTGCTATACAACTCCAGGAAAGATGGAAAGTTGTCCAAGAACCTAAAGAAATCTAGCATCAGAAGTCAACCACAGTCAAGAAAAGCAGAGAAATTATGATAAGAAGATACCCCTCAGGTGGAGGGAGAATATATTTTGTCTAAGGCTTTTTGGTTTTGGCTGGGAGGGAACCTCCCTTCCTGCTATCAAAGAACCAAGATTACATGGATGGGAACACCTAGCTCTGTACTTCACATGATTATCATCCAACCCACTTCTCTTCAAACTGTAAATTCCATGCAGGCAAGAATTTCACCCTTGAGTATAGAAGTTGAATACCTAATAGTGTCCCTGACAAATAGGAGGTGTTCTCTAACTACTTACCTACTGAAAAGATGAGCAGATGACTTCATTTCAGGACACAGACAACCCAAATCAGACATCAGAAATAATAACAGAGTTTCTCTGATCAAGGTAAACAATCCCACACAGATCTTGATATCAGCACATTAAGAACATTGAGGAAAAAAG